>NC_056629.2:38576944-39256111 GCF_002870075.4 Lactuca sativa | reverse complement strand
CCTAAACATGCCATCCTAAGCAGATCTTTAGCCCTAGTCCAACATGCGATTCTCATATCATAGCATAAAACATTTAAAATGTATGGGTATTTGGGAAGACTTACTTAAGATAGGCTGGTTGCACGCATCACAACCCCTTCTTTGATTAGAAATTTCTTAATAAAATATTTATTTTTATGAAAATCTACCAAATCCTCAGTTTGAGTTTAGACGCACCCGAGAGTATGTCCGAATCCCTCAAACCAAGGCTCTGATACCAACTTGTAACATCCCAAAAATTTCAGACAAAAAATTCATGTTTAATTCATTCCAAAATATCCAATAATTATGTCAAAACAACCGAAAGTGTATCATAGTGAAATAATATCAGAATACAAATCCGAAAATCACAAAATGTAGGAAACATGGGCGGATGCAGTGTGATTAAGTTGGGGCCTTCCCTTTCGACCTGGAAGTACCTGAAACATAAAATGAAAATCGTAAGCACATAGCTTAGTGAGCTCCCCCTGAATACCTCATACCATACATATATAACAGTCAAAACATAATTAGGTCTATTTCACCTCCTTCGGACTCTTTCGACCGATATTGGGTATATTACAACCCTTTCGGTCTCTTTCAACCGGTACTGGCACTATTTCACCCCCATCTATCTCTTTCAACCGGTACTAAGTGTATTTCAACCCCTTTGGTCTCTTTCAACCGGTACTAGGTGTATTTCAACCGTTTGGTCTCTTTCAACCAGTATCGGGTCTATTTTTCCCCCAACAACTAGCATATTATCATAACAGCAACAATCATAAAGACAACAAGCATATACAAGCATAGCAGGAAATTATCACAAAGACAACTATCAACCTTCAAACACAATTTAGTGGGTTGACATTGTTTCCTTCGACCCACGAGTATGGTGAAGGAAACTCACCTCCCAAAGCAACTCAACAACCAACACGCTCTAAAAAAATTCCCACAATAGGTGCTACCGACCTAGATAATCACACAAGGCAAGACCTTATTCTACCTATCATTAGTTTAACAAAAGTCAATAAGTCAAAAGTCAACCCTCAAGGTCAACGGTCAAAATCAACAGTCAATGTTGACAACCGGTCACCACGACGTGGTCTTCCTTGGCTACATCATGGTCCGCATACGACCAAACAAGCGGGAAAATCCCACCTTCCACATTGTGGTGACATAGGACCATGTCGTGGTTGCCGATATTCCAACAACTTAATGCGTTAAGTTGTTTTCATCGACTCCAAGAACCTCAAGGCTCAGATCTGGTCCAAAATATGATCTTGAAGGATAAAGTTTCTAACTTTGTCCATTAGGACCGTCCAAAGGTCCCAAAAAGGCTTAATAATGAAAGAACTTAACCAATAAGCACTTATTCCATAATGTCTGGAATCCATCCTTTCCAGAAGTGATTTTTGTACCAAAACTAATTTAAAAGTTGGTGTTTTATAGATATGTATGTCCAATGCATGTCTTGAAACCATACTAGTTCAAAATGATGGTTTTATGACCTAATCTCATGCATGGACCAAAAACCTAACCAAACTCCATATCCATGGCACAAAATACTCCAAATGTCTCAGAGATTCATAAAGTTGCAAA
This sequence comes from Lactuca sativa, assembly GCF_002870075.4. Classification (NCBI taxonomy): domain Eukaryota; kingdom Viridiplantae; phylum Streptophyta; class Magnoliopsida; order Asterales; family Asteraceae; genus Lactuca; species Lactuca sativa. The sequence continues at coordinate 39,254,494 of NC_056629.2, read as the reverse complement.
CTTTATGAGATATCATCATCTCAACAAACAAGAACAAGAAGTTAATGGGATAAAACTCAAGAGCTAGCAACCTAGCATGATAAAAATCTAATCTTTGACACTTACAAAGGTCCAGAAGAGTGCTAGGGTGAAGAATGGAGACTTGCTTGCTTGATCTTTACTTCTTTCTTCTCCCTTATTTCTCTTTTAGCTTAAAGGAACACGAAAACTGGATCAACAATGGAGGAAAGTGATTAGGGTTTCTTTGAGGCGTGGGGAACTGATGGAGGGCGAGGATGAGCAAACCCTAGCCTCCTTATTCCTTTGAATAGGGAGCAAACCTGGAAAAATAGGATTTACATATCAGTTGTCACCACATCGTGGCCAATACTGCCATTTCGTGGTGACTTGAATGAACACGCGACCCATTTCGCCCCGCAACTTCGTGGTGGTGCCTCTACGACGGCGTGGTAATCCCAAAAATGACAATTTGAAAAACTGTACTTGAAAAATTAAATTTGCACAAAAAATTAAAATTTGAATAGCATAAAATAAGATACATATAATTATAAATATAAGTAATATGTCACTTGTTTTTTTTAAAGTAGCATCGAAAGAGACAAGATCTGAGAATTTAGAGTAATTTCTCTTTGAAATTCTATCTGCCCAAAAAAAAACCCTAAGCGCATCACCTCTAGCATGTAACGGTGTTGTAAAATTCGCCGAGTTAGCCGATTACTCCTCCGAGTACTCGCTACTCGGCCCCTTACCGAGGCGAGTTATAGAATCCTGAGTACTCCTTGATCGACCCTTACTAAACTGAGCGATGTTGTAAAACTCGGTCAACCCGGTGATTAATATGTATAATATACTTAATGATCTATTATTTAACACACACATGTGATTATCACTACATATATATATATATATATATATATATATATATATATATATATATATATATATATATATATATATATATATATATCTTAAATTTTCAGTAATTATTCACGAAATGAGACCATTATGTGTTTTTTTTAGTTTTTGTGCATTCACATGTATCTAATATTGTTATATATTTCAATCAATTTATGATTTTAACTTATGATTTTGACATATATAATTTCCCTAAAAATCTTTCTATATGAATTACCAAATTCGAGTACTCCCTGAGTACTCCTAAGTACTCCCGAGTACTCGCTACTCAGTAATCGGCCGAACAGGTACCGAGTAACGAGTTCTACAACCTTGACATGTAATGAAATGAGAACTTAGGTCTATATTTTTTCTGAAGTTTGATCAACTTAACAAACATATTAGCATCGATTTCTACTACATAGAAATTTAAGTCCCTTGAAAAATAAAAAAGTCCCAAGTCTTTGGACCTAAAGAACAATGTCCACCATTTAAAATCGACATCACAGTCTGTGCTTTGGTGGCCCCAAGGTTTGAAGTCTTTAAATTGTAGATAACATTTTTATCAAAATAATTTAATGGTCTATTGGAACATGAAATGTGAACAGTGTCATTTGTACATAATTCATGATTATGCTTAGGAACAAATGTCAAAACAAAAGAACTTAGTAGTGCATTCACCCACCTTCAAAACCAATCTTGGTTGGACACTTAACAATTTGGCTAGATTGCTTTCTTTTTTGTTTCCCTTTATCACCTTTCAATGTATCAGCATTGTTTTTCTTTTGAGTACCAAATCTACTGCAAAATACATACTTATAAACTAAAATTCAATTCATAAATTTTTTAGATCCTAGTCTAAATCAAACTCTGCTTTTTCATCATATTTGATATCCATCTCAACTCCCAAATCTATATAATTAAATTCAGAAAATGGAATGGGCTCAAGTGATTTATGGACATTACGAATCCAAAAAAATGTATTTTCACCACCATGAGATTTAACTTCAATAAAGGAAATATCATCTGAGAATATAAATGTAAATTTGTTAATAATTAAACAACAGGTAGACGTAAAAAAAGTATAAGAAATTTAATGAAAATTGGCATAATTTTTATTTTAATGACCTTTCAACTCAATGGTTACTACAATATTATGATTATGATCTTGCGGTTGAATAAATAACAGTCACTGACATCAATTTCATCTATGAAATGACTTACATTGTTGGCTAAACTATGCTCATCTTGTTCAATGTCGTGAACAAAAAAAAAAAAAAAAAAAAAAAGAATCACTTACAGTTACTTAATTTTGGGAATTAACAAAGTTATTTGTTGTATTATATTCATTTCCTTCATTGTCATAAGAAAAAAAACATTCCCTGCATATATAACATTAAAACAAGAAAAAAAAAATACAATTAGATATATAAAACATGCATATGTGCACATATATTAAAATAACAATAACAATAACTTCATGTATGCAATAATCAAATTACACATGAACTAGTGTAATATAATCTTATACATATGTCCATTCAAGATATATTAAATAATAAAAAGATAGACATCACAACTAATACATACAGTAAACTAAAATAAAAAATATTAAAATATACAAATTAACAAAAACAATAATTCAGCTACTACTGAAACACTTAACTAATTAATCTAAAAAAAAGTTTGTACACAAAAACATTTATATGAACTTAACAAAAACATATAGTTCAAATTTCCAATTATCAAATAATAATGATAAGGACTAACATAAAGTGCATATGCTACAGATTTAAACAAAATAAATTCTAGATTCTATATACAAATCATCATAAAGAGAATAACATTTAAGGAATATAATTAATTAGTCTTTAAAACAATTCAAGTAATTAATTGAAAAGGTTATATATCCAGTCTACATAATTGAAAGGATTCACATGTAAAATCGATTTTTTACTCTTTTATAATTTCAATTAAACAAAAACTACCTTAGATAAGTGAAAACCAAAAGAGTCTTATAGCATCATAGTAAGAGATTTTGTAACAAACAGAGAGTAATCAATAAAACTATAACATATATCATTTTAGAGATGCAATAATCATATGAGTTATTAGTACAGATAAAAATAATACTTTCATTATTAGGATTTCCAGAAACAAAAAATGCTTTGATTCCAATTATTGCTAAAATTTAAAAATCAAATTAGTATACAATTAATACACAACAAGTAAAAATTCAATTGAATCTAAAAAAATTGAATGCAGAATAAGATATAGAACAACAATAACAACATTGCTTAAACGATCGAAATTGAATCACGTCAATAAAAAAAATCAAGCATGACGAAGAATAATACAATAATGAATAAATGATTTAAGCTAAATACAAATGATTCGAAGAAAATAAATTGAAAATATGACCAACTAAAACTGAAAAAAAAAAAAAAAACAAAAAAAAAAACAAACAAACTAGGAATGTGATCGCAATTCTGAATCACAAGAACCATTTTGTCAATGTTGGATAACAAATAACCGATATTGAATAAAACGATTGAACAAATCAACGATATTGAATAAAGCGAATCAACAACAATACAGATGATTCGAAACAAAAAGAAGGATATTTGAAGAAGAAAATAAAAAAATATGAATGATCGAATGGATCGATGAATCAATGAATGAATATCGTAAAGTATGATGATCATTATTCTTAATATAATCTAATTCTTGTCAAAGATAAAATAATATTTTATTAATGATTAAAATAAAACTTAAAAAAATGTTTTTTAATGAGAAATTAAATATCCTTCTACATTTTCTCCATACATATTCTCCAACCATCCTAAATGATGACAAGTGTATTAAAATGTTATTAATTTAATTAAATATAACACATGTCATCATTTAACATGAGTAAGAGGATGAATAGCAATAAAATATAAGACGATATTTAATTTATTTTTGTTAAATTAAAATGAGAAAAGTCTGATGGTAACTTTACTTAACAAAAATTAAAGATAATCTAATCTAATGGTTGTTCTTGGGTTCTCGCAAATATATGAGTTCTCAAAACAACTTTTATTACGTGCAAACCCAATCCCACATCGGTAAAAAGTGAAACTAGGTGCTTGCATATAAGGCAATGTGTAATCCCTTTTTATCACCAATTGGTTTTAGAAAATGGAACATAATTGTTCTTCTATGTTGAGAATGGCTAGGCTAGTAGTGATCCTAACAAGTGGTATCAGAGCTACGGTCATAGCCCGGACGATGTGATCGGATTAGGTGGCACAATCCCTAGTTAATCTCGGTCCAACAAAGTTGACCTTGAAGCCTTGTATCGAAAGTCTTCCTAATGGCCCAGGTTAGGTGAGTGTGTCCCGAGAATATCGGCGGTATAAAAAGGATTGGATCAGATGAATAGTCGTTGTAGGGGAGGCCAAGAGCGAAACTTGTGTTTGAGGGGAGGATTGTTAGGTGCAAACCCATTCCCGCATTGGTAAAAAGAGAAACTAGGTGCTTGCATATAAAGCAATCGGTAATCCGTTGTATCACCAATTGGTTTTAGAAAATGAAACCTCATTGTTCTTCTATGTTGAGCATGGTTGGAGATGTCTCTCATTTACACCAATCTCTAGATGATTTGGAAGGTGTGCAATGCATTGATGTTAAAAAACAAAAGACGAACAGTCATGATGGTTACAGATGATATTAGTATTAACACTTTTAATTAGATTAAATCAAGATCTAAGCTTTATAATTTAGAGTGGTTTGTTTGGCGTATGTCTCCACCTTTGAACTCATTTGTTTCTTGACTTAGCTTCTCGTTTAAGTCCTTTTTGTGCTAATATATGTTGCTCGCCATTAAAAAACAATAAAAATGATTGAAACATAGAAATTAATTACGAACAATAGACTGTTTTCTTTATCGTCAAAGTAGTCAACCTTAAGCATTATTAGTATATGATATAATTGAATATAGATGTGTAAATAAAACTTATGGTCACCATGTTATGTCAGTTGGTGAAAGAACCCTAACTTTCATAATTAAGACATTGTTACTCCAAGTCACTACAAAACATGCTACATGCATATTTATAAACAATATTTACATTGATAGTTTGATTACAAAAGACTGGATACAAACCGACTAAGTTTTAGTATATTGCATAACTACCCAGGATATTATAGTTTTATACATACATAAACCCAAGAACAAAAGTAATAATATAAACTATTCTAAATCTTCCAACAGTATATGACTATATTGGATTATCATTATCTGTATTTATTAAACACTGAGAGGGGTAAGCGGTGACGCTTAGTGAGTTCAATAATAGAGACAATATAATGTTATGCCATATATATACTTCAATATGGCAGAAGCAAACGGAACAAGGAAAAACAAAGGCATATGTGAATCATGCGACAAGCTTTCCATCTCAAATCAATGAGACATAACAACTTCAATACTTGATATACATTAAAAATGCTTCGACCCAAATGACACAGAAGACATATAATTTCTGATTAAACATTTTGGTAGATTTCAGGCTTTCAGCCCTATCTAACTCTCTGCCAATGCCATAGGGGTAGAATTCATTCTCTTGCGATACATGCTCTACACGACCAGAGGCTACATACCAATACCACTGTGAATCTAAGTCCTTTCACTGATCACATGGCCAAAGGTACAACTTTGCTATCAAAATAGCAGAAATAATAACACGAGATTATAACACGAAAAAAGCACATAGCACATATAACCCATAACATACAATTGTTCCTATATATTGAACTCACCGTGAATTAATTGGAGTTTAAAATAGTAATTTGGGCAGCACTTCGTTACTATAATTAACTTTCTTCGATGAAAACCGAGAGCTTTATTGAAAATCAGGCCTTGCGAGGGATGGGCTTCAAACCGAAAAGATAAATTTCTCGGGCTCTTCGAGCACTTCAAAACGTGTTTCGGGTGTTGGGTATGATCCCGAGGCTTCGGGGGATGCTAAGTAGCTTAAAAGAGGGTTTACGAGTGAAAAATGAGAGAAGTTCCACTCAAAATCGGGAGATCTCGCACCTCCCTTTATATAGGGGAGGCTTCGGACCGAGGAGAGAAGGAAGGAGCATGTGCCTCGCATGCGAGGGAGGCAGGTGGCGAGCATGCAAAGGGCGACACAGGTGGAAGAGACGCGTTGGATTCTTGTTGGCCGAGTCTTCAGTGCAAGGAGTGTCACCACTAGCATTTTTGGCTAGGAAATTCCATCCTCAGGTAAGTAAGGACTATTGTGAGACTTGTGCTAACACATTTAAGTGTACAATATGAGTTCCTAATGAGCCATGTAGTGTTAGAATGAAATCTCTCCAAGTATATCTTATCTCTCCCAAATCTCTCCAAGTATATGAAATCTCTCCCAAATTTCTCAAAGTATGTGAAATCTCACCCAAATCTCTCCAAGTATATGAAATCTCTCCAAGTATATCGAATCTCTCCCAAATCTCTCCAAGTATATGAAATCTCTCCAAGTATATCGAATCTCTCCGAAATCTCTCTAAGTATATGAAATCTCTCCCAAATCTCTCCAAGTATGTGAAATCTCTCCCAAATCTCTCCAAGTATATGAAATCTCTCCAAGTATATCGAATCTCTCCCAAATCTCTCCAAGTATGTGAAATCTCTCCCAAGTCTCTCCAAGTATGTGAAATCTCTCCTAAATCTCTCCAAGTATATGAAATCTCTCCATGTAAGTGAAATCTCTCATAAATCTCTCCAAGTATGTGAAATCTCTCCCAAATCTCTCTAAGTACCTTCCTCAGTCGAAAACAACTCAAAACCGAAAGAGAAAACCCAATAGGACCCTCTTGGTTCGGAACCCTCTTGGTCCGGACTCTTCTTGGTCCGAAACCCTCTTGGTCCTGAATCTCTTGGTCGGAACCCTCTTAGTCCGGAATGCCTTCTAAGGAGCCAAGAGGAATTGCATCTCGGCACCTCCCCTTGCTTCGGATCTCCTCGCTGCTTCGGAAGGGTTGACTCTAGAAGGAATGGCCCCGGAAGACATTGCTTAAAGACCTGCTTGGAAATCTAGCCAGCCTCGCACCTCGGTCCGGATCGACCAAATTCGCACCTGACTCCGGACTTCGCTCGTGACTTCGGAACTCGCCCAGTGCCTCTGGAACTCCTTGGTTTCCACTTCGAACCCTCGCATACCTGACCCTCCACTCCGGAATTCTAAGAGGTGCTTCGGAAATTGTTATGTGGCTCCGGGATTCACCTTTTGACTCCGGATTTTGGACTATTTCGGACTTTTTCTCCATTTTGGGGTATTTTGACGTCGGGAATCCCATCAAACGCATGTTTTTCGTAACTTAAACCCCTAAAACCTCTATTTTATGCCAAATTTGATTATTTAAATCATATTTACATAAAATAAAAGTTTAGGAGTTATGAAGATCTTATCCTAAATCAAGATAAGGACAAGGAGGTTTGACCTTGTGATTTGATGTAATCGTCCATTTACCATGCAAATCACAATATCCAATGTTTTAACCACCAGATAACCATGCATGAACCATCAGATCCCCATGCACCAAAGTTCCCTCCTTTTCTTATACTCTTAAAGCAACGACAGTAAAAGAAAATGGGGCTTCACATTTTTTCTCACTTCTCTCCTATTCTCTCACATACCCCTCCCAAGTGCAAAAATCAAGGATCTTAGTAAAAGCAAGATTTCTCAACTTCTCTCTAGAGTTTTAACTAAGTTTCTCCACTCATCTAACATGTTATGTAATTTTCAAAATGAATCCATATTATTTTATTCATAATAATATGTGATGATCACCTTTAGGACAACATTCCTCCCAGGAAGTTCCTCATCTCAGCCAAAGGTCTAAGCTTGAGATCTTCACTCCATCATTCCAAACAACTCATCAACTAACTCAAAGTGAGCTTCATACCCCCACTTTTTTCTCAAAGTTTTATTGTTTTTTGGGGGAGAATACAAGTCAAAGTCTTGCATAAATCATACTCTATTTCCTTATTATATATGCATGCCATTATTACCTGTGCATATGTATGAGACCCCATATAAATAGTCCAAAAACTCGAGATTTTGATTGAGTCTCAAGAGTTTGGATTATGTTCCTCAAATCATGTTTGAAAACAAGAGCTAGTATGCTACCAAGTATAAGTCACAAATTATTATAATAACAACTATAAGGATTTGCTTCAAGATTAACTTAAACAAGTGGTGGAACAAATTATTTTGAAAATGATTAAATTATGAAATAATATTATTTTGGATCATTTTTGGCCAAACATAAACATAAGGGTTATCTTGGAACATTATGTCATACTCATGACTTTGTACCAAATTAACAAAGCTATTAGAGATTATTTATAATTATTTAATAAAAATAATCCTACCAAGAACAATATACGAAAACAGAGTTTTCATGAAAAAAGTATTTGCATGTCATAAACTACTGTCATAAAACTTTCAGGAACATAAGTAATGTTCTATATGTCATAAAACAAAAAATGTGTGTCATAACCTACAATCATGAATTTACAAAAATTATAACTTGATACTTTCCTTTTGACTAATATGGGCCTGAGCCGCCAATTTATAAAAAGGAAAGACCATTTTTTCCAATTCCGATAATGTTGGGTCATTTTGATAAACGTTCAAAACGACTTATTTTTCAATAAACGAAATGGAACGAACACGAGGCACCCAGTTAACAAGCACAATAAATGAGATGGAACGAAAATGATATTTCTATTCAATGAGTATTGATATCATTATTTTCTCTAACAAATAATGGATCTCAAGCGATTGCTCAAAAGGTTATTAGTACTCTAGTCAGACAAATCTCAAAAGTACCTAAATATAAAAAATATTAGCGTACGTCTAAAGTCCTATAAGGAGTTATAGCCAAAGTCTCCTGGAGGGAGAGCGGAAATTTGTGTATAGATCTATACGAGGTTGACACCCCGCACCTTCGCTGTTCGCTACAGCAAGACCGGCCAATCTAGGGTGACAAATGTCTTTAACAAAACAAGGGCGCCTGAGAAACGCCAAAACAGGTCCCGGTCATATTAGTATGGTTATAACGACTCACTAGAATACGTTATGTTAGCTAGAAATTTATGTAAGGAAAAACCTCATAAATAAATTTTGGCACTTTGTGTTGACTGTTCTACGCATGGTAATGATGGTCCGCATTTGTTGTGTTGACTGTCCTTTTACATTGTGTAGAATGTCCACAATCGTCATGTTGATTTCTTTCACCTAACAAGTATTAGAGTCTTAATACTGCTATTTTACCAACAAGAAAACATAAGATTTTTTGGGGAAGACGTTTGTAAACGATTTTGAAAATGATAAACTAACACACACATATACAAGTATACACAGTTGGACACGGAACTTACGAATATTTTATAGCAGAAAATACAGGACTTTCTGGAGAAAACGATTTCATACGATTTCGATAACGATAAACTAGAACGCATACTCACTTATATCCGATAATATTTACAACTGTATTCTTTTTGGAAATACGGGATTTTCTGAAACGGTTGGTTATTACTATTCAAAAGAACTATTCTCGAAAACAACTCGCCTTTACAAACTATACTACTTTTCAAAGATCACTCCTTATAAGGATGAACTAGAGTATTGACACACACGAATATATCTATAATTTTCAAAGTAAGACTTCAAACGGTTTCATAGAAAATATCGGATTTTCTAAAAGTACAATGAGAACGATTCTAAACAAATTTAAAACTATTTCATGCAAAAACGCTTATGAACTCACCAACTTTTTAGTTGACGTTTTTCAAAACGATTTGTATTCTTAGGGATCTAGTAAGCAGGTAACAAGGGATACGGATGCAAGACTATTTAGCTGTAGTTTGGAATTTTTCTGCTTATGTCTCTTTTATGTAAATCAAAGGACAAATACAATATGTAAACAATGTAAGCATGTTATCTCAATTTATGATGTGTTTGATTTCTCTGTTTCATTTATATTCAATTGTTATGATATTGTACAATGAAGTCATCTGCCTCCGGACGTTTCCGCCATCTGGTCCGGGGGTGTGACAAGGAGGGTGCGACACGGGTCGACAGCTGGCCTCGGATGACTCATCAATTCGGACATGCAACATGCTGCGAGCAAGGGTGACGTGACCGAAGTCTGATCATGCAAAATTCCTCGGATTTTGCGATTTTCTTGAATTTTGTGCCCCGAACTTCAAAATTCCATAACTTTCGCATACGAGCTCCATTTTTTACGTTCTTTATATGCACGCGTAGGTGAAATTATTCTCTACAACTTTCGTTTAGACTCCGTTGGCTAATTTTGAATTTATTTTTAATATTATTATTTTTAACAGACCGGGGCAGGAAAATCCGTTAAAAATTCATAACTTCTTCATCCGATGATCGTTTTCCTCTGTCTTTTTACCGTTGTACTACTATTGACGAGACCTTTGATTCTCGTTTAGGTTGCGTCGGCTAAAAATCACTCGATCTTTTTTTCGAGATTTTAGCTGTCTACTTTTATTCCGAAACTTAGAAAAATCATAACTTCCTCATATGAAGTCAGAATTGGACGTTCTTTTTATGAAAATTCTCGGTTTAATGAATACTACGAATTTCGTTTAGATCAATAAAGCTAAAAATTAGTTTATCAAAAACTCACTTTTTACGCTAAATAATGTTTGCCGGTTTTGTCGCGGATCTTTGATTGATCATAACTTCTTCGTTATAACTCGGATTTCGTTGATGTTTTCGCCTAAATGTTTCTAACAAGATGCTTTATAACTTTCAATAATAGAATTATACTTATTTCAAATTTTATATTTTCGTTAAATTTTAATATTTGATATTTGATTGGAATCTTATAAGACTTAATATTTTCGGAGTAAATCTAAACATAGTTTTACTTCATTTCTATTAAAAACTATCTGTTAGAACTCAATGCTCGATATCATATAATATTTCATAATATTATTTATTTTTAAACTACAAAACACGATAACTGAACATGTATGTTACAGTTGACAACTGGATTGACCAGTCAAATGGTAAACATTGAAACAAACCGGAAAGAAAGTGTCAAAATTACTATTTTTTTAGAACTTAGTGTCTTAGTTGTAAAAAAATACCAATATCAAAATCGAAATTTTATATAAACAATGTATTTTATGCAACTAACAATTAGTGACTTACTAACATGAGACGTACGTAAATGATGCCTAATACTTAAAAGCTTTTTTAATGTAATTAGTTTAGTTCAAAAGTGAACATAAAACCACTTTTAAATTCGACTCCCTATAAATTTACATAATAATTAAAGAAATGAATGTTTAGGCATTTAGGACTAGATCACTACGTAGTTTCTCATGTGAAAACATACAGATTTTTTCTTTGAGATACCTACAATTTTTAAAGCTTATGTTCTTTTACCTATTGCTTTTTAATGCGATATGTCTGATAAGCAAGTAGAAAATGTTATTAAACCTTATGATTATAATCGATATATTTTTACATAATTACATGTTGCAGCATGACACGTTATGTGTGAATGGATGATATTGGAAGAGAAAGTGGTAGTGTGTGAATTACATGATTATAGATTATATTATCTTGGGACCCTTAAGAGACATATTAGGATACTACCTCTCATTTCAAAATTGCTTTCAACATTATGTACATATATGTCCGTGCATTATTATTATTATTATAAGATTTCTGGTGCGACTGTGAATATTCTAACTAATAATGTTAACACTTATATGAATGAACATAATAATATTGTATCTCAGAAAAGTTATAACTTGTGCCGTACATAGTTGATAAATTATAAAGAAAAAACATCATAAATGGTCCCTTTGGTTTCCCAAAATCTGAAGTTTAGTCCCTGTGGTTTAAAAACATCATAGATGGTCCTTGTGTTTTCAAAACTTTCGATGATTGATCCTTATTGCTAACTCTGTTAAAAAAAGTCCGTCAACTAAAGGGCATTTTCGTCATTTCACTATCACAAGGACTATTTATGATGTTTTCTCTTATTTTTTTTAAACCCAAGAAACAAAAACATGAGACCCAACCTAATTCTCTATGAATACACACAATCAAAGCTTTGAGTTCTAGGGTTTGGGGGTTGATTCTCCAAACCAGAGTCCATAAGACATTTAGAACACAATATATCGACACTTTGCTCGCTCGTGAATGAAGCTTCTTCTGAATCAATCTCAAATGATATTCTCAGAAGCTCTACATGTGCAGAAAAAACTGAAAAGATGATTCATAACCAACCTAGAAGACAATTCAGATTCAACACTCTTCCACATTAGTCATTATCCCCATAAATCGACAAATCATACCTGTTCTTGAATCCACAACTAACCCTACCTATGTTCTTGAGTGCGTTTTTCTGAGCGAAGATCATATCCATGGCCGCATTCATGTCTTTCTTAGTGGTATAAAAGCTTCAATTTCAGGATGACGATCTTGTAATTATCCCTATGAACCAAACGACCCTGTAATGGAGGTCCAAAATGAGAATGATGAATAGAAGAATGTGAGTGATCTTAAAATTACCTGAAATGTGTATGAAAGTCTTATTGATAAGAACTGATTCAGGTCTTGAGTAAAGGAACCGATAGTTTACAGCAACAATTTCATGGACCAAAAAAACAAGCAATTGCAGTAGTTGCCGCCACCGCCCAGACGCCGTGGGTGCAGCCCAGGCCGCCGTCACCTTCAGTCAGACTATCAAGTTGTAATTCCGTCATTGTTTGGGAGAACTCAACTGCCAAAATTCGAAGCTCTATTTCGTGGGTACTTAGTAATTCACAACATTAATTGATTTACTATAACAGCTCAAGGAAAGCATTGAAGGCACTGAAAATCGCTAATGAAGCTTCAAGGAGTTGTGAGAGATTATTTGGTGAGGAAAGAAGCTGCACCACCGGCCCCTAGTCATAGTCGGCACCCTCTATCCAAAATTCTCGTAACAATTTTTCCCTCTTCCCATTTTTGTTTTAATTTTCACTTTCTCCTCCACCGTTACCCCCCCCCCCCCCCCCCCCCCTAATTTGAGAACCACCCCTAATAGAAAACACTAGACATATAAATATACACACTCACATATAGCTCATCTTCTGTTGACGAGATGAAGGGGTGGGAGGTTGTCACTGATTCCAAGGGAGTCATCGTCCACGACAACAGATTCAACTTTGTCCGACGGCAACCTAATGAAATCATCCGTCGTGACATGGGCATGAACCATTGTTACGATCAAGGGAACAAGTAGAAGAAGTATGGCGTAATGATCCATTTTCTTGGTTCGTCGGAGAGCCTTTAAAGAGGTTAACGGTCTTTTTTGTAGATATTAATTGAGCGATTTATATGTAAATAAGAAAGACCCTTTGCATATTTTTTCATTAATTAAAATAAAAAAAATCATAAATGGTCCATGTGGTATTGAAATGACGAAAATGCCCTTCAGTTAATGGATAAAACTTAACGAAGTTAGCATTAAGGACCAATCATCGAAAGTTTTGAAAGCACATGGACTATCTATGACGTTTTTAAACCACATGTACTAAACTTCAGATTTTGGGAAACCACAGGGACCATTTATGATGTTTTTTAATTATAAATAACATAGATAGTAATTGTAATAAAAAAATGGAATATGAAATTATTTATAATCAGTGGCGTAGCCACATTGAGGCGACAGTGGGCCATGGCCCACCTTACAAAAATTCAATTTCATAAATTTAATGTATATATTTTATTATATATAAAAAGAATTTTGGTTTCATAGCCTACCCCAATGACAAATTAAAATGGAAAAATGACATATTAGCCCAATGATGTTTTGCACATTTACCCATTGTGTCCCTTAATTATTGTTCGTGCTTTATGAGGGAATAAACTTATTTTTGTCGGATCAAATTGGCCCCTTTTGAAGAAATGAAGGGGTAAACCGGTAACTTCTTGGCCACCTCAACAAAGAAATTGACTTTAACTTCTTCCTTTGAAAATTTCCTCCTTTGACTTTGAATCGGGCCATTTACAGTGAATGTGAATCAATTTGGAAGCTAATTTTGACTTTAACGCCTTGCCACACATCCGCCTCCTTCCACCAAATGCGACCACCTTAAAAACCGACTCGATCTCCATGGACGCCGGTGATTTCTCCCGTTTAGCCTAATCCATGGGGGAATTTATCGAATCGAGAACTAAACTCAAAATGGGTCAAATCCACCGTCCTCCAATTCTCTCAAAAACTCAAATAGGGTTCTTACTCGCTGCATTCCTGATATCCTTGCCATTCCTGTTCAAAAGACTATTAGCCGGTGAAACACTTCTACACGATAAGAGGGTTTGGCTATCCGATTCTGTGTTCATTTACTTCTTTAGCGTTTCGGGAACTATGCACAACATAATTTGCAAGCTCGTCTTCTTCTACCAGGGATCTGGAATGTAGTTGGGTGCTGAGGGTTTTGCTATCGGGTTTCTTTACACCATTGTTGGCATGTTGTTGGCTTTTATGACCCATGTTTTAGTTAGGTTGCAGAGTAGGATTGCACAGAGGACGATAATGATCATTGCCATGATTATTTCAGTATGGGCTGTGAGGAAAGTTGTGTATTTGGATAATTGGAAGAGTGGTTATGCTGTTCATGCGTATTTGGATAATCGACTCTTCACAGATGATGAAATCAACATCGAATTGTTGTTCTAGGGAGGGCTTGATTTTGAGGATGTGTCTCTGATTTTTTATTCTTTAATGGATTTTGAGACAAGAACAAATGGTGTTTTGACTTTTAAATGAGGAAATGAATGCGTGGAACATCAAACCAGCTAATATAGGTTAGAGGGACTATAAAGACAGGTCACAACAAAGTTTATTTCCTCATAAAGCACGGAAATATTTAAGGGACTCAATGGGTAAATGTGTAAAACAACGTAGGGCTAATGTGTCATTTTCCCAATTAAATGTGTAAAACAACGCAGAACAAATGGTGTTTTGACTTTTAAATGAGGAAATGAATACGTGGAACATCAAACCGGCTAATATAGGTTAGAGGGACTATAAAGACAGGTCACAACAAAGTTTATTTCCTCATAAAGCACAAAAATATTTAAGGGACTCAATGGGTAAATGTGTAAAACAACGTAGGGCTAATGTTATCTTGATAACTCAATTGCTTCATTATTGTTTTTATTTTCATCATAGATTTTATATTTTATCGTAGGTTCCTAAATCCTAATAAATTAGGTTATTATTTCATGATATGAATTATTTTATTTGTATTATTATACTATATGTAAGTTGATTTTGTTAAAAAATATATGAGTATGCTTGTAATTGAAAATTTTGTGATTAGTGAATTTTATTGACGAATGGGAACAAAGCAAAAAAGATTAGATTCATAAAGAATAGATTATGTAATAAAATGACTGATGATTTTATTGTTGACAATCTGGTTCTTTACATCGAGAACGATATCGCTAAACTTTTCAACTTAGATTTCATTTTAGATGATTTTAATGATCTAAAAGAGTGTCGTGTGCAATTTAAATAAATAATTTATTTTAAAATATATACATTGTTATATTTTGTTATCATTTGAAGTATTTTTTTACTCGTTCATATCCTATAAATTATATGGCCTACCCTAAAACTAAATCTTTGCTACGCCACTGTTTATAATTGATTAATTCAGTAATTGATTATCAAACATTTTGAATTTCAAAATCTCTATTAATAATATTAATTTTGAAGGATTTAAAAGAAGATTTTAAGTTAAATATAAAATCATAGAAAATGACACATGCCACTTTTAAAGAGTAGCAAAAAACAATTATAAATTATAAAAATATGATAAATGACAAAATTAGGATTTTTATTAATATAAGAGAAATTATACGGTTATGTACAATATTCTATTTACATCATTGATATTATATAACAATATTCTGTTTAGATCATTGATAATATTTTTGAGACTTACAAAAATTATTATTTTGATAGAAATAGTATATGTAATTATATTGTTATGGATAATATTGTAATCTATAAAAATAACTTGTGTCACATGTTATTTTTTTCAAAGTATCAATTCAAAAATTTATCTTTTATTTTCAGGTTGACACGTGACAATATCACAAAATTTTCTCTATTTACTCAGTTTTTAAAATTTAAATAAATCAAGATGTGTATTAGATTCGAAATTTAAAATTTGAAATAAATTATAAGGTAACTAATTTGTAATAAATTATATTTTTATTTTTCTTCATATTTTAGTATTATATTATTATATTTTTTTATATTTTATCAATATAGTTTGATTTTCTAAGTTGTCAACCCGTGTTATTCACGAGTCTCTAACCTAGTTATATATATATATATATATATATATATATATATATATATATATATATATATATATATATATATATATATATATATATATATATATATATATATAGAGAGAGAGAGAGAGAGAGAGAGAGAAAAAAAAAGAAAAAGAGAGAAGGGTCGGCCTCAAGAAATTGGATGCCGTATGCAATTTAGTAAAAAAAAATGTCTCAAAAATATTCTAAATACCATCCTTTAGTATAGTTGTAAAAACCAAAATTTCATTCAAAATAGTATACAAAAAACTAAACTCCTTTTACTTAAAAATTATCATTCTTTTAATATTTAAACCCAACTTCACTATTTCTCTATAATAGATGTGTTAAGAAAATATCTTATTGCAATTTTCTCTTCTCATGCCTTTGAAAAATCAATATGAAAACTGAAATTTAAAATTATGAATTAGAAAGACAACAAAATAAAAATCCGGGTGAACCGTGGGAAGTTTTATGCCAGGAGCCCAAAACGGACAATATTTTATAGGTGTCAGATGGAGATGTTCCAAATACTTGTAACGTCCTGATTTTGAACCTAAAATTTTCATTTTTATTTATTCAAAATATTCATTTACATTAGAATATTTTTTACATTATGCCGAAACATGATTGCGAATGCGCATATGTACAGTCGAACATTGCCCTTCTTATGAATAAATGATGCTCCCGAGAAACATTTATAAACAGCTGGGCAAGCGCTAGGCTTGGTGAGTTCCCCAATATACCATATACCATAATACTTATACATGCATACAAATAATGGCTCTCGTACTTTAATCGTTCTGCAATAAAATTTACGAGGGTCTATAGGCTCCCGTACTTAATTCGTTCTGCCATCAACCCGAACTAGATAGACATGGGTTTGTAGGTTCTTGTAATTTATGTGTTCCGCCATCAACCCTAACTCATTTTTAAGCATACCAACAATTACGTACATAGATACTACACATTCGGCTTTACATGCACATGGAAACTACACTATGGGCTCTGCTCTACTGGCTCCTATATCCTAACCTACATGGATATATATACGGGAATACATAATATAGTGTGTTGTAACATCCCGATTTTCAACCTAAAATATTCATTTATTCAAAATAATCATTTGCCAATGAAGCTCTTGAAAAACATTTATAAATAATTTGGTAAGCGCTAGGATTACTGAATTCCCCCAATATACTATATACCACAATACTTATACATACATACAAATAATAAATGGATCAAAAATGGAAACTCATTAAATTGTCTCCTTGATGCCTCTTATCATATTTTCTCCATTACAAAATGGGTCAATGTATACTAATTGTATATTTTAGTTTCTTAGGGTAAAGAATATATTTGGTACTTAGATAGTGGTTGTTCAAGACATGATAGGATTCAATTCACTTCTAAATGAGTTCGTAAAAAAGCACGACCCAACTGTTACGTACAGAGACAATGGCAAGGGAACTACAAAGGGATGTCGCACTATTAAATGCACTTTGTTGTATTCAAGAATGTTTCACACATAAAAAGTCTTCAATACAATCTCATCTCAATCAACCAACTATGTGATGCTGACTATGAATATCATTTTAACAAGAAGGAAGGAAAAGTTGTTGATCAAAAGAATGTCACTATACTAACCGCAAACCGACAGAATGACATCTATGTTATGGACATGTTTTCTGCTGAAAACTCTCTTCGATGTTGCTTCTTCGCTCGTGATCAATCCCATATGAACTGGCTGTAGCACAAGAGACTATCTCACTTGAACTTCAAGAACATATCAAATATTTCTGGGAATCAGCTTGTGTGAGGAATTCCTAAGATGCAGTTTGTTAAACATAAATTATGTTCAGCGTGTGAAAAAGAAAAGAAACCCAAGTCATCCTTCAAGCCACAATCATGTTCCTCCATCACCAAACCCATTTATCTCCTCCATATGGATCTTTTCGGAACAATTCCAATTAAGTCAAGATTTGGAAAGAAGTTCACCCTTATCATCGAAGATGAATATTCAAGATTTACATGGGTAATCTTTTTGAGAAAAAAATTTCATGTTGCTGATGAAATCATATCACTTATAAATAAATGGGAAGTTCTTTATGATCATACAATTAGGTAATTACATAGTGATCATGGAACTAAAATTTAGAAATTCCTCCTTAGAAGATTTTTATTCAAATTCATGAATTTCTCAAAATTTCTATGCTTTTAGAACCCCTAACAAAATGGCATTGTTAAAAGATGAAATTAGACTCTCATTGAAGTTGGGCGAACTATGGTTGTTGAAGTTGGTCTTCCTCTATCCTTTTAGGCTGAAATTGTTAACACAACTTCTTATACTCAAAATAGTTACATCATTGTAAAGAGTCATGGGAAAACCGTCTATGAGCTACCTAAGGGGAGAAAACATGACATTTCTTACTTTCATGTGTTTGGATGTGTTTGCTACACTTTGAATCAAAAAGATCAACGCTTAAAGTTCGAAGCTAAAGTCGATGAAGGAGTTTTTCTCATATACTCTAGTGTGTGAAAGGATTTCAGGGTATTCAACCTTTCAAGGCAAACTATTGAGGAAACGGCTCATGTCACATTCGATGAAGATTCATTCATTCATAATCGGATTAATCATTCGTCTTCCATTCTAAGTGACCTCACTCTTAGTCCATCAGACCATGTTCCTGAGTTTTTGCCAAATGTAACTAATCATGTTGTTCCTAATATGGATCAAATTGTCAATTCACATTCTACCTTCAAAAGATTAGGCTATCGTCTTGAAGAAGTTGAGCTATCAAACTCCTCAAAACAGGAAGATTCAGTTTCGAGTAATATGAATGAAAATAATAATCCTAGAATTCTTCAAGATCATCATGAATCTGAAATCATTGGAGATGTCAATTCAAGGATTCTCACTCATAGCAAAGTCAGCAGTAACTTTTGCATGTTTGTGAATTTTGTCTCAATGATCGAACTAAAGAATGTTGTTGAGACTTTCAAAGAAGGTTTTGTCAGCTGAAGGTTTGGATTATGACGAAACCTTTGCCTAGGTTGCTAGACTTAAAGAAATCTATATGTTCCTTTCTTTTACCTCATTCAAGAAATTCAAAGTCTATCAAATGGATATTAAGACTACCTTCTTACATGGGAATCTTCAAGAAGATGTTTTTCTAAAACAACCTCCAGGGTTTGAATGCAAAGAATTTCTCAATCATGTATATCATCTTGATAAAGATATTTATGGTTTGACGCAGGCACCCAAGGCATGGTATGTCACATTGGCTAGTTATCTTCTGGAGAGTGGATACAAACAATGAAAAATTAAAAACACTTTGGTCACCAAGTAATCAGGATCTCACATCATCCTTACTTAAGTGTATGTTGATGATGTCATTTTTGGATCTATTAATGAAAAGCTGAGTTTTGAGTTTGTTGAGGTTATGGCCAATAAATTTGAAACGAGTATGATGGGTGAACTAAATTTCTTTTTAGGTTTGTAGGTTAAACAACTCATTGATGGAATCTCTTTTTGTTAAGCTAAATACATTGCAGACATACTGAAGAAGTTTGAATTTTATGATAGCAAGCCAACGAAGACTCCAATGTCTTCATAAACGTTTATCTCTGCTAACCAACTAGTGATGATGTGAATGTAACCCTGTATCGAGGAATGATAGGATCACTTCTCTATCTTACTGCCAGTCGCCTTAACATTTTGTTCGCCACCATATTATGTGCTCGATATCAAGCCTATCCAAAGAAATCTCATCTTCTCGTTGTAAAAAGAATATTTCGTTACTTGAAACATACACCCAATATTGGGTTATGGTATCCTCATGATTCTGAGTTTAAGTTGGTAGAATACACTGACTCGGATCATGGTGGGTTATGTGCTCGATATCAAGCCTATCCTAAGGAGTCTCATCTTCTCGCTGTAAAAAGAATCTTTCTTTACTTTAAACATACACCCAATCTTGGGTTATGGTATACTCGTGATTCTAAGCTGGTATAATACACTGAATCGGATCAGAGTGGGTGTGGCATTGATCGAAAAAGTACTTCAGGAGGAGCTCAAATACTGGGAAATAGACTAGTGAGTTAGTCCAGCAAGAAGCAGACATCAGTGGCTTGTTCTACTTCTAAAGCTGAATATGTAGCCACTATAAGATTTTATGCTCAAATTCTTTTTATATAAAATCAACTCTTAGACTATGCTTTCAACTACTCAAAGACTCCCATTTATTGTGACAACACTAGTTCCATCCAGATGATACAAAATGCGATGCAACACTCTAAGACCAAAAAAATTGACATTCGACATCACTTCATCAGGGACATAGTTCAGAAGGGAAAGGTGGAACTATTCTACATTCCATCCACTGATCAATTGGCTGACATTCTAACTAAGGCATTGGATGAGAAGACCCTGAATAAATTGATTTTTGATCTCGACATGCTTTCAATGACTTATTTTTTAGCTTGCTTTGAAAACCTTTCTTTTATTCGCTTTCTTAAAAAGAAAACACAAAAACAAGTACTTTATATATTTTGCTTTCTATAAAGAAGCTTAGATATCTTACTTAATTTTTGTATCTAATGTTTACAAGTGCTTTCTTTTCTCTTTATTATCTCCTTCAGGTCTACTAATATTGTTGAGATTAAAACTCTAATGATCGATAGATTCAAACAGGTAAACAAATTAAGAACAAGGAATGAATATCAAATATGTCGAATGATTTATTATCAAAACTTTATAAGAGCTCGATTAAGAACTTCTACTGTAAAGGCGTGAAGGGTTTACAATACGATTATACGATTTTCATAAAACAGTGCATGCATGCACCTTAAATAGCTAAACCCTAATTAATAAATAATGGATGGACAAGACCAACCCGGATACATAATAAACTAAACAAAAGGCCCATAATGACGCAACACATTAAGCTCTAACAATCTCCCCCTTTGCGTCAATTGAGGCAGGAGACCTTCATGGTTGTGTTCGCTTCTGAGTCTTGAAGAGCTTGGGCATGATGCTGAGAAGAGTACTGCGAAATCCTATGTACCACCTGATCATATCCGAATAACACTTCTTTGTAGCAGCATCATTCACATTGCAAGTACCAGTGATATCCAAAATATAGTTCAAGCAAACTGTAGAAAATAGATGCTTATCTAGTAAAGCTAATAGACACTTTTGAACATCTCTTATTTCTCTGGATCCTCGTTGAAACATCATGGTCCAATATCTGTTTCTATCTTCCCCATTTTCATCTTCTCAATGACAGATGTCGAACCCTGAGGAAGGACTGTCGGTTTCTTTCGTAATACAGAAGCTATTTCAATATCCAGCTTTGCAACTTCATGTATATACAAAACCAACATTCTTTTGATGTGAGTAACGATTGGTTCATATTTTTCTCATCTTGCATTAGGAGATGCAACAGAATGATCCAATCATAGGGATTCAAACATGGCAGATCTGCGAGTGAGAACTCGAACATCAAATTCGCAAAACCTCGAGAAGTCTTAAATTTGACATTGACAAAAATCTGAATTTGAATTGGCCCAATAACTTTCACTGTTGTTAACTTCTGCGAAATCTAGGTCTAGAATTGTGGCTTGCCATGCTTCAATTAGAAATCCATCAGAGACTTATCAACATTCACATTCAAATTTGAAGTGTTCGCAACCACATCAAAATAGTGAAACAAAAATGTTTTCGGAGTGATGGGAAAATCGAGTTGCGAATCAAGGGTGTTGTCCGGTTCAAATGATGTAACTGGATCTAACTAATGAATACTCGGGTTATCAACTGATTCATTCATAATTCTCTCCAAGGACCAAGGAGGAAATAGCAGCTTTTTGTCTTTAAGAGCAGTTTGAGCGTCACGTTCAGCTTTTTCTTTCTTTTCTGCTTCTCTTGCGATCCATAAATTTTCATCTATAACTGCATCACGAGCTTTGCGTTTGAGTCTCGTATTTTCGTCTTCGTCTTCTTCTTCTTCATCATCATCTATTATCTTTTCCTTTCCTCTAGAACCCTAAGCTACATTATCCTTCAGTTCTGATCCCTTTGTGTTCTCAGTTTCACCAGCTTTCTTAGGAACTTTCGTAGAATAAGGCTTCACAGTTTCTCCCCTTGTTTTGGAAGTGAGCTAAACTACGAAACATCCTCAAGTTTGTTTAGAATTGTGAACATTGGATTTTCTTTTACTACCCTTCTTAGGTGATTAAGTTGGTTCAGATGGACCGACCTTCGCAGCTCTTTTCTTTCCTCCTTTCTTCGGTTTGTCTGCCTTGTCGAGGATCTTTTGACATTCACGAGTCATAGGGAGAAAACCTGAGACTGGTAGAGTGCGATAGTTTTGCATCACATCACTTACAGCTGTAACATCTCTAAGCATAGACTCTGGAATGGAGCCAATGAAGCTGAACTTGGAAGTATCAGCGAGAATAATATTAGTGGTGTGGAAGATCTGGATTTCATCCATGCATGAGAATTGAAGAATGGGGATGTTTAGCTTGTTGATCGCCCATTGAACCACAATGGTCTAGAAATGAGCACATGATATTTCATTGTGTCGTATAGTGGAGAGGGTACTTTGGACGAATTTCTCCCAAAGCACAGAGCCATAATCAAGGTTGATTCCATAATAGACCCCGTACATCATCTTCATAAAGAACTTGCTCGCATAGTTAGAGCCAATAACACTTTCTGAAAAGGTCTTGAATAGAAAGGGTGAACAACCAGTTCTACAGCGGCGCCAAATTAGGCTTCTTGAACTTGGAAACTGCAGCCAAGACTTCCTTGTATCCCATCTGGTAGAACATTTCCATGATGGAAGAGTTGGAGACGCTCTCAGGGTCAACCAGGTCACGACCCCGAGGAAGCCCTAGGAGGTTACAAAACCTCGATTTGGTGATGTGGGTTTTCTGATTGAAGATTTCGAACGTATCAACTCCTTTCCCTTTTGAAAACTTGTTGTGGAATAAGCTTTTGATAGATGCACCAATGGAACAATCTATGATTTGGTGAGAGCGATAACTAGTGGAGAATACCTCAAGCACTCAACGATTAGGTGAAGAAAACCGTCATATTTTGCTTGGTCAAGGTCGAGAATCAAGTTTTGATTTGCCTTGACGTTGAGGATCGAGGATTGGGCCATCTGTTTTGCAACTGAGGGGGTCTCTAAAGAAGCTGACATGGAAGCTTAAGGAAGGAGATGATGAATAGTAGAGAGAAAATTCGCCGGAGAATTTTGATTGCTTTTTGAAAGTGGTAAGTAACTACCGAATCGACAGAATCCTTATATATCGTATAGTAGGTGAGAGAAAATCGGCGATTGGTTGCATCGATTACAAAAAAGCCACCTAAAAAGGCGTGAAATACAGCTGTGACGAGTGTTAGGTGGCGTCAAATCAGCGTCCGTTCAAATTCACGCGCCCAAATCTTATCCTTTAAGATTTCGTTGTAGTGACGCCTTTCGCAGTTGATTCAATTATAAACTTTCACAATTATCATTCATCAATAATCCTACGAAACTAAAAGTAATAATCAGTACCACGAACTAGACTTTGTAAAATCACAAGGATCTTCGTGCGAGAGTGTGCCAAAGATAAAGAAATAAATCAACATTATACTTAGGGATTCTAGTGATGTCTATTAAGACATGAAGCAGATGGATCCCAGGAAATGATCTCTTCCTTTGCAGTGAAGGGAGACTTTAAAGTGTCTATGTGGTGTCCCGTTGAATTACGATCATCTATTTGGTGAGAAGCCGTGAAAGGATTCTTTTCATTAAGCTCAAGGGTTGGCTTTATCTTCAACCAAACTACGAAACTTGACATAAGTCCGAACGTTCAGATAAAGTACTTGTCTGACCAGTGTAACCATAAAAATAAGTATGCTTTGGAATTATTTTAAGTGACTAGGATTAGTATAGAAATCTCGAGAAAAATAAAAATTGGATCTATTGGGAAGAAACGTCTTAGTAATAGAATGTCTCATTAAGATCACACAAAAAGAAAAAGAGATTTCATGGTACTGACCATGAAGGTGGACATTCGTTAATTCCTTGGTGAAAGCTAGAACAGTTAAACTGTTCATCGTCAATTTATAAGTATGTGTTGGATTTTGGCTTTCACTCAGTTTGTGGTAATGACGAATTTAAGATCATAAACACAAAAAAATTTAACCATAAACCTCAGTGGTAACATCCGAGAGTCTCAAGCGTTACATTTATGAAAGCGAAAGTGATGGAGAAACGGTAAGAGGTGGTTCCAAAGAAATAGTGTACCTCTGCTATGTGAAATCGACCAAGCAGTTAACTCTTAACTTAGATTGAGAAGAGTAAGGTAGCTCATGACTTATGTGAATAAACAGCCTAATTGGGAAGAAATGATTAGTGTTATCGAATCATTAAGGCTTTAAAAAAAGAGTCTTTGAGGCTTCAGACTACATGCAACAACATGCTTCTAGGGACACTTAGCTATTGCATAGATTAAAAAATTTATACCTGCCCCATCATTCGTAATTGAGATCACCAAGATATTTGCTTTCAAATTTGCTCAATTATCTAATATTTTTGGTATTTCTGATTACTTTGTAAAAAGAAATAAACATATAATTTTTTTTGTACTTTTGTTTTTCTGAAAAAGAAATAACAACATAAAGAAATAAAATATTTTTGGATTTTCAACAATCTAAAAAAGAAATAAAAATAGAATAAAATATATTTCAATTTGCGATTTTTTGAAAATGAAATAAAAACATAAATAAGTAAAAAAAAAAGAGATAAAGAAAATGTACAAAGGATACATGACGTTCCTAACCACGAATGAATAGTAGACTATGAGTCATTACAAAAATTCACACCGGTTCGTCGCGTGAACAGTTGACTACGAGTTATTGCGAGCGTTCGTATGAATTCGCAGTGTGAACAGCGGATTGCGAGTCACTGCGAGCTTTCGCACCAATTCGCAGGCCTTTCAAAACTTTATGACTACGAAGGTTGTTTTGGAACAGATTCAGCCTCTATCATTCCTAAACCCTGAAGAATGTGATTAAAGGTTTGCTCAGGCAAGGCTTTCGTGAAGATGTCGGCTAGCTGATCAGCGGATCTAACAATGTGTATCTCGACATTTCCATCTTCCACATGATCTTTGATGAAGTGATACCTCAACGCGATGTGTTTGGTCTTTGAATGTTGCACCGGGTTGTGACATATGCAAATGACGTTATCAGAATCACAATACAAAGAGATTCACTTCATATTTATGCCATAGTCACGAAGCTGACTTTGAATCTAGATTACTTATGAAGTACAAGAGGCAGCGGCTATGTACTCTGCTTCAGCAGTTGATAAGGAGATGCAAGTTTGCTTTTTAGATTGCCAACTTACGAGTTCGCTATCAAAAATTGGCATCATCCCGTTGTACTTTTTCGATCTAAACCGGAACCTCCTACACCTACATCTGAAAACCCTTGCACAAAGAAACATGAACTAGAAAGGTACCAAATTCCTAGTGAGGATGTTCGCTTGAGATACGTGAAGATATTCTTAACAGCGTTCATGTGGGGTTTGCAAGGATTCACTTGAAACCTGGCACAATAGCAGACAGAAAACATGATATGTGGACGACTTGCAGTCAAATACATCAATGAACCTATCATTTGACAATAGAGATTCATATCACTAATTGACTTGTCCAGATATTGTGTTCGTTTCGTTCTGAATGCCATTGGAACCTTCACCTTCGAATCACTCACCATTCCAAATTTAGAGAGTAGGGTCTTTGTATAAGCCTCCTGATTGATAAAGATACCTTATTAACTCTGTATTATATTCAAACCAAGGAAAAAGTTAATCAGACCCATCGAGCTCATCTGAAACTTAGTTTCCATCAACTTTCGGAACTCAGAAGTTAATCTGGGGTTAGTTGATTTGAAGATAATGTCATCAAAGTAAATTTGGACGATCATCAAGTGGTCACCATTTTTCTTGTGAAAGAAGGTTGGGTCGACCGATCCTTGTTTAAATTTAGCCTGTTTTAAAAAGCGAGTAAGAGTTTCGTACCAGGCTCTTGGAGCTTGCTTTAGACCATAAACTGCTTTGTCAAGAATGTAACAATGGTTCAGATACTTTTCGTTTATGAACCCTGGTGGTTGCTCCACATACACTGCTTTTTCTAGCTCCCCGTTCAGAAAGGAACACTTGACATCCATGTGATATACTTCAAAGTTCTTGTGTGTTACGTATGCAGAAAGATGCGAATAGATTCCAACCTTGCAATTGGTGCGAAGGTTTCTTAGTAGTCAATGCCTTCTTCCTGAAAATATCCCTTAACAACGAGTTGCACCTTGTCCATTAATCATTATCACATTTCCCTCTTTATGCAACTTCTTGCGAAAAATCCATTTTAGACCAACAACGGATGCATCCTTTGGAATAGGAATCAGTCTGCAGACTTTGTTTCGTTCAAATTCATTGAGCTCCCCCTGCATCGCTTGCACCCAATCAGAATGATCAAGAGCAATTTGAACATTCTTAAGTTCAATTTTGGAGCTAAACTAATTGAACATGCAATATTCCACTTTAGAGAACAATGCAGTCTGCTTCGTGTTTTGTTGTGCTATCGTAAGAACTCCTGAAGACGAATCTCCTATGACTTGAATTTTTGGATGATCTTTGGTCTATTTAGTCAATGGAGGGTAATTGGGATCATATGTTGGATCCAATTTGGCATTCACTTCTTCAAACTCTAACTGCACATCTGAATCATCATTCGCATTTGCATTCTCCCCCCTCGAATGATGTATGGTCTTCTTCATTCGGAATGGAACACTCCACTTGGAGTGATTTTTCAATGTTGATTTTAGGGGTTTCGTTCTCCCCCCTAAACAAGTGTATGATGTGAGGAGGTTAAAGTTAAACCCTCCCTATGTGGGGTAGCATTCGCACCTGTTGATTGAGATGAAGTTTCTGGGTCTTTCGGAGTGGGGTGCTTGTGTTCCATATCTTTCGCAACATCATCAATGATTTTCTTCAATTCGTATTCCTTGTTGTCTGATGCTTTGAATTTTGAGGAGATTTCCTTTTCTGGCACATCAAATAAGTTCATGAACTCCTCGTAGAGATTGGAGTGTTAAATGGTAGCTGGATTCGGTTTGGGAAAGATCTCCTTTGATTGATTGTCATCCTTCTGAAACTTCTTCAAGTAATTGTCGTTGAAAGTGACATAATAGGTTTCTTCTATATTTTTGGACTTTTAGTTGAGAACCCTATATGCTTTAGAAGTCAAATAATACCCCAAGAAAATACCTTCGCCAGCCTTCACATCGAATTTGTTCCTTTGCTCCTTTGAGTTGATGATAATGCACCTGGAACTAAAGACATGGAAAAACTTGACATTAGGTTTTAGATTATTTATGATCTCATATGGAGTGACAAAGAATCGCTTATTGAGGATAGATCAATTTTGGCTAAAGCAGGAAGTTCCGATCGCATCTGCCCAGAAGTAAAGTAGCAGATTTGCGAATGATAGCATGGTTCTCGCAGCTTCGCACAACGATCGGTTTCATCTTTCAACAACCCCTATTTTGTTGAGGAATGTACGGAGCTGAAAATTTGTGAGATACTCCTTTTGCAGTCATAAATTCTTCAAACACTTGGTTCTTGAATTCCAAACTGTTGTTACTGCGAATGTTTTGAACCAACTTTCGCAGTTGTATTTCATTCTGTTTTATGAAATCCTTGAGCTTGGGTTTGGGTTCATATTTCTTCTTAAGAAAATGCACCCAGGTAAATCTAGAAAAATCATCAACAATTACAAGTATGTATTTGTTACCACCAATGCTTTCAATTGTCGAAGGACCACAAAGGTCTATATGCAACAGTTCAAGGGGTTCTATGACTTTCGTATTCACAATTGTTGGATGACTCTTCCTGCTCTATTTCCCCATTTTGCAGGTTGCGTACATATGTACTTTATTAAACTTCAAGAGAGGAAGCCCTCGCACATGATCACCAAGAACCAGCTTATTTATGTCTTTGAAATTAAGGTGCGAGAGTGTCCAGTGCCAAAGCCAGCTACCATCAGTAGAAGCTTTTGTATGTAGGCATATGACAGGCTTCCCTTTGATGGGGTTCAAATTGAGTGGATACATTTCACCTTTTCTTTTTGACTTTAGGAGAACTGTTTTGGTCTCCTTTTTGAGAATCTCTGATCCCTCATCGTAAAAAAATATAACACTCTAAATTTTTCAACCAAATTTTTTTCAATTTTAAAACACATAAAACTCATTTCACATTTCTTAAAATCCATAATTGTCTCGAATGTCAAACACAAAACCACAAATAACTGAAAGCATCCCAGAATCCTCAAACAAAGTCTCGAACAAGTTTGTACAATCAAGTTAGCGCCTTCCTGTGATCCTGAGAATTACCTAAAACACATAACACACAACACGGTAAGCACGAAACTTAGTGAGTTCCCCAAAATACAACATACATAAATAATAAGCCTCTCATGGCTATAAGTTGGCATGGACCCTCCGGTCTCATGCATCTTGGTGAGGATCCTCCAGTATCAAGACTCGGTGTGGACCCTCCGGTCATGTATCTCAGTGAGGACCCTTCGGTCTCACAAATCGGGTTGGACCCTCCGGTCCTATATCTTAGTGAAGACCCTCCGGTCTCACAACTCGGTTTGGATCCTCCGATCCTAACTCAATAAAGCACAGAATAATATAGCATATATCACAAAGACGAAATGCATAATATCACATAACTCAATATAAGCACATAGGACCCTCCGGTCGATAACTAAAATAAGACCCTCTGGTTAATCAGTATTACCACTCAGGTAAGTATAGTGAGAAGACTCACCGCGGAAGTAAGCAAGCAGATCTAGTACCCTACGAACAATCTAGACTCCGCCTACACAATATAATTATCTCTATTAAGAAAATCGAAATAACCAATCCGAGATGCTAAGATAACTACTCTTCTAATTCTAAAAAAAGGTGAAAAGACCAATTTACCCCTCCATGGTCTCCAAGGTCCACAGTTGACCAAACCCTAAAAGTCAACGAAAGTCAATGCTCAAGTCAACAGTCCATGTTGACTAAACTCATCGAGTGCATCTATGCGACTCGTCGAGTTCCTTTACTTTCTTTAAAGTATCGGGAAAATCCAACTAAACTCGTCGAGTTGTCTCGTTAACTCGCCGAGTTGTAGCTCATGCAGTCTATCGGGTAAAACCCTAGCTGACTTGTTGAGTTGGCTCATGCACTCGTCGAGTCCCGCTAGACCAATTCTCATTCAAACCATTCTAAGCAGAAATAATGTCACAGTCTCTAGATCTGGCCTCCCAAGGCTGAAATACCATGTAAAGCTACAAGCTTTACGTCCATGCATGGCATCTAGGGCTCGAAATGCCATAATAAGCTCTATATGGGGTTTAATGCATAAAAACTTGCCACTAGCTTGATAAAGCTTGGATCTTTGGGCTCAAGGGACAACATATGGTCCAGATCTGAAGTCTCAACTCCATGGAAAGCTCAAAACATTCTAGAACTCAAAGAAGGATGGGAAAAAGGCCCTAAATCCCTAGAAACGAGATCTAACCAAACAATGAGCAACATGGTGACTTTTTACCTTCAATCAGAAGCTAGGAATGAATGAACATCGGATCCAAAAGCTCCCTCTCGTCTTCAAGCCTTTTGCTTCTCAACTTTCCCACAAAAATGCACCAAATCACAAAATATTAGCCTCTCCTTTTCTCACACAAGGTTATAGCTCGATTAGGGTTTCTCATAGAGTGTTAGGGTGATAAGGGAGGAGGAAATAGAGGCTTGAGGTCCTTTAAATATGACACAAACCCTAAAAATTAGGGTTTTCTCACTCAGCACCTACTCGTCGAGTTGGGGTCCTCCAACTCTTCAAGTAGACTCTAAAAATCATATGCCCATTAACTCCTGTAATCGGCGATTTGGGGCATCCAACTCATCGAGTTGCTCTGACATTATAGATGTAAATTAATTAAATATTATACCTAGGAGTCAGGGTGTTATAATTCTCCCCTACTAGAATCAGACTTCGCCCTCAAAATCATTCTCTGGAAACAACTTTGGGTACTACTCCTGCATCTTGGACTCTGGCTCCCAAGTACACTCGGATCCCTTCTGATGTTGCCACTAAACCTGAACCAAGGGAACCTCTTTATTCCTCAGTACCTTCACCTTCCTATCCAAGATTGCTATCGGTCTCTCAATGTAGTTCAGGCTTTTATCCACATGAATGTCCTCTAAAGGGATCACCGCTGTCTCATCAACTACACACTACCTCAACTGGGACACATGGAAGGTGTTATGAATCTGGCTCAGCTCTGCAGGCAGCTCCAACCGATAAGCTACCTTACCCACTCAGGCGATCACCTTGAAGATACCAATGTATCTTGGGCCCAACTTGCCTGTTTCCTGAATCAGATCACCCGTTTCCATGGGGATACATTAAGGAGGACAAAATCTACGACCTGTAACTCTAGCTCTGAACGGCGCCAGTCGGCGTAACTCTTCTGAAGGCTCTGGGCCGTTAGTAACCTCTATCCCGCCTGTTGGATATGCTTTGTCGTCTTGAGCACTATCTCAGTGCCCCCATAACTCTCTAGCCTACCTCTCCCCAACAGATGGGAGTCCAACACCTCCTCCCATATAAGAGCTCAAAGGGAGGCATACCAATACTGGAGTCATGGATTTTGTTGTATGAAAACTCAGCCAAGAGCAAATAAGTGTCCCAACTTCCACCGAAGTTCATAACACATGCATGCAACATGGCGTCGAGTGTCTGAATCGTCCGCTAGCTCTAGCCGTCTGTCTGTGGGTGATATGTGGTACTAAAGTGAAATCGGGTACCCAATCCCTCATGAAATATCTTCCAGAACATGGAAGTAAAACGCACATCTCGATCTGAAACTATCGATGTTGGCACCCATGCCGTGCTACCACCTCTGGAACGTAGATCTCGGATAATCTCTCCGCATAAGAGCTCTCACTGATAGCCAGGAAGTGAGCGCTATTCATCAACCGGTCTGATGGGTTTTAGCCATAAGAACATCCTATGTGCTCATACAAACCCTAATGCTTGGATCTAGGTTTCTCTATTGTACATGCAAGTTATCCAAGACTATAAACCCTAGATCTAGAAAGCTTAGAGTCACAAATCCCAAATCCTTCTTGTATTGACTTTAGAAAGCTTAGAGTCACAAATGTCACTCCTCTAATGGTTCACAAACACCAAGAGCAAGAGGATGAAGAAGAAAAGAGAAGGAGGCTGCCCAAAACGTGTGGAAAACCTAGAAGGAAGCTTGTTCACGTTTTTGGGGCATAAGGGTTCTATATATAGTGAGGCCATTAGGGTTATCTAACAAGGAAACCCTAATTTGGATGCTTAAGCCCTAACCAACCCATGGACTCCTTTCCTTAAAGGCCTTGGACGATTTCTAATGGGCTTCCCCATAGAATTCATCCAACCTTATAATATAAGGCAATCCATGGCCCAATTGCAATTATCTTATAATTACAATTCCAGCCCCTTAAGTTTAATTAACCTCTTTTAGTCACAAACTTAATTCTTATTAATTCTTGACTAATATTAATTAAACAATATGGTTTCTCCTTTAATATATTATTCTCATAATATATTAATAAATCATATTTAATCCTTTCTCCATAATTCATCCTATCAAGTTGCTTTGGTGAAGGCAACCCAAAAGGACAATGCACTATCGGGTCAAGTACATACCAAAATAGTTATGGACTTAGACACTAATCCAATAGTCTCCCACTTGGATAAGTCTAATAACTATTTTGCGTATGACTTCAGATCCTGATCTGCAATCGTAGCTTTCCAAAGCCGCTGTCAACTCTGATCCTATCAGATACGCATGTCCTTTAGATAAGGGATCATATATTCCTCCATTCTAGATATCGTATGAGACATGATTTCTAATCATTCTCTCTGTACTATTTCTCGACTTCCGATTTATGACGATTGACTAATTGAACAAATCAAATTAGCCCTAGCCCGGCCGAGCATTTACGTTTGACATCACTAAATCATCGAGGGGCCCAAAGATATCGCTTTTATCCTACTTTGGATAAAAGGAACGAATAAACTTTGATTCAATGCTTGCTTGTACTTACTCACCGAATCACACACAACGATATGTTTTATGAAACCAAGTTACTGATGTGTTTACATATTATCAATGTGCAACCGATTTGCAAGTTACAACTCACACATCTCGGTTTCAAGAATATAAGATGTTATCGTCTCACCAATCACTCGTGATACAATTCATGGAGTGATTCAAGTCAGCGTGGGTTTAATCCAATGCTCAAATCATATTCATAAGCACTCATGAACATTGCAGCAAACATTTGCTTATGTCTAATGCTCTTTAGACAATCCACACACCAATTCACGACAGTCTTTATTCATACCTACTTCCAACATATGAACGACTGTGGCCAGTTCGAATAATTTGACTGTTCTAAACCAATTAAA
Source organism: Lactuca sativa (assembly GCF_002870075.4). Classification (NCBI taxonomy): domain Eukaryota; kingdom Viridiplantae; phylum Streptophyta; class Magnoliopsida; order Asterales; family Asteraceae; genus Lactuca; species Lactuca sativa. The sequence continues at coordinate 39,221,601 of NC_056629.2, read as the reverse complement.
TTATTCAGGAAGTCAAAACATGGAAAGTGAAACACAAGAATAATGCTAATCCCATATGGCCTCAAACCTTTGAGCATAAATAAAACACCTTTTATTTATCACCATATCGATTACTCATTATTTGTTGTTTCGGGTAATCAACTTCTTACTTGAATTATTACACTTGTCCCATGCTCTTAGCATGCACACAATGTTTACCTACGGTTCTTACTTTGTGAAATAGATCAAATGAACACATTTCCAATCATACTCATTTCACAACTCCGAATCCTTTTCACAAGTGAAAGAATATCAAATTCTTGCCACTTATGGAATATTTTATATTCTAACATTTTATGCAACAATCCTTTTGTAATGTCACTGCACTAAAGTCACAATGACTATTGCCAATGAAATTACAAAGTCCTCTATCGGAGATTGTTACAATACAATTCCTTAGATATGATGTCTCTCACTCAAAGTACATTCCTTTGAACATCCTTTTGCATAAAAGTTTCTAATCTAGACATAGATTTTCAATATTCAATTCCCAATATGGAAACGTTTCCATATTTTCCATATGACAACTCATTCTTAATAGAATCTTTTCTATTCATAATAATGTCAATATGGTCCATCCAATATTATACTTCCAACTACTCACAAGCGACCAATCCTCGGCGAACTTTGGATTGTCCTTTGATAGTTGTTTAATTATCTTAGTCAAAACCGATTCTTGTCCTTTTTCCCTCTAAATGCGCTAGACATTTGGAAAATTTTAGAATGTTCAAATATTATAGCATTTGCAATCGATCCTATACCCGAAGCGTATGGGGCACGATACATAATGTCTTACATAAAGATTTGATACTTTATCAATCTTCTGCCATAATATTTTATGTGCTACGTTCTCAAAATTCGAACTATGAAGAGGAATGTCGTAATCATAATCGAAATTCGAGAACACACTATGTATCCTTGACTAAATTTATTAACATTCCACAACCTAAGCCTTTAGATTTGAAATGAAGCATAATATTCTCTCCCTTAATTATAGCAAAACAACTTTTCAACTATTGCGACTTTGCAAAGTATAACTCTTGTTTTCTATAATTAATACTGCTAACTTGCAATACTTTCCATAATAATCATACTATCATAACATTTATGCTCCCACTAGCTTTGGCATGTATTCAGAAACCAGCTTAACTTCCAGAAAAACAATACTTATTGAATTTCATAAGTTCATGTTTCTAATAGCTAATGCTTTGATAATCCTTTATCTAAGCTTATACACCTTTGCCTTAGATAGCTCATATGTGTGTCTAAACAATTCAGACTAATTGCCAAATCTCACAATTCGAATCATGGAAAGGGATACCGTAACCATAATCAAATTCGAGAATACAATTTCACAATCACTATCTTCTTAAAATCTCTATTAGTGAAAGCATTTCCTCACAGTCATTTTCATGAAGGAGGGAATCTTATGACACTTAGATTTTAATGGTGTATGTGTTCCTATCCATGTGAATTTGTTAAAACCAAAGTTTACGACAAATTCAAACTCATATAGACTGAACTTTCTCAATCTTGGTTTCTTTTCCTTATGGTAACACAGCTGCCCACCATGTCTTCCAAGTAGTTAAGCAGCTCACCTTTTCCTATCAATGTACTTTTCATTGATCAAGGTCCTTGCCTTTTATGCATTCAAATGAGAATTCATAGAACTCACATGCATAATTAACTTAATTGGAATGACACAGAAACAAAATAATGTCAACACGATAGGTTGTAAACCTCAACTCGTGTGCTAGTGATGATCGATAAGGTTTATTTTGATTTGTTTTTGAAACCTTTCAAGACCATTAATACTCCCACTAACTCCTTGACATATAAGATTCTCTTGTCAATAAACATTTCTTGACAAACAAATATTCAAGAGTTAGTGTAGTTTTTATCAAAACACTTCATAAATTGGTCCTAGTTGGTCTTTGTCTTATCCAAGACATCACAACTTTCCACATTTGATGAATGCTATAAACCTTCTTAATACTTTTCACTCAATGTCACAATCTTAACTCTAAGACTTGTTTTGGAACGAAGTATGATTGACTTTTTGATTTAACCATTTCTTCAATTCTTGATTCCTCTTCTTAGACATACAATTGTACTAAGACTCACTTAGAGGATCAATTGAGATATGGTTCTTAAACATTAAGACCTATCATAAAGCATAAAAGGTACTCTCCCTTCTTCTTAGAATGGAGAAACTTTTATCTTTCTGCCTACTTGATTCTTCTTATTCGTTCTGCTATTGATTTAAACTTATTCAATCAATTCATAATTACACTTAATCTGATAAGTATAATCATATTTACTAAACCTTTAGTAAATCATGACGAATATCTTGTTACTCTTATGGTGGACTTGATCAACATGCAACTTTGTGTACTCGATCTCCTAGTCCTTCACTTGACACTTTGTCAATGAATTAGTCTAATTTCCAAATATGAAATTTCTCATTCATCGTGCAACCAAGTTGCATGATTCCAAGCTTCTGTCCAATTGAAACTTGGGCGATGAGAAACTCTCCCTATTTGGTAATTTCTCGACATTTCCACAAACAACATAATTAAGAATCAAATCCATTATTACTAATATTAGAAACATTTTAACATCAATTTTTCATACACGCCATTGTAAGGATAAATAAATAAAATTTAAAATCAAAATTTATTTTATTGCGGAAAAATTTGTCCTTACAATGCAATTCATTGAAAAACTATGCTAATACATCTTTCTTAGCAATCTTATTCTAACTCCAAGTAGTAGCTCAAGAATCTAATCTTCAAGTAATGCGATCGAAATCCATTCCTTCATGGTTAGATTCTACTCACTTCTTCCCTTAAGCTTCCTTTCTTTTCTTCGATCCTTCAAAACATCAATTGTAATCTTATCACATTATGTATTAAGAATCTAGAATAGAAGCTTAAAAGAGTTAGTTAATGGATTTTTACCTAACGCAGAGCCATACGTTTTGACTCTCCTATCTCTTAGATCTCTTAAGTAAATAGGGCAGCTTCGTCTCCAATGCCCCTTCTCTTGGCAATAAAAGCAAATTGACTCTTTTGGAATAGCACACGGAACTATTTCAGATATTGCCTTTCTCTTATGATCAAACTCTTCGATCATGGCATGTCTTTCGTTGCCATTGCCTATATCCACAGAGGTCTCGAAGGCAGATTCACCAATCAACTTTGTTTTTTCCATTGCGCGAAATCATTGTTGATTCAGCGGCAATAAGCATGTAGGTGAGATCTATAAGGGTCACGTCGTGGTTCATCATATAGTACTCTCTTACGAACTCACTATACGAGTTAGGAAGTGACTGAAGAACCCAGTCAACGGCCATCTCCCCACAGACAACGGATCCTAATATTCTTCACCTATCAATGTGTGACTTCATCCCTAGGACGTGTGTACATACCAACTTTCCTTCTTTATGTTTACTTGCCAAAAGGGCTTGAGTGAGCTTGAACTTTTCAAGTCTTCGAACTTGTGGGTTAGGGAGAATAATTAGAGGAGGTGGAGGAAGTGAAGCATGATCTTTTGTTCCTCGATCGAATCGTGGAATATCATCTTCATGTGGAATGCTTGTTCCACGGGATTTGGGAAGACCATAGTTGTCATACTTTGACATCTACAAAACGGGAGAAAACGAATTCAAGTTAGTTGATTGATTGAGTCCTTAATAAATCACCCAAATGAGATATTAAGGCTAGGACCCAACACAATATGCTACAAGCTAGAAAAGGGATGCCGTAATCTAGTTGCAGAATATTTGAGGGTAAGTGAATGACGATTCACTAATTTCCACCATGAAAAATGAAAAAAAAAATTAAGTTTTAAATCTATGAAAACATTTAGTAACTAAGATTGGGAATTTGTAAAACCTTTAGTTACTTTTGTACTTCATTATACTTATAATGGAAGGTTTTGTCCTATCCTACCCGTTCGGCTAACGACCCTCCAGTAGTCAAGAGTGCGGTGGGTAAGAGTGTATACCCATTCAATCGCCATTTTATAGGCAATTTCCTTAAACACCCCTTATAGACCAGCTTCGTGAATGAGGCCTACTAACGGTAAGACTGACTTTTACTCATACATATATATATATATATATATATATATATATATATATAATGTTAGACTTTTAATGTTATATATTGTATAGGGTGTATTTTACACTTTTAAAATACTAGGTGGTTAAATTTAACAATTATACTTTTAATTCAATTAAATTTTAAACCAAAACTTTATGGATTTATTAAAACTCTTTTAATTATAAACCTTAATTAATTAATAAAACCATAAGGGTGTGATATGAACTTTTCAAAACAATACTAGGGTTTTAGAATTTAACATTCCTAAATTAAACATTTTAATCAACTTTTAAATTCCAAAACTTGAGGATAAGTTTTGAAACATTTCAAAACATTAGGGTTTAGAATTTAAATATACATCAAAATTTAAATTCCAAAACTTGAGGACAAGTTTTGAAACCTTTTTCAAAACATTAGGGTTTCAACTACTTAAATTTCAAAACAAAACTTTTGAGTTTAAATTTAAACTATAAAACCTAAAGGGGAAAATAGAAACTTTTCATAACACAAGGATCAAATAACAAATAATATAAATTAAACAATTAATTTCATCATTATCTATATTTGACCTAATTTTAATTTCTTGCAAAATAAGTTACCCAATTAATACAAATAATCAACTTTAATCATATAAGGAAGTTATTATCTAATCAATTGGTAATTATCTTTTGTTTAATCAAGGATATACTCATAAATATGATTAAAATCGGATTTTAATGATCTAAAAAAGATAAGGCAATTATCCATGAGAAAAACAGCAAGAAATCTCGAAATCCCCTATTTCTGACGCTCGAACTCGCCGAGTACCCATATGGACTCGTCGAGTAGGGGCCTACTCGTACAAACCCTAATGCTTGAACAAACATACAAGGCATCAATACAATAGAAACCAATCAAGTCTCTGATACCACTGATGGGTTTTAGCCATAAGAACATCCTATGTGCTCATACAAACCCTAATGCTTGGATCTAGGTTTCTCTATTGTACATGCAAGTTATCCAAGACTATAAACCCTAGATCTAGCATATGATAATCAATATAACATATAATTAAGGGTTTAGATCATACCTTGATTGTTATGTAGCAATAAAAATCCCAAATCCTTCTTGTATTGACTTTAGAAAGCTTAGAGTCACAAATTTCACTCCTCTAATGGTTCACAAACACCAAGAGCAAGAGGATGAAGAAGAAAAGAGAAGGAGGCTGCCCAAAAAGTGTGGAAACCCTAGAAGTAAGCTTGTTCACATTTTTGGGGCATAAGGGTTCTATATATAGTGAGGCCATTAGGGTTATCTAACAAGGAAACCCTAATTTGGATGCTTAAGCCCTAAGCAACCCATGGACTCCTTTCCTTAAAGGCCTTGGACGATTTCTAATGGGTTTCCCCATAGAATTCGTCCAACCTTATAATATAAGGCAATCCATGGCCCAATTGCAATTATCTTATAATTACAGTTCCAGTCCCTTAAGTTTAATTAATCTCTTTTAGTCACAAACTTAATTCTTATTAATTCTTGACTAATATTAATTAAACAATATGATTTCTCCTTTAATATATTATTCTCATAATATATTATTCTCATAATATATTAATAAATCATATTTAATCCTTTCTCTCCATAATTCATCCTATCAAGTTGCTTTGGTGAAGGCAACCCAAAAGGACCATGCACTATCGGGTCAAGTACATACCAAAATAGTTATGGACTTAGAAACTAATCCAACACGGTCTAAAATCACCCATATCGTGTCAACACTGTTGGATAATGTGTCTAAGTCCATAACTATATCTGGTATGTACTTGACCCGATTTAGCATGGTCCATTTGGGTGTTGCATGGCATCAGAACAATTTGGATAGACTTTTGTGAGAAGAGGATATTTATGATTTATTAATATACTAGAAGTTCTAATATATTAATATGAAATCATAATATTTAATTGGTATTGATCAATAACTAGTTTGGAATTAATTTTGTGATCAAAAGAGACTAATTAAATAAATGGGGATTGATTTGGTAAATCATTCATTCTTATATAGTGGGCTTATGATCCATAGTTCTTCATGTTGGGCTAAACCCATGTGGTGACCCATGGATACTCCATGGAGGTTAAAACCCATGGATCAAGAGGAATGTGGAAAGGCAAGAGTTACATGGTGTAACTCTAATGTGCACACTACATAAAGAAGCCTCATACTAGAAAAATCGGCACATAACATACACAAGTGAGGGCTAGCCGATTTTAGTGCAATATAATCTTCTCTCAAGTTATTCCAATTGTTGGTGGTGTTGTGTGAAGCATTTGAGGCATCACATTTGGGGTGCTAGGCTCACACAGTCTTAAGGAATCAAATCTACAAGAATGGTATGTCATTTTACTAGATTTTTGTATTACATATACCCCATGATATGCTAGTTAGGATGAAGCCTTGGAAAAAAGAAAGTTTGCATGTATAATAGAGAAAACGTAGATCAAAGGTTTCTAAGGGTTGCATGCACACCATAGGAGTGTTAGAATGCTCAAAACCCAACGGTGGTATCAGAGCCTAAGCTTATTTTCAATTGTACTTGATGCTACTTGCTGAAAAAATCGATTTTTTGCTCACTGTTCATTGAACTCACCGAGTCGATTGGGGGACTCACCGAGCCCATGTTAAAATTCATCCAACTCGTCGACTTGGTTCATGCACTCGACGAGTTGGAGGCCCAAAGTGTAGAATTTCGAGTTTCAATGCTAGAATTAGACTAGGATCATTATCCTAAACTGTTTTTAGATTGTTAAACCTGTTTTTGATGTGGTAATGATTGTACATATCCAATTTCAACAATAACTGTCAAAGTTTCAAGTTTTATATTAAGTTTATATGATTCTTGAAAATTTTTTATATGAATTATGCATACTTATGCGTTTTGTTAGATCATATAAATTATTTGACATGCTTGTTAGTTTAATTGTTGATCCAAATGGTTTTTAATGGACTCCATAACTTGTCATCAAGTTATGGAATTCCAAGAGTCTTTTCATGAAAAACATTAAAACTCATAAGTTATAGACATGAATGGTTTTGAATAGTTTCAAAACTTTCCCTCAAGTTTTGGAATTTGTAAAGTCACTTATGAAAACTTTAATTCCAAACCCTAGAATTTTAAAAATTTAAAATTCAACCCTTATACTTTATAGTATTATAAGTTAATAATAATATATATGTATAAGATCAAGTGGAGGGTCGTTAACCGAATGGGTAGGACAAAGACTATACTTCTCATTAACAGTATAATGATAAATACAAAATTAACTAAACCTTTTATAAATTCTCAATCTTAGTTACTTTAGGAATTGTGAAATTGATGCTAACCCATGAAATTACACTTTGCACCTTGCTAAGTCGTTAATGGAGCGTGTGTGGTTAACCAGCACACTAACTTGGATTAACATGGGTGGAAAAGGGTGGCTTAAGGTTTATCATAGATTGATGGAGCATGTGTGGTTAACCAGCACATCGATTAGGTGATAAAATTAAGAGTGACAAGTTAAGTTGCATGGTTATTCACACCTTGTTTGTAATCATCGGTATCCCAGTCACAAACTTGAAGGGCATAATCGAGATTTAAACATGCCATTGAATTGTTCAATGAATGTCAAAAGATCGAGGAGTTTCAATCCAAATAAAACCTAATAATATGTTTCGTTTTTCATGGTGGAAATTGGTAAATCGTCATTTACTTACCTTCAAATATTTTGTAGCTTGGATTACGGCATCCCTCTTCCAAGTTATAAAATATTGTGTTGGATCGTAGCCTTAATATTTCATTTTGGGGTCTTATTAAGGACTGTTTATCTAATCTAAACTTGTGTTTCTTCCTTTTCAGATTTCTTCCAACAATGCTTCTGGCTCAAACCCTACTGGCTTATTTTCTCTCATGAATCTTTGTGGGAGAGTCATATTTGATGGGACTAATTTCAATGATTCGATTAGGAACATAAGGATGGTCACTCGCTATGAGGACAAAGAATATGTCCTTGATAAGGATCTAAAGGTTATTGATGAGTCTTCTGCTACTCCGGAGGAGATTGTTGAGTACACTAGTCATGAGAAGGATACTACTAAGGTGTCTTGTATCATGTTGGCTACCATCACGGCAGAACTCCAGAAATCCTATGAAGATTTCTACCCTTATGAGATGCACCAAGACTTGATGGAAAGATACCATCAGAGTGCTCATTAGGAAAGGTATGAAATAATCACCTCCATGATAAAAACAAAAAATGAAGGATGGAGAGTCTATCACGGGTCACCTGCAAAAAATACAAAGATTCGTGGACCGTTTGCTAAAGTTAAATGTGAAGTTTGATGAGGAGTTAGCAATAGATATCATTCTACACTCCGTACCCTCCTGTTATGATCAATTCCGCATGAGCTATCATATGAACAAGGAGGGGATCCCACCTAGCAAACTTCAAGGAATTTTGAGGACTACTGAAAGTAGTCTCAAGGGTAAGAATGTTGTTGCCACTCCTACCACCGCCCTTGTTCTGGAAATCAGGAAAGGTAAAGGGAAAAAGAGGAAGACCCTTTCGAAGGGTACCAAGGGAAAGTATCTTGATGGCTCCTCTTCGAGTGGAACCAAAGGGGGTTCTGTCACTCCCTCTTCCAACCCGAAGGATGCACAATGCTTCTACTACCAGGAAAAAATGCACTGGAAGCGAAGCTGCCCCAAGTACATGCAGGATGTTAAGGACGGGAAAGTGAAACTCACCCATGTAGGTATTTACACTATATTGTCTAATAACTCACCACATACTAATTCTTGGGTCCTTGATACAGGGTGTGGAATTCACATTTGTTCTGATTTGCAGGGCCTAAAAAGAAGTGAGGATGTGGAGTACGGGAAGATAAACTTGATCATGGGGAATAGGAAAGCTTCACCCGTCACCAAGGTTGGACATTCTTTATTGCTTAGTAGTGGGTTAATATTATATTTGAATAAATGATGTTACTCGTCTGAAATGGTGAGAAATATTATTTCCTTTGATGGTTTGTACAAACAAGGATTTACTTTTTCATTTGATAATGAATGTGGTGGTATTAATGCTTTTTATAATGGTGTTCTTTATTTTAAAGCATTATCTTGTGATGGTGTATATGAAACTATGTCAGTTGTAGACAACTTAGGAAATAATGTATTGCATATTGATTCTTCCACTAGCTTGGATAAGGCATCCTTGTGGCATTGTCTTCTTGGACATGTCAACAAGAAGTGCATAGGCCAAATCCAAAAGGTTGGAGTCCTGGAGTCATTTGACTTAAAATCATATGATAGTTGTGAATCTTGTTTACCTGGAAAAATGACTAAGTCACCCTTCACCGATGTGTGGGGGCGCTTCAAAACCGCCACAAGGGATGCTAACCGCTTCTATGTGACTTTTATTGATGATTACATTAGGTATGTCTATATCTACTTAATCAAGCATAAGTCAGAAACGTTTGAAAAATTCAAAGAGTTTAAAAAAGAAGTGGAGAATCAGATGGGCAGGAAGATAAAGATGCTCTGATCCGATCGGGGTGGTAAGTATCTTAGTATCGAGTTCCTTGACTATCTTAAGGAATGTGGAATTATTTCACAATTGACACCTCCTAGAACACCAAAGCTAAATGGTGTGGCTGAGAGGCGCAATAGAACCTTGTTAGACATGGTTTGTTCGATGATGAGTCGAGCTTTGTTACCAATCTCATTTTGGGGGTATGCCTTTGAGACTGTCGCCCATATCCTGAATCTAGTCCCTACCAAGAAGGTTGCCAAAACACCACATGAGATGTAGACTGGGAAAGTTCCCACTTTAAACCACATCAAGATTTGGGGTTGTGAGGCTTTCGTGAGGCGCAAGACTCACGACAAGCTCGAACCTCGAAGTGAGCAGTGTATGTTCATCGGCTACCACATAAATCTTTTGGTTATCTCTTCTACAGACAGAGTGAAAATGTTGTCTTCGTGGCGAGGAGAGGAGTCTTTCTTGAGAGAAAATTCATAAGCCAAGGAAACAGTGGGAGGCAAATTAACCTTAAAGAACTTCAAGAATCAACCGGTGAAGGAACCTCAAATACTAGCAATCAACCTGAGGAGGAAACTCCTGTTGAGCCGATTGATGAGTCTGTACCTCTGAGGCGTTCCACGAGAGTTAGGAGCACACCTGATTTTTTTTATGGTTTCCATATTACTACAGAAGGTGATGCATTTATTAGTGATAGTATACTAAGAAACTTGGATGAACCTTACAAATTCTAGGAAGCCATGGCAGGCCTTGAATATGCCAAATGGGAGGTATGGACAACGAGATTCAATCCATATATGACAATCAAGTTTGGAACTTGGTTGACAATGTACCTGGTCATAAGATAGTTAGGTTCAAATGGATATTCAAGAAGAAGACCGACATGGACGGGAAGGTACACACTTATAAGGCGTGACTGGTTGCGAAGGGCTTTACTCAAACTCTGGGAGTTGACTATGATGAGACCTTCTCACCAGTAGCGAAGATTAAGTCTATTAGGGTTATGTTAGCCATAACTACATTTCATGATTATGAAATATGGCAAATGGATGTCAAAACCGTTTTCCTTAATGGAAAGTTGGCTTAGGATGTTTACATGAGTCAGCCAGAGGATTTTGTCGATGCAAAGTACCCTAATAGAGTCTGTAAGCTTGAGAAATCCATCTATAGATTAAAACAAGCATCTCGCAGATGGAATCTTTGTTTCGATGAGAATGTCAAAGAGTTTGGCTTTTCGAGGAGTGAGGATGAGTCCTATGTATATGTTAAGGCTAGTGGGAGTATAGTTAGCTTTTTGGTATTGTATGTGGATGACATAGTACTCATAGGAAATGACATCCCAACCTTGCAGGAGGTTAAGTCTTGGTTTGGGAAGTGATTCGCTGTGAAGGACCTTGGAGAAGCTGCCTATATTTTGGGGATAAGGATATTGAGAGACAGGAGTAAGAGACTAACTGTACTTAGTCAAAGTACCTACTTGGATAAGGTGTTAAATAGGTTCAGCATGCAGGATTCCAAGAAAGGTGGCGTACCGATCCATAGTAACGCCAAACTGAGTAAGACTCGGAGCCCGAGTACAGAGGATAAGATAGCTGAGATGATTCGAGTACCATATGCTTCCGTTGTAGGCTCGATCATGTATGCTATGCCTTGTACTCGTCTTGATGTGGCCTTTGCTTTGAGCATGGTCAACAGATATCAAGGGAATCCTGGCAAGGATCACTAGACTGTGGTGAAGAACATTCTCAAGTACCTGCGGAGGACTAAGGACTGGGTGCTTACCCTTAGTGGGAGTGATTACTTGAGAGTAGTGGGGTATAGTGATGCCAGCTTTCAGACAGACATGGATAATTTCCACTCTCATTCGGTCTGGGTGTTTACCTTAAAATGGAGGAGCAATTACTTAGAAAAGTTCCAAGCGGGAGACAGTAGCTAATTCAGCTTGCGAATCAGAGTATATAGCAGCAAGCGAGGCGGCGAAGGAGGCAATATGGCTGAAGAACTTTATTGGAGACCTTAGACTTGTACCAGCTATATAGGAGCCTATGGAGATTTTTTGTTATAACAAGACTGCAGTTGCCTTAGCCAAAGAACTAAGGGATCATGGCAGATCCAGGCACATCGAAAGAAAATACCACTTCATTAGATATCAAATAAAAGAAGAACTCCTCTTGGCAAATAGGGTATCATCGGATTAGAACCCAACAGATACCCTCATGAAGGGACTGTGTAGGGTTAAGCATTTACAACATGCGAGGCGCATTGGGCTGAAGGATGATATTGTTTTTAGTAATTAGATAGCTTTCAAAACTTGTAATATTTGAAATGTAGTTGACATTTGATGTTTAAATAAAAGGTGTTTTTATTTACTAGCATGGTACTGTCTTGTGTCAATCATTTACTATTGTTTCATTTTGCATGTTTCGACTTCCAAAATAACTATATTATTCAAATTATCCACAGTCGATCATACTTTGGATGTAGATATTGAAATAAGACTGTCATGAATCGGGTTTGTAGATTTGTCTAAATTATATTAGACATAGCAATTGTTGCTGCAACATTCATGAGTGCTCATAAGTTCTGAGTATTGGATTCAACCCATGCTCACTTGTATCACTTCATGGAATTTATCTTGAGTGATCGTCAGACGGTAATATCATATAAGTCTTCAAACCAAGAGATATGAGTTGTTGACTATGAGTTGGTTGTACATTGATAGTACGAAAACGCATCAGTAACTTGATGTTATGAAATGTTTTGTTGTGTACAATTTGATGATTAGTTACTACATGCATATGAGTTGAACTTTATCAGTTCCTTTTAGTCCTTGGATGATTAAAAGTGATATCTTGGTCTCCTCGATGCTTTTGTTTTGACTTATGTGTCGGGCCCGGTCATAACTAAGTTGATGTGTTCGATTAAGCTCTATGTCAAACAAATCAGAAATCGAGAAACAAATTGCTGGACATTAAGTACGACGTTGTTCCATGTATTTTTCCGGCTGATATCTTGCGAACAGAGGATTATATGATCACTTATCTAAAATGGCACAAATTAGTTCCACGAGACTTTTAAGAGCTACGATTACTAGTCGGATCTTGAAGTCGTACTTGCAACTATAGTTATTAGACTTATCCAAGTGGGAGACTATTGGATAAGGTGTCTAAGTCCATAACTATATTTGGTATGTACTTCACCCGATTTAGCATGGTCCATTTGGGTTGCATGGCATCGGTTCAATTTGGATAGACTTTTGTGAGAAGAGGATATTTATGATTTATTAATATATTATAAGTTCTAATATATTAATATGAAATCATATTATTTAATTGGTATTGACCAATTAAATATAGTGGGCTTATGATCCATAGTTCTTCATGTTGGGCTAAACCCATGTGGTGACCCATGGATACTTCATGGAGGTTAAAACCCATGGATCATGAGCAATGTGGAAATGCATGAGTTAAATGGTGTAACCCTAATGTGCACACTATATAAAGAAGCCTCATACTAGCAAAATCAGCACTGAAGATACACATGTGAGAGCTAGCTGATTTTGGTGCAATATAATCTTCTCTTAAGTTATTCCAATTGTTGGTGGTGTTGTGTGAAGTATTTGAGGCATCACATTTGGGGTGCTAGGCTCACAAAGTCTTAAGGAATCAAAGCTACAAGAAAGGTATGTAATTCTACTAGATTTTTGTATTACATATACCCCATGATATTCTAGTTAGGATGAAGCCTTGGAAAAAATAAAGTTTGCATGTATGATAGAGAAAACATTGATCAAAGGTTTCTAGGGTTGCATGCACACCATTGGAGTGTTAGAATGCTCAAAACCCAACAGACACATCGTGCGGTACTCGGTAATTTGGTGATAAAATCCATGGAAATTTGTTCCCATTTCCACTGGGGAATCTCCAGAGGACGCAACGGGCCATGTGGACGCCGATGCCTTGCCTTGACCTGATGAAAGGTCAAGCATCTCTCGACTACCCATGCCACATCTTTCTTCATGCAGGGCCACCAATAATCCCTTTTTAAGTCCAAATACATCTTGGTGGCTCCCGGATGTATCGAGAATCTCGACCTATGGGCCTCCTCCATCAAATTACGTCGAGCTCCACCCGTATATGGCACGCAAATCTGCCCACGGAAGGTCATAAGCCCCCGACTATTTATCCCAAACTCAGAAATCTGCCGGATCACCCACTCTCTCTTACGGTTCTCTGGTTTCACGGCTACCAACTGAGCCTCTCGGATGGTTTCTAAGACCGAAGTCATCACTTTCATCCTCATGCACATGTCTCGGATCGGAGCACTCACTGCTCTGCGACTTAGGGAATCGACTGCCACATTAGCCTTGCCAGGGTGATACAAATTCTCACAGTCATAGTCTTTCACTACATCCAACTACCTCCTCTTTCTCATATTCAGGTTGGGCTATTCCATAAGGTATTTCAGGCTCTTATGGTTCGTGTATATGGTACATTGGACACCATAAAGGTAGTGGCGCCAAATCTTGAGTTTGAACACCACCGCCCCCAACTCCAATTCATGGATGGGATACCTCGTGTCGTGGGGCTTCAACTGCCTCGATGCATATGTTATCACGTGTCCCCTCTGCATCGATACTGCACCTATCCCTGGTATAGATGCATCAAAATAAACTACGAAGTCCTTCACTCCCTCGGGAAGGGCTAACACTAGAGCTTCGCACAGTCTCTGGCGAATAGTCTCGAATGAGGCTTGCTACTCGGGACCCCAAGTAAAGGTAACACCCTTCTTGGTCAATCTAGTAAGAGGAACGACAATCTTGGAGAAATCTCTAATAAATCTCTAGTAGTAGCCTGCCAGGCCAAGAAAACTCCTAATCTCGGATGGGGACCTCGGCACCTCCCATCGCGTAATTGACTCAATCTTGGCTGGGTCGACTAAACCCCCATTCTGGTTAACGAGGTGTCCTAAGAACTGGACCTCTCGTAACAAGAAATCACACTTAGAGAATTTTGCATAAAGCCTCTCCGTCCTCAACACTCCAAGAATCTCCTGAATATGTTCCTCGTTCTGCTCCCTACACTTTGAGTATACCTGAATGTCATCGATGAACACGATCACCGACTGGTCCAACATGGGCCTGCACACTCAGTTCATGAGATCCATGAATGTTGCCGGCACATCGGTGAGTCTGTAAGGCATTACCAGAAACTCGTAGTGCCCACAACGAGTACTAAAGGCGTCTTCTGGATATCCTCCTCTTAAACACTCATTTGATGATACCCAGATCTCAAATCAATCTTGGAAAACCAAGACGCCCCTGCAACTGATCGAATAAATCGGTGATCCTCGGTAGTGGATAACGGTTCTTGACTGTCATCTTGTTTAACTCCCGATAGTCAATGCACATCGGTGTGAACCATCCTTTCTCTTGAAAAAAAGGATCAGTGCTCCCCACGATGACCTACTCGGTCTAATATAACCCTTCTCCAACAGCTCCTGAAGCTGCGAGGATAACTCATGCATCTCGTGCGGCGCAAGGCGATAAGGTGCCTTGGAAATAGGCGCTACACCCGGAATCAAATAAATCCAGAACTCCACCTGCCTCTCAGGAGGCACATCCGGTAAATCCTTGGGGAAAACATCTGGGAACTCATACACAACCGGAACATCGGAAGAGAACTTGGCGTCTCAGTGGCAACTCTCATATCCATCACATATGCTAAAAAGCCCATACATCCCTGCTGTAAACTTTGCCTCGCCATGGCGGCAGAACAGAAGGTTGATCCAGATCTGATCCCCTCGCCATACACAGTAAGCACTCCCCAACTAGGGTGTCGTATGGTCACCATTTGACGATCACAATCAATCACAGCTCCAAACCAGCTCAACCAATCCAGTCCAACTATGAAACAAACATCACCCATCGCTATCGGCACCAGATCTATCAGGAAATCAAAACCGAAAATCTCCAACACACATCCCCGGAATACATCGGTGGCAAAAACCGCATACTCGTCAGCTATAGAAATCCTCAGTGGTTGACTCAATGCCTCGCGTCTGACACTGTTGTGACGACTAAAGGATAGAGACACAAAAGATCGACTCACACCCGAGTCAAATAACACCAAAGCAGGTACAAAACTCACAAGAAAAGTACCTATATACATCACAATATAAGCATAACAAATATCAAAGTAATATAAATAAGGAGATACGTACGAGCAACGACATCAGGCGTTGCGCAGACCTCCTCCGCGGTCAACTGAAATGCTCTCCCACGAGCCCTCGGAGGCTCGGCCTTCCCCGGCTAGCCATCAGTAACATGAAAAGCAGCAGGAGCAGCAGTCGAGGCTGATCCCTGGGTGAGTTGGGGACAATCGACCTTCCAATGGCTCGTTTGATGGCAATGAAAGCAAACCGAGAATCCCTTTGGGCAGTCCCTCGCCATATGCCCTTCTTCACCATATTTGTAGCAAATCCCCGCTCGGCAAGACCCCTCGTGGCTCTTATCAAACTTGCTACAAGTGTGCCCCTTATGGCCTCCAACAATCGAATCAGCGGGCATAGTGGACACGTGCTCAGGAGAGAACATTGCCCTCGCATGATACATCCTCGTAATCTCTATCAATAACTCTGTCTTCTGCTTGAGAGACAGAAACTCCTGTGCCAAACGTTCCCTCTCCACCACGGGAACATTTTCATCTTGGAATAACTTGGTGAGCCTCACCCAAGTCACTGCAACATGATTTGCAGGGGTAAAACCAGTCATCACAAACTTCCACCAATCCTTCGCTCCCAAGCGAAGCTAGTTCAGCGCAAACCGGACACTCAAATGCTCTAGACATGAACACGTATAGAAACACCCCTCAATGTTGGAAATCCATCTCATGGAAGCGATCGGATCCTACATTCCATCAAACTCTGGTGGCTTCGTGTTGCTGAACTCACGGAACAACAAAAAGTCACCTCCTTGTGGCTCGGCTGCAACTATGGCCATGGTGGTTGCAGCAGCAGCAACTTCCGTAACAGCAACATATCTCTCGTCGAATGTCTTAGTCAACATGGTCTTAATTGACCTGAACATCTCTGGTATGTCCTCTTTGATAGCTATGGCCACCTCCTCATGAATGATCCTGTGGATCTCCTCGTCACTGGTACCACTACCCCCGGGGTTGTTATGGGTAATCACCGTAGTGTCTCTGAAATGAAAACACAAAATCATCATAGACCAGTCCAATACACACACAAACACACACTCGATTACCCACCCCTACACGCTCCATAGAATCCTAAGATTCTTACTTGATTCGCATAAGGATTCGGTGCTTTCAGTAGTACGGGCCCAATACTACCTTCCACACCAACCTGTAGTCGTTCCAAGCCCTCCTCCTAGAATCCTAATTCACAGTACTCTATCCCTCACAGATCTCACTACTCTCTTGGTAGATTCCTCAATGCTCATCTAGGTATCTCTCCTAGATTACTCAAAACTCTCTCTAAAGATTCCTGCTATGTTACTCCCTACTTAGTACATGCATAGAGAAAATAGCAGATAAAATCAATCAATAGCATACCTAAGGCTAAGTCATCATGAATCAGGAAACTTTAGCTCTAAGTTCTGAACTTCCTAGCCTATTCTCTTGCATGCAGCTCTAATATCTCATAATATACACAAATAATGGTATTTTGGGAAATCACCGTTCGGGCTCTAGTTGATTGTACACACTGCTCCGTCTCATTTTCTCTTTAAAATTCTTACTCGTTTTAGAAAAATCGTTTCTTTTTAGAAAAAAATTATCAAATCCTCAGTTTGAGTCCAAACATACCTGGGAGTACATCCGAATCCCTAAAACCAAGGCTCCGATACCAACTTGTAACACTCTAAATTTTCAATCAAAATTTGTCATTTTTAAAACACATAAAACTCATTTCACATTTCTTAAAAACCACAATTGTCTCGAATGTCAAAAAAAAGTCTCGAACAGGTGTGTACAATCAAGTTGGTGCCCTCCCGCAATCCTAAGAAGTACCTAAAATAGATAACACACAACACGGTAAGCACGAAGCTCAGTCAGTTCCCCAAAATACCACATACACAAATAATAAGCCTCTCATGGCTATAACTCGGCATGGACCTTTCAGTCTCATGCATCTTGGTGAGGACCCTTTGGTCTCACGAATCGGTGTGGACCCTTCGGTCATGTGTCTCATTGAGGACCCTTCGGTCTCACAGCTCAGTTTGGACCCTCCGGTCCTATATCTCATTGAAGACCCTTCAGTCTCACAACTCGGTTTCGACCCTCCAGTCCTAACTCAATAAAGCATAGAATAATATAGCGTATATCACAAAGACAAAATGCATAATATCACCTAACTCAATATAAGCATATAGGACCCTCCCTCGATAACTCAAATAAGACCCTTTGGTCACTTAGTATTACCAGTCAGGTAAGTATAGTGAGAAGTCTCACCTCGGAAGTAAGCAAGTAGATTTAGTACCCCACGAATAGTCTAGACTCCGCGTAGACAATATAATTATCTCTAATAAGCAAATCGAAATAACCAATCCGAGATGCTAAGCTAACTCCTCCACTAAATCTCAAAAAGGGTGAAAAGACTATTTTACCCCTCCATGGTCTCCAAGGTCCACAATTGACCAAACCCTAAAAGTCAACGAAAGTCAATGCTCAAGTCAACAGTACATGTTGACTACACTCGTCGAGTGCATCTATGCGACTCGTTGAGTTCCTTCACTTTCTCTGAAGTATCGGGAAAATCCAACTCAACTCGGCGAGTTGTCTCATCAACTCGCCGAGTTGTAGCTCGTCCAATCTATCGGGTAAAACCCTAGCTGACTCGTCGAGTTGGTTCATGCACTCGTCGAGTCCCTCTAGACCAATTCTCATTCAGACCATTCTAAACAGAAATAATGTCCCAATCTCTAGATCTGGCCTCCTAAGGCTGAAATACCATGTAAAGCTGCAAGCGTTACGTCCATGCATGGCATCTAGGGCTCGAAATGCTATAATAAGCTCTATTTGGGGTTTAATGCATAAAAGCTTGTCACTAGCTTGATAAAGCTTGGATCTTTGGGCTCAAGGGACTACATATGGTCTAGATCTGAAGTCTCAAATCCATGGAAAGCTCAAAACACTCTAGAACTCAAAGAAGGATGGGAAAAAGGCCCTAAACTTGCTAGAAACGAGATCTAACCAAACAATGAGCAAGGTGGTTACTTTTTACCTTCAATCAGAAGCTAGGAATGAAGGAACACCGCATCCAAAATCTCCCTCTCGTCTACAAGCCTTTTGCTCCTCAACTTTCCTCCAAAAATACACTAAATCACACAATATTAGCCTCTTTTCTCTCACACAAGGTTATAGTTGATTAGGGTTTCTCACAGAGTGTTAGGGTGATAAGGGAGGCGGAAATGGATGCTTAAGGTCCTTCAAATAGGACACAAACCCTGAAAATTGGGGTTTTCTCACTCAACACCTACTCGTCGAGTTGGGGTCCTCCAACTCGTCGAGTGGACTCTAAAAATCACACAGCCATTAACTCCTCTACTCGGCGATTTGGGGCATCCAACTCGTCAAGTTGATCTGCCATTATAAATGTGAATTAATTAAATATTATACCTGGGAGTTGGGGTGTTACACGAAGCTTTTAATCCTGTGCCAACCACCAGCTGCGAAACACTTATGAGGTTATGTTGTAAGCCTTCTACGTATGCGACCTTGCGAATTGAAAACTCCCCATTATTGATCATCCCATATACCTTGATTTCTCCAAGTGAGTTGTTTCCGCACTTCACTTTACCCCTATCTTGGAATGCTCTAAACTCTCTCAGTTCATCCTTTCTTCCTGTCATGTGACGCTAGCAGCCACTATCTATATACCATTCAGATTCAAACTGCTCGTCATGTATCACCTGCAGGAATCAGAGACATTTAGGAACCTAAATCTATTTGGGTCCATGTGAGGCTTTCATAGGAAAAGTAATAGCAACATCAACTAAATAAGATCTTTTAACCAAGGTTGTACTATCCTTCCTTTTAATTTGAATAACGGTGATCCTAGTTTCTTTTAGGTTCATATCCTTTGTGGATGTTTTCCTTTTCTTATTTTGGATTTGTTGTTTGACAACTTTCTTCTCAAATTTCTTTGGGTTAGATTCGGACCTATTGAGAGGAAATTTAGGCTCCGAAACTATCTTTCCTTTGCCTTTAACATCTTGCGATGTCTTGTCTGGATGTGAAGCATTCTCGTTAGAAGAGAAGCGAGGCTTTGTTTTCTCCATAGATTTCGCATGATTTGAAAATGATGGTTTTTGAAAAACTTTTTGTTTCGAAACCCATGGAGACTGATACTAAATTTGTTGAAAACTCTTAGGTTTCATAGGTGAAGAGACTTTCGCATTTGGATTTGATGACTTTTCTTGAAAGACAAAGTTGGGACTCTTGGATTTCCAGAAATGCTTTCTTTCCTTTAGATTTTTGTTATATCTTGCATTTCGTTGTCGTTTTTAAGCTATGAACTGCTCAGAGGATT
This sequence comes from Lactuca sativa, assembly GCF_002870075.4. Lineage (NCBI taxonomy): Eukaryota > Viridiplantae > Streptophyta > Magnoliopsida > Asterales > Asteraceae > Lactuca > Lactuca sativa. The sequence continues at coordinate 39,201,349 of NC_056629.2, read as the reverse complement.
TGTGAATGTTAGCCCTAAATTTTGGCTTTCTAAGAGGAGTTTCGTTTGAACAGTCGATGTATCAGTTGGAATTTTCTTGGTTCCACTTGGACTCTCCTTTTCATAGCTCGAGTTAAGTTTATTCAACGGTTTTGCTACGTATCTGCTCTTTGTTTTCCAAGAGGCCATTTCAGAGAGACCTTTGGTTTCATCTACACTGTCAATTGTTTTCCAAGAGGCCATATCGTTTGAACAGTCGACGTTAGTTCTGCTGTTTGATTCTTATTCAGTTCCTTAGTTGCGAAAACTCGATTGGGAACAGTTTGAACTTTTGGAAAAACGGTTGCTTTTTCTCTTAAAACTTTTGATTTAACTTCAGAAAAACGTGCGAACTCAACCAAATTTTCAGAAATTAAGACTTTCGTCGGTTCGGGTTCGTTTTTAACAAATTCAGAGCAATCAACCTCATGCTCCATAGATATTTCGCTCATATCATTATCATCGTCGAATTCAGATGTATTTTCAGCATTAAGTTTGTTTTCTGAACTCAACTTAGTGTTTAATGAGTCAAACTTCTGCACAATATGAGATTTGATTTTCTCTTTGTCGTTTTCATCCAAAAGTTGTTTCAACATGTTTTTATGATCTTTGGACTTTATGAATGATTCAATTTTTTCTAGTCCTACTTTGTAAGCATCCGAGACCTCGTCAGATGAGACGATAGATTCGCACCAATAACAGTCAACATCGATTTCGTCCTCTTTCAATTCAAGAAAGGGCAAAATCATCTTATCGATTTTCTTTGCAATTTCACAATCAAGATGTAATTGGGTAATATTGAAATAAAGTCATTTAGAAATTAAACATAAAATGTTTCTTTGTTTCAACAACCCAAAATTTTCTCGTCGCGAATAAATTAAACCATCCCTAGACGTAGATAACTCTGACTCTAACTTCTCAATCCATATGCGCCTCTCTTCACTTTTGTTCGAAACCCTGCCGATTTGGTCGATTAAGTTAGCACTATTTAAATGGGTTCGTTTTAAACTATCACCTAACTGTAAAATTTAAATCATGCAATTCAGTTTCATAACGAGAGATAGGTATATTAAAAGAATCAAGAATAGAGTGTACCTTGCTAACCATCCTCACGCATTCACTTATTTGCTCTGGGACTGGTTTCGCAGCGAAACAATTGTCGGATATACGGCTTCCATCAATAGTATATCCTCTAAGCCCTGAACCTTCCTTTGTTACCATAAAGCACCTTCCACCGTGCTACGAATCATCAACTTTCACCACAAAGTTTTTCCTATGAGTCGGCCTACGAACCTCTTCATCCTGAGAGTCAGTTGACCATACTTCGACCCTGCCAAACTCATCATCATTTTCCTGCCCAATCAAAGCAAGTTTAGCATAAGTAGTATTTTTCTTCTTGTTAGCTTCCTCTAACTTTCTGAGGAAATAAGCCTCATCATTCTCCTCTTCCTTTTTCTCATTCATCCGTCTTAACATGCACTCCTTTGTAAGATGATTTTTGCCATGACAATAATTACAGTAATAGCCGGAGTCGCCAACAAGCTTCTTTTCTTTCATAATTTCTTCCTTTTGACAGTTGTTCGCACTCTCATCCTTCACCTTCTCAAGACTCTAACTCCCCTGCCAGTTTTAGTTTTTATTGTGACATAAATTCTTCTTTGCCAACCTCCTTGGGTTGGTCACCATTAAAGCATAATCTTCTGTGACAACCCGAAAATTTCTACCTTGTAAAGTCAATCCAAGCAATCAAATGTCAGACTTTTTTTTGTTAACTTTTAGCTTTGTTAAGGGTCTCCTTGAGAGTTCTAAGCGTAGTACACATAAGGATTGTGTATTAGGAAGCATTAACTTGAGATCACTGAGTTGAATTCGAGCCGAAAACCCCTTCCACTACTAGAAAAATAGCCTTTTACGACGCGCAATGCGTGTCGTAAAACGCTCAGACGATGCAAAAATGCGCGTCAAGGAAGGCCCTATCATAACGAGAGACGAAACGCTTTTGCGCATCGTCTACAGACAACGCACATTTATGACACGCAATGCGTATCATTAAAACCCTGTCAAGAAAAGCCATGTCATAAATATAGATGACACACATTTATGCGTATCGTAAATTTAAATGTTTAAAAAATATATATTTATATATTTATTAATTTTTAAATTAATTTTTCATGTCTCATAATAGAAATAAAATACCATATACAAAAAACACAATCCATTGCATAAAATTTAATGTCATACAATTCTATTTCTTACAATATATAAATTTGCATTCATCTAATCCACTCTATGTTTCATACTAACAATTGACATGAAGAATGCAACACTTGCATTTGCAACATCTTATCTCTTTCATCTTGAGCTTTCTTTTCCTCTTCTAACTCCATAGCTATTCGCTTTCATCAACCCTGTAAACACAACACAAAATCACTTGTCATTTTTATTCTACCTTTAAAATTAATTCTTATTAGGACATTCTACTTTTAAACCTACCAATCTAGCAAAATTTTCAAATAATATAATTTATAATTTTTTTATGGAAAGTACATTGCTATTTCTTGAATACAAGATGTTACAAACTGGCAAAGAGAAACCCTATGTCCACTTCCACTGTGAAAAGTGGAAAACCAATCATTATATAGCATAGACACATGCTTTTACAAGAATGAAGTTAATAATGATTAGATTGATAAATTAAGGAGTTAAAAATGAAGAAATATGATGTAATAAGTTGAGAATAATTATTAGGTAATAGGTTAAGAAGATATCAATGCACCATCATCATCCTTGTTGTGTTGGACACAAAACAGGATGCATACCAACCAGACACGATGTCACCAAAAGCTGACCACTTAAACCGGTCAACAAGTGACATATACCTACCTTATTGGAATTGAAACTCATCAACTGGAACACATGAATATGCACAAAACCTTCAATAAGTATTTGGAGCATTCCCACACAAACGAATAACTAAATGAGAACAATGACACCTTTAAAACAAGTGCCATTGTTGCTAGTCAAACACTCTTATGGACAATATTTTTTTAATAGCCTTATCTAGTAAGCACCCTGCAACAGTAAAGGATCAATAATTTTTCCAGCAAACATTTTTTAATCATCTATTTGGTAGTAAACAGTAAAGAATTCAATGTATTTCTAGGCCAAGAAGAGGACCAACCCCTACTACCACCACCTTCTTCACCACCTCCTGTTGCTGCTGCTGCTGCTCAACAAAAATAAATATAGGTTAAACTGATAAAGTAGATTATTTGTATTGGTAAAAAGAGTAAAGTATTTAGTGACCACAGATATGTTAGCCTATTTGGGTTGGCAGCCATAAGAGGGATACCAGACATTGTTCCAGCATCAGCACCCTGACACAACAATGCCGAATTACAGGCTACATTGTTATTATTAAAAAGAAAAACATTATGTTTTTCAAGTAACATAGCTTACAAGAGCATGGGATGGAGGATTTGAAAGTTGTGATTGCTCACTACTAGAAAAACAAGGATACTACGAACTTACCCCATGTACATATCTTTGTATATATTACAAATTTAGCTCAGAAGTTGAAGGTAAAACCACATGTTTTTACTCTTTGGCATCATAAAGAGTATAAGACCCTACTACCCTCTCAACAAACACCTTAGATGCCATTGCACAACTCTAGTAGTGCATGATCCATCTAAATTGCCATTATGTTGACTGAATGTGACCATAAAACTTGACTGGTCATGTTGACCTAATTTGGTCCTGCAAAGTAGACTGGAACCACACTTTCACTTTTAAGTTCCTGAAATTTCCAACATTTTGTATATTATTGAAATATTTAATTTATGAAAGATAATATATGAGTTGATTATATACATACCATGGCAGATTCTTGGCACATTTGGACCAACTGATGACAAAAAATTTGAGCAGCACTATCTGGAACAGTTCTTGAGAAGTTGATACAAGCTTAGTAATTAACAACACTTCCATTTATAACTTTATGTGTCATGAAAATAGTATAATATTAATTATATTACAAGAACAACATGATGAGCTTTTTCTACAATAAACAAATAAATGTTATATATAAAGTAGATAACCTAAGCAAGCATACCTTTGTGACATATCTATCATGAGCTTTCCATGAGTTGATTAGATTTCCACTCCTAATATCAAGCAACCTGAAGTGACCATAACTCAATTCAGCTGCAATCCAAGATGCTCCACTAGATTGCATCTTTGAAGAACAACAACAACATATGGAAGAGATTAAAGAAGGAAAACTTGATTCAACGGAATTGCTCCTCCATAAATGAAGCTTTTGACCTTGTTCAACATCATTGAATCTGAATATGTTGTAAAAGAAAAAAAAGTTTAATTTGATTTCCTTGAAATGCTGTCAGAAGAAAGTGATTTAATTATGGGTAATGATTTTTCCACATAACATTTTTATTCATCCACTGAAAAATTAATAGGTGGACATTTATACCCTTCAATCTATTTTGATATTAAAGAAAGATAAACGTGATATATTTTAATTTTAACTTTTGATAATAAAGAGAGAAAAATATTATTTGTTTCCAAACTACAGATGATTACCACAACGACCGACCCGACCCGAAACCGATTTAATCAAAATTAAAAAGTGTGGATTAATAGATACGATAGATGACATACTATAAAGTTCCTGGTTCTGGTATGATGGGTATTTTCGAAACAGACTAGATTATGTAACAAAAAACTTATACTTTTGGTTAAGCAAATTCACCCATTTAACTGTCCGTTTGGTACTCATAGAAGGAATTGTAGAGTCATTTTAACTTTCATTCATCACATCCGAAAATATAGGATTTTCTGGCGGAACAGGCGAACGTTTCTAAAAGAACTTACAACTTACTTTTCATCACTTAAATACTTATGACTCACCAGCTTAAATTATGATCTACTCTTTTAAAATAACTTGTATTCTCAGGAAACTAGTAGACAGGTACGCGCACTGGGATTCAGAAGATGGAGTATAGTAGCTTCATGTCTTGTTTTGTTATTTACTTTTGGAGTCAATCTTTTGTGAATGACATACTTTGTAAACACTTTTATAGTAATGCAATGGTTGTTTTTCACTTTGATTACTATGATGCATGTGTTGTAATACTATGTCACACCCCCAAACCAAGGATAGCGGAACCGTCCGGTGGTGGAGGACTTCAAGTATAGTATCACAACAACGAGTATAGTAGTGCTCAAAGTAAATACAACCATCACAAATATAATTGAAAAAGTTACACCATAGTATGAGTTTACATATTTCAAATTCAATTACACTATGATGACAAAATGAACTGTTTGATGCCTTAGCATCCCATCCTCAAAAGCTACGGGTTTCTTGTTTTACTGATTTCCTGAGAATACAAGTAGGTTTGAAAAAGTGTCAACAATTAAGTTGGTGAGTTCATAAGCTTTTGAATGTAGAGTTTCAAAACCCTGGTTACTACCAGTATGTATAGTATGCTCTGTTTGAAAACCCTGGTTACCACCAGTATTTATAGTAGTTTTATTCTTTGTAATAAAAGCGAGTACTGTATCCCGAATTTGAAAACCCTTGCTTGAAAATGTAATATATACCCAAGAAAAATCCAATATTTTGCTTATAAATGTTATGTAGTCTTAAATCCCAAGACCGAGTATATGAATGTTCGTACCTATAATGAAGAATGCAATTTTAAATAGATAAAACCCCTTTTTAAAATAGAAAAATTCCCGTAAACTACATGTGTCGTTATGTCCTTATGTGAGTCGCTATAACCATACTATAACAGAGAAGCCTGATGCGGCGTTCTTCAGGCGTCGGAAATGAAATGACAATTGTCACTCCCGATCGGTCGATCGGACTGTCTTAGCAGCATGGGTGTGGGTTGTCAACCCCAATATAGATCTATACACAATTATCACGCTCTCCCTACAAGAGACTATGGTTATAACTATTTTAGGAATTTTAAATAGTACTCCTAGAATACAATGAAGACGTGTCTCACAATTTATGATAACGAGTTTACGTGTAGTATGTGTGTAAAACCTTTTCCATGGAGGAAATTGAAATCTCCTTTTTGTGTAGTATATTTGAAATGTGAAATCCATAAACGTTACCTATTATAATTTATCATGGGGCAAATGAAAACCCGTTTGTATTGAGAGTAAAACCTTTTCTGTGTATGTAATATGTTTAGCAAAGCATAACTATACTTCTTATGTTTCATCTTGTATGTTTCTAATGATAAAGGACTCTTACAATTCAGTGATCAATTTCGGTTATTTAAAAGTAACTTAACAGAAAATATATGTAAAATATGAAGTCATCAAAGATAAACACTTTGAGCAACATGTTATAAAGTGTTATGAAAGTTGTAAGTTGTTAACTAGTTTTGCACTTTTCTGCACTATTTTAGAAAAATCATAGAAAAATTATACAAACTCAAAAACTGAATCCGTAAACTATAAGAGTTTAGAAAATGTGTCTAGTTTATTCAAAAATTTTATTATGATTTTTCGAAGTTTCTAACTTGTGTTAAAATGTTCATATTCACAGACTGGTCCGAATTTGTTTCTAAAATGATAGGCAGTTTTGTAAAAATCACTATAAATTGTAGAAAAATCGTATGGAGATGTGAAAGTAGTCATTTTAAAGGTATAAATCTGAACTATTTGTAACTAGAACAGTTTTGAAAAAAAATGTATAAGATGGTCAAAACAGTCCGTAAATAGGACTTAACTTTTGTGTGAAGAGCTGAACTATGAGTTTGAGTTGTTTTATGGTGATTTAACTTATATGCCCCCATAAAACTTGAAGAAAACATGAAAATGTAGGGGTATGAACTCACCTTGAGTGATTCTCTGAGATGAATGTAGAATAAGAGAGGTTTCCAAGTCAAGAACACTTGGGAGGTGCTTGACGATTTGAAGATCCTAGGAACAAATATGACGATATTTGTGTAAGAGATTCATGATTTGAGTGGAGAAGTATTGAGTATTCAAGTGTAGGATGAAGATACTTACCAAAACTGGAGGAGAATGCTCAAGAGCAACCTTGAAATCTTGAGTTTAAGGAGAGAAAGTGAGAGAGAAAAATGGGTTTGCTTTTTGGTGAAGAGTGAGTAAGGTAGGAGGAGAGATAAGGATTTTCCAGATCTTTGATGAAGATTACTTGCTGGAAAAGAGTGTAAAAGGACACATAATTGACTAGGTAGGGATTAATAGTGACTGAGGGTGGTCATAGAGTGGGTGTGGGGGTAGCTTGTGTCATAGATTTACAGAAAAGTCAACACTCCAACTCCGAAAGCTTACACAATAGATTTTATTCTTAGACTAAGATTTCCCCCAAAAAGTGATTAAAATATGAATATATAGGGTCTCATATGCCAAAATATGAGTTTGGGTGAAAATCACGCATTAAAATCACAAAAAATGGGCTTAAAACGCGAAAAGGATCGAAAACCGGGAAAAGAAGGTGAACTTCCGAAGTCTGAGGTGAGGGTTCGGTTCTTGGTGCTTAGAACTGAAGGTTGGCTGATCCGAGAAATCTCGCAGGCAAAGCTTCGGTCCAAGAGGCTTGATCCGAACCGAAGGGCGACATCAGTCCCATAAGTAGTTTCGGTCTTATGCAGTTCGGTCCTAGAGGTTCGGTTCTAATAGCTAGCTTCGGTTCTTAGGGTTTTACTTCTAAGAGGTTCGGTTCTATTACGGTTTCGGTCCTATAGGTTTGTTTTACCAATAAACTTCCCGTTTTGCGGGAGTTTCAACTAAGTTAAGGGTCGGGATGCCCCAAATGATTATAAAAAGTTGAGGGAGGTTATGAGAGATATTTGGGAGAGATTTGAGATAGAGAGAGATAGAGCGAGAGAGATTGAGGGAGACTTTGTTTGTGACCTTCGCGAGTTTTTAACTTTGAAATGCAAGGTTTGTAAACCACGTTTTGCCTTGTTATGAGCGTTATACGCCCCCGAAGGGTATGAAATAACATTTTATCGAGTAGTTCCATCACTTACCTTGATTAGGGTTTAGATTTTCTGAACACGTGAAGACTCAAAGTGATACTTTGCATAAAGATAACGTGTTTTACAATAGTAAGCATGATCTAAACCCTAATATACAAGGGTTAATTGAGTTGTCCAGTTTGACTTGTTGACTTTATTTGACTTTGACTTGACCGGATATTGATGGTTGTCACATCATCCCCCCGTTAGAAGGAATTTCGACCCGAAATTAGCAACTTGACCGGGATTTCGAGAGTTGGGGAAAGATGCGAGTATTTTTGTTTCATCTGGTCTTCGCGTTCCCAGGTGAACTCGGGTTCTCACTTAGCATTCCATCGGACCTTCATAATGGGAAAACAACTTTGTTTCGTTCTTTTGATTTCTCGGTCCATGATTCCTTCCAGTTTTTCCATGAAGTGGAGACTCTCGTTGGTTTCAATCTCGCCAAGGGGGATAACGAGAGTCTTGTCGAACAAGCACTTCTTTAGTTTGACACATGGAAGGTAGGGTGTCCATTTCTGAGTTCTTGCGGTAATCGAAGTTTGTATGCTATCGGGTCTATCCTATCGAGGATCCAGAACACCCAGATATACCTTGGATTCAATTTCCTACGTTTACCGAAACGTATCAAGCCTTTTTAGGGTGAGAATTTTAAAAGTACTCGATCTCCGACCTGGGATTTCAAAGGCTTTTGTCGGTTGTCCGTATAACGTTTTTGTCTGTCTCTGGAAGCTGTTAGTTGCCCTCAGATTTAGACAATCTTCTCTGTAGTTTCTCTTATGATCTCCGGGCCAGTAGGGGTACGGTTAGGGACTTGTCCCTTAGCTAACTGCGTGACACCCACTTCAGCCCAGCACAAAGGGGATATGTACTCGCGGCTGTAGGGAGTTTCAAATGGAGCATCCTTGATGTTAGGTTGATAGTTGTCGTTGTATGAAAATTCAATGAAAGGTAAGTGGGTATCCCACTCTTTTACCGAAGTCAATCCCACAAGCTCTTGGCACATCTCCAAGGTTTAAACAGCTCTTTCCCTCTGTCTGTTGGTTTGTGGGTGGTAGGCCGCACACTTGTCTAGCCTAGTCCCCATAAGGACTGTGAGACTCGTGAAATGAATCTACCATCTCTATCAGAGATATTTGATATTGACACACTATGCAGTCAGACGATCTATTTGGTGTACGTTCCAGTCAATTTCTCCATCTTTTCGGTTTCTTTGCTTGGTAGGAAATACGCGGTGACTTGTTTATGAAGTCCATGGTTATCCGCTCACACTTCCTTTCGGGTATTCCTGATTGTTGTAGGAAACTCGAAGGCTTTTGTCATTCTACCTTGATCTTGGCACAAGTCAGGTACTTGCCCACATATGTAGCGACGTTAGCTTTTCCACTCGGACACCGATATCATCCTTTGAGGTCCAAATACCTCTTGTCTGAGCCTGGATGAACAGAGTAACGAGTTCTTGTGTGTTTCGTTTGTGATGACGTCTCTGGATCTACCAACTCCGACGTCTAGATCCGGTTTATGGGATAATGTGCCCTGCTGCTCCTGCCTTCTAGGTTCTTATGTTCGGTGAAGATTGTACATTTCGTGTCATAGAGATAGTGACTCCAGGTCTCTAGGGTGACTACTACTGCTCCTAATTCTAGGTTATGAGTGACCCGGTCGACCCCGTACGTCCTTAACTGTCTCGTGGCGTAGATGATGACCTTTACTTGTTGTATTAACACGTATCCCATGCTCTGGTTTGATGCGTCGTTGTAGGCTACAAAGTCTTCGGTTCCTTCTGGTAGGGATAAAATCAAAGATTTACACAAGGTCTGTGTTAGTTTCTGGAATGTGGTTTCTTGCTTCTCCCATTAAGTGAATTTTTCGTCCCCGATTGTCGCTCCAGTGGGGTTTCACATTGCGTCTGCGACTTAGATCGATAGGGAGTGTATAAGTTTGGTTTGCATGACTAGGTTCTTTAGAATGGTAGAATGTTCGTTTGTAGTCATGGGTAGCTCTGTCTCGGAGTTCGTGGCAACACTCATACCTTGTCCATCTGTCATTTCCTCGTGCATACAGGTCATATATAATTAAGATTTGTAAGATAGTTGGATGGGTGTCTCTGCCCCGAGTCCACAACCAGACAAGGAATAGGAAATAAGGCGGGAATACTCATCCAATGTTCACGGAATCTTAATTATATACAACCCTCGCATATACACATAGTAGTGATAGGTTAACCGCATTCGTTCCACGTCTCCAGCCTTGACCTTGATCTGCTATACGAGTGATATTTTCGAAGGGTTTACTTGGAATACTTTGAGAAGGTTTCGGAAGGTATAATACACCTCCAAAGAGTGCTTTGGGGTTTTGTAATGAAGGATGAACCGAGGGTCAGAGTTAGATTTAGGGTTATGAGAGATGAGGGTTTTGATATTCAGCTAGTTAGGTGGACGGCCTTCTCGTAACATATGCAATTGATAAGGTGATGACCCAAACCCATCCATATCGAATGACGACATCGGATTTTCTCGATGACACATATGTTAAGTTTTATTCGTAATAGATATTCCTTAGAGTGATAGTGCATCTTGTGTTTCTTATCGGTGTGTTCCGTTTTGATCGATGTTATTGTTACTGCAAATGATTCATACCACAGCAGCTAGTACTGGTAGTAAGTGTGTTCTGATAGCTAGTAATGATACTTTGTATCATGATCCCCGACAGATCACTTTATGATCGATCGGTGTATGCAACTCGTATGTAATTTAGTATTGATGAAACCGTCGACTGAGTGGCTCTACCATAACCCCACTACTAGACATGGAACATGAATTATTCTCTTTAAGTTTGTAGTATTTTAATTATAATTAACCCTGATGTATACACCAAGTCATCTCAGCTCACCTGTAATGATCCTAAGGTCATATATAAGTTTCTTTGATTTGATTTAACGAGAGAGTATTTTAACTACTTTTTGAAAAATGGTAATTTTAGCAAGCATACCAAAATCATACAAACATACGTTACATAACTATTCTTATTTTGAAACGATCCTAAAAGTCATAATAAGGTTCCTTGTTGCTTCTACGGGTTCGGTTGTCACACTCCTCCTGCTTCTCTGTCATTCCTCTCAGTTGGACAGTCCCTCTTGAAGTGTCCAATTTCACCGCATAGGTAGCATGCTGAGCGTACACCGGTGTTGGTGACTGAGGCGATGTGCCGAGTCCGGGTTCTGCAGGAGCGGGCGATGTGCCGAGTCCGGGTTCTGCAGGAGCGGGAGGTGTGTTCGTTCTTGTTGTCGTTTTTACAGTGCAACACCCGGAAAACCCCATTGTGGTGGTAGCTAAACTTGTTACACTTTGGAAGTTTTCCAATATATCGTATGGCCAATGCTTGAGTGACAGATGTTGTGGCTAATGTCGAGGCATGTGTCATGACTGTTGTTGTAATTGCAGAGGCAGCCATGGATTGTTGTCTTTTAACGAGTTTTTGAGATAGATTGTGCTTCTTTTTGTCACAAAACTTTCGTTTCTTGCTCTTGGGTTTATGGTCTGAGGCGTTTACGTTGGTAGACACCCGATGGTGTTCTTGATTGTTATTGCGGTTTTATATATATATATATATATATATATATATATATATATATATATATATATATATATATATATATATATATATATATATATATATATATATATATATATTTCTCACTTTGCTGTGCTATTCTCAATGTTTCTGCTAACATTCTTGAGATGGAGTTATGGTAGTAGGTAGAAGTAGGTTTTGTACGACTGTTAAGTATTACCCATCCTAGAATTATCTTTCCCCAAACACACTTAGCTGTGGAATTCTGATGGGATCCGGTGGATTAGTGCTAGTATGATCGCACTCTATAGGTCCACGGAAAAAGGCACCTTTTAGCCATGATGGTTAAAAAGGCGAGACGATAATGAGTCTTTAATAAGGGCTTATACGTCGTGAGTTATCTAACTAAGTTTATCTTAGTTCTGATTGTATCATGTTTCGATTTTTATGGTGTTTTGAAAACAATTCATATGAGAGTCTATGTATAATAAACTTATGAATTATTAGTAGTACTGCTCCTAATGAAATAGTACGCATGCCCATTTTATTAGTATGATTCTTGTATGTATAGTTTTTAGAGAAAATTTTGAGCCTGATGCTGGTCTACACCATATTATTGCAAGGAAAAGTTCTGATAGCAAATAAATTCCTCGACTAGCGTAATCAAAAAATCGTAGGGTTGAGTCTACACATGAAAGAGAGTACCATCAACGCATACTCATAACCCAATCTACATGGTCTGGTGAGTAACATGAGTTCTGCTTACGACAATACGTCCCCGGTGGTTCTTAAAACGAAGCCGATGCATCCTGTAGTTTTGCCAACCTATGCTCGGCTACGACCACTCTCTCTTCGAGTGTCGAGTGTCTATCCTAATACTCCTTTGACTTCTCCTGAGTGGCGATAAGGCTCTTAATAAGTTGGTATCTGAAATATAAGTCTCTTTCTAAGTCTCGAGTTTGTGAGATGATAGCGTCTATAGCAGCATGCAGCTCCCTAACTCAATGTTTGTGATCTGCTGGGTCATCACCGGGAGGGCTCTATCAACCGGTCCCCCATGGTTGAGGTCATCGCAACCTCATTGGTCCCCAAATGGCGATCACTACTGCTGATGGTGACTCCACCCCTCGATTAATGTTGCCCAACGGGCACAGGTCCGATGTAGTCAAAACGGTTTGCGAGAACCCTGGCTATGTACAGAGAGTTGACGACCTATGGCTCCACTTCCGATTCTTTTCCTAATCATCCACTATTTCCCCGGGTTCAGAAAGTAAGGGTCTCCTGTTAAGTAGAATCTTGATATGATGTCTGTTCGAGAATAGGGGTGGGGTAAGAGGCAAATATTAATCATATTCCTAGAAATACTTATAGGGGTTTGATCCTCCTTAGTTACTTCTATAATGACATAGATCATACCAGTCATATGTAACAGAAGATATGATATACCTTCGAATATGTGATCATCCTCTAAAACCACAACCAAACAAGGAACAAGAAGTAAAGCATTGGTCACAGATTCTAAATCGATGATATCTAAGTTATATATAACTTTAGCGCATCCACTTAGTGATTGTAGATCTACTAGTAAGGATCTGTTTAATTTTCACTTAATTTATTGTACCACAAATATGTTGGATTAGGTGTCTGATCCCATAACTATAATTGGTATGTACTTGAATTGATAGCATCACAGTCCTTTTGGGTTGGCCTGAAACCTAGCAACCGGACAAGGAAATTATGAAAGGTGAGATATTGATTTATTATATGATTAATAAATTAATATAAATGATTTATTAATATGTTAAAAGATTAATATATTGATTAGAAATCATGATGTATAATTAATAGTTAGCCAAAAATTAATTAGAATTAATTTTGGGGTTAACTGTATTAATTATAAAGTGCAGGGACTAGTTTGCAATTATCTAATAGTTGAGTGGAAGACTCCAGAACCTCCTTGGAAGGGGGTAGACGAAATCTATAGGGGAAACCCTAATGATTTCGTCCAAGGGGGCTTAGATAAGGCCTTTGGATTAGCTTAGGCCCCAAGCAAAGGAGTATTAGGGTTTTCCCTAAACCCTAGATCCCTCGGCAATATAAGGAGCCTCCCAGCTCCTAAAATCAGCCACTCCTACCTTGAAAGAAACCCTAGGCCGACTTTTTCATACCCTACCCTCTCTCTCCTTCTAGTTTCCTTCTTGCTAGTTCTTGGGTGTGATTCCATTAGAAGCATTACATTTGTGGTGCTAAGCTTCCAAGAAGATCAAGATCAAGATCAAGAGGATTATCAATTGTTTGCTATAACAATTGAAAGGTATGTAACTCTTAAACCCTAGTTTGTTAATTTCGAAATTAGCCTCTCTCCTCTACGGTTGTTGTTTTGCAATTCAAAGTTGTATGTTCAATAGTTAAAACACAGATCCAAAGTAGGTCGCATGTGAACTTAGGAATTGTTTTCTAGTTTATTTATTTTACCTAAAACCTATAAGTGGTATCAAAGCCATTGTTTTTTTAAATTGAATTGCTACAATAGTTGAATTGCAAATTAGGGTTTATAGCTATTAAACCCTAAAAGGCTAAATTTTCGATTTCTAGGGTTTTTGGATCAAAGGGTTTTTGAACAACCCTAGCCTCCATGAACCCTAATCGGAATAAGGGTTAGGGTTTTGAAAACCCTAGCCTCCTCCCCTTGAAATTTCGAAATATGCTACCCCTTTTAGGGTTTCTTTGTTTTGGATAATAGTTGCCTTATTGGATAATTGAGTAAAATATGGAAATTATCCTATCCCCATATTTTCGAAATCTAGAAGGGATATGGATTAGGATTAAATTAATTGTTTAATTTAATTAGATAATCCTTACAAGATTTAATTAATTAATAAAAATTTAATTAATAGATAAATATTAAATCTAGTTATTTGGTTTATTTTAAGTTTGAAATTAATATCTTAATTTTTCGAAATTTATATATAAACGTAAAGTTTTAAAAGATTAAAACACACCTTATATATTATAATTAAAAGTTAAATATTATATATGTATAAGGCCATGGTCAGTCAAATCGCTAGTATGCCTCATTCACGAAGCTAATCTATAAGGGGGGTATAAGGAAACTGCCTATAAAATGGTAGTTGAATGGGTGTCCACTCTCACCCACCGCTTCCTTGATTTGTGGAGGGTCGTTAGCAGAACGGATTTGATAGGAAAACTACATCTCATTAAAAGTATAATGTGATTAAAGAAAGTACTAGAACATTATTTTACAAAAATCCCAACTCTAGTTACTTTAGGAAAAATGTGAAAAGTATGCTAACCCATGAAATTGCACATTATGATTTATTGGTCGTTAGTGGAGCGTGTGTGGATTACCAGCACACTAATAAGCACTAATAAAGAGTAGTAATGGGTAACTCATAATTATCATGTTGATGGAGCGTGTGTGGTTTACCGACACATCAATAGTTAATGATAAAGACAATGAGGTTACCAAGCACATTTGCATGGTTATTCACATCTAATTTGCGATCCTCAGTATCCCAATCACAAATAGAAGAGCATAATCTGAGATTAAAACATGCCATTGAATAGTTTCAATGTATCTCAAAAGAATTAGGAATTTCACTTCGGTTATTTCGTCTAATGGTGAAATTGGTGAATCGTCATTCACTTACCTTTATGAGATTTAAACTTGGATCTCGGCATCCCATTTCTAAGTTGTAAATCTTCATAGTTGGATCCTAACCTTGATATGATATCTTTGGGTTATTATATTGAGTTGTCTTGAAATCTAACTAAAACTATCTTTCTTTTCAGATGTCTACTCCTGGAAACACTTCTGCTTCATCCTCCAGCCACAACTTCTCTTTACTCAACATTTGCTCCAAATTCGTTATGGATGGATCTAACTATAACGATTGGATGCGTAACATCAAGATGGCGCTTCGATTAGAGGACAAAGAATATGTCGCTGAAAAGGAGCTCAAAGAACTTGATGAGTCCAAAGCCACTCCCGAAGAGTATGTTGCCTACAAGAAGCACTATGATTATGCTACTAAGGTGGCATGCATCATGGTCGCAACCATGTCCCCAGAACTGCAAAGGTACTATGAGGACTACTGGCCTTTCGAGATGAACAAGGACCTTATGGAAAAGTACCATAAGCGAGCTCGTCAAGAAAAGTTTGAAGTAGTCAAGTCGCTCATGGCTTGCAAGATGAAAGAGGGGGAGTCGGTTCTATCTCATGTGCAAAGAATGCAACGCTACATAGAGCGTTTGGTCAAGCTCAAAATTCATTTTGATGAGGAATTGGCCATTGACATGGTCTTGAACTCATTGCCTGATTGTTATGGTCAGTTTATCTTAACTTACCATTTGAACAACACTGAGCAGACATTGGCCCAATTGCATAACTTGTTGCAGACTGCTGAAGCAGGGATGAAGGGTAAAAGTATAGCCTCCACTACTGCAAGTGCTCCTGTTCTAGCTATTGGACAGGGAAAGGGGAAAAAGAGGAAAGGTCCTCCTAAGAAAGATTGGAAAGCAAAGGTCCAAGTCGAGTCATCTAGCGGTGGCCCAAAGGCTAAGCCCAATGCTTCCATTCCCCATGTTTCTGATCCAAAGGAAGCTGTTTGCTTTTATTGCAATCAAAAGGGGCATTGGAAGAGAACCTGTCCATAATATCTGCAGGATATCAAAGATGGAAAAGTGAAGCCATCTTCGGCAGGTATTTACACTATTTCTTCTAATAACTCATTATCTTCTCGTACATGGGTCCTTGATACAGGATGTGGTTTTCACATCTGCTCTGATTTGCAGGGGCTAAAGGAAAGTGAGGAGATAGAGTGAGGAAGGATAAACTTGATCATGGGAAACAAGAAGTCTGCACCAGTGACCAAGATCAAAGTTTATCAACTTTTGCTTAGTAATGATGTTAGATTAGATTTATTGAATTGTTGTTATTTGTCTGAGATGACGAGAAACATTATTTCATTTCATGCATTGTTCAGACAAGGTTTTAAATATTCTTTTAATGATTTGAATGGTTCAATTTCTGTTTATAAGAATGGTGTGTTTGTGTTTGAAGCTTTACCTTGTGATGGTGTGTATGAAACAGTGACTTGTGTTGATAGCTTAGGAAATAGTGTGTTTAATATTGACTTGTCTAATAGTGTAGACAAGTCATGCTTGTGGCATTGTCATCTTGGACACATTAACAAGAAACGCATAGTCCAACTCCAAAAGTATGGAGTGTTGGAATCATTTGACCTAAAATCAGAGGATGTGTGTGAATCTTGTCTTTTGGTAAAGATGACAAAATCACCATTCACAGGGTCTTGTGAAAGAGGTGAAGGTTTGTTGGACCTCATACATACAGACGTTTGTGGACCCTTCAGATCAACCACAAGATATGCTAATCGATTTTATGTAACTTTCACTGATGATTATAGTAGATATGGTTATGTATACTTAATCAAACATAAGTCAGAAACCTTTGAAAAGTTCAAAGAGTTTAAACATGAGGTCGAAAATCAATTAGGCAGGAAAATAAAGACACTTAGATCCGATAGAGGCGGAGAGTATCTTAGCATTGAGTTCAACGACTATCTAAAGGAATGTGGGATAGTCTCACAATTGACTCCTCCTAGGACAACACAGTTAAATGGTGTGGCCGAGAGGCGTAATCGAACCTTGTTAGACATGGTTCGTTCTATGATGAGTCGTGCTCCACTTCCAATTCATTTCTAGGGCTATGCCTTAGAAACAACCGCCCACATCCTAAACCTTGTCCCAACAAAGAAGGTTGCCAAAACACATCACGAAATGTGGACAGGGAAAGTTCCCTCGTTAGCACATATTAAAGTCTGGGGTTGTGAAACTTTTGTAAGACGAGAGACTCACGACAAGCTAGCAGCAAGAAGTGAGAAATGTGTTTTCATTGGTTACCCAAAACAGTCTTTTGGATATTTGTTCTACAGACCTAGTGAGAACATGGTTTTTGTAGCACGAAGAGGAGTCTTTCTAGAAAGAGAGCTCATATTCAAAGAGAACAGTGGGAGTACCATTTACCTTGAAGAGATTCAAGAGTTAACTAATGAAGGAACCTTAGATGACACTAGCACTCAACCAGAGGAAACAGTTCCTGTTGAACCAGTTGATAAATCATTATCTCTTTGAAGATCTACTAGGGTGAGAGTGCCACCTGAGTTGTATGGTTTTCATATTACTTCAGACGGTGACACATTCATCCGTGATAGGACACTAGTGAATTTAGATGAACCAGTCTCTTATAAGGAAACAATGGCAGGCCCAGAGGTTTCCAAATGGAAAGAGGCAATGGACAGCAAGATAAAGTCCATGTATGACAACCAAGTTTGGAATTTGGTTGATAATGTACCAGGACGTAACACTGTTGGGTGCAAATGGATCTTAAAGAAGAAGATAGATATGGATGGGAATGTACACACATTCAAGGCTAGACTTGTTGCAAAAGGTTTCACACAAACCCCAGGGGTTGACTATGATGAAACATTCTCGCTAGTAGCCAAGATTAAATCTATCAGGATATTGCTCGCCATAGCTGCCTTTCATGACTATGAATTCTGGCAGATAGATGTCAAGACTGCTTTCCTTAACGGGAAGCTGGCTAAGGATGTTTACATGAATCAGCCAGAGGGTTTTGTTGATGAAAAGTTTCCCAATAGAGTGTGTAAGCTTGAGAAATCCATTTATGGATTGAAACAAGCATCTCGCAGCTCGAATCTTTGCTTCCATGAGAAAGTCAAAGAGTTTGGGTTCTCTAGGAGTGAAGATGAGTTTTGTGTGTATATCAAGGCTAGTGGGAGTATAGTAACTTTTCTGGTGTTATATGTCGATGACATATTACTCATTGGTAACGACATTCCAACCTTGAATGAAGTTAAGTCTTGGCTTGGAAAGTGTTTTGCCATGAAAGACCTTAGAGAAGGTACCTATATTCTCGGGATTAGGATATTGAGAGATAGAAAGAAGAGACTAATTGGACTTAGTCAGAGCACATACTTAGATAAGGTACTAACGAGGTTTAGTATGGAAGATTCCAAGAAGGGAGAGCTACCTATCCAAAGCAACACTAAATTGAGTAAGACTCAATGCCCTAGTACATACGAGGAAATAGTTGACATGAGTCGTGTACCTTATGCTTCCGTTGTCGGATCGATCATGTACGCTATGACATGTACTCGCCCTGATGTGGCCTTTGCTTTGAGCATGGTCAGTTGATATCAGGGAAACCTAGGCAGAGCTCATTGGATAGAAGTAAAGCATATACTCAAGTATTTGCGAAGAACGAAGGACTGGGTCCTTGTACTTGGTTGCAATGATACTTTGAGAGTAGATGGTTACAGTGATGCCAGCTTTCAAACGGATAGAGATAACTTCTGTTATCAATCTGGCTGGGTATTTCTACTGAATGGAGGAGCAGTTACTTGGAAAAGTTCCAAGCAAGATACGGTGGCTGATTCTACTTGTGAATCAGAGTACATAGCAGCGAGTGAAGCGTCTAAAGAAGCAGCTTGGTTGAGGAACTTCATCGGGGATCTCGGAGTTGTTCCAACCATCCAAGAGCCTATGGAACTATTTTGCGATAATGAGGGAGCGGTTTCCTTAACTAAGGAACCCAGAGAACATGGTAAAACCAGACATATCAACAGGAAGTACCATTTCATCAGGAAAAGAGTAGAAGAAGGCCATCTTGTTGTAAAGAGGGTATCATCTGAAGATAACCCAACAGACTCCCTCACAAAGGGTCTGAGTAGGGCTAAGCATATTAAGCATGCTCGAAGCATAGGGCTGAAAGATGATATTAGTTTTAGTGGTTAGATTGGTCTAGTTCAGAAACATGTTACAAAGTAAATGTAATTGACTTTTGGTGATTAAATAATAAAGTATTATTTATGAGTTTACTACCTTTTGTCAATTGTTTATTATTGTGTTTCATATTTTGCATGTTTTACTTCCCGAATAATATGATTTTTCAAAATCCATAGTCGCTCGTACTTTTGGAAGTAAGTAGTGAATTAAGACTGTCATGAATTGGAATGCAGATTGTCTAAGGATAGACATAGCAATAGAATTGTTGCAATGTTCATGAGTGCTCAGAGAGTGAGATTTGATTATTGGATAAACCCACGCTCATAGTATTACTTCATGGAATTCATCACGGGTAATACTGAGACGATAATATCTATGATCTTGAAACAGAGATATATGAGTTGTAATTTGCAAGTCGGCTGTAAATTGGTGATACAAAAACGCATCAGTAACTTGATGTTATAAAACGTATTGTCATGTATGGTTTGATGAGTAAAAGATACAAGCATATGAGTCAATGTTTATTTGTTCCTTTGGCCCTAACAGGAAAAGCGATATCTGTGGGCCCCTCGATGATTTGGTGTTGACTTTTGTGATGGGCCCAGCCATGACTAAATTGATGTTTTCGATTAGAAGTCCTATATCATCACAAATCAGAAATCGGGAAACATAGATTCTGGACAAAGAGATTGATTGTATTCCATGTCTTATGTCTAGGGATATCTAGTAGAACGAAGGGTCATGTGATCACTTATCTTAGGACACGTAACTGACTGGGTCAGAGTTCGGCACCAGCTTTTGGAAGCTACAATTTGCTAGTCAAATTTAGAAGTCATACTAGCAATTATAGTTACAAACTTATCCAAGTGGGATACTATTGGATTAGGTGTCTAAGCCCATAACTATATTTGGCATGTACTTGAATTCATAGCAGCACAGTCCTTTTGGGTTGCCCTCGAACCTAGCAACCGGACAAGGAGATTATGAAAGGAGAGATATTGATTTATTATAAGATTAAAAAATTAATATAAATGATTTATTAATATGTTAAAAGATTAATATATTGATTAGAAATCATAATGTATAATTAATAGTTAGCCAGAAATTAATTAGAATTAATTTTGGGGTTAACTGTATTAATTATGAAGTGCAGGGACTAGTTTGCAATTATATAATAGTTGAGTGGAAGGATCCAGAACCTCCTTGGAAGGGGGTGGACGAAATATATAGGGGAAACCCTAATGATTTCGTCCAAGGGGGCTTGGAAAACGCCTTTGGATTAGCTTAGGCCCCAAGCAAAGGAGCATTAGGGTTTTCCCTAAACCCTAGATCCCTCAGCTATATAAGGAGCCCCCCAGCTCCTAAAATCGGCCACTCCTACCTTGGAAGAAACCCTTGGCCGACTTTTATATACCCTACCCTCTCTCTCCTTCTAGTTTCCTTCTTGCTAGTTCTTGGGTGTGATTCCATTAGAGGCACTACATTTGTGGTGCTAAGCTTCCAAGAAGATCAAGATCAAGATCAAGAGGATTATCAATTGTTTACTACAACAATTAAAAGGTATGTAACTCTTAAACTCTAGTTTGTTAATTTCGAAATTAGCCTCTCTCCTCTAGGGTTATTGTTTTGCAATTCAAAGTTGGATGTTCAATAGTTAAAACATACATCCAACGTAGGTTGCATTTGAACTTAGGAATTGTTTTCTAGTTTATTTGTTTTACCTAAAACCCATGATTATAGATCTACTAGGTATTGTCATAGATTCTAAGTCAATGATATCTAAGTTATATATAACTTTAGCGTATCCACTTAGTGATTGTAGATCTACTAGTAAGGATCTGTTTAATTTTCACTTAAGTTATTGTACCACAAATACTCCAATGGTATTTTAAATGTTATGCTTGGTTCTTAGCGATTTTCTTGTATGGGAAGTTTTTAGGCTTGTTTCTCACTATGACCATTCCTCGGCATACATTAGTCACACCTTGGATAAATATAGTTGATCAGGCTATATTCATCCCAAGTCTGATAACATATCCCAGGGTCTACTCGTAGTGTCCAACTCCTCATTTTGCTTTTGTATTGTCCTAGATATGATAGTATACTAGTATGTGCGCATGTATTCATACTTTTTAACCAGAAACTATTTCAATTTTAAAGGTATAGTTATTTGAAAATGTTAAATCTAAGACTTTTAGTCCCAATGCATTTATAGTTTGTATATCTTATGTGGTTCGATATACTTAGTTCACTATAAACAATGCTCTTATACCAATCTGTCACACCCCCAAACCAAGGATGGCGGAATCGTCCGGAGGTGGCGGACTTCATGTATAGTATCACAACGAGTATAATATTGCTCAAAGTAAATACAACGATCATACATATAATTGAAAAAGTTACACCATAGTCGGAGTTTACATATTTCAAATTCAATTACACTATGATGACAAAATGAACTGTTTGACGCCTTAGCATCCCATCCTCAAAAGTTGTGGGTTACTTGTTTTACTGATTTCCTGAGAATACAAGTAGTATAAAAAAAGTGTCAACAATTAAGTTGGTGACTTCATAAGCTTTTGTATATAGAGTCTGAAAACCCTGGTTACTACCAGTATGTATAGTATGTTCTGTTTGAAACCCTGGTTACCACCAGTATGTATAGTAGTTTTATTATTTGAAATAAAACCAAGTATTGTATCCCAAATTTGAAAACCCTTGCTTGTAAATGTAATGTATATCCAAGAAAAATCCAATATTTTCCTTATAAAATGTTATGTAGTCTTAAATCCCAAGACCGAGTATATGAATATTCGTACTTGTAACGAAGAATGCAGTTTTAAATAGATAAAACACCTTTTTAAAATAGAAAAAATTCCCGTAAACTACATGTGTCGTTATCTCCCTATGTGAGTCGCTATAACCATACTATAATAGAGAAGCCTACTGCGACATTCTTCAGGCGTCTGAAATAAAATGACATTTGTCACACCCGATCGGCCGATCGGATTGTCTTAGCAGCATGGGTGTGGGTTGTCAACCCCAATATAGATATATACACAATTATCATGCTCACCTACAAGAAATTCTGGTTATAACTATTTCAGGAATTTTAAACAGTACTCTAAGAGTACAATGAAGACGTGTCTCACAATTTATGATAATGAGTTTATGTGTAGTATGCATGTAAAACCTTTTCCATGGAGGAAATTGAAATCCCCTTTTTGTGTAGTATGTTTGAAATGTGAAATCCATAAAATATACCTATTATAATTTATCATGGGGTGAATGAAAACCTATTTGTATTGAGAGTAAAACCTTTTATGTGTAAGTA
Source organism: Lactuca sativa (assembly GCF_002870075.4). Lineage (NCBI taxonomy): Eukaryota > Viridiplantae > Streptophyta > Magnoliopsida > Asterales > Asteraceae > Lactuca > Lactuca sativa. The sequence continues at coordinate 39,178,549 of NC_056629.2, read as the reverse complement.
ATATGTTTAGCAAAGCATAACTATACTTCTTATGTTTCATCTTGTATGTTTGTAATGATAAAGGACTCTTACAATTCAGTGAGTAATTTTTGTTATTTATATGTAACTTAACATAAAACATATGTAAAATATGAAGTCATCAAAGATAAACACCTTGCTCAACATGTTATAAAGTGTTATGAAAGTTGTAAGTTGTTAACTAGTTTTGCACTTTTCTGCACTATTTTAGAAAAATCATACGAAGTCGAAAACTTAATTCGTAAACTCTGAGAGTTTAGAAAATGTGTCTAGTTTATTCATAATTTTTATTATGATTTTTAAAAGTCTCTAACTAATTTGGAAATTTTCATATTCACAGACTGGTCCGAATGCGTTTATGAAATGATAGGCAGTTTTGAAAACAAAAAATCTTTAAGATGGTCAAAATAGTCTGTGAATAGGACTCAACTTTTCTGTGAAGAGCTGAAGTATGGGTTTGAGTTGTTTTAAGGTGATTTAACTTGTATCTCCCCCCCCCCCCCCCTAAAACTTGAAGAAAACATGAAAATGTAGGGGTATGAGCTCACCTTGAGTGATTCCCTAAGATGAATGTGGAAGAAGAGAGGTTTCCAAGTCAAGAACACTTGGGAGGTGCTTGAAGATTTGAAGATTCTAGGCACAAATATGACGAGATTTGTGTAAAAGATTCATGATTTGAGTGGAGAAGTATTGAGTATTCAATTGTAGGATGAAGATACTTACCAAAGCTAGAGGAGAATGCTCAAGAACAATCTTGAAATATCGATTTTAGAGAGAGAAAGTGAGAGAGAGAGAGGGAGAAATGGGTTTTCTTATTGGTGAAGAGTGAGTAAGGTGGGAGGAGAGATAAGGATTTTCCAGATCTTTGATCAAGATAACTTGCTTGAAAAGAGTGTGAAAGGACAAATAATTGACTAGGTAGGGATGAATAGTGACTGAGGGTGGTCATAGAGTGGGTGTGGAGGTAGCTTGTGTCATATATTTATAGAAAAGTCAACACTCCAACCTCAAAAGCTTACACAATAAATTTTATTCTTAGGCTAAGATTTTCCCCCAAAAAGTGACTAAAATATGAAATATAGGGTCTCATATGCCAAAATATGATCCGAGAAATCTCGCAGGCGAAAGTGTTGTGTGGGAAGCTAAGGAGAAGGCAGGCGAAGCTTCGGTCCGAGAGGCCTGATCCATACCGAAGGGCGACGTCGGTCCCATAAGTAGTTTCGGTCTTATGCAGTTCGGTCCTAGAGGTTCTGTTCTTATAGCTAGCTTGGGTTCTTAGGGTTTCGCTTCTAAGAGGTTCGGTTCTATTAGGGTTTCGGTCCTATAGGGTTGTTTTACCACTAAACTTCCCGTTTTGCGTGGTTTTTGACTAAGTTAAGGGTTGGGACGCCCCGAATGATTATAAAAAGTTGAAAGAGGTTATAAGAGAGATTTGGGAGAGATTTGAGATAGAGAGAGATAGAGCGAGAGAGATTCGGGGATACTTTGTTTGTGACCTTTACACGTATTTAACTTCGAAATGCAAGGTTTGTAAACCCTATTTTGCCTTGTTATGAGTGTTATACGCCCCCGAAGGGAATGAAATAACGTTTTATCGGGTAGTTACATCACTTACTCTGATTAGGGTTTAGATTTTCTAAACACATGAAGACTCTAAGTGATACTTTCCATAAAGATAGTGTGTTTACAATAGTAAGCATGATGTAAACCCTAATATACAAGGGTTAATTGAGTTGACCGGTTTGAGTTTTTGACTTTATTTGACTTTGACTTGACCGGATATTGACGGTTGGCACATACTACATATGACGTCCTCCGCCACCGAACGTTTCCTCCGTTCCGGTTTGGGGGTGTGACAGATTGGTATCAGAGCATTGTTTATAGTGAACTAAGTATATCAACCTATAAAAGATATACAACTATAAAGGCAATGGGGCCGAATTGCTCTGACTAAAAGTATATTTTAAAAATATAACAATATTTTATAAATGTATACATACCTGAATACATATATACATACTAGAACAAGTATCACAAGAAGAACAGAACATAAGTATTTAAAGGTTGAACACTGCAGTCAAACGTGGACAGTTATGTAATCATATATGATATCAATATGGCCTGATCAACTATATTCATTTGAGATATGACCAACATGTGTTTGGGAGTGATGTAGTGTTGCAACAGTCTTAAAACTTACCTAACTCTATTCAAGGGATTTCTAGATCGGAACATAAAGTTAAAATACTATAGGAGTATTTTATGATACTATAAGACAACAACGAGTTTAAAACCTACCAAGTTCATTACATTAAAATACTATAGGAGTATTTAGGCACTATAAATAACTTATGTGATAATTTAAAAGATCCTTCTGGTAGGTCTATAATTCCGGAGTGTACACTCCCAAGGTCTTATATAATTGAGATTTTATAGACTTAGAATTTGTGATTTATGCTCTACTTCTTGTTCCTTGTTTGGTTGTGGTTTTAGAGTAGGATCACTTATTTGAAGTTCCATTTAATATTAAATTATATACAACTTGTATACATTGCACAATTATTGAAGGACCCGGTAAGGATCACCCCATAATGTTTCACTTAATCTCATAAATTCTTAAGACACTTCCATTTTCGCACGACAAACCCATATAGATGTAACCACTCCATCATAGCAGTCAGTGGAGGAGTCAAGGAGGAACAAAAAGAAATTCAAGAGGAGTTTTCCAAGGAGGGATCAGCCGAAGAAACCAAAAAGTCCTATGCATCACACTAATAAATAATAACCTTAATTGACTTAGTGACCTAGTGATTAAACTACTCACACTATGTGTTAAAATTATTTCTTTTTCGTGCAGCCAGTAACAGATGTTCAGTTCATAGGAATTCATTCGAGGATAGCCACTTCTGATTCATAAAGTTTATTTTATATAGACTCCCTTTATAAAATGTTTCCAAAACCCTATGAAAGTCAGAACCAGATACACTCAGAACTAGCATAACTAAGTCATTCAGCTTTTGGCTTATAACTACTACTGTAGACTTATTTTTGTCTCATCGTTGTATTCCTTTTAGCAAAATATGCCTCATAGTAGACCTATAAGACGTGTGGCCAATAGCACAACGGAGAATCCACCACCACAATTTAATCATGCTGCTCTCCAAGCAGCGATAACGGCCGCAGTAATAGCTGCTATAACTCACATTTGCGCAAGTAGTACCAGCGGATCTGGTAGCGGTACCCACTTAACTAACCCCGAAGTTACCCACGAACACCCAAGAGACTGTTTGTATCAGGACTTCAAGAACTGAAAACCCAAATCCTTTAATGGAAATGGGGGAGTTATTGCTCTGATGCGATGGTTCGAGAAAACAGAGTCGGTCTTCGAAATCTATCTATGCCCAGAAGGGAGCAAAGTGAAGTTTGCTGCCTACAACTTCTCCGACAGAGCCCTAACTGATGGGTTTTAGCCATAAGATCTTTCCTATGTGCGCATGCAAAAACCTAATCCTCGGATCTAGGCTTTCTAATAAACATTCTTTGAATCCAAGACTTCTAATAACTAATTAGACTAAACAACAACATTGAAATAGATCTAGAACCATACCTTTGAGTTCCTTGTTGATCTTGAGGTCTTGGAGCTTCTAGAGTCACAAATGTCACTCCTCTAATGGCTTACAAACACCAATAGCAAGGAGGATGATTTAGGAGAGAGGAGAGGGGAGGAATTCGACCAGAGGTTCCTTACTTTTGGCTTAGTCACGAATTCCATCAGCCATGGGGTCTATTTATACTTGTAGACTTCTTATGGATTACAGATAAGTCCCTATCAGATAATCTTCTCTTAAGGCTATCCAAATCCATTCCTAGATAACTCTAATGGACGATTTTAGCTATCCTAATCCTCTTAGAATCCGTCCATAGTATATCCAAATGGATTTACACTCTAAAGTTTAACTATCAAACAATTGACAGTTTATACCCCTTTATTTAATTAATCTCTTTAAGTCACCAAATTAATTCTAATTAATTCTATGACTTATATTAATCAAATAACAATATATTATTCAATATATTATTCCCATAATATATTAATATTTACTCTCTCTTATTAAATCATCCTATCAAGTTGCTATGGTGAAGGCAACCCAAAAGGACCATGCACAACCGGATATAGTTACAGCCTTAGACACTATTCCAACAGTCTCCCACTTGGATAAGTCTAGTAACTATACAAGTACAATTCGGTTTGCAATCGTAGCTCTCAAAGACGCTGTCAAACTCTGATCTAATCAATCTTGTCCTTTAGATAAGGGATCGTACAGTCCTCTGTTAGATGTCTTGCTGAAAATCCTATGGAATGGTTAGTCAAGCATTTAGGTTTCTCGATCTCTGATTTATTTGACATAGAACTTAATCGAACACATCAATTCAGTTCTGACCGGGCCCGACACATAAGTCAAATCAAATCATCGAGCGGCCGAGATATCGCTTTTACCTTCTTAGATAAAAGTTACAGATAAACTTCGACTTATATGCATTTACTTATTCATTAACCAACTATACACAACAATGTGTTTTATAACACCGAGTTACTGATGCGTTTTCGCATTATCAATATACAACCAATTAACAAATAACAAACCATATATCTAGGTTTTAAGACTATATGATATTATCGTCTTGCGATCACCCTTTTATATCTTATTCCATAAGGTGATTCCAGCAAGCGCGGGTTTGTTCCAATGCTCAAAACTAGTTCATAAGCACTCATGAACGTTGCAGCAACCCTTTGCTATGTCTAACACCATTTAGACAATCTACACACCAATTCATGACAATCTTCATTCATATCTACTTCCAACATATGAACGATTGTGGACAATTTGAACAATTCTATTATTCCTAATAATTTCGATTATTCTGGAAGTCAAAACATGCAAAGTGAAACAATAGTTAAACGATTAACATAAGACAGTAACATTACTCATAAATAAAACTCCTTTATTTAATCATCAAATTTTAATTACATTTATCTATTACACGTTTCTGATACTATCTAATCTATGCTAATATCATCCTTCAGCCCAATGCTCCTAGCATGCTGCAAGTGCTTAACCCTTCTCAGTCCCTTCGTAAGCGGATCTGTTGGGTTATCTTCTGATGATATCCTCTTCACTACGAGTTGTCCTTCTTCTACACGATGTCTGATGAAGTGATATTTTCTGTCGATGTGTCTTGATCTACCATGATCCCTCGGTTCCTTGGTTAAGGCAACCGCACCTTCGTTATCATAGAAAATCTCCATGGGCTCCTTTATGGCAGGTACGACTCCAAGATCACCGATGAAGTTCTTTAGCCATATTGCCTCCTTCGACGCTTCGCTCGCTGCAATGTACTCTGATTCGCACGTTGAATCAGCTACGGTTTCTTGCTTGGAACTCTTCCATGTCACTGCTCCTCCATTTAGGGTAAAGACCCAGCCCGACTGCGAACGGTAGTTGTCCCTGTCAGTCTGAAAACTGGCGTCACTATACCCTCGCACCTTCAAGTCATCACTCCCTCCGAGGACTAAGAACCATTCCTTCGTCCTCCGAAGGTACTTAAGGATATTCTTCACCGCAATCCGATGTGCTTTGCCAGGATTCCCTTGATATCTGCTAACCATGCTCAAAGCGAAGGCTACATCAGGGCGAGTACAAGTCATAGCGTACATGATTGAGCCAACTGCGGAAGCGTATGGTACTCGGCTCATTTCTGCTATCTCAGCTTCGGTACTCGGACTTTGAGTCTTACTCAACTTGGCATTACTTTGTATTGGTAATTCTGCCTTCTTTGAGTTTTCCATACTAAAACGTTTTAGTACCTTATCCAAGTAAGTGTTCTGACTAAGTCCAATTAGTCTCTTACTTCTTTCTCTCACTATCCTTATTCCCAAAATGTAAGAAGCTTCTCCGAGGTCCTTCATAGCGAAGCACTTCCCGAGCCAGGACTTAACTTCCTGCAGAGTCGGGATGTCGTTTCCTATGAGTAATATGTCATCGACATATAGAACGAGAAAGCTTACTATACTCCCACTGGCTTTGACATATACACAAGACTCGTCTTCGCTTCGTACAAATCCAAATTCTTTGACTTTCTCATCGAAGCAAAGATTCCATCTGCGAGACGCTTGCTTAAGTCCATAAATGGACTTCTCAAGCTTACACACTCTATTCGGATGCTTCGGATCCACAAACCCCTCGGGCTGAGCCATGTAAACATCCTCAGCCAACTTCCCATTAAGGAAAGCGGTCTTGACATCCATTTGCCAAATCTCATAATCATGAAATGCGGCAATAGCTAGCATCACTCTAATAGATTTAATTTTCGCAACTGGTGAGAAGGTCTCATCATAGTCAACTCCAGGAGTTTGAGTAAAGCCCTTCGCAACCAATCGCGCTTTATACGTGTGCACGTTTCCATCCACGTCGGTCTTCTTCTTGAAGATCCATTTGCACCCAACGGTCTTACGTCCGGGCACATAATCAACCAAATTCCAAACTTGGTTATCATACATGGATTGGATCTCGCTATCCATTGCCTCTTTCCATTTCGCAGACTTCGGGCCTGCCATGGCTTCCTTATAGCTATTAGGTTCATCAAGATTTATTAGTGTACCATCACTAATATACGTGTCCCCTTCGGTAGTAATATGAAAACCATAAAACTGGGGTAGAACTCTAACTCTATCGGAACGTCTAAGAGGTAAGGACTCGTCAATCGGTTCAACCGGAGTTTCCTCCTCGGGTTGAGTGCCAGCGGCAGAGGTTCCTTCATCTATCGATTCTTGAATCTCTTCAAGCTCGATTTGCCTCCCACTGTCTCCTTGGCTTATGAGTTCTCGCTCTCGGAAAACTCCTCTCCTTGCAAGGAAGACCACATTGTCCTTCGGTCTATAGAAGAGATATCCAAAGGATGTCTGCGGGTAGCCGATGAAAATACATCGCTCACTTCGAGGTTCAATTTTGTCGTGAGTATCTCGTCTTACGAAAGCCTCGCAACCCCAAACCTTGATATGTGCCAACGAGGGAGCTTTCCCTGTCCACATCTCGTGAGGTGTTTTGGCAACCTTCTTAGTAGGGACTCGGTTAAGGATATGGGCGGCAGTCTCTAAGGCATACCCCCAAAAAGAAATAGGTAGTGAAGCACGACTCATCATTGAGCGAACCATATCCAATAAGGTTCGATTACGCCTTTCTGCCGCAACATTCAACTGCGGTGTCCTAGGAGGCGTCAATTGCGAAACTATTCCACACTCCTTGAGATAATCGTGGAATTCAAGACTTAGGTACTCTCCTCCTCGATCGGATCAAAGCATCTTGATTTTCCTGCCCAATTGATTCTCCACTTCATTCTTGAACTCTTTGAACTTTTCAAAGGTTTCTGACTTTTGCTTGATTAAGTAGATATACCCATATCTACTATAGTCATCGGTAAAAGTCATGTAGAAGCGGTTCCCATCCTTCGTGGTTGATCTAAATGGTCCACATACATCGGTATGTATTAGGTCCAATAGACCCTCGCCCCTTTCACATGTACTCGTGAAGGGTGACTTAGTCATCTTTCCAAGTAAACAAGATTCGCATGTGTCAGCTTCCCTAAGGTCGAATGACTCCAACACTCCATCCTTTTGGAGTTGGGCTATGCGTTTCTTGTTGACATGTCCAAGACGACAATGCCACAAGGATGCTTTATCCATACTAGTGGAATAATCAATATTCAAAACATCATTTCCTAAGTTATCAACAATCATAACAGTTTCATATATTCCATTACATGGTATAGCTTCAAAGTAAAAGAAACCATTTAGATAAGCCAAAATAGAACCATTCTCATTATTAAAAGAAAATCTAAATCCTTGTCTATATAAACCATGAAATGAAATGATGTTTCTAGCCATTTCTGGCGAATAGCAACAATTGTTCAAATCTAAAACCAAACTATTCCTAAGCACTAAAGAATACACTCCAATCTTGGTCACAGGCGACGATCTTCTGTTCCCCATGATTAGATTTATCCTTCCTTGCTCCACATCCCTACTTCTTCTTAGTCCCTGCACATTAGAACAAATGTGGTAACCACAACCGGTATCAAGGACCCAAGAAATAGCATGATTAGAATCGTTAGATTTGATTGTGTATATACCTGCGAAAGATGGCTTGATCTTTCCTTCTTTGATTGCTTGCAGGTACTCTGGGCAGCTTCTCTTCCAATGTCCTATCTTGTGGCAGTGGTGGCACTCTGTCTCCTTCGGGTTAGGACAGGGCTTAGCGGGATCAACTTTGGTCCCACTAGAAGAGGCACCATCTCAGGCTTTCGCCTTGCGATAGTTCTTCGATGAAGCTTCCATCTTCTTTCCCTTTCCTTGACCAATAGCCAAGACCGGAGCAGCGGGCGGATTGGGAATAGGTGCAACAGACTTGTCCTTGAAGTTGCTCTCAGCGACTCTCAAGAGACCTTGGAGTTTGCTTAGGGTGACCTCCTCTTTGTTCATGTGGTAGGTCATCCTAAATTGGTTGTACATCGGAGGCAAAGAGTGAAGCACCATGTCGATCGCCAAGTCTTCCCCGAAGTCAACATTTAACTTGCGAAGGCGGCCGACATACCTTTGCATCTTTTGCCAGTGCACGGTAAGAGATTCTCCATGACCCATCTTCGCGGAAATCATGTTAGTGAAAATCTCATACCGCTCTTGTCTCGCGTTTTGGTGGTACCTCTCCAATAAGTCTTGGTGCATCTCGTACGGGTACACGTCCTCGTAGGACTTTTGGAATTCGGAGTTCATGGTAGCAATCATGATGCAATGTACTTTCGTTGCATCTCGCTCATGAGTTTCAAAAGCAGTGATTTCGGCTGGAGTAGCGATTTCGGTGTTGATTTTCTCGAGCTTCTCATCAAGGACATACTCCTTTTCCTCATAGCGAGCAATGGTGCGAATGTATCTTATCCATTCGCTAAAGTTTGTTCCATCGAAGGTGACCTTTTGGCAAAGGCTCATCAACGTGAAAGAACTAGCAGCAGCGTTGTTTGCGTTCGACATCTATAATTAGAAAAGGACAAAGATAGATTAGAATATGAATCCCTAATTATCACCCAATAAGAAAAATTAGGGCTAGGATCCAACAATGACATTTACATATTAGAAAAGGGATGCCGTAATCTAACATGCAAATACATTGAAGGTAAGTGAATGACGATTCACTAATTCTCCATCACAAAACCTAAACTATTAGTCCTAAGTGTTTTTGAGAATTCCTAGGTTCGGATGAGATTCATTGAAACTATTCAATGGCATGTTTAAATCTCGATATGCCCCTCTTGTTTGTGACTGGGATACCGAGGATCACAAAGCGGGTGTGAATAACCATGCAAATTCACATGGTGCCTTCATTGTAACGATCACCTATTCGATGTGCCGGTAAACCACACACGCTCCATCGAACTATGATATACAATGAATCACCCTTTTCCACCTTCGCTTAGAACCAATTAGTGTGCCGGTAAACCACACACGCTCCACTAACTTCTTAGCAAGGTGCAAAGTGTAATTTCATGGGATTGCATCAATTCACTTTTCCTAAAGTAACTAAGATTGGGAATTTTAAAATATGTGTAGTTACTTTATATTTCTTATTATACTTTAATGAGAGGATGAGGTTGCCCTATCCTACCCGTTCGGCTAACGACCCTCCACCAATCAAGCAAGCGGTGGGTGTGAGTGTACACCCATTAAGCGCCATTTTATAGGCCGCAACCTTATACCCACCTTATAGATTGGCTTCGTGAATGAGGCCTACTAACGGTAAGACTAGCATTTAGTTATACATATATATATTATACTAGTAATATCATATTAGTATAGGGGTGTATTTTAAACCTTTTAAAATCTAGGGTTTTGAAATTTAAGTTGTCTAAATTAAAACTTTTAATCACAAATATAAATTTCAAAAACTTGAGGGCAAGTTTTAAACATTTAAAACATGGAGGATCAAATAACAAATAATTCCAATTAACAATTAATATCCTAATTATCTATATTTGATTTATTCAAGATTTCTTTTAAGATAATTACCAAAATAATCAAAATAATTAATTAATTATCATATAAGGAAATTAAATATTTAATTAGTTGATAATTACCTTTAACTAGATCAAGATAACAGTTATATTTATCAGAAAAACGAATTAATATTGATCTAATTAGTTTATGGAAAGTTTAGATAAGATAAACACAAAGAAATCCCGAATCTGGCCATTCCTGACGCCTGGACTCGCCGAGTGCACAAAGGGACTCGCCGAGTCAGGCCTACTCGCCGAGTCCACTTTGAGACTCGCCGAGTCCATGACTCAGAAACCTAAAAATCGAATTTTGCAGGTTTGTTTCAGTTAATCAAGCAACAATTTACTAAAAACCAAGCTAGGCTCTGATACCACTGATGGGTTTTAGCCATAAGATCTTTCCTATGTGCGCATGCAAAACCCTAATGCTCGGATCTAGGCTTTCTAATAAACATGCTTTGAATCCAAGACTTCTAATAACTAATTAGACTAAACAACAACATTGAAATATATCTAGAACCATACCTTTGAGTTCCTTGTTGATCTTGAGGTCTTGGAGCTTCTAGAGTCACAAATGTCACTCCTCTAATGGCTTACAAACACCAATAGCAAGGAGGATGATTTAGGAGAGAGGAGAGGGGAGGAATTCGACCAGAGGTTCCTTACTTTTGGCTTAGTCACGAATTCCATCAGCCATGGGGTCTATTTATACTTGTAGACTCCTTAAGGATTACAGATAAGTCCCTATCAGATAATCTTCTCTTAAGGCTATCCAAATCCATTCCTAGATAACTCTAATGGACGATTTTAGCTATCCTAATCCTCTTAGAATCCGTCCATAGTATATCCAAATGGATTTACAGTCTAAAGTTTAACTATCAAACAATTGACAGTTTATACCCCTTTATTTAATTAATCTCTTTAAGTCACCAAATTAATTCTAATTAATTCTATGACTTATATTAATCAAATAACAATATATTATTCAATATATTATTCCCATAATATATTAATATTTACTCTCTCTTATTAAATCATCCTATCAAGTTGCTATGGTGAAGGCAACCCAAAAGGACCATGCACAACCGGATATAGTTACAGCCTTAGACACTATTCCAACACTAACATGGTAGAATAGCCATGTTAACTAACTGACCCTATCAGTAGCTAACTCGATAGGTTGGGAGAACCTAAAAGAGATGATGTTGGAAGAATACTGCCCAAGTGTTGAATCAAAAAGTGACCCTCTTGAACTTTATCTACCGCAGCGCCCAAGTCACCGCAGTCAAACAACCTTTTCATCAACTGTTATCCAAAGTCTTCAGCACCACAATCTATATCTTTACTTAGTTTGTTTTGTACTTTCTATAATATACTCTAATATCCAGTATGCCTTGCATGGCTACTCTCAGAGTTGTAAACTTCTCTATAAATAGAGATCATTTCCAATGTATTCTGTACCGGTTTGAATCTCTTCACATATTCTAATACACATCAGTTCTCATTCTATCTTACTTATCAAACCTTCTTATTCTCATAATCGATTACCATCTCTTTTAAAGAGCAAGTCACGTGTGACTTAATCACTAAGCTAAATCTCATTTACTAACTTGGTTTGAATGCATTCCCTGTTATGAATCTGCTTGTGTGTATACTTGATATAACAATTGTTTTCATTTACATTCCTTACTTTTTCCGCATCTAACTCACTAACTTCTAACACTTAATATTATTGTTGAGCTAACAGATCCTTTGAGATTAACTATTCCGCTATATACTTGTTCTAACGATTTGTTCAAGTGTGTCTCAAAGTTTTTCTCTCAACAATTGGTATTAGAGCCATGGTGGTTGCTTTTTGAAAATCGGAACTCTGATTTTTTCGAAGAGCTTTCTATACCACTGAAGCTCATTTCTTAAACACAAAAAAAAAATTCTAAATGGCACAATCGTTATCACTAAATGTCTCCAACAGTGTTGGTGGTTCTAATCGAGCACCAATACTGGTTGCAAATGAGTACCATCACTGGTCTCAAAGGATGGAAAGATATCTCAACGACTTGGTAGAGATTTTTGGCGATCTATAGAAGAAGGACCACATGTTCCAGTCCTCACACCAGTCCAAACTGATGGAGCCACTGCAAGGCTAGGAGGAGGTCAACCAGCTTTGAACCGTCCCACCAAAGATGATCTCGACAAGATGGAAAATGATGCTATTGCCTTTTATGAAATCTCTTGTGGAGTTGCTCCTGACAACTTCGACATCATCATAAACTGCAAATCAGCAAAGGAGATTTGGGATGTTGTCAAAAACTTGTACGAAGGTTCAGAGCAGACTCAAGACAAGAAGCTCGCTATGGCCCTCAACGAATTCAACAACTTCAAAGATCACTCCGGTGAAAGTTTGGAAGACTCTTTTAAGAGATTCAACTTGATTGTCACAAAATTGTCCAATGCGGGCACCGTCCGCTACAATCATGAAACAAATCTACAGTTCCTTAATGGCTTGGGAAGACATTGGACAACAGCCAAAATGATTGTTCAAGGAGACAGGAAGATTCACTCATTGTCCCTCTATAAGCTCTATGGTGAGTTACAAGCTCAAGAGTCTACTGTACTCAAGGACTGCTCAGACTTCGGAGGTCCACTAGCTCTTGTAGCGCAATCACCCCATACTCAAAATTATCCCACTTCGTATGACTCATCACCACATTTATATGAAGCAGACTCAGAATATGACGATGAAGAAGAGTTTCAAAATGCCATTGCCCTTGTCAGTCAAAAATTCAATCGCTTACCACCTTCATTTCGTAAAACTCAACAGTACAACCGACCACCTTTCAACCGCAACTTTCAAAATAATCACTTTCGTTCCACCAAGAATCCTCTCTCTCCACCGCAACCTCGATCAACTGCCTCCGGTACTTATTTAGAAGACAAAAGTGACATTGTTATTTGTCACAAGTGCAACAAAGAAAACCATTTTGCCAAGGATTGCAAGGCAAACGTAGTGAAAGATAGAGCCTTTTATCTCAGAATGGCTCAAGAACTAGAGGGAAAAGAAAAGGGAAAAGCCTACGTTGCTCAAGTGAAAAGGAATCATCAAGTGTGGTCATCCGGAGACGAAGATGAAGACAATCGCAGTAAAGGAGAAGGCAAGATCTGTATGATGGCAACTGCTAATGAAGACGGTTCAACCAAACTAAAGAAGAGTCATTGCTATATGGCGAAAGATGGAACTCTTAGCATTGTGGAACAGGTAAAACTTATGATTCAAACTTTAAATTATAGCATGCATGACTGTCAACCTTACTTGGACACACTTATCGACACATGTGATGTCGTCCTTACAGACTACAATAAAGCCTTAGATGAGAAGAACATCGTTTCGCAGGAGATGTTCCACGTTAGAGGACGTTTGGACAATAAGAGACTCAAAATGGCAATGTTCGAGAAGGACTTTATGCTAGAAAAGGATGCTAGGATGTTAAGTGAAACACAATTAGAAATAGCCTTAAATCAGAGAGATTTAGCACAGAATGAAATTGTACACTTAAATCTTTTAATGGAAAAGCTTTTTAATGAAACTGAGGCCATTGAGAATCTTGTTAATAATGTGAATGTTGATAACACTTTTAATTGGGGTTGGTCCAATGGGTATCCAACTGCAACCGACTCCTCACCTCGGTTCACACCGGAATGTCCCTATGTCCCTCCAGACCACAACTTGTTATTCAGAGTCAATGATAAAACATTTCCTGAGGATATCCAAGCTCATTTTGGTAAACTTTATGATCTGATTAATAACTGTGTTATCGAGGAAATTCTCCCTGAATTTTCTAATCACGTTGATAACATAGATCACTCTGATTCTCAGACATCATCCATAGTCGATGAGGAAATTGTTGTAGAATGTCCTCAAGTTAGATTAGACTTCCTATCTCTACAGTCTGACTGTAGTGTTCCTAACCACAGTCATGAACTGCAAACCGTCCCATTAACCAGTAACAATTGTCCCATTAAAGTGTCCACCACGACTTACTCTACGGTTGTTCAAATCACTACACCGCAGACCTTAGTTAAAAGTTCTGTGACTATTGAACCAATTCATCATGAATTGCCAATCGAAAATTTTGAATTTGGTCAATGTTCTCAAAATCCTGACTTCTCCAATTCGGATGAATCAAGTCCCTGTTTTTCAAAATCTTCAAAAGATATAAGGAAACCGCAATTAAATGTCACTGATTGTGGTTCTCCTAAGACCGAAGCAAAAAGATCCCTTAAAGAAGAATTTCGTTCCCGTGGGAAGCAACGGGAAATTCATTCAAAACGAAAGAAATATGTGAAATATCCCAAGTCAAAGAGTCCAGAAAAACTTGTTTTCTCAAATTATTATTTCAAATCAACTGTTTCCAAGAGAACAAAAAGGAAGGAGATTACTGTTCCTGACACTACTCAAAAACCACCTGACTCTAAGGATAAGTCTTTTCGATCAAATGGTTTTGAAGTCCATTCATTAGAAAATCCAAAATGGAAAGGTATTCTACTTACTCCGATTCTTGCAAAGTCATTTTTAAAAACTCAATGGAATGGAATTTTGCCAACCCCGACACTCAAAAGGTCACCTCAAGAGTTTATGAAATCACATCACAAAAGGCCTGCACGTGTCTACACACCTGCGAAACCTACAAAAAACACCTTTTCAAAACACACAGACAAAAAGGTCAAATCTTACAATCCTCCAACTAGACAAAAGCATACTTTTTCTTCAAAACAACGGACTAAGCGAAATGTCAGAGAAAATGAGAAAAAGTTTGCGTGTCAATGTCAATGTCAAAAAATCTTCTCTCATGACAAATCTCATCGTTCTCAAAAGACTCGTAACTATCCACAATCTCACAAAGCTCCAAAATATCTCAAACACCCAAGACTAGGCTTGAAAGTTGACTTAAAACTTGTCCCTGTCACCTCACATCATGCATCGATTAATACCTTGTATGTGACTTCGGGCTCCAAACTCGCTTGGGTGCCCAAATTAACCACTTAATTTTTGTAGGCATTGTGCAAGGAGGAACAAGAAGAAGAATGGTTGATCGACAGTTCCTGCTCCTTGCACATGACCGGAAGGTTAGAATATCTTCGGAATTTCAGGCCTATATGCAATGGTGGAAATGTTACATTCGGCAACAATGCGAATGGGATCATCCGAGGTTACGGTGTACTCACTACGGGGAACTTTTCAATACATAAGGTTGCTTATGTAGAAAGCCTTAAACACAATCTTATCAGTGTTGGCCAACTAGGTAAGGCAGGCCATCGAGTTGAGTTTGATGATCAATTATGTTATGTTATGACGAGTGACAGAAGTACCTGCTTGATCAAGTCACGATCCGAGGGTACCATGTATCCCTTGGATGTCTCTCTCATCATTGGAAAACCGCAGTTGTGTTTTCTCTCCAAAGATGTATCCGAAGTTAGTTGGTTATGGCACCGCAAGCTCGCTCATCTTAACTTCAAGTATATCAACACCTTGGTTACTGGAGAGTTGGTTAGAGGATTACCCATTCTCAAGTTTAGCAATGACACTCTATATCCTGCTTGTGAATGTGGTAAGCAGTCCAAAGCAAGTCACCCCATGGTGATTGATTCTTCAATATCTGAACCACTTGAACTTCTACACATTGATCTTTGCGGTCCATCAACCGTAGCCCGTCTTCACCACAAAAAGTACATACTGGTTATAGTTGATGACTTCACTCGCTTCACATGGGTATTCTTCCTCTAACTTAAATCCGAAACACCGTAGATTCTCATCAACTTCATCAAAGAGATAGAACTTCAGATCAAGCTACCTGTAAGACGCATCCACAGTGATAATGGCACTGAATTCACTAATCATCCTCTTAACAACTTCTTGGTGTCAAAAGGTATCTCTCATAACTTTTCAGCTCCGTATACACCTCAACAAAATGGTGTGGTTGTAACGCCCCATTCCTAAGAGTACCTAATTGTGAGTCCCCGGGATTTAAGAGAAATGATATTTTGGTCATCTTGTGGGAAAAGTGGAAAATAAGGGGCAAGTATGAAATTGGGGGACTCGCCGAGTACGCCCAGTATAAGCTGGGATTACGCCCAGCGTAATTGGGTAAGTGACGCGGGTGCAAGGTTGAGTATGCCCAGCATACTAGAGGTACGCCCAACGTACTCTCAGAGTTATAAAACCCTAAATTTAGGGTCAACCACTATATAAGGAACATGTTGGTGCATACCCTAGCCTCCATAAGCTCTCCCTTAACCTCAAAAACCCTTGTTAGCCGTTCCACCTCCATTGTTGGGTGTGTTTGGCCTTGAAAAGCTTATTTTGGCAAGGAGAGCATAAAGGAAGAAAGGAGAAGTTGTCAAAGAAGGAGAGAAACGGCTGGAGCTTATAGATCTGGGAAGACATCATCCTTTGGAGCCTATTTGAGGTATAAAGCTTCTTGCTTGACATTCTTATTGCGTAGATCTATGAGTTGTGAAGCTTTAACACCATTCTTGTCCCAAAAGTCCTCGTCTTGATGCATGTTTTGAGTTGGCCGAGATTATCTGTCCTTTCAGACCTTTGGAGAGGTCTTGAGTGAGAAAAATGAGGTCCCAAGGGCCGTGGTTGTTTCTTGTGTGAGATATGTGGGTCTTAATGGATTAAGACCTTGGATTAAGAGCTTTAGGGACCCCCCAAGTGATAAAGTTTGAGACTTTATGAATCTTAGGCATGTTTGGCCAAGGGATCTGAAGTTTGGGTTTAAGAGCTTAAGCCATTAAGAAGTTATGGGGACTTAATAAGTAGCAAAGTTACGCCCCGCGTAACATGTGAGTACGCCCCGCGTAGCGAGTCAGTGTCCCGATTCCCTGTTGCAAATCGGCGTGTACGCCAAGCGTACCAAGGAGGGTACGCCCAATATACTCCCTCTGTTGGATTTTCATTTTGGGCCTTAGGGTTTGGGCTGTTATTTGAGTTGCTGGATTTTGGGCCCTGGCTGGACATTATGGATAGAGTATTTTGGGCCCATTGGTTGTTATGGATCATGAGTTTAGGCCCATTTGGTGAGGTGGCCCCAATTTAGTAAATTGGGCCAATAATGGGCTTTGTTTTAGACTTCTAGACTTTGGGCCATTGGTGGGCTTGGGAGCTTACCTAGTGTTGGGTCGGATTGAGTTAGGGGTAAAATGGTCAATTTACCTTTAGAAGAGTATTGTGCTTGGCCTAATGTTTATTTGTGCTATGTTGGCTAGTTCGGGATTTTCGGTGAGTCGGTGATTCGAGAATCTGCTTCTTCAGTTCAGAGTTTCGGCAGTGCGAGGTGAGTTATCCTCACTATATCAACAGGGTCTAAGGCACCAAGGTCGGCCCTTTATCGGATTGAGATCCGGTTATTGTGGTTATGTTATTGCTTTGATATGTTTGCATCCTGGTAGTTAGGATGGTGTATGTTAGAGACCTGGTTGAGGTCGGTATCCTGATATGTAGGGTGATGCTATGCTAGTGACCGGTTAGGTCGGTATCCTGATTAGGATGATGATATGCTATGTGATCTGTTTGATCGGCTTGTTGACTGTGAATTGTTATATGATTGTATGTTTATGTGCACATGGTTGTTTGGACTGGAGTGGGCTTGAGGCGGGTCCTGCTTTGTGCTGTAGGCCAAGATACCCAGGGCAGACCGGTTGTCCCGAAGGCCCAGCGAGCGGTCCGGATAGGCTGTAGGCCCAAGAGGGCGGACCAGACGTGCCGAGGCTCGGAGAGTGGACCAGGCCGACTGAAGGCCCGGTGCGGGCGGACCAGTCATACTGTAGACTCAGAGAGTGGACCAGGTGGATTGAAGGCCCGGTGCGGGCGGACCAATCACACTGCAGACTCGATGCATATGGCTAGACTCGGAGGGTGGACCAGGTGGACTGTTGGCCGGCGCGGCGGACCAGTCACACAGTAGACCCGAAGTGCATGGCTGTTCTGTGATCGGATATGATATGGCATGTTATGCGTGTATGGTATATGTGGTTGGTATTTTGGGGATATCTCACTAAGCTCTCGGGCTTACAGTTGTGGTTTAATGTTTTTCAGGTTCTTCAGGAGACCGTGGCAAGGCGAAGGCGTGATCGTACCGCTCCTCATGTTTATGTTGTGATGTGATTCTGGGAATACTCTAAATAAATTGTATTGAAAACCTTTTTGTAAAAATTTAATGAAATCGGGTTGTTTTTGAAAAGTTTAAATTGGTTGGAATTTTTCGGTCGTTACAAGTTGGTATCAGAGCCTTGGTTTGAGTGAATTGGAGGAACACTCATGTGACTCCAGTCTCAAATCGAGGAGAGTTTTCAAAATGAGTAAAGGAGGACGCGGAGGTACGATCAGCCAGAGCCATTAAGTAACCCCAAGATACCATACATGATATTTGTTTTTGAGCTTTGATAGAACAGCATGCTAGTGCTAGGCTAGGGATCTTCAGGATTTCATGATAATGTTGTCTGATTTATGATGCCTGTTAGCCTAGGGTTTCCTTGTGTGAGATTTCCAGTGTTCCTCTAGTAGTGAGGGTGGAGCGATTGTTATGTATGTTTTCACTAGGGTGTTGTGGTAGTACTTCATACAAATATGGGTAGGTGTGGAAGGTAGTATGGGCCCGTACTACTGAAAGCACAGGACCCATATGCGTATCAGGGAAACCATGACCTCTAGGGTTGGATTGAGAGTTGGTTCTTGGGATAGTGGGAAGAATCTGAGATTTTGTGGTGTTTTTCAGTATGGAGATTCTGAGGCATGTTGGGAGTGGATCCGGGTCAGGATCGGGAGCAGGAGAGGGAGTTTCGGGCGGGTCGGTACCGCTCGAGGTTATTGGTCAGATGAGCACATGCGAGTTGGATGCGAGGATTTGTGAGATCCTGCGTGATGAGATTGCTGCGTTGTTCCGAGCTGAGTTTCCGGAACTGTTTGGGTCGATCAAGACCGCCATGGTTGAGTATTTTGATTAGCGTTATGCAGCTCTCACATAGACGGCTGCCGCGGCGGCTACAACGGCTGTAGCAGCGGCAGGGGGAGGAGCTGGTAAGGGTTTTCAGTATCGGGACTTCGATAATACAAAGCCTCCCACATTTGATGGAGTTCAGGACCCGATTGTTGCTATGAGATGGTTATCGGACGTGGAGGGGTGTTTCTTCACGTGTTCATGCCCTGCTAATCAGAGGGTGAGGTGTGCTCTGAACCTGTTGAGGCTCGGGGCGAAGGATTGGTGGAGATTGACCACGGGGTCATATTCGGATGCGTAGAGGGCTGCGGTTTCATGGGATCAGTTCAGAGAGATGTTCAACAGTCGTTATGTTCCGCGAGTTGAGAGAAAGAGATTGGCTCAGGAGTTCCTTGAGCTGAAGCAGGGTTCAGAGTCGGTGATTGATATCACCAGGATGTTCACTGAGAGGGCGATGTTCTGCCCTGAGTTCGCTTCGGAGCAGGTTCAGATGTATCGATATCTGCGCATGCTCAAGAGGGATATCAGACAGTTTGTGTCTACGCAGAGGTGCGAGACTTTGTTGGAGTTGCAGGAGGCCGCCAGGCGGCGTCAGCTGGAGATTGAGTTGTAGTTGCGTGAGCTGAGGCAGGCTCCGGTGCAGTCGCAGCCGGCGCCGAAACGGTCCAAGACCGTTGATTCTAGGGTGGGAGATCAGAGCAGCCACGCTTGTGGGAAGTGTGGGAAGGGTCACACCGGAGTTTGTAGGTCCGGTAGTGCATGCCGCAAGTACGGAAAGGAGGGGCACTATGCGAGGGATTGTCGACAGTCAGTTCCGGTTCAGGATTTGAGGATTTGTTATCATTGTCATCAGGTTGGACATTTGAGGGTCGACTGTCCATAGCTTGCTGCAGGACCGGTGCAGGCTCCAGAACCGACCAATTTGAGGATCACGGGTGGAGGTCAAGGTGGAGCGGAGCCCCCAAGGGCTCAGCTCCACCTTGACAGTCAGTTCCGGTTCAGGATTTGAGGATTTGTTATCATTGTCATCAGGTTGGACATTTGAGGGTCGACTGTCCATAGCTTGCTGCAGGACCGGTGCAGGCTCCAGAACCGACCAATTTGAGGATCACGGGTGGAGGTCAAGGTGGAGCGGAGCCCCCAAGGGCTCAGGGTCGTGCTTTTCAGCTTGCAGCAGAGGATGTCAGAGCAGTGCCGGATGCAGCTGCGGGTATGTTTCTTTCTTGATGTCTTGTTTATCTTATGGTTATTGTGGAGTATTGTTTATCTGCTAGTCTCATTGTGTGATTTTTGGTGCGGTATTCGTTGTTCTTTGAGGGTTATTGTTTGGTTATGGATTAGTGTTGGGAATTTCGTTGGTTATCATTCTTGGGGGTTATTAGTGGAAATCTGGCGTCTGATTTGAGGGATGGGTAGCATCTGCATTCTGAGGAGTGATTAGCTGTAGATCGAGTTTCTTTTGAGCTCGGGTCGATCAGCGTTGATATGTGTTTTGTGAAGGTTGTTTGCGCTTGCGGGACGCGGTTCGCGTGTAAGTGATTATGTTGTGTAAGGTTGTTGAGGGAGGTCGATGTTGGCGACCGGTGATTGATAGTCAGTGCTACAAGTGGGGGAGAATTGGAAGATTCTCCGGAAGATCGATGAGCATGTGAGGTTGTTTAGCTGCTTGGGGTTCAGCAGTGTTCTGTCAGCCAAGAGGGTAGGCTGGTATGAGTAACTGGCAGGCATGCGAGGCGGGATACAGACCTAGGGCATTTAATTGTGGAGGGCCTGGGATTAGGCCGGGATTGAGTATGCATGATGGAGATAGAGTTCGGAACCCCTAAAGGGCCAGAACAGTATACATGGGAGGGTTTCCCGGAGAGATAACGCAGAATGATGAATGATAGTTGAGCGGTCCGGATAGACTGAAGGCCGGTAGGCGTACCAGTCAGGCCGAACGCTCGGAGAATGGTCCGGCCAGGCTAAAGGCCCTGGAGGGCGGTCCAGATTGGCTGAAGGTTCTCAGAGTGGTCCAGATTGGCTGAAGGCCTGGTAAGGCGGTCCAGTCATGCTGAAGACTCTGCAGGTATTGTTAGATCGGTTTGAGGAAATGGATTGGTTATGTCGTGATATGTTAGCATTGGAAGGTCTGGCCCCGGGTATTGATCTCGATTATAGAGATGGTGCATGGACTCGAGAGTCCTTGTGAGTAGATTCAGAGCATATGTGTTGCATGAATAGCGGTTATGCTATAAGGGAGTGGTGTAGCATCGGGCGAGCACCGTGGCACTTGTCGCAGTGACAAGGCGGCCAAGTGGATTCCCTTGGTAGGGAAAGAGAGAGGAATGTAGTTCCGAGAGGGAGTGTAAGTTCACGGAAGTGAAAGCAATATCGCAGAGTTGTGATTGGAGTGATCCAATTAGGGTTTTTGAACAGCATGATTGCGGCAGTGGTATGGAAACACATCCGGATGGGATGTCTGCTGAGGTTGTGGGAGGAATTCCGCGGGAGTAGAGCCGAGTGGCTCGGAGGGGGTGCAGGGATGGGGTCTTAGATTCTCAGTTTGATTCTGATCAAGGAATTGTGTATGTAGTGGCGATTCATCCTGGGGGATGTTTGGAGATGTCGTCAGTGTGACGGGTTTTCCGAACCCGAGGGTGTTAGAGCTAGTGTAGCATGTGCATGCGATTACAAGAGGAGAACTCATGGGAGTTGCTATGAGGCTGAAGAATGTGTTATTCTGCCAGCATGGGATGGTTAGAGTTGGACTCGGATCGGGAACCCGGTGGTTCAGGGTTATATTTAGCTCGTAAGAGCCAAGTGATTGTTGTGATCAGAATCGAGGAAGTGCCATTGAGTGGTACTCGGTTGATAAGTGTGGAGCCTGATAGGTGTGGTTATCAGAGGGTGAAGCCGGTCACCGGCTTGAGGCGGTAGTCAGGACACCGCTAGAAAGGAGAAAATGAGTTTCGGGTTTTGATGGTTGCGTCTTGAGGAACCTGGTTGGGTTAATGCCAGGTGGTGCGTGGCGGGAGAAGTTCTGGAGTAGAGGTGCCGAGGGCTTCGAGGGCGAAGCCTAATTTAAGTGGAGGAGAATTGTAACGCCCCGTTCCTAAGAGTACCTAATTGTGAGTCCCCGGGATTTAAGAGAAATGATATGTTGGTCATCTTGTGGGAAAAGTGGAAAATGAGGGGCAAGTATGAAATTTGGGGACTCGCCGAGTACGCCCAGCGTAAGCTGGGATTACGCCCAGCGTAATTGGGTAAGTGACGCGGGTGCAAGGTTGAGTACGCCCAGCATACTCTCAGAGTTCTAAAACCCTAAATTTAGGGTTAGCCACTATATAAGGAACATGTTGGTGCATACCCTAGCCTCCATAAGCTCTCCCTTAACCTCAGAAACCCTAGTTAGCCGTTCCACCTCCAATGTTGGGTGTGTTTGGCCTTGAAAAGCTTATTTTGGCAAGGAGAGCATAAAGGAAGAAAGGAGAAGTTGTCAAAGAAGGAGAAAAACGGTTGGAGCTTATAGATCTAGGAAGAAATCATCCTTTGGAGCCTATTTGAGGTATAAAGCTTCTTGCTTGGCATTCTTATTGCGTAGATCTATGAGTTGTGAAGCTTTGACACCATTCTTATCCCAAAAGTCCTCATCTTGATGCATGTTTTGAGTTGGCCGAGATTATCTGTCCTTTCAGACCTTTGGAGAGGTCTTGAGTGAGAAAAATGAGGTCCCAAGGGTTGTGGTTGTTTCTGTTGGATATAGTGTCTAAGTCCATAACTATATTTGGTATGTACTTGACCCGACCCAGCATGGTCCATTTGGGTTGCACTTCACCCGAACAATTTATGGATAATATTTGAGAATAGTACAAGTTATGATTTATTAATATATTATAAGTTCTAATATATTAATATAAGATCATATTATTTAATTAGTAGTGATCTATAATTAATCTAGGATTAATTTAGTGATCAAAGATATTACTAATTAAATATGGGCTTCTATATAAAGGAGGCTTTGGCTCTTGAAATCAAGCTAGTTGTATCTAGTGAACACTAGTTGACTTATGTTGAGGTGAGGGCCGATTTCAAGAGCAGTGTGACTATTCTCTCAAAGTTCCAAGTTTGTGGTGATTTGTGACTTTCATTTGAGGCATCCACATTATTGGTGCTAGGCTCTAAAACTCCAAGCAATCAACTACAATTACAAGGTAAGTATTTCTACTAGCTTTATTTGATTCATGTTCCCCATGCCATGCTAGTTAGGATATGAACCTTGGAAAAATAATTATTTGCATGTATCTTAGACAAACATAGATCCAAGGTTTATTAGGGTTGCATGTACACTTAGGAAGTGTTAGAATGCTCAAAACCCATCAGTGGTATCAGAGCCTAGGCTTGTTTGTTTGATACTTGTTGCAATATGCTTGAAAAAAGTCGAAATCTTGCTGTCTGACTGATGGACTCGCCGAGTCCATGGGGGGACTCGTCGAGTCCACTTGTATCTTCAACCTACTCGCCGAGTAGGTTCATGCACTCGACAAGTAGGGTCGACAGAGTGCAGTTTTTCGACTTTAGTTGCTGCAAATGGATTAGAAACATTACCCTAAACTGTTTTGGTACTTGAAAACTTGTTTTAGAAGGTGTAATGTCTTTTTCTAACTCATTTACAACAACTAGTTATCAAAATTACAAAGATTAAGTGTGATTTTGATATATGAAAGTGTTCATGTTCATGATCTTGTTCTTATGATGTTTAGATGATCATAGGAATTATTTGTAACCTATGTGGTAGTTTAATTCTTGATCATAATGTGTTTTAATGGAGTCCATAACTTGTCCTCAAGTTATGGAAAATCAAAAGTCTCTTGAATTAAAAAACCATTAAAAGAACACAAGAGTTAGAAAAATGAAAAGTCCTCATTTTATTACTCTATTAAACTCATAAGTTACAAGATATGAAAAGTTTTGAAAGTTTACAAAACTTGTCCTCAAGTTTGGAACAAGTAAAGTCAAGTTAAAACTTTAGTTCCAATCCTTAGAATTTTAAAAAATTAAAATTCAACCCTTATACTTATATTATTATGATTTAATTATATATATGTATAAGAACAAAGTCGTCTTACCGCTAGTACGCCTCATTCACGAAGCCGGTCTATAAGGTGGGTATAAGGTTGTTGCCTATAAAATGGTGACTTAATGGGTGTCCACTCTCACCCACCGCTTGCTTGACCGATGGAGGGTCGTTAGCCGAACGGGTAAGACAAGGACTTATAAATTCTCATTCAAAGTATGATGAATATTATAAAGTAACTAAATGTTTTATTAAATTCCCAATCTTAGTTACTTTAGGAAAAAATGTGAATAAGGTGCTAATCCATGAAATTACACTTTACACTTTGTTTGAGTCGTTGGTGGAGCGTGTGTGGTTAACCGGCACACTAACTTGGACTTAACAAGGTAGGTAAAGGGTAACTTAAAGGTTTATTATAGTATCGATGGAGCGTGTGTGGTTTACCGGCACATCGATTGAGTGATAAACTTTAAAGGGTACCAAGTGATTTGCATGGTTACTTCACACCTCGTTTTGTGATCCTCGGCATCCCAGTCACAAAACCTGGAGGGCACACTCGAGATTGAAACATGCCTTTGAAAAGTTCATTGAATCTCAAAGAATCTAGGAATTTCTAAGAACCAATCAAAAACCTAATACTTAAATATTGCGGTTTTCGTGGTGGAAATTGGTGAATCGTCATTCACCTACCTTTCAAATATGGTATAGCTTAGATTATGGCATACCTCTTCTAAGTTATATTATATTGTGATTGGATCCTAGCCTTAATATTACATTTGGGTGTTTTATTAAGGACTCTCTTATATCTAAACTAATCTTGTTCTCTACTCTTCAGATGTCTTCCAACAATGCTTCTGGCTCTAATCCTAATGGCTCCTTTACCCTTATGAACTTGTGTGGGAAAGTCACCTTTGATGGATCCAACTTCAATGAGTGGATCAGAAACATCAGGATGATTACCCGCTACGAGGACAAAGAATATGTCCTTGACAAGGAGCTTAAGGAGATTGATGAGACCACTGCAACTCCTCAGGAGATCGCTGAATTTCGGGCACATGAAAGGGATGCTACAAAAGTGGCTTGCATCATGATGGCCACGATGACAGCGGAACTCCAAAAGTCTTATGAGGATTTCTACCCTTATGAAATGCACCAAGATTTGATGGAAAGATACCATCAAAGTGCAAGACAAGAGAGGTATGAAATCATCTGCTCCATGATAACAACCATGATGAAGGACGGGGAATTCGTCACGAACCACATGCAGAAAATGCAAAGGTATGTGGATTGTTTGCTGAAGCTTAATGTGAACTTCCCTGAGGATCTTGCAATAGATATCATTTTGCACTCCTTACCATCGTGCTATGATCAATTCCGCATGACATATCACATGAATAAGGAAGAGGTCACACTCAGCA
Organism: Lactuca sativa; assembly: GCF_002870075.4. Classification (NCBI taxonomy): domain Eukaryota; kingdom Viridiplantae; phylum Streptophyta; class Magnoliopsida; order Asterales; family Asteraceae; genus Lactuca; species Lactuca sativa. The sequence goes on along the minus strand of NC_056629.2, from coordinate 39,152,957 downwards.
AACTTCAGGGACTTCTCAAGACCGCAGAATCAGATCTTAAGGGGAAGTCGGTTGCTATCACTCCTACTCCAAACTCAACTCCGGTTTTGGCAATTGGGAAAAATCGATGGAGGAAGAGAAAGAGATCTTCGAAGGGTACCAAGGCTCGGACCCTTGATGGCTCTTCTTCAAGTGGAACCAAGAAAGGTTTCGTCACTCCTTCTTTTGACCCAAAAGAGGCTGAATGCTTCTATTGTCATGAAAAATCTCATTGGAAGCGGAACTGCCCAAAGTACCAGCAGGATGTAAAGGATGGGAAAGTCAAACCCAACCATGCAGGTACTTACACTATCATTTCTAATAACTCACCCCATTCTAAATCTTGGGTCCTTGATACCGGTTGTGGTATTCATATTTGTTGTGACTTGCAGGGACTAAGAAGAAGTGAAAATGTGGAGCAAGGAAGAATAAACTTGATCATGGGGAATAGGAAAGCTTTACCTGTTACCAAGATTGGAGTTTATACTTTATCGCTAAGTAGTGGGTTTAATTTAGATTTGAATAAGTGTTGTTATTCGCCAGGAATGGCAAGAAATATTATTTCCTTTCATGCTTTGTACAAACAAGGGTTTACCTTTTCATTTAATAATGAAGTTGGTTCTATTGATGCTTTCTATAATAATGTCTTTTATTTTAAAGCATTACCTTGTGATGGTGTGTATGAAGCTGTATCTGTTGTAGATAACTTAGGAAATAATGTTTTGTGTATTGATTCTACTAATAATAATAACTTGGATAAAGCATCATTATGGCATTGTCGTCTTGGACATATAAGCAAGAAACGCATAGGCCAACTCCAAAAGGATGGAGTCTTGGAGTCGTTTGACCTAAAGTCAGATGATAGTTGCGAATCATGCTTACTTGGAAAAATGACAAAGTCACCCTTCACAGGCTCGTGTGAGAGGGGTGAAGGTTTGTTGGACCTTATACACACGGATGTGTGTGGACCATTCAAACATGCCACAAGGGATGCTAATCGTTATTATTTGACTTTTACTGATGATTACAGTAGATATGGATATGTCTACTTAATCAAGCATAAGTCAGAGACTTTCGAGAGGTTTAAGGAATTTAAACAGGAAGTCGAGAATCAATTGGGCAGGAACATTAAGATGCTTCGATCCGATCGAGGAGGTGAGTATCTTAGTTCAGAGTTCCTCGACTATCTTAGGGAATGTGGGATTGTCTCACAATTGACACCTCCCAGGACACCACAGTTGAATGGTGTGGCTGAGAGGCGTAATCGAACCTTGTTGGATATGGTTCGTTCCATGATGAGTCGAGCTATGCTACCAATCTCATTCTGGGGGTATGCCTTAGAGACTGCCGCCCATATTCTTAATCTTGTCCCTACAAAGAAAGTTGCCAAAACTCCTCACGAGATGTGGACTGGCAAAGTACCTAAGCTAGACCACATCAAGATTTGGGGTTGTGAGGCTTTCGTGAGACGCGAGACTCATGATAAGCTCAAACCTCGAAGCGAGAGGTGTATTTTCATCGGCTACCCACAGCAATCCTTTGGTTACCTCTTCTACAGACCTAGTGACAATGTGGTCTTTGTAGCAAGAAGAGGAGTCTTTCGAGAGAGAGAATTTATAAGCCAAGGAGACAGTGGGAGGCAAATTGATCTTGAAGAAATTCAAGAGTCAAGCGGTGAAGGAACTTCGAACACTAGCCCTCAACCTGAGGAGGAAACTCCTGTTGAGCTAGTTGATGAGCCTGTACCTCTGAGGCGTTCCACGAGAGTTAGGAATGCACCTGAGAATTACTATGGTTTCCATATTACTGCGGAAGGTGAGACACTTATTAGTGATGAGACACTAGTAGGTCTGGATGAACCTAACAGCTACACGGAAGCCATGGCAGGCCCTGAGGCTGCTAAATGGAAAGAGGCCATGGATAGCGAGATACAATCCATGTATGACAATCAAGTTTGGAACTTGGTTGAGAATGTACCAGGTCGTAAGACTGTAGGGTGCAAATGGGTCTTCAAGAAGAAGACCGACATGGATGGTAAAGTACACACTTATAAGGCTAGACTAGTTGCAAAGGGCTTCTCTCAAATTCCTGGAGTGGACTATGATGAGACCTTTTCTCCAGTAGCCAAGATTAAGTCTATTCGGGTTCTGTTGGCCATAGCTGCATTTCATGACTAAGAAATATGGCAAATGGATGTCAAAACCGCTTTCCTTAATGGAAAGTTGGCTGAAGATGTTTACATGAGTCAGCCAGAGGGTTTTGTCAGCAACGAGTACCCGAATAGAGTGTGTAAGCTCAAGAAATCCATTTATGGATTGAAACAGGCACCTCGCAGATGGAATCTTTGCTTTGATGAGAAAGTCAAGGAATTTGGCTTTTCGAGGAGTGAAGATGAATCTTGCGTCTATATCAAGGCTAGTGGGAGCATAGTCAGTTTTTTGGTACTGTATGTGGATGACATACTACTCATAGGAAATGACATCCCAACCCTGCAGGAAGTAAAGTCCTGGCTTGGGAAGTGTTTCGCTGTAAAGGACCTTAGTGAAGCTGCCTATATCCTAGGGATAAAGATTTTGAGAAACAGGAGTAAAAGACTAATTGGACTTAGTCAAAGTACCTACTTGGACAAAGTGTTGAAAAGATTCAACATGCATAACTCCAAGAAAGGTGAGTTACCCATTCAGTGTAACGCCAGATTGAGTAAGACACAAAGCCCTAGTAGTGAGGCTGAGATAGCAGAAATGAGTCGATTACCTTATGCTTCAGCTGTAGGAACGATCATGTATGCCATGACGTGTACTTGACCTGATGTAGCCTTTGCTTTGAGCATGGTTAGCAGGTATCAGGCGAACCCTGGCAAGGAACACTGGACCGCGGTAAAGAATATCCTCAAGTACCTGCGAAGGACTAAGGACTGGGTCCTTACCTTCGGTAGGAATGATGACTTGAGAGTTGTAGGGTATAGTGATGCTAGCTTCCAGACTGATAGGGATAATTTCCGCTCTCAGTCAGGCTGGGTCTTTACCCTAAACGGAGGAGCAATTTCTTGGAAGAGTTCCAAGCAGGAGACAGTGGCTGATTCCACTTGTGAATCAGAGTATATAGCAGCAAGCGAGGCAGCAAAGGAGGCGATATGGCTAAAGAACTTCATCGGAGACCTTGGAGTTGTACCAGCTATAAAAGAGCCAATGGAGATTTTCTGTGACAGCAATAGTGCGGTTGCCTTAGCCAAGGAACCAAGGGATCACGGGAGATCCAGACACATCGACAGAAAATACCATTTTATCAGACATCGAATTGAAGAAGGACTCCTCATGGCGAAGAGGGTATCATCGGATGAGAACCCGGCAGATCCCCTCACGAAGGGACTGAGTAGGGTTAAGCATCTCCAGCATGCTCGGAGCATAGGGCTGAAGGATGATATAAGTTTTAGTAGTTAGATAACCCAGAAATTTGTAAAGTGTAATTGACATTAGATGATGAATAAAAGGTGTTTTATTTATGAGTAAAGTGTTACTATCTCTTGTCGATCTTTTACTATATTTCTTTTGCATGTTTTGACTTCCAGAATAATTTTGTTTGGTATAACATATTATTCAAACCTCCACAGTCGGTCATATGTCGGAAGTAGGTATGAATCAAGACTGTCATGATGGGTTGTAGAGATCTAAGGTGTTGGACAAGGCTACAACAATCATGAGTGCTCATAAGTTCTGAGCATTGGACTCAACCCACGCTCACTGGAATCACTTCATGGAATTTTATCTTGAGTGATCGTGAGACGGTAATATCATATAAGTCTTCAAACCTAGAGATATGATTTGTTACTTACGAGTTGGTTATGCATTGATTGTACGTAAACGCATTGGTAACTCGATGTTATAAAACGTGCCATTGTGTGTAATTCAATGAGTGGTAGAACAAACATATGAGTCAAAGTTTATTTGTTCCTTCTTGGATTAGAAGCTGATATCTGGGCCCCTCGATGATTTTGTTTTGACCTATGTACCGGGCCCGGTCAGAACTAAATTGATGTGTTCAGTTAAGTTCTATATCAAACAAATCGGAAATCGGGAAACAAATGTTGGACAATAAGTAAGACAATGTTCCATGTGTTTGTCCGGCTGATATCTAGAACAGAGGATTATATGATCACTTATCTAAATGGCGCGTTCAAGTTCTACAGAGTTTAAAGAGCTACGAGTGCTGATCGGTTCCTAAAGTTATACTTGCAAATATAGTTACTAGACTTATCCAAGTGGGAGACTGTTGGATATAGTGTCTAAGTCCATAACTATATTTGGTATGTACTTGACCCGACCCGGCATGGTCCATTTGGGTTGCACTTCACCCGAACAATTTATGGATAATATTTGAGAATAGTACAAGTTATGATTTATTAATATATTATAAGTTCTAATATATTAATATAAGATCATATTATTTAATTAGTAGTGATCTATAATTAATCTAGGATTAATTTAGTGATCAAATATATTACTAATTAAATATGGGCTTCTATATAAAGGAGGCTTTGGCTCTTGAAATCAAGCTAGTTGTATCTAGTGAACACTAGTTGACTTATGTTGAGGTGAGGGCCGATTTCAAGAGAAGTGTGACTATTCTCTCAAAGTTCCAAGTTTGTGGTGATTTGTGACTTTCATTTGAGGCATCCACATTATTGGTGCTAGGCTCTAAAACTCCAAGCAATCAACTACAATTACAAGGTAAGTATTTCTACTAGCTTTATTTGATTCATGTTCCCCATGCCATGCTAGTTAGGATATGAACCTTGGAAAAATAATTATTTGCATGTATCTTAGACAAACATAGATCCAAGGTTTATTAGGGTTGCATGTACACTTAGGAAGTGTTAGAATGCTCAAAACCCATCAGTTTCTTGTGTGAGATATGTGGGCCTTAATGGATTAAGACCTTGGATTAAGAGCTTTATAGACGTCCCAAGTGATAAAGTTTGAGACTTTATGAATCTTAGGCATGTTTGGCCTAGGGATATGAAGTTTGGGCTTAAGAGCTTAAGCCATTAAGAAGTTATGGGGACTTAATGAGTAGCGAAGTTACGCCCCGCGCAACATGTGAGTACGCCCCGCGTAGCGAGTCAGTGTCTCGATCCCCTGTTGTGAATCGGCGTGTACGCCCAACGTACTCCCTCTATTGGATTTTCATTTTGGGCCTTAGGGTTTGGGCTGTTATTTGAGTTGCTGGATTTTGGGCCGTGGCAGGACATTATGGATAGAGTATTTTGGGCCCATTGGTTGTTATGGATCATGAGTTTAGGCCCATTTTGTGAGGTGGGTCCAATTTAGTAAATTGGGCCAATAATGGGCTTTGTTTTGGACTTCTGGACTTTGGGCCATTGGTGGGCTTGGGAGCTTACCTAGTGTTGGGTCGGATTGAGTTAGGGGTAAAATGGTCAATTTACCTTTAGAAGAGTATTGTGCTTGGCCTAATGTTTATTTGTGCTATGTTGGCTAGTTCGGGATTTTCGGTGAGTCGGTGATTCGAGAATCTGCTTCTTCAGTTCAGAGTTTCGGCAGTGCGAGGTGAGTTATCCTCACTATATAAACCGGGTCTAAGGCACCAAGCCCGGCCCTTTATCGGATTGAGATCCGGTTATTGTGGTTATGTTATTGCTTTGATATGTTTGCATCCTGGTAGTTAGGATGGTGTATGTTAAAGACCTGGTTGTGGTCGGTGTCCAGATATGTAGGGTGATGCTATGATAGTGACCGGTTAGGTCGGTATCCTGATTAGGATGATGATATGCTATGTGATCTGTTTGATCGGCTTGTTGACTGTGAATTGTTATATGATTGTATGTTTATGTGCACATGGTTGTTTGGACTGGAGTTGGGTTGAGTTGGGTCCTGCTTTGTGCTGTAGGCTAAGATACCCAGGGCGGACGGGTTGTCCCGAAGGCCCAGCGAGCGGTCCGGATAGGTTGTAGGCCCCAAGAGGGCGGACCAGACGTGCCGAGGCTCGGAGAGTGGACCAGGCCGACTGAAGGCCCGGTGCGGGCGGACTAGTCATACTGTAGACTCAGAGAGTGGACCAGGTGGATTGAAGGCCCGGTGCGGGCGGACCAATCACACTGCAGACTCGATGCATATGGCTAGACTCGGAGGGTGGACCAGGTGGACTGTTGGCCGGTGCGGCGGACCAGTCACACAGTAGACCCGAAGTGCATGGCTGTTCTGTGATCGGATATGATATGGCATGTTATGCGTGTATGGTATATGTGGTTGGTATTTTGGGGATATCTCACTAAGCTCTCGGGCTTACAGTTGTGGTTTAATGTTTTTCAGGTTCTTCAGGAGACCGTGGCAAGGCGAAGGCGTGATCGTACCGCTCCTCATGTTTATGTTGTGATGTGATTCTGGGAATACTCTAAATAAATTGTATTGAAAACCTTTTTGTAAAAATTTAATGAAATCGGGTTGTTTTTGAAAAGCTTAAATTGGTTGGAATTTTTCGGTCGTTACAGTGTTAGAAAGGAGGAACTGTACTGTAGTGGAAGCAACCAGATCCATGCTCAACTTCGCACATCTTACTCTTTACTTTTGGGCTGAAGCTGTAGCAACTGCATGCTTTGTTCAAAACCGAAGCATCATATGCAAACGCCTCAATAAAACACCATATGAGGGTCTCAACAACCGGAAACCAAATGTTCGTTTCTTTCACGTCTTTGGGTGTAGATGTTTTGTGATCAATAACAGAGATCAACTTAACAAATTTGCACCTAAGTCCGTTGAAGGCATTTTTCTTGGCTACTGTACAAACAAGGTTGCTTATCGGGTTCTTATCAGACGAACGAGGCTTATCATTGAAAGCTTTAATGTGAAGTTCGATGACACTTACATCCGCAACACCCCTCCATCTATTGAAACCATTGCCATCATGGAAAGTTACATTCCTGCTTCTTTAGGTGCTCTAAACCTAGTCGAAGTCAATTATGATGATCTTTTTGACCCTGTTGAAATTGCAAAACTATCCAAAGTTCTTGTGTCACCAACTGCTCAACAACAACATGCTGATGTTTCTGGTCCATATCTATCCGAAGTAGGATCTCTCAATACTTTCACCTCTTCGGTTGAGGGGAAAAGCTCTACTCCGGATCTAGCAACAACCATCGAGGTTCCAGTATTAGATGATGCTCAAGCTCCTCTTCCTAAAAGATCACTACCATCAATCGTATCTTCTGATTCGGATGATGAAATCATAGAGACCATTGGCACTCGAACCAACTCAGCAATCCTGGGGGAACTCCAATCAGCAATCCAGGGGGAACCTCTCCAAACTACTCAAGAAAATGTCATTCTCACTCCAACAAGTCAAGATCATTCAGCAGGTTGCTCACAAATCCAGGGGGAACTTCCTTCTCCATCCGAAGTAACCTCTGATATTGACAACATTCCTTCTACCGCAGCTACTGACCATCTGATGCCTCGTATACACGTATGGACGAAGGATCACCCACCAGGACAAATTATTGGCAACCCATTCGCAGGTATACAGACTCGATCTGCCAAAGATCTATCTGATCATTGTCACTATGCAGCATTCATGTCCGCAGTAGAGCCTCAATCTATCAATGAAGCATTATTGGAACCAGATTGGATTTCAGCAATGCAAGAAGATCTGGAAGAATTTGAAAGAAACAAAGTGTGGCAACTTGTTCCAATTCCACAAGGCCATAATATTGTTGGTATAAGATGGGTATTCAAAAACAAGTTAGATGAATCTGGTGCTGTTATCCGAAATAAAGCATGACTAGTTGCGAAAGGGTATAGTCAACTGGAAGGTGTTGACTACGATGAAACATATGCTCCGGTGGCAAGAATGGAAGAAATTCGAATCTTTTTAGCATATGTACACCAAATGGATGTCAAAAGTGCCTTTCTCAATGGGAAGTTGAAAGAAGAGGTTTATTTGCAACAACCTCCCGGGTTTGAAAATATTGAATTCCCTGATCACTGCTACAAGCTTCAAAAGGCAGTCTACGGTCTGAAGCAAGCTCCAAGAGCTTGGTATGAGACGCTTTCTGAATTCTTAGTCTCTTCAGGCTACAAAAGGGGAGTGATTGATCCCACGCTATTTAGAAAAGCAAATGGTTCTCACCTTATGCTTGTACAAATATACGTGGATGATATCATCTTCGGATGGTCTGATCAAGGAATGGTGGATGAATTTGCTAAGCTCATGACAAACAAATTCCAAATGAGCATGAATAGAGAGATTAATTTCTTTCTAGTTCTTCAAGTCAAACAAATTCAACAAGGGATATTCATTCATCAAGAGAAATACACCACTAAGCTCTTGAAGAAATACTCTATGAACAGTTGCTCCTCGGCTAAGGTTCCTATGGCCTTCGGATATAAGATCTCTGCTGATCCTTCTGGCGAATCTGTGGATCACAAAACTTATAAAGGTATCATTGGCTCTCTTATGTACCTCACCGCAAGCCGACCGGACATTGTCTTTGCTACTGGTGTATGTGCAAGGTATTAGGCTGACCCAAAAGTGTCACACATGACTGCAGCCAAACAAATTCTCCGGTATCTAAAAGGAAGAAAATCTCTTGGTCTATGGTACCCCGCAGGCAATGACTTCAGTCTTCAAGCATTTACTGATGCGGATCATGCTGGATGCAAACTTGATCGAAAAAGTACATCTGGTGGATGTCAATTTTTGGGAGGTAGACTTGTCAGCTGGTCCTCAAGAAAACAAAGTTGTGTTTCTTTGTCTACCACAGAAGTAGAATATGTGGCCACAGCCAGTTGTTGTTCTCAAGTTCTATGGATGAAGACTCAACTATTATACTACGGATACAGAATGCTGCGGATACTGTGACATCCCCTAATTTCTCGGTCAGAAAAGACCGATTTAATTTATGCTTTTTAAAATAAAATCAGAGAAATCTTTTTAAAAGATGTTGCGGAATTGGTCCCCAAACAACATATGATAAAAGTTTATCAAAACCCTTCATTAAGAAGGTATATATTTTCCATATATATCAAAACCTCGGGATGTCATGTTCTGATACAGATCAAAAGTGTTGGGTCAAAATATGGTTTATACTTTACTTTTCTGGGCATTGTATTTTTGTGTAATAATTGTGGAGTTTTCGGTCTAGTTTACGGCTGAGTTTACGGCCGTAAACACCTTACGGCCGTAAACCCATTTACGGCCCATTTGTTTCCGGCCCATATCCAACATGTATAAATAGAGGTGTTAGGGTGAGGAGTAGAGATTGATGAGATTGATGAACACTAGTAGTTTACGGCCAGAGAGACTGGAGCTTTTATGTGTGTGTGAATCTTTTGTATCCGGATCACAATTCATATCAATTCATACATAGATTCATCATATTCTTCTTCTTCTTCTTCTCTTCTTATTTTATATGACATCATCCGTTTGATTGGGATTCCGCACCATCAAACGGATCTGACTGATACACGGGCAGATTAGGGACTTACAATTGGTATATGAGCGAAGTTGTATCAGTCAAAAGGTTTATTGTTTCATCAAAAAATCAAATATTATGTGTTTACGGTCCAAGCTTACGGTCGTAAACACCGAGTTCTTGGGCCGTAAACTCTATTTGGGGCATTATTTGATCTTATTTTTGAAATATTTTTGCGTTTTTGGATAGATCTCGCAAAAATAAGGGGGTTTGCTCTTTGTGTTTTTCATAAAAAAGGGTTTTTGATTGAGTTTTGGAGCTTCAAAGTCGAATTTTCACGTAATCTTAAACTGTTTACGGCCGGCGGCGCGTTTGCGTTTACGGCTAGGGTTTCTGGAGATCTCGGCTCGGCAGCGGCTTGCGACTCGGACGTGGCGGCTCGGAGTTTGCAGCTCGGATTGGAAGTATACGGCTCGGCTAGGGAAGCTGGCTAAACAGCAGCAAGCAGCAGCAGCGCTTCAATTAAAAAGAGGGGGCGACATTTTGAGGGTGCTAGGAATCGAACACGCGACCTCCAGGACTATAACACAGCGCATTACCATCTCAACTAGCAGGCTTCTTGTATCATTCCTCCGAAATTTAAGACATAACCTGTTTTTTTCGCTTAAAGTTTCGCATTTTTTACATTTTCAGCCCAAAATTCAATTTCTTTTAATTTTAATTTTTAATAATAATAAATAATTAAGAAAAAAATTTATTTGTGACTTATTTCTTTTTTACTTTTTATTTAAAATTTTGATTTTGTCTTTCAAGTTTGACCTTTGTTTTTAAACCTTGACTTTTTCGTTTAACCTTTAAAATTTCAAATTTAACTTTTCGGTTTGACTTTTAAGTTTGATTTTTGAGTTTAATTTTATTTTTGACTTTCAAGGTTGTTTTTTAAAAAAAAAATAATAATAATAAAAAAAGGCATTTTAAATTTGACGTTTAATTTTTATTTTAGCTTCTAGTTTTTTTTTAATCGATTTTAAGGTCTACGAGGGAATTTGAAAACATGAAAGAGAGTCGTCAGGAGACATTAAGACAAAATTTCAACTTTTTCGATTTTATCCCTGGAGAAACCCTCGAAACTCAGTTGCAGAGATTTACTACACTCACTACTGAGATGAATATAGCCAGGATCTTCTTGTCTAAATCTGAGATCAACAAAAAGCTATTGAATTCTCTTCCAAAATCGTGGGATATGAACGTGGGCATCATCAAGAAGACAAAAGATCTAAATCATCTTAGTCTTGCTGATGTTATTCAAGAACTTGATGCTTTGAAGTGTAGAGAAACAATGAGTTCTGAAAACATTCCGGTCACTGAAGTTACATGTACTCCAGCTTGTGAAGCCACGATTAAATTTCTTCGGGAACAAATTGATGTATTAAAAAGGGAAGTTGAGGACCTGAGATATAAAGGATATCAACTCAGGAAAGGACAGAAACCCCTGAAGGCTGAGTTAGAAGCAAAAACCAAGGACTTTAGGAAACTTCAGGAAGACTACAGTAACAAATGTGAAAACTATGATTATGTAGTCAAACAAAATGCTGAGCTAGTGGCTGAAGTTGAATCTTTGAAAGGAAAGTTTGAAACCGCCAAACTTGATATTAGAAAATATGATTTCTCAAGTGAGGTGGTTGTAAATATGATAGACCAAAGCATGCAGTTTAAAAGGAATCAAAACAAGGGTCTAGGGTATGATAGCGTACCTCCGCCTTACAATCATAACTACACGTACATCCCTATGAAACAAGAAGAAATTGACAGGGAGGCACATCTTAAATACAGGAAACCAGCTGGATTTGTGTCAGGAGGGGTTATTAATATTGAAAATATTGATGTTTCTGTTACATGTGCAGGTAAAGTAGCAGAGGATGAGAACAAGGAGAGTTCTTCTGAACAAACCAACGACCCCTTGAACTCTAAATCTGCTGCTTCTGCTCAACCTGCCGTTGAGAAATATAGGCCTCCAATTCCAGCGCAACAAAGTGCATGTTGTAAGTGTACATATGGGAAAAGCAAGAGACAAGGCAAGGATATGCCACCAGGGGCAGGAAGAGACAACTCCATAGTGAAGAAAAGGACATGTTTTCACTATGGAACACCTGGACACATTGCCAGAAACTGCCCAAATCGCGCATACGTTCCCTACTATGCACAATGGTAGCAGAACGTGCCAAGAGGGAGATACTCCAAAGGAAACCCCTCAAGGTCACGTTCAGACAATGCTGATTGGAACGCGCAGAAGGCCAAGAATCAATCTTCCAAGGCCAAGAATCAAAATCCCAAGGGCAAGGAGGGAATGCCGACCAAGAAGTCCAATCCAAGAGATGCCCCAACAAAACCAAGACCGGCTAGGTCAAAGTCATCTCGGCAGTCGGCTTCAAGTGCTAAATCAAGTGCCGAGGCACCCATAGGATCGAAAAAGAAATGGGTTAAACCCAACTACCAATGGGTACCAAAGGCTCAATCTCCCAAATCAACTAATGACTCTAATATTTCTTCATCTTCTGTTTGTGATAAGCAGGATATGTCATGGGAGAAAGTATTGTGTGTTGATGACAAAGGTCGACCCAGTTTCAAAATGGACTGGGTTCCAAAGACCAACTGATCCCGCTCTGTGTCGGAGCAGCTATGGAGGAATATCATCAGACTTCGGTTTGTTGGTAGTGGTTGTTCCAGGCACATGATAGGGGACATCTCTCAACTGTACAACATTCAGAATTTTGTTCGAGAGTATGTGTCCTTTGCGGGAAAGGAAAGAAGGAAGGAAAGAAGGGATCACACGGGGTTAATGCTTAATGATATGAAGAATTTTCGGATCTATTTTGAGATTACGTGTGTTGTTCTTAGACCTTCTGGATGCAGATTCAATCGGTGAATTACGGTTTACGTTTTCTTCTCTATACTCCTAAGTTTTTCTTAACCTGATTTGCTTTAAAGACTAATTTTTGTTTTAGGATAGTTTAAATTTGCGCATTTACTTTCGTTTCTCTCCTATGCACAAATTTAGGGGGAGAAATATAAAAACAAAAAAAAAATTAGAAAATTTTCAAAAATCCAAAAACATTAGGAAATCAGAAAATCAAAAATAGGTCTGTAATGATATGTGATTGAGGGAGTTGTTTTGGGAAGTGATATGATAATGTGATAACAGGCAACCTAAGTCTGCGTAACGTACCCGAAGTTGAAGGGTCTATGCTCTGACTTGATGCGTCGGTAGGCACGAAACATTTTAAATGGACTTGACTAGGGAGAGTTGAACTTAGGAAATTTATAGACTTGCCAAATCTTGACCTAGTTAGATCCATTCAGCCTGACAATACGACACTTGGATAGGTTGAGTAGGGAGATATATATGGGAATCTACTCGTCACATTAAATGAACCCGTACTTGGAACCGTGGTTTAACTTTTCCTTGATGTGCGGATTCTGTCCTTAATTCCGGTTGGATGGGGCGACTGGTAAATTCCGATAAATTAGGTCTGTAGAAAATCGTTTTCTTTCTTTCTGTCTGTTAGTCATATGTTGTCTCCTTTGCGTGACTTATAATCCGACCTAGTACACAACATACGCAACTCTATTTCTCTGCAGGATATATATATATATATATATATATATATATATATATATATATATGTGTGTGTGTGTGTGTGTGTGAAATACTTGTCATCTGTTAGCCATATGCTGTCTCCTTTGCGCGACTTCTAATCCGACCTGGTACACAGCATATGCAACCTTCTTCTTCTAAACTCCTCTGAAATAGTTAGCAATAGAATTCTGAATCTCTTCTCTCTCTGAATGGTTGTCTGCTCACCCGGTGTAAGAAGTACTCTGGAAGTTCTTGATGGCTGGGGCATATCAGGAAGCGGGAAACACGTTCCAGTACACTTAAAATTGAACTCATACAGATTGTCTGTAGATCTCGCTGCTCAATTTAGGTGGAAAACAATATCCCTGGTCGTCGTCAGATGAATGGTCCTTAAGATATAGTATCTAAGGAATTAGGATCAGATATAATTTTTAGGAACTTAAGTTCACCTTGTCTTGTATCAAATAGTATGTCCTAAATCAGTCACAATTTTTCGTGTTTAAGTGGACCACAATACCGACGATCGACCAGACAAAGATATGAATATGGAAGGTACCGACAAGTGGATAAAGGTTGTCTAAAAACATTGATCCCAAATCACTCTTAAAGTTAGATATCATTTTATTTTTGTTAAATTTGTCATAGTTTCTTCTAATTTAAATATTAGGGGAGAATTAAAAATTAAAAACAATAAAAAAAAACATCAGAAAAATTCAAAAATCAAAGAAAAATCAGAAAAATTAAAAATCCAAAAATAGTGTTATTTCTGTTTTATTTATTGTTCAGAAAAATAAAAAAAAAATACAAAAATATTTTTGTTTCTATTTTAATTTGTGTGCTAAGTTTTCTTTTAGTTTTGTTTTTGTCTTGAAAAGTGATTTCAGGTATAGATAGGACTCATGGAGTTTGTGTTGAAGATTTCTGAGCCAAAGCCTCGTCTGTGAGCATCGAAGAATTCGCATTCGAAGGAGCAAGAAATGAAGATCATTCTTTCAACATTCAATCTTTCAACCCCAGAAGCAAGGTGAAGCTGAAATTGAAGATTATGTGACGGATTGCATTGAAGCCTCCTCAATCAGTCTGCCGCTATCTTTGTACCTGCTGAAGTGATCCAGAAGATTTGTTCTCTCTAAAGTTCTCTCTGAAGATTCTCAAGCTGAAAGCACCAATTTTCAAGAATCAATACGTGAAGCCTCCTCACCCAACGTGCGTTCAATGCTAAATTCTGAAGAAAACCTCAAGTGCTCAAGATGAAGTCATTCATTGAAGATTCATATGTTCATCCTGATGCTGTGAAGAAATTGAAGATAAATGCTGAAGCCAAGCTCTCATTGAAGATTGACAAGAAGAGCCAGCTACTTTTTAGGGGGAGCTTGTTGGGTCAATTAAGAAAAGAAAGCTATAAACCAAGGGGGAGATTGTTGGGTAAAATATGGTTTATACTTTACTTTTCTAGGCATTGTATTTTTGTGTAATAATTGTGGAGTTTTCGGTCTAGTTTACGGCTGAGTTTACAGTCGTAAACACCTTACGGCCGTAAACCCATTTACGGCCCATATCCAACATGTATAAATATAGGTGTTAGGGTGAGGAGTAGAGATTGATGAGATTGATGAACACTAGTAGTTTACGGCCAGAGAGACTGGAGCTTTTATGTGTGTGTGAATCTTTTGTATCCGGATCACAATTCATATCAATTCATACATAGATTCATCATATTCTTCTTCTTCTTCTCTTCTTATTTTATATGACATCATCCGTTTGATTGGGATTCCGCACCATCAAACGGATCTGACTGATACACAGGCAGATTAGGGACTTACAAAAAGCATAAACAAGATATTATAAGCCTTTCAACAGTTATTTACAGCTACTGGCCTATAATCCAAAAATCTCTCGTCGTCCTCCGACTATGCTCGGGGTCCACTACATGTAACATAAAAACTGAGTGGGTCAGGCTTGGGATCCTGGTGAGCATATAGGGTTTTCAACCCACAGTAATAATAAACTTTATTAAGTTCACCAATCAACAATAACCCTGATTACCCATTCCCGTTATCCTCACTTTACGTCCCTAAACACTTTTCACAAGGGACATAGCCTAAAGAATATCATCGGGATGGACACTACTGCTAAGGGGTTTCCTCAACCATACATGTCCTAAAGGCAACCATGAGGGGGATGGAGTACAACAAATGAACACTCTTAGTTCATTAACACCTACAGGTTGCGGACCTGCTAATGTTTCCCACTGGACTGTCTAGAAAGTCTGTGGTCGTCATCCAAACTCCGCTAGATGACTGGATCTCAAAACACATCGAGGCCTCTCATCACTTTTATTTCATCACACATCACTATCTACCCATGTTTTACCCAACATATTTGTAGATAGAAATACATATACAATTTAAAACTTGTATAAAACATTAATTAAACAGTCACCTCAGTTAAACAATTAATATAATTACACGTAGCATGTATTTCATAAAAAATACTTCATATCTAGGTGTAAGATGAAGGTGACTATACACTCACTTGATTTGATGATAATCGGGCAGCAATTCGTTTCCTAAAACGATCGTTTCTAATAAAACCCGAAGTTTTATTGAGAAATTGGGCTCTACAAAGATCGGGCTTCGAAACCGAAAAGATAAATTTTCTGGGCTTCTCGGGCACTTCGTGGAGTATTCCGGGCTTTGAAATAAGTACCGGGGCTTCGGGGGATGCAAAAATAGCCAAAATAGTGAAAAAGGGGTTAAAAGTGGCAATTTCTAAATTCTAGCCGGGAGGGTTCGCACCCTTCTATTTATAAGGGGAAGCTTCTAATCGGATGGCTGAGAAGCCTCCAGGTGGCGAAGATCCGAAGGATCGCAGGGGAGGGCTCGCACGTGGGTTGCGCATGGCTCGCACATGGCTTGCACCTGCGAGGGGCTCGCTGGCAATCTGTGATTGGACCGAGGTCTAGGGTCCGAAGTAGAGGGTTCGTGGCATGCTGCGAGGGTTCGAACATGTGCTAAGAGGGTACATGTCGCACCGCTATTGGACCACTTCGGATAAGACCAGGTGCTCGGATGAATCAGCAGCTCAAATGACTCAGCAGCTCGGATGACTCAGCAGGACACGTGGCACTCTTTCAGCGAAGGTGACGTGGCAAAACGTGACTGCGGATTTTCTCGATTTTCGCGCCAAAACTTCTAAAATCCATAACGTTCGCATACGAGCTCCGTTTTTGACGTTCTTTATATGCACGCGTAGCTAAAATTACACTCTACAACTTCCGTTCAGACTTCGTCAGCTAATTTTGACTTTCGTTTTTTTATTATTATTTTTAACAGACCGGTACAGGAAATCCGTTAAAAATTCATAACTTCTGCATCCAACGTCCGTTTTCGTAAGACTTTTTACCGTTGTGCTACTAATGACGAGACCTTCGATTCTCGTTTAGGTTGTGTCGGCTAAAAAATCGCTCGATCTAAAATTCGAGTTTTTAGCTGTCTACTACTAAGCCGAAACTTCGAAAAATCATAAATTCTTCATACGAAGTCAGATTTGGGCGTTCTTTTTATCAAACTTCTCGGTTTAACGAATACTATGACTTTCGTTTAGATCACTAAGGCTAAAAAGTAGTTTATCAAAAACTCACTTTTTACGACATTCGGCACCGTGCCGGTTTTGTCGCGAAACTTCGACAGGTCATAACTTCTTTGTTATAACTCGGATTTCGGCATTCTTTATATTTACGAAATCCTTGTTTCGACCACTACAACTTTATGTAAAGATATCGGGCTTATCTCACACTTTAATTTTGACGCTTATTTTTATTCTTAATTAATTAATAATTTACATAATATTCACATAATTCCTTTTCATTTCTTCAAAATGAATTACAAAGGTTAACCTAGACTATCACCTCAATATAAATGCCTAGGATAGAAGCACGAGTGTTATAATTCTCTCCCCCTTAGGATAATTTCGTCCCCGGAATCACATATCACCAAACAACTGCGGGTAGCGACTCATCATGTCACTCTTCGTTTCCCAAGTGAGATTTGGTCCATTCGTATGTTTCCAGCGCACAAGCACTAAATCGACCATCTTGCGTCATAACTTAATAGTCTTACGGTCAACGATTGCCTCAGGTTCTTCGATCAACCTCTTGTTTTCATCCAACCTTAACTCAAAAATCGGAATTATGACGGGCACATCTCCCGTGAACTTTCTCAAATAACACACATGAAAGGTGTTATGAATACCTTCCAGTTCTTCCGGTAATTCTAGCTTGTAAGCTTGATTCCCGATCTTTTGAAGAACTTTGAACGGTCCAATAAACCTTGGACTCAACTTTCCTCGTTTCCCAAATCTTATAAGTCCCTTCCACGGCGAGACTTTAAGTAAAACCGAATCTCCAACTTCAAAGGTTATCGGTTGTCTTTTCTTGTCATCATAACTCTTTTGTCGATCTTGAGCAGCTAACATCCTTTCCCTTATCACTTTCAACTTTTCAATAGTCTGATGGACTATTTCAGGTCCCATAAACTGCTTTTCTCCAGCTTCCAGCCAACATGATGGCCTTCGACGCTTTTCTCCATACAAAGCGTGATAAGGTGTCATCTTAATGCTTAAGTGGAAACTATTATTATAGGAGAATTCTGCTAGAGGTAAGTGTTCATCCCAGTTACTTTGGAATTCTAGGGTACATGCTCTTAGCATATCCTCCAATGTTTGAATCGCTCGTTCGCTCTGACCATCGGTTTGCGGATGGTAAGCTGTACTTAAACACAACTTGGTACCCAATTCCTCTTGTAGACTCCTCCAAAACCTTGAGGTAAAACGGTTGTCACGATCGGATACAATCATTAACGAAACACCATGAAGCCTCACAATTTCCTTCACGTAAGAATTCGCAAGTTTATCCATAGACCATTTCTCTTTGGCTGCTATGAAATGCGCACTCTTAGTGAAGCGATCAACGACCACCCAAATCATGTCGTCACCGTTCCTTGTTCTGGGCAATTTAGTCACAAAATCCATGGTGACGTCTTCCCATTTACCCATGGGTATGGGTAAAGGTTCTAAACTCCCATACGGTTTCTGATGTTGTGCCTTAACCCTAGCACAAGTTACATACTCGGCCACATACTTAGCAACATCGAGCTTCATCGTCGGCCACCAATAATAGGGTTTTAGATCCCTATACATTTTTGTACTGCCGGGATGAATTGAGTACATGGTCTTGTGAGCTTCTTCCATCAGAAGATCTCTTACTCCACCCGTCTTAGGTACCCAAATCCTATCTTGGAATACCTTCAACCCTTGGTTTTTTGTACCGAATACTAACGTTTTGCCCAAACGTTCTTCCTTTTAGTCATTTTCTCTAAAGCTTCCTCTTGAGCTTTCTTAATACTTTCCACAATTGTCGAGACAACTTCAATTCTCAACGCTCTTGGCCTTTTCTTTTCAAGGTTTACCTTTCGACTGAGAGCATCAGCAACAACATTTGCTTTACCAGGGTGGTAAAGTATCTCACAGTCGTAGTCCTTGAGTAACTCTAGCCAACGTCATTGCCTCATGTTTAATTCCTTCTGATTAAAGAGATATTGAAGACTCTTATGATCAGTGAAAAGTTTACACCTTGTGCCATAAAGCTAATGCCTCCATATCTTTAAGGCAAATACTACCACTTCCAACTCCAGATCGTGAGTGGGGTAGTTCTTTTCATGTTCCTTCAATTGCCTTGATGCATACGCTATCACTTTATCCCTTTGGGTCAGAACACAACCTAACCCAACTCTAGATGCATCGCTATAAACTGCGAAGTCATCAACTCCTTCAGGCAACGAAAGAATCGGTGCTTCACACAACCTCTTTTTTAACTTCTCAAAGGCTTCCTTATGCTTCTCACTCCAAGCACAAGTAGCTCCTTTGTGGGTCAAAGCTGTTAATGGAGTAGCAATCAAAGAAAAGCCTTGGATAAACCTTCGGTAATATCCAGATAATCCTAAAAAGCTTCGAATCTTCGTAGGGCTTTTTGGTTGTTCCCACTTCATCACAACTTCAATCTTTGCCGGGTCAACCATTATTCCTTCTTGTTTAACCACATGACCTAAAAATTGGACTTCTTGAATCCAAAATTCACATTTGGAGAACTTTGCATATAGCTTCTCCTTTTTCAGGACTTCTAGCACTTCACGCAAATGCTTTTCATGCTCCTGCTTGCTTTTCGAATAAATCAAGATGTCGTCTATGAATACTATCACGAATTTATCTAGGAATGATTTACAAACCCTATTCATCAATTCCATGAAAACTGTTGGGGCATTGGTTAGTCCGAACGACATAACCAAAAATTCATAGTGTCCATATCTTGTTCTAAACGCAGTCTTTTCAATATCCTGCTCTCTCACCTTTAGTTGATGGTATCCCGACCTAAGATCGATCTTCGAGAAATAGCTCGAACCTTGCAACTGGTCGAACAGGTCATCGATCCTTGGCAACGGGTACTTGTTCGTTATCGTCACTTTGTTCATCTCTCTGTAATCGATGCAAATTCTCATGCTCCCATCTTTCTTTTTTACAAATAACACAGGGGCTCCCCAGGGCGATGAACTAGGTCGAATGAAACCTTTGTCCAATAACTCCTGAAGTTGTGTCATAAGTTCTTTCATCTCTGTTGGTGCTAATCGATATGGTGCTTTTGCTATCAGATTTCGTTCCTGGTAACAAGTCGATACGAAATTCTACTTGTCGATCAGGGGGCAATCTGGGAAGATCTTCGGGAAAGATTTCCGAATAATCACACACCACCGGAATATTCTGCACCTCTTTCTTTTCCAACTTAGCATCGATCACGAACGCTAGATATGATGTACATCCCTTGGCCAAACACTTTCTGCCTTTCATTAGAGAAATGATTCCAGAATTTACTCTGCGTTTGTCTCCATACACCATAAACGACTCCTTCCCTGGCGGGTTTACTTTTACTATCTTCTTTCTACATAATATTTCTGCATCGTTGGCGCTAAGCCAATCCATTCCTAAAACTATGCTGAATCCATTTAACTCGATAGGCAATAATTCCTCGTGGAACTTATTCCCATCCAAGTCAATGAGGATATTTTTCATACGATGGCTAACAGGTACAAACTTGTCACTAGCAATCTCGACTAATAACCGTTAACTAGCTTATCTACAAGCAAAGCTAGCTTTTTACCAAATTCATGCGATATAAAGGAGTAATTGGTTCCAGAATCAAACAAAAATTGGGCAGACAATTCGTTTACAATAAAGGTACCTGAAGCGACATCGACTTCTTCTTTTTCAGCTTCAAGTGTCATCTGAAAGGCTCTCTCATTCGGCTTTGGTGGTAGATTGGGCTTTGCTGCATCCTTCCTCTTTGGACAGTCTTTAAGAACATGCCCTACTTCATGGCACTCAAAACATACCCTCTTGTCGGACAGACACACGTTGGCATAATGCCCAGTCTTTCCACATTTGAAGCAAGTCACCTCTTCACTGCATTTCCCAGAGTGCTTTTTCTTGCACTTCTCACACCATTTCACTTCACCTCCTCCTCCTCCAAACTTCTTGGACTTAGAAAATTTGCTTTTCTTTTTGGAACCTGAAGTTCCTTCAAATTTTATCTTTTCACTAACTTCTGCCCTCTCCAGACCCTTCTCTCTGATCTGAACCTCAACACTCTTAGCAGCCTAGATGGCGGCTTTCAAAGTGGTTGCTTGCTTAACCATTGGACCAAAGTCCGCTGGTAATCCGAGGGCAAACTTGTTGAACTTAGAGAGTTCAGTTGGACTAGATGAGGAATAAGCTTCATCTTTTCCATAAAACTAGCAGCGTATTCAGTAACGCTCATCTTTCCTTTCTTTAAATTCTGGAACTCATTATTAATTTCTAGAAGATCCTGCTCAGAGCAGTACTGCAATTTCAGTTGTACCACAAAATCTTCCCAAGACGTCTTACTAGCTTCTCCCTTGGCCATCGAATCAGCTACTAACTTCCACCAGCTCAACACATCAACCTTTAACAGAGGAATTGGAAGTTCGGTCTTTTTTTTGTTGCTGCACTTGCTACTTTCAAACATCATCTCCATTTCGGAGATCCAATTCATGACTTCCACTGGTGTCGGACTTCCAGATAGACACAGCGGCTTAGATGCCATCAAATCTTTGTATTTGCACCCACGTCCATCAACTCCTCCATCTTGGTTGTCTTGTCTAACTATCGGTGGGTTGGCCTGACCAAAATTCCCACTATAGTTCCCTCCTACTGATTGCCCTTCATTCAATACGAGCTGCTCAAAAGGCATCGTAGTCTCTTCCCTATGTTGTTGTAGTAATCACCTTGTCTCCTCCATCTGGCGATCTAACATCATCTACATCATTACTTGTACCCCAACCATCGTCATTGGCTCAGGTGCAGCTCCTACAACAGGTACTTGCTCAACTACTTGAGGTTGAGGCTGTTAATCCTTGTTTCCGTTTGCATTTGCAGCTCTACTACGAGTTCTTGCCATTACAATCTATATAATGAATAAGGCGAATTTAGGTCTTTATCCTTGTTAGACATATTAATTCCCTTATCACTCCAAAACATTTACATGTTAGTTCTAATCTCTTAATCATACGCTTAGAATCCTACACACATAAGGTTTCCAAATCCGGTCGGCAATAGAACATAGATCCAAACAAATAATGGCACGCATGGCAATCACATAGCATTTAGCACATAAGGGCATTTTAGGCATCTTTCCTAAAATAAACTAGTGCTCATGTCTAAAATATGGTAGACACTCATCTCACACTCATCACTTAGCATTCTAAGTTTAAGTTTAGAAATTCTACAATTTCGTAGTTCGCTTAAACTAATGCTCTGATACAAACTGTGACATCCCCTAATTTCTCGACCTGAAAAGACCAATTTAATTTATGCTTTTTAAAATAAAATCAGAGAAATCTTTTTAAAAGATGTTGCGGAATTGGTCCCCAAACAACATATGATAAAAGTTTATCAAAACCCTTCATTAAGAAGGTATATATTTTCCATATATATCAAAACCTCAGAATGTCATGTTCCGATACAGATCAAAAGCATAAACAAGACATTATAAGCCTTTCAACAGTTATTTACAACTACTGGCCTATAATCCAAAAATCTCTTGTCGTCCTCCGACTATGCTCGGGGTCCACTACCTCTAACATAAAAACTGAGTGGGTCAGGCTTGGGAGCCTGGTGAGCATATAGGGTTTTCAACCCACAGTAATAATAAACTATATTAAGTTCACCTATCAACAATAACCCTGATTACCCATTCCCGTTATCCTCACTTCACGTCCCTAAACACTTTTTACAAGGGACCTAGCCTAAAGAATATCATCGGGATGGACACAACTGCTAAGGGGTTTCCTCAGCCATACATGTCCTAAAGATAACCATGAGGGGGATGGAGTACAGCGAATGAACACTCTTAGTTGATTAACACCTACAGGTTGCGGACCTGCTAATGTTTCCCACTGGACTGTCTAGAAAGTTCGTGGTCGTCATCCAAACTCCGCTAGATGACTGGATCTCAAAACACATCGAGGCCTCTCATCACTTTTATTTTATCACACATCACTATCTACCCATGTTTTACCCAACATATTTGTAGATAAAAATACATATACAGTTTAAAACTTGTATAAAACATTAATTCAACAGTCACCTCAGTTAAACAATTAATATAATTACACGTAGCATGTATTTCATATAAAATACTTCATATCTAGGTGTAAGATGAAGGTGACTATACACTCACTTGATTTGATGATAATCGGGAAGCAATTCGTTTCCTAAAACGATCGTTTCTAATAAAACCGAGAGTTTTATTGAGAAACCGGGCTCTGCAAAGGTCGGGCTTCAAAACCGAAAAGATAAATTTTCCGGGCTTCTAGGGCACATCGTGGAGTATTCAAGGCTTTGAAATAAGTACCGGGGCTTCGGGGGATGCAAAAATAGCCAAAATAGTGAAAAGGGGGTTAAAAGTGGCAATTTCTAAATTCTAGCTGGGAGGGTTCGCACCCTTTTATTTATAGGGGAAGCTTCTGATCGAACGGCTGAGAAGCCTCCAGGTGGCGAAGATCTGAAGGATTGCAGGGGAGGGCTCGCACGTGGGCTGCGCATGGCTCGCACATGGCTCGCACCTGCGAGGGGCACGCTGGCAATCTGTGATTGGACCGAGGTCTAGGGTCCGAAGTAGAGGGTTCGTGGCATGCTACGAGGGTTCGAACATGTGCTAAGAGGGTACATGTCGCACCGCTATTGGACCACTTCGGATAAGACCAGGTGCTCGGATGACTCAGCAGCTTGAATGACTCAGCAGCTCGGATGACTCAGCAGGACACGTGGCACTCTTTCAGCGAAGGTGACGTGGCAAAACGTGACTATGCGAATTTTCTCGATTTGCACGCCAAAACTTCTAAAATCCATAACTTTCGCATACGAGCTCCGTTTTTGACGTTCTTTATATGAGTTTTTAGCTGTCTACTACTAAGCTGAAACTTCGAAAAATCATAACTTCTTCATACGAAGTCAGATTTGGGCGTTCTTTTTATCAAACTTCTCGGTTTAACGAATACTAAGACTTTCGTTTAGATCACTAAGGCTAAAAAGTAGTTTATCAAAAACTCAATTTTTACGACATTCGGCACCGTGCCGGTTTTGTCGCGAAACTTCGACAGGTCATAACTTCTTCGTTATGACTCGGATTTCGGCATTCTTTATATCCCCGAAATCCTTGTTTCGACCACTACAACTTTATGTAAAGATATAGGGCTTATCTCACACTTTAATTTTGACGCTTATTTTTATTCTTAAGTAATTAAGCCCTAATAATTAAGCATAAAACACATAATTCACATAATATTCACATAATTCCTTTTCATTTCTTCAAAATGAGTTACAAAGGTTAACCTAGACTATCACCTCAATATAAATGCCTAGGCTAGAAACACGAGTGTTATAGATACCAATCTATTGTGACTCTGAAAGTGCTATAGCGATTTCTCATAATCCTATTCAGCACTCCAAGACTAAACATATTGAACTACGGTATCATTTCATCAAAGACCACATTCTGAAAGGTAACATCGAACTCATCTTTGTCCCTACTCGTGAAGAGATTGCTGATGTCTTTACAAAAGCACTTGACTCTACCAAACTCAATGCGTTCTTACAAATGTTAGGGATGATGAATCCGGACCCTCAATTCTTCTTGAATTGATAGGTACCGCAAACCTTCATGGTCTCCATTGCGGTTCTAGATGAAAGACACTTATAACAGATGGTTTTGGTACATTCTGTGTACCACAGTCAATGTACCGCAACCATATATTATATATATCTTTCATGGGTCTTTCTTGTTTGTTGTTACTTTTTTTTGTACAAGTGTTTTTTTTTTCTCAGTTTCTCTCACTGTTGTCATCCGCAATGCCAAGGAAACCATCCGCACTGATGTGTTTCTCCGCAGTCACATTAATTGTTTTATAGACGGTTCATTTCTTTTTGAAAAATAAAAATAGTGTGCTATTTAATGATTCTTCATTAAATAAAACATTAAATAAAAACATTCCTTTGAGAAGTTGTCACATTCTCTTCTTCCAAAAACCTCATCACAGACCTATTTTAGGTATGATGACAAAATAAAGATTTCCCAAATCAAATCCTCTAATATGTCTTTTCCTATTACCCCAAACCATCCCATCCGTTACAACTTCTGCTTTATCCAACGGATTTTTCTCAACCCCCTCCATACGTTCTCAAGGCGTGATTTTACCTCTGACATTTCATTAAATGGAGAGTTCTTTTTCTGGTTAATCCCAATTTCCATCTTTATCCCTTTTTTGTCAATTTGTGGTCAAGATTAAAAGATGCTTATCTTAAGTTAAACCCAAACGTTTTTACCCAATTTCACCTAGGTCAAAACATAAACGTTTCCCACTCCAATAAACCACTATAAAACCCTTTTCTTCTCCACAAAGAACTTTTTACGCTCTCATAACCCTTAATCCCTTTCTGCATTCTTCAAAGCTCTCAACAACTCAACAATGGTGAAATCCGGTGCTTCCAAGAAACAAACCAAAGCCTCTGGATCAGTGAACCCAACTGGTTCAGATTCTCCCACAATTGCCTCGAGAAATTTCAGAGCAGTGTTCGACGATCAACCCACTTACAATGCACCAACCAAACTGATGATCAAGTTTTTGAGGAATCATCCCCTGTCTGGACCGTTTTATGCATTTACAGACATTGTTCCACTCTCCACCCTTTACAAATGCGCTTTTTCTGCATATCGCCCAGTCGATAATCCTCAAGAAGTTCATCTCAACCTTGTTAATGATGCCTTGGTCATCTTGACCAAAGACAAGTTCCTTTCAGCAATCAATCTTCTGATTCATCCTTCCGTCAAGTTCTTCACACCATCAATGGCGGACATCACCTCTGCACTATATCAAATGGGATATCAGAAGCCAATCAAAGGGATTGGTGAGTTTAAGAAGAATCAATTGCCTG
The DNA here is from genome assembly GCF_002870075.4 of Lactuca sativa. Taxonomy (NCBI): domain Eukaryota; kingdom Viridiplantae; phylum Streptophyta; class Magnoliopsida; order Asterales; family Asteraceae; genus Lactuca; species Lactuca sativa. The sequence goes on along the minus strand of NC_056629.2, from coordinate 39,127,317 downwards.
CGGTATGGCAGTTTGTCTGCCACTTTATCATCCACAGTCTGTCCGGCAGAACCGGATACACAGACAACATGGGATTAAAGCTTCTAGAATTAGTTTGGAGCATCTTCACCGGCCGCGATGTGAACTATGGTCAGATTCTACAGGACGATTTTCTCCAGTACATTCCCAAGGAGATCCCGAGGCAGAACCCATCCGTGCTTACTTTTGCTCGTTTCTGGTCCTTGTGCATATCAGATCTGCATACGGATGCCAAGATTGACATGGGTGACGACATCAATTTCTTCGTCACCAAAGACTTAAAAAGGTACAACCCTTCCTCTAATCAAACTATTTTTAGTCCCATCCGCAGACTCCCAACCCACATTCTTTCTTCTCTTGGTCTCGAGACTGCTGATGTCTCATATCACATAGAGGCTAGAGAAGGTATTGACCCATACCTTCCTACCCTGCCTCCCCCATCCGCAGCCTTAAACCCTGAAGGTACCGCAGTCCCTTCTTCTACCACTCTTTCTAACGTCTCTCAAAGACACAAACACAAGGTTTCTTCTCTCCATGGTCCCCGTACCTCAAAGAAATCTACCACACCCAAGAAGGATGCCCCTAAAACATCCAAACCATCAAAGAAGAGAAAAACCCCACCTATAATCACAACTGCTAAACCGAGTCGCCATGACTCCGGTAGTGATTCTGAAGAAGATAACCAACCCATATCTATCCTTAAGAAAAGGAAGGCTGATCCCACTAGCCAAATGGATGACCGAACCGATACCCCAGCCTCTCAACAGGCTCCGGTAGTCCTTGGGATGCCTGCACATCCATTTGATAACACTCACTTTTTCCTTTCAGACTCAGACAGTGAGTCTGAATCACAACAAAGAGGAGACTCCCCTCTAGTACATTCCCAAAGGGATAATACTGGTCCTCGCCCTAAAGTCTCCAGGGCTTCCCGACTGCATATTTTTTCTTCTGAGGAGTTGAACTCCATCCTGTTGAATGTCACCCATACACTCCAAACACAGTCCCATCCGCAAGGCACTTCTTCCGCCTTTGCCAGAACTGAGCCGTGGCCAAACTTGACCATGGGTCAAGGAGACCAAGGAAGCTCAAGAAGTCCTACTCTGCTTACATTACATTCAGGTGGTTTAGGCACGGTGAGCACAAATGTGCAAGGATCCGTGAACCCAAGGGACACCTTGGTGCGTTTTTCAGGAATTGAGGGAGAAGACTCTAATGATTCTTGGAGCAGATATCAACCCTCTAACGAGGCTGAAGCCAAGAAACATGCTGCTTTTTGTAGGGCATTTCAAGCTTGCAAGGATCACCAGATAAAGCAACAAAAGCTAAAAGAACAAGAGATTCAAGTTGTGGCAAAGTATTGGGTAGATGCCATCAACAATGCCAATACAATAGCCAATATCCTGAAGGTTCAAGAATGGATGTCCGCAATGGCAGCCAAAGTTCAACAAGCTCAACAAACTGCTACTGATTAGCATGTTCATCAAGCTCCCCCTTCTCCAACTGCTGCAGGTTCTCAGGATGAAGAACCTGAAATCGAAGTGAGCTCCGCTCCAATTTTTGGCTTCAATGATGATGAACCACAAGAGGTAAACAAACCCTCTCCTTCAGATGACGACTTAATGATGTTCGATGAAGACGAAGAATCCAGTGGGTCTCATCACTCCACAACTAAACCAAAAGAAAAGAAGAAGAAGAAGAAGCACGTTGTCACAAGAAAAGAATTCCTAAGTCTTCAAGCTAAAGTAGATCGAATCTTAGTTGCGGTCAAGCCGAATCAACCACAGCCAGAGGACAGTCCGGGACCGTAGTCCCTGATGGAAAGAATTTAAAGACTGGAAACACGAGAGAGATTGGCTGAGGAGCGCATCTCTCTAAAAGTTGAAATGGGGATCAGATCACTTGACAACAATCGTCAAGTTGATCATAAGGAGTTCATGCCTGCTGCTGAACGCCTCATCTCTAAGGTTACTGCCATCAAAACTGAGCAGTGATTGCGGATCAGGCTTCACACTCTGAGAGTTGATTGCTGAAACTCATAATGCTTATGAGTCAAAAATCTCCGTTCTCCAATCGACTATCACCAGAATGCAACGCTCACTCTCCACCAACTTCCATGGTCCAGAGATTCTACAGCTCACAAAGGAAATTCACAATCTACTATTCAATCCCTCCATTCCCAATAACCAACAACTGGCAGAAGAGCTCAAAGCTCAATTTCAAACCGTATTTGACAAGGTTGTTGTCCTTCGTCAATGGCTTGAGGAGACTCCGGGTTTGAACTCCTCAAGAGGGGGAAGTGAAGAAGTCCATCATTCTAACCAATCCCTCTCACACCAACAAACTCCCCCAGCCTCTACTGGAAAAATCCCCACTCCGCAACCTTCACCGCAACCATCTCATCACACCCGTCCTCACAACTCCCCCCCTCAAATTGACATAACTCCTGAAAAACCAGAGACTCCCCCGCACTTCAAGAATCTGGTGGAGTATATGTCGTCTCCGAGCTTAAACGATTCTCCTGCCACTACTCATAGAAAAAGAGACTGGAAGGCAGCTAAGCTGGCCGAAGAAGTATGGAGACTCTACGGATTCGACACAGTTATGGATGAATCCTTGATAAATTCTTGGACCAATCCTCACAGAAGACTTCTTGATGATGACTATGTTCCTCATCTCACATATGTGGAACCCCCCTCAAACGGATACTGGGATGTCCCAATCTCACCGAATGCCAGATACTTCACCGTATTTGAGCAGTTCCACAGCAGCCTTCCGGATGACAAAAGACTTCCTATGGAGTTCGAGAGACTTATCTAATTCTATGCTAAGCATGCCTCTCTAGTTGAACACATATGGTCTAACGATAGACCATCCGCAGTGAATAATTACAAGATCAGGAAATTCATGAAGGCTGAGTTCATCCAGTACACCCTGACCAGGAGGGAGCATGACTACATTCGCACCCAGGCTGATTTTATGAGTATGAACCCGGAAGAAGTGTTTCTCATCGCCAAGGTCTTTCAGCACAAGTCTGAGAAGCATCCGAAGATGAAGATCACGCTTGAAAGGGCAAGTACCTTTCGTAAGGAAATAGTCTGTGACTTCACAAAAATAGATGCAGACATTCATCCCATCATCTCCAAGATTGCTAACTTGCCACCGCTTGACCCCGCACCCATGCCTACCGAAGGCTATGAAGAAAGATCCTTAGGCGCAACCAACTATCCTGAGCTGGGAGTCATTTTCAAGAGGAAGACTGACAACGTCAAATATTTTATTCCTATAACTGCCATGCACCGTCTCACCAAGAAACAACTTGAGATCTGCCGCAACGCAGTTGAAAAATCCAAGCATACAACCGCAGAGTTCAAGTTTGAAATATTAAGAAGAATCAACTGGTTAGAGAACGTCAGGAAGTTTTGGTGGATACTGATCAAGTTCCTTAAACTTGATAGCTGATTCAAGTTAAAGAGGTCACTTAGGGGGAAATTGTTGAATCAAAAAGTAACCCTCTTGAACTTTATCTACCGCAGCGCCCAAGTCACCGCAGTCAAACAACCTTTTCATCGACTGTTATCCGAAGTCTTCAGCACCGTAGTATATATCTTTACTTAGTTTATTTTGTACTTTCTGTAATACATTCTAATATCCAGTATGTCTTGCATGGCTACTCTTAGAGTTGTAAACTTATCTATAAATAGAGATCATTTCCAATGTATTCTGTACCGGTGTGAATTTCTCCTCATATTCTAATACACATCAGTTCTCATTCTATCTTACTTATCAAACCTTCTTATTCTCATAATCGATTACCATCTCTTTTAAAGAGCAAGTCACTTGTGACTTAATCACTAAGCTAGATCTCATTTACTAACTTGGTTTGAATGCATTCCCTGTTATGAATCTGCTTGTGTGTATACTTGATATAACAATTTTTGTCATTTACATTCCTTACTTTTCCGCATCTAACTCACTAACTTCTAACACTTATATTATTGATGAGCTAACAAATCCTTTGAGATTAACTATTCCGCTATATACTTGTTCTAATGATTTGTTCAAGTGTGTCTCAAAGTTTTTCTTTAAACACCAAGGGGCGAAGTTAAAAAGCTGGAACAAGAACTATGGGAGCATACCATGGTCAACTCAGACATAGTGACCTACACTGACAGGTTTAGTGACCTGGCAGCACTATGCTCCAAGATGGTTACCTCAGAGAGTAAGAAGATAGAAAAGTAGATCTGGGGTTTATCTATCCCGATTCAGGGGGGTGTACTGTCTTCTAATCCAACAAGCTTCGATAGCGCCAAAAGCATTGCCCAGAGACTCATCGACCATGGTGTCCGCCATGGCATGGTGGTCCCCGTTCCCAAGGCATCAAAGGGAGGGGACTATAAATGAAAGTCGGGGAAAAAAGGAAGGAGTGAACAACACATGAACCCACGTAGGAGCAACAAATGGTTATTGTATACGCCGCCACAACACCTGCTACTCCAACACTTTCCAGTCGATATGTTGGACCTCTCCTGAAGTGTGGGAAGTGTAACTACCACCACACCGGAGTATGCCGGGAAATGCAGTGCTTGAACTGCCGCAAGAAGCGGCACACTGCCCGTTTCAACAAGGCGTTGGCACAACCGATCTCCCAAGTCCCCAGAGTAAAAGTAAACCAGACCTGCTATGGTTGTAGTGAGACTGGGCACTACAAGAGGGACTGCCCGATAACGAAGAACTCAGGCGTGGATGGACGAATTCTAGTGATCACCGCAGGAGCAGCTGCCCCGGAATCACCAACAAACAGCGGTACGACTTCGAAGTAAAAATTACTTTAAAAATTTAAGTTATATTTAATATAATATTAAAACTTGGGGAAAATTTAAAAGTAATTATAATAACTCACTCGTCTGCACAAGTCACAACATTCATAAGAGAACTAAAGATCCATACAGGTGAGCTATCATGGCATAGTATGTACATCAGGGTTGTGCATAGCTAAGATTTTGCAGGCTTAGAGTGAGTGATTCCGCCTCATTTCTGGTTCATTGTTTGGTTGTGGATTTAGGGCAGAGTCACTTAGTCGACCGTCTTATTCATCTTAATTATACATAACTTGTATATGTCAAGCGATCATAGAGGTACCAAGGAGGATCATAATATAAAGTATCGACACTAGTTATCAAAGCAATTTCACTGTTAGTACTCGCTCATCGCGAAACGATTTGTGGCAGTGGTAATATCAAGGGGAAAACTGAGAGCACTAGAAAGTCTACACATATTACATTGTCGAGCACACTCGGAATGCACCATCGTATAACAAATGTTTCTTTCAAATCGGCCTAATATTTGTTTCTGTAAAGAGTATGTTGTCATCATTCGTCATGGATTGGCGTGGTCCTCACCATAACAAGTTCATATGTTTTGAAAAACCCATCGCCTTAACTGAAAAATTCATGAAACCCCCGTCATTCGTAACGACAACCCGACGTAGACCTCAGCATTAACTCTTGTCTTCTACACCCCGAAGTACTCATGCGAGGAGTACCTTGCCCTCCGAAACCTTGTTGTGGTACACTCAACAAACCTTCTCGAACTGCCACTCGTCCAGCGAATCAAGTTCAAGCACAGAGGCAAAGGACGAATACAACCCACCTATCACTATTAAGTATATACGCGAGGGTGGTATATAATTATGATTATGCAGATTTAGTATGTGTGTTTCCGCCCTATCTCCTGTTCCTTGTTTGGTTGTGGACCTGGGGCGGATTCGCATATCCGACCATCTTACTAATCTTAATTATATACGACTTGTATACACGAAGTGATGGTAGATGGACCAAGTATGAATCTCATCATGAGCGTAAGGGCAAATTTGCCAAGGTCTATGAGTGTGTGTTTTGCCATTCAGAGGAGCACGACCCCAGGAATACTGCTAAGAATGCTAATTTTGGGACGAAATTCCATCTAATGGGGGGATGATGTGACAATCCGAAAATTTCTACCTTGTAAAGTCAATCCAAGAAATCAAAAGTCAGACTTGTTTCTGTTAACTTTTAGCTTTGTTAAGGGTCTATTTGAGGGTTCTAAGCCTAGTACACTCAAGGATTGTGTATTAGGAAGCATTAAATTGAGATCATTGAGTTGAATTCGAGCCAGAAACCCCTTCACAAGGAGTTCACGGCCACAAACTAGGGTTCACGGCAGTGAACCCACGTTGGCCGTGAACCCCTCTTCATATGTATGAAGTTCCTTCATTATTTCTTCATTTCTCACATCTTCAAGTCAAGAACTCTCAAAACTCTCTCAAGTATCATCAGGAACACTCTTCTTTCTCTTCAAAATCGTAAGTGATTCATCCCTTGTTACTTGATATCCTTCTTATTTACAAGAGGCTCTTTGATTTCATCCATGAGTTCAACACTGTTGGTTTAGATCTTAAAATCACCATGTTTTCACCAAGAACACACACACTTGTTCTTGGGTCGTAAACCCCTAACAGCTTCCAATTAGTAAGTATCTTATCCATATACTTGTTGTCCATTAGAAGCTCTTCAATCCCTATGAAACAAACACCTTTTAAGCATGATCCTTCACGAGTTCACATCCGTGAGCCCTTCATTGGGTCGTAAACCCTTCATAGGATCATGATATGGCCGTGAACCCTTCATCCATGGTCCTAAACCCTTCTTAAGGCCAAGCTTGGGTCGTAAACACTTCAAGCATCCTTGGACGTGAACACTTCTTGGTCGTAAGCACTTCCTTGTGTGGTCGTGAACTCCCTTCAATCAATCACATGTGATTGTAACACTTCATTGCAAGTGTTTCCTAGTTCCTAAGGGTGTTTCCCTTACATGTTAGTTGTTATAACACTACTTATATACATATATGTATCAATATATGTCATTTAGGACTTGTTTGTGCCTCGGGACTTCATACACGGAACTTCTCATCCTTACTCGAATCTTCAATTGAGTCACCCACATAAGGTGAGTCCATACCCCTATAATCAATCTTTTAAATGTTTTAAATGCTTTTAAGGGGGGATCCAAGTTGAACACAATAATATTGTGTAAATATTTACATGTGATAACCAATCACATTAAATGATTTCTCATGCTTTTGTAAGTGATCAAAGCAATACAAAAACTCTTTTAAGTTATTGGTACTTTGTTGTTTATAAAACTCTGTTTTTAAAGTACGAGCATAACTCTGTGGATAATCGAGTCTTTTCTACAGATCGGGGACAGTTCAAAACAAACATACTAGTAAACTACAATAGGTATAGTTTAGGGGTTCAGTACATACTATAACAAGAACATGAAGGAACATACTATAACAAGAACAAGATAACAATAATGTGAAACCACTACTTCACGACTTAGCAATATACTTGTTATCTCGCATTTTGTAACAAGAGTCTCCTGGAGGGAGAGCATGAATTTGTGTATAGATCTATACGGGATTGACATCCCACACCTTGCTTCTAGCTACAGTGGGACCTGCATGTCTACGGGTGACAAATGTCGTACCATTGTCGACGTCTTTGGATCGTTGTGTCTCATACTAGTCAAATTAAGCATGGTTATAACCTCATCACATTTTACCTTAATTAAAGAAATTGGTTTTAAGGTAGTTAGTGCTTCAGTAGTTACTTTATACAACATTACTGTACACTTTCATTTTCCCATTACATTCATATTGTGATACTCTCATATAAAAGGTAATGCAAACTATTAGTCTTAAACTTGGGAAAACATACATCATTATAAAAGATAAACAGAACAGTCGAGTCTTAGTACATTAAGTTAGAATGGGGCCTATAATGCTAACTTTATGATTCCTAGGTAGATACATCATGGATATATATTAATCGGGTCCGACATGCAGTAGGGTGTGTGCTTTTCGCTTCATTTCATGTTCCTTGTTTGGTTGTGGGCTTTGAGCAGATTCACACAGTCTACTCTATATTTGATCTTAACTATATATATATATATATATATATATATATATATATATATATATATATATATATATATATATATATATATATATATATATCCTGTATACACCTAGTAATCATAAGGAGTATCAGGTATGGATCAGGTCATATATATATATATATATATATATATATATATATATATATATATATGTATATATCCTGTATACACCTAGTAATCATAAGGAGTATCAGGTATGGATCAGGTCATAGCATACAAATTCAATATACCGTTTTCTAGTACAAAAACATACATTTCAGATAGAACATTAAGTAGGCTAAACTAGAAACTCATCCGTAAAAGGGTTTGATATGCATTATTAAACGAGTATAACTTAAAGGACCTTTAGTGGTTAATTCTATAATACCTTAGTTTATACATCAGGGTTATATATAATTAATATCTGATAGGCAGTTGGATGTGTGCTTTCCGCCTTACTTCCTGTCCCTTGTTTGGTTGTGGGCTTAGGGCAGATTCACCCATTTAACTGTATGTTCGATATTAGATTATATATAGCTAGTATAAACTAAGTGATTATAGAAGGAACTATTGTGGTTACCATTTTTACTAAAGAAAATATATGATTTTGTTAAAGAATGTTTTCATCAAATATAAAGAACTATTACAGTTAACTCCATAAGTACCAGATGAATACGCCAGGGTTATATACAGTGAAGATCTAACAAACAATGGGATGTGTGACTTCCGCCTCATTCCCTGTTCCTTGTTTCGATGTGGGCTTAGGGCAGATTCACACAATCGATTGTATGTTTACTCTAAACTGTATATAACTTGTATTCAATTAGTACTCATAGAAGGAATTGTAGAGTCATTTTTACTTTCATTCATCACATCAGAAAATATAGCATTTTCTGGAGGAACAGGTGAACCTTTCTAATAGAACTTACAACTTACTTTTCATCACTTAAATACTTATGAACTCACTAGGTTAAATGCTGATTTACTCTTTCAAAATAACTTGTATTATCAGGAAACTAGTAGAGAGGTACACGCATTGGGATTCAGAAGATGGAGTAGAGTAGCTTCATGTCTTGTTTTGTTATTTACTTTTAGATTCAATCTTTTGTGAATCACATACTTTTTAAACACTTTAATAGTAATGCAATGGTTGTTTGTTACTTTGATTACTATGACGCATGTGTTGTGATACTACATATGACATCCTCCGCCCCCAAACGTCTCTGTCGTTCCAGTTTGGGGTGTGACATCTTCCATGGAGTGTTCACAATCGGAGAGATCTGACTCCGAACCATCATCAACAACCTTCTTTCCTTTTTCCACAAGCGCTAAAGAACCCATACTAGACACAATCTTTCCTTCACCTGTCACCTCGTCTTCATGTAACCTCAAAATACCAACGAGCTATGCCAAGGTGTAATTTTTGAACTACTCGTGTGCCTTCACTGTCGACAACACCGCTTTCCATTCAGATCTTAACCCATTCATAAACATGACCTTCTACTCTATTAGTTCATGTTTGATCTTGTGCTTCACCATCCTACTCAAAAGATCGTTGTAACGGTTAAATGTCTAGTCTAATTTCTCCTAAGCTTCTGCAGGAAAGCTCCAAACTCTAAAAGTAATAGAGTTTGTATGGAGCGTTCAAGATCAGCGTCGTTGGAGTACAACTCTCTAAGCGTAGCCCATGTCTCTTTTGCAGTTTCACAGGAGCTAACTAATTGAAACGTGTCGGCAGGCAAAGCAAAATGGATGATCCTCAAAGCTTTGACATTGCTAATCAGCTTGTCTTTTTCATCCTGTGGAATTTTGTCAACTTCAAGAAGAAGATCGTTATATTCAGATTGAGTTTTAATAACTTTTTCATGCTAGAGTGAGCAAACGCGACCTTGGTAATAGCATCCCATATCATAAAACCATTGTCTTCAAGCCCCAACACGTAATCCTCAATGTGTAGTGCCCACACATCATAATCGTTTAGAAAAATAATAGGGATCGTTGTTGTAGATCAAATGCAGCTTGAGAAATGGATGACGTTAATGTGAGAATCGTCGAATTGCATGTTGTCGATATGATGAAAACCTGTTAGAACCAGATGTGTAAACCTACTATCGGGTTTAGGGTAAAATGAAGATCAAGATTCAACGTCTACAATCGATGAAGTCGAAGAAGATGGAAGACTCTAGATCCTATTAAAGCGGAAACCCTAATAGCTCTTTTAAAAGAAGAGATGCATATGGATTACACAGTCTCCTGCTCTGATACCAATTGTTGAGATTAAAACTCTAATGATCGACAGATTTGTTGGATAATGTGTCTAAGTCTATAACTATAATTGGTATGTACTTGACCTGAGAGTAGCATGGTCCATTTGGGTTACATTGCACCAGAACAATCTGAAGGATGGCCAATTGAGAAGAGGTTATTTATGATTTATTAATATATTATAAGTTCTAATATATTAATATGAAAGCATATTATTTAATTAGTATTGATCAAGAATTAATTTGGAATTAATTTTGTGATCAAAAGAGACTAATTAAATGTATGGTGATTGATAGTGTACATCATTAATTCTTATAATGTCGGCGAATGATCCATAGTTCTTTAAGTTGGGTTAAACCAATGTCACAACCCATGGATGTTCCATGAAGGTTTAAACCCATGGAGCATAAGGAATATGGAAGGTCATGGACATTAGGGTTTACATGGTGTAACCCTAGTTTTGCCACACTATATAAGAAACCCCTTGGTTAGTGAAATCGGCCACTAGTATTCTTGGAAGACCTATAGCCGATTTTTGAGTGCAAGTATTCTCTCTCAAATTCCTCAATTGTTGGTGATGTTGTGTGAAGCATTTGATGCATCACATTTGGGGTGCTAGGCTCTTAAAGGTCCAAGGAATCAAGCTACAAGAAAAGGTATGCCTTCTAACTAGTTTTTTGTTATAAAAGTACCCATGTTTGTATGCTAGCTAGATAATGCTTTGGAAAATCAGTTTGCATGTATAATTAGAGAAAACATAGATCCAAAGCATTTAGGGTTGTATGTGCACCTTAAGGTTGTTAGGATGTTCAAAACCCTTCAGTGGAATCAAAGCCTAGGATTGTTTTCTATTATACTTGATGTTATATTGATTTTCAAAGTGAAAAAATCAAATTTATGCCTTTTACCCAGTGAACTCGCCGAGTCCCCTTGTAAAATGACCAACTCGACAAGTCCAGTTCATGTACTCGCCGAGTTGGTGCTCCAGTGAGCAAATTTTCGACTTTTGGCCAGAAATTGGATTATGATCATTACCCTAAACTGTTTTTTGAACCATGAAACCTATTTTTTCATAAGGTAATGATCATGCTTGTCCAATTAAAAGATAATTGTCAAAGTTCAAAGATTTCTATTAGTTTATATGATTTCTTGAAAATTGTTGATGTGAATTATCTTTGCTTATGAGTTTTTCTAGATCATAGATATTATTTGACACTTCTTGTTAGTTTAAATGTTGATCTAAATGTCTTTTAATGGATTCCATAACTTGTCCTCAAGTTATGGAAAACCAAAAGTTTTTTCTTTAAAAGTCATTAAAACTCATAAGTTATGGAAATGAAATGTTTTGAATAGTTTCAAAACTTGCCCTCACGTTTTGGAATTTGTAAAGTCACTTAAGATACTTTAATTCCAAACCCTAGAATTTTAAAAGCTTCAAATTCAACCCTTATACTTTATAGTATTATAAGTTTAATAATATATATGTATAAGATCAAGTCAGTTTTACCGTTAGTAGTCGTCATTCACGAAGCCGGTCTATAGGGGGACTATAAGGTTATTTCCTATAAAATGGTGGTTTAATTGGTGTCCACTCTCACCCACCACTTCTTTGACTAGTGGAGGGTCGTTAGCTGAATGGGTAAGATAGGACTATAATTCTCATTAAAAGTATAATGATAATAATAAAGTAACTAAATATTTTATTAAATTCCCAATCTTAGTTACTTTAGAAAAATGTGAAATGATGTTAATCCATGAAAATGGCACTTTTCACCTTGTCAAGTCGTTAATGGAGCGTGTATGGTTAACCGGCACATTAACTTGGACTAGTAAGGGTGGCAAAGGGTGGATCGATGTTTATCATAAGATCAGTGAAGCGTGTGTGGTTAACCGGCACATTGATTGGGTGATAAATGATATTGAGAGTACCAAGCACATTTTGCATGCTTATTCACACCTTGTTTGTGATCCTCGGTATCCCAGTCAAAAACCTGAAGGGCATAATCGAGATTTAAACATGCCATTGAATTGTTCAATGAATCTCAAAGGATCTAGGAATTTCAATCCAATTAAAACTTAATAACAATTTTGTTTTTCATGGTGGAAATTGGTAAATTGTCATTAACCTACCTTCAAATATTTTTCTAGTTGGATTACGGCATCCATCTTCCAAATTGTAAAATATTGTGTTGGGTCCTAGCCTTAATATTTCATTTTGGGTGTTATATTAAGGACTATTTATCTAGTCTAAACTTTGTCTTTCTTTCTTTTCAGATGTCTTCCAACACTGCTTCTGGCTCAAACGCTACTAGATCCTTCTCTCTCATGAACTTGTGTGGGAGAGTCATCTTTGATGGTTTGAACTTCAATGACTATGTTAGGAACATCAAGATGGTCACTCGCTATGAGGACAAGGAATATATCTTAGACAACGTGCTAAAGGAAATCGATGAGTCTTCTGTTACTCCTGAGGAGATCGTTAGGTTTAGGACTCATGATAAGGATGCCACCAAGGTGTCTTGTATCATCCATGACAGCTGAACTCCAAAATTCATATACGGACTTCTACCCTTTTGAGATGCATCAGGACCTGATGGAAAGATACCATCAGAGTGCTTGTCAAGAAAGGTATGAAATCATCTCTTCCATGATAACAACTAAGATGAAGGATGGTGAACCCTCAAGAACTTTCCTATGTGCACATGCAAACCCTAATTGCTTGGATCTAGGTTTCTCTAATTGAACATGCATTGTATCCAAGACTTTCAATACTAGATCTAATGTAAACAATTGATTCTAATCATATGAATTCGGATCTAGAATAATGCCTTGGATTACTTGCTTGATACTTCTTCTTCTTGGATCTTAGAGTCACAATTGTCACTCCTCTAATGGCTTACAAACACCAAATAGCAAGAAGATGATTTGAGAGAGGAAGAGAGGTGAGAAATCGGCTCCAGGGTTTCCTCAAAAGATTCAGTGGCCGATTTCTCCAACCCTAAGGGTCTATTTATACTATGAGCTCCTAGGGTTTCACCTTAAACCCTAATTGGATAACTTAGCATCAAAGTAATCCAAAGATCCTTCTAGATAAGGCCTTGGATGATTTTTAAGATATCCATATCCTTAAAATCGTCCCTTCCCATATCCATAAGGATTCATAGCCCTAAACACAACTATCACACATTTGACAGTTTATGCCCCTTTATTCAATTAATCTCTTTAAGTCACCAAATTAATTCTCAATTAATATATGACTTATATTAATCAAATAACATTATTATTCCTTTAATATATTGTTCTTATATTACACTAATAATAATGTCTCTTCTCTCAATATAAATCACCTTGTTAAGTTGCTATGGTGAAGGCAACCCAAAAGGTCCATGCACAACCGGTTCAAGTACTTACCAAATATAGTTACAGCCTTAGACACTAATCCAACAGTCTCCCACTTGGATAAGTCTATTAACTATATATGCAAACACAATCCGATTAGCAATCGTAGCTCTTAAAGACGCTATCAAACTCTGATCTTATCAGTATCCTGTCCTTTAGATAAGGGATCGTATAGTCCTCTGTTTAGATATTATGCAGACAATCTTATGGAACTTATTGTCCAACAATTTGGTTTCTCGATCTCAGATTCATTTGACATAGAACTTAATTGAACACATCAATTCAGTCCTGACCGGGCCCGACACATAAGTCAAATCAAATCATCGAGGGGCCCTGATATCGCTTTTACCCTCTTAGGATAAAAGTAACAGATAAACTTCGACTTATATGCATTTACTTTTTACTAATCAATCATACACAACAATGCGTTTTATGACATCAATTTACTGATGCGGTTTCGCATTATCAATGCACAACCAATTAATAAACAATAAATCATATATCTTGGTTTTAAGACCATATGATATTATCGTCTTGCGATCACTTGTGTCTCATTCCAAAAAGTGATTCTAGCAAGCACGGGTTTATTCCAATGCTCAAAACTTGTTCATAAGCACTCATGAACGTTGCAGCAAATCTTTGCTATGTATAATACCTTTTAGACAATATACATACCAATTCATGACAATCTTCATTCATACCTACTTCCAACATATGAACGATTGTGGACCATTCGAATAATTCTATTATTCTTAATAACTCAATTATCCAGGAAGTCAAAACATGCAAAATGAAACAATAGTTAACCAATTAACATAAGACAATAGCTTTACTTATAAATAATACTCCTTTATTTAAACATTAAATGCCAATTACATTTATCTATTACATGTTTCCAAAACTATCTAATCTAAACTAATATCGTCTTTCAGCCCAATGCTCCTAGCGTGCTGCAAATGCTTAACCCTGCTCAGACCCTTCGTAAGCGGATCTGCTGGATTATCCTCCAACGATACCCTCTTTACTACGAGGTGTCCTTCTTCTACTCGATATCTAATAAAGTGATATTTTCTGTCGATATGCCGAGATCTACCATGATCCCTCGGTTCCATGGTCAAGGCAACCGTTCCTTCATTAACACAGAAAATTTCCATAGGCTCCTTTATGGCAGGTACAACTCTAAGATCACCAATGAAGTTCTTCAACCACATCGCCTCCTTTGACGCTTCGCTCGCCGCAATGTACTCTGATTTGCACGTTGAATCAGCTACGGTTTCTTGTTTGGAACTTTTCCAGGTCATTGCTCCTCCATTAAGGGTAAATACCCAGCCCGACTGCGAACGGTAGTTTTCCCTGTTGGTCTGGAAACTGGGGTCACTATACCCTCGCACCTTTAAGTCATCATTCCCTCCGAGGACTAAAACCATTCTTTGGTCCTACGAAGGTACTTAAGTATATTCTTGACCGCAATCCAATGAGCTTTTCTCGGGTTCCCTTGATATCTACTGACCAAGCTCAAAGCAAAGGCCACATCAGGGCGAGTACAAGTCATAGCGTACATGATTGAGCCAACTGCGGAAGCATAGGGTACTCGGCTCATCTCAGCTATCTCGGCTTCTGTACTCGGACGTTGAGTCTTACTCAATTTGGCATTACTTTGTATTGGTAGTTCTCCCTTCTTTGAGTTTTGCATACAAAAACGTTTTAGTACTTTATCCAAGTAAGTATTCTGAATAAGTCCTATTAGTCTCTTACTTCGTTCTCTCACTATCCTTATTCCCAAAATGTAGGAAGCCTCTCCGAGGTCCTTCATAGCGAAGCACTTCCCGAGCCAGGATTTAACCTCCTGCAAATTCGGGACGTCGTTTCCTATGAGCATTATGTCATCGACATACAAAACAAGGAAGCTAACTATACTCCCACTGGCCTTGACATATACACATGATTCACCTTCACTTTGTACAAATCCAAACTCTTTGACTTTCTCATCGAAGCAAAGAATCCATCTGCGAGACGCTTGCTTAAGTCCATAAATGGACTTCTCAAACTTGCACACTCTATTAGGATGCTTCGGATCGACGAAACCCTCTGGCTGAGCCATGTAAACATCCTCAGCCAACTTCCTATTAAGGAAAGCGGTCTTGACATCCATCTGCCATATCTTATAATCATGAAATGCAGCAATGGCTAGCATCACCCTAATAGATGTTATCTTAGCAACTGGTGAGAAGGTCTCATCATAGTCAACTCCGGGAGTTTGAGTAAAGCCCTTCGCCACCAATCATGCCTTATACGTGTGCACATTCCCATCCATGTCGTTCTTCTTCTTGAAGATCCATTTGCACCCAACCGTCTTACGTCTGGGCACATTGTAAACCAAATTCCAAACTTTGTTGTCATACATGGACTGAATCTCGTTGTCCATCGCCTCTTTCCATTTTATAGACTCTGGGCCTGACATGGCTTCCTTATAGCTGTTAGGTTCATCTAGATTTATTAGTGTACCATCACTAATATATGTGTCCCGTTCGGTAGTGATATGAAAACCATAAAACTGGGGTTGAACTCTAACTCTTTCAAAACGTCTAAGAGGTAAGGATTCGTCAATTGGTTCAACCAGAGTTTCCTCCTCGGGTTGAGCGCCAGCGTTAGAGGTTCCTTCATCGCACGACTCTTGAATCTCTTCAAGATCGATTTGCCTCCCACTGTCCCCTTGGCTTTAGAGTTCTCGCTCTCCGAAAACCCCTCTCCTCGCAACGAAGACAACATTGTCACTCGGTCTATAGAAGAGATATCCAAAGGATTTCTGCGGGTAGCCGATGAAAATAGACCGCTCACTATGAGGTTCGAGCTTGTCGTGAGTTTCTCGTCTTGCAAAAACTTCACAGCCCCAAACCTTGATATGTGCCAAAGAGGGAGCTTTCCCTGTCCACATCTCGTGAGGTGTTTTGGCAACCTTCTTTGTAGGGACTCTGTTAAGGATATGGGCGGCAGTCTCTAAGGCATACCCCCAGAATGAGATAGGTAGTGAAGCACGACTCATCATAGAACGAACCATGTCTAACAGGGTTCGATTATGCCTTTCTGCCACACCATTCAACTGCGGTGTCCTAGGTGGCGTCAATTGCGAAACTATTCCGCATTCCTTGAGAAAGTCGTGGAATTCAAGACTTAGGTACTCTCCTCCTCGATCAGATCGAAGCATCTTGATTTTCCTGCCCAATTGATTCTCCACTTCATGTTTGAATTCTTTGAACTTTTCAAACGTTTTTGACTTGTGCTTGATTAAGTAGATATACCCATATCTACTATAATCATCGGTGAAAGTCACGTAGAAGCGGTTCCCATCCTTTGTGGTGGATCTAAAGGGCCCACACACGTCGGTGTGTATGAGATCCAATAAACCCTCACCCCTCTCACAAGTGCCAGTGAAGGGTGACTTGGTCATCTTTCCAAGTAAACAAGATTCACACGTGTCATCTTCCCTAAGGTCGAATGACTCCAACACTCCATCCTTTTGGAGTTGGGCTATGCGCTTCTTGTTGACATGTCCAAGACAACAATGCCACAAGGATGCTCTATCCATACTATTGGAAGAATCCATACACAACACATCATTTCCTAGGTTATCTATAACCATAACAGTTTCATAAATTCCATTACAAGGCATTGCTTCAAAATATAAAACACCATTTAGATAAGCATAAATCGAACCATTCTCATTATTAATCGAATATCTAAATCCTTGTCTAAACAAACCATGAAAAGAAATGATGTTTCTTGCCATATCTGGCGAGTAGCAAAAATTATTTAAATCTAAATTCAATCCATTACTAAGCACTAAAGAATACAGTCCAATCTTGGTAAAAGGCGACGATCTTATGTTCCCCATGATTAGATTTATTCTTCCAAGCTCCACATCCCTATTTCTTCCTAGTCCCTGCAAATCAGAACAAATGTGGTAACCACATCATGTATCAAGAACCCAAGAAATAGCATGGGATGAATCATTAGATTTAATTGTGTATATACCTGCAAAAGATGGCTTGATCTTTTCATCCTTGATGGCTTGTAGATATTCTGGGCAGCTTCTCTTCCAATGCCCTATTTTGTGGCAATGATGGCACTCTGCCTCTTTTGGGTTAGGGTTGGGCTTAGCAATATCAACCTTGGTCCCACTAGAAGAGGAACCATCTTGGTGTTAGATTAGTTTCTAAGTCCATAACTATTTTGGTATGTACTTGACCCGATGGTGCATGGTCCTTTTGGGTTGCCTTCATCAAAGCAACTTGATATGATGAATTATGGAGAGAAAGGATTAAATATGATTTATTAATATATTATGAGAATAATATATTAAAGGATAAATCATATTGTTTAATTAATATTAGTCAAGAATTAATTATTAATTAGTTTTGTGACTAAAAGAGATTAATTAAACTTAAGGGACTAGAACTGTCAATTGTATGATAGTTGAATATTGAGCTAATGGACTCCATATTAAAGGGGTGGACGAATTCTATGGGGAAACCCATTAGAAATCGTCCTAGGCCTTTAAGGAAGGAGCCCATGGGTTGCTTAGGGCCTAAGCATCCAAATTAGGGTTTCCTTGTTAGATAACCCTAATAGCCTCACTATTTAAAGGACCCTATAGCCCCAAAAAACGTGGTGAACGAATTGGTTAGGGTTTCCACACGTTTTGGGCAGCCTCCTTCTCTTCTCTTATTCATCCTCTTGCTTTTGGTGTTTGTGAGCCATTAGAGGAGTGACATTTGTGACTCTAAGCTTTCTAAAGTCAATACAAGAAGGAATTGAGATTGTTATTACTATATAACAATCAAGGTATGATCTAAACCCTTATTCATATGTTATATTGATTAGATCTAGGGTTTTAAGTCTTGGATTAAAAGCATGTAAAAGAGAGAAACCTAGATCCAAGCTTTAGGGTTTGCATGAGCACATAGGATGTCTTTCGGCTATAACCCATCAGTGGTATTAGAGTCAGGTTGGTTTCTATTGTATTGATGCATATTTGATCGAAATCTTCACTGAAAATCGAATTTTTTGGGTTCTGAGTGTTTGACTCGCCGAGTCACTTGGTGCACTCGCCGAGTCAGGTGTACTCGACGAGTCCAAGTCCAGACTCGACGAGTCGAAACGTCTGACAGCTAATTTTCACGATTTTCTTCCTGTTTTGGCTTTGGATAATTACCATAAATATCTTTTTGCTATAAAATCAATATTTGGTGATTATCCTTACCTAAATAGAAGATAATTGTCAAAATTTAGATAATCTTTTGTTTTATTAGATAAAATTTGATTATTTGTAATTTAGATTTGAATTATCTTGTATGAAAAGTTTCAATTTTCCCCTTTAGGTTTTATAGTTTAAATTTGAACTTCAAAGTATTGTTTTGAAATTTAAATAGTTGAAACCTTAATGTTTTGAAAAGGTTTCAAAACTTGCCCTCAAGTTTTGGTATTTAAATTTTGATTAAAAGTTTGATTTTGATGTATATTTAAATTCTAAACCCTAATGTTTTGAAATGTTTCAAAACTTGCCCTCAAGTTTTGGAATTTAAAAGTTGATTAAAAGTTTAATTTAGGAATGTTAAATTCTAAAACCCTAGTATTGTTTTGAAAAGTTCAAATCACATCCTAATGGTTTTATTAATTAATTAAGGTGTATAATTAAAAGAGGTTTAATAAATCCATAAAAGTTTTGGTTTACAAATTAATTGAATTAAAAGTATAATTGTTAAATTTGACCACCTAGTATTTTAAAACTGTAAAATACACCTTATACTATATATAACATTAAAAGTCTAACATTATATATATATATATATATATATATATATATATATATATATATATATATATATATATATATATATATATATATATATATGTATGAGTAAAAGTCAGTCTTACCGTTAGTAGGCCTCATTCACGAAGCTGGTCTATAAGGGGTGTTTAAGGAAATTGCCTATAAAATGGCGATTGAATGGGTATCCACTCTTACCCACCGCACTCTTGACTAGTGGAGGGTCGTTAGCCGAACGGGTAGGATAGGACAGAACTTTCCATTATAAGTATAATGAAGTACAAAAGTAACTAAATGTTTTACAAATTCCCAATCTTAGTTACCTAGGCAAAAGTGAATTGATGCAATTCCATGAAATTACACTTTGTGCCCTTGCAAAGAAGTTAATGGAGCGTGTGTGGTTTATCGGCACACTAAATGGTTCTAAGCAAAGGTAGCAAAGGGTGACTCATTGTTTGTCATAGTTTGGTGGAGCGTGTGTGGGTTACCGGCACATCGAATAGGTGACTGTAACATGTGGGGGCACCATGTAAGTTTGCATGGTTATTCACAAACTAGAGGGGCATATCGAGATTTAAACATGTCATTGAAATGTTCAATGAATCTCATGGGATCTAGGAGTTTTCATAAAATTAAAACTTAAATTTCTTTTTCGTTTTTCATGGTGGAAATTAGTGAATCGTCATTCACTTACCTTCAAATATTCTGCAACTAGATTACAGCATCCCTTTTCTAGGTTGTAGCGTATTGTGTTGGGTCCTAGCCTTAATATTTCATTTGGGTGATTTATTAAGGACTCAATCTATCAACTAACTTGAATTTATTTTTCTCCCGTTTTGTAGATGTCAAAGTACGACAACTATGGTTTTCCCAAATCCTATGGAACAAGATTTCCACATGAAGATGATATTCCACGATTCGATCGAGGAACAAGAAATCATGCTTCACTTCCTCCTCCTCCTCAAATTATTCTCCCTAACCCACAAGATCGAAGAATTGAAAGGTTCAATGTCACTAAAGCCCTATTGGAAATGAAACATGAAGATGGTAAACCCGTGTGTGCCCACGTTCTAGGAATGAAATCACACATCGATAGGTTGATAATGTTGGGTGCGTCATTCCCTGATGAGTTGGCTATAGGCTGGGTTCTATAGTCACTCCCTGAATCATATAATGAGTTCAAAAGAAAGTATTATATGATGGATCATAACGCAAACCTCATTGACCTAACTTACATGCTCATTGCTGCTGAATCAGAAATGATTTGACAAAGAAATGGAGCATATTTGTTGGGAAAGTCAACCAACCATGCTTCCTAGGACGTTCTAGGAGAATCGACCTGCGTTTGCTGCCAAGAGAAAGGGCGTTGGATACAAGTCTTCCCTAAGAGCCTGAAGAGTCCAGAAGATGGGAGAGTCAAAAAGTATGGTTGTGCTTCAGGTAAAATCCACTATCTAACTCCATTAAGTTCCTATTCGTTGATTCTTAATACATGATGTGATAAGATTGCATTTGAATGTTTTGTAGGATCAGTGAATATCAAGATGAGTCTAATCACAAAGAAATGGATCTCGATCGCATGGACTTGAAGATTAGATTTTGAGCTTAGAAAGTTATGATAGAATTGTTAGGAATATTTGACTACATAGTTTTTCAGTTGATTTTGCATTGTAAGGACAAATGTTTTCCGTTGCTTTTATGAATAAAGTAAATTTTGATTTGACTCATCTATTTATTAATTTATTTCCTTGCAATGAAATCGTTATGAAAAATTGATGTTTTCATATTTCTACAACGAATGGATGTGATTCTTAATTATGTTAATAGTGGAAATGTCAAGAATTTACCAAATAGAGAAAGTTTCTCATCGCCCAAGTTTCAATTGGACAGAAACTTGGAATCATGCAACTTGGTTGCACGATGAATGAGAAATTTCACATTTGGAAATTAGACTATTTCGTTGACAAAGTGTGAAGTGAAGGACTAGGAGATCGAGTACACAAAGTTGTGTGTTGATCAAGTCCACCACAAGAATAACAAAGATATTTGTCATGATTTACTAAAGGATTAGTAAATATGATTATACTTATAAGATTAAGTGTAATTCTGAATTGATTGAAAAAGGTTTAAATCAATAGCAGAACGAATAAGAAGAATCAAGCAGGCAGAAAGATACAAGTTTCTCTATTCTAAGAAGAAGGGAGAGTACCTTTTATGCTTTATGATATAACTTAATGATTAAGAACCATATTTCAATTGATCCTCTAAGTAAATCTTAGTACAATTGTATGTCTAAGAAGAGGAATCAAGAATTGAATAAATGGTTAGATCAAGAACTCAATCATACTTCATTCCAAAACAAGTCTTAGAGTTAAGATTGTAATATTGAGTGACAAGTCTTAAGAAGGTTTATAACATTCATCAAATGTAGAATTTGGAAAATGGTTTTCTTATTCTTGAACATTTGAAATTGGTAAGTTGTGATGACTTGAATAAGACAAAGACCAACTAGGACCAATTTTATGAAATGTTTTGTCTTGATAAAAGCTGCACTAACTCTTGAATATTTGGTTGTCAAGAAATGTTTATTGACAAAAGAATCTTATATGTCAAGGAGTCAGTGGGAGTCTTAATGGTTTTGAAAGGTTTCAGGAACAAATCAAGAATAAACCTTATCGATCATCACTAGCACACGAGTAGAGGTTTACAACCTGTCGTGTTGACATTATCTTGTTTTCGTGCCGTTCCAATTGAATTAATTATGCATGTGAGTACTATGAGTTCTCATTTGAATGCATAAAAGGCAAGGACCTTGATCAATGAAAAGTACATTGATAGGAAAGGGTGTACTGCTTAACTACTTGGAAGACATGGTGGGCAGCCGTGTTACCATAAGGCAAGAAATCAAGATTGAGAAGGTTCGGTCCATATGAGTTTGGATTTGTCGCAAAATTTGGTTTTGACAAATTCACATGGATAGGAACAAATATGCCATTAAAATCTAAGTGTCATAAGATTCCCTCCTTCATGAAAATGACTGTGAGGAAATGCTTTCACTAAGGAAGATTTTAAGAAGATAGTGATTGTGAAAATTGTATTTTCGAATTCGATTATGGTTACGGTATCCCTTTCCATGATTTGAATTATGAGATTTGGCAATTGGTCTAAATTGTTTAAGACACACATATAAACTATCTAAGGCAAAGGTGTTAGAAGCTTTGACAAAAGATTATCAAAGCATTGGGTATTAGAAATATGAACTTCAAGAAATTCAATAGGCATTGTTTTTCTGAAAGTTAAGCTGGTTTCTGAATACATGTCAAAGCTAGTGGGAGCATAAGTGTTATGTTTATAATAATCATCGTGATAGTGGGAGCATAAATGTTATGATTGTATGATTATTAAGGCAAGTATTGCAAGTTAGCAGTATTAATTATAGAAAACAAGAGTTATACTTTGCAAAGTTGTAAGGGTTGAATAGTTGTTTTGCTACAATTAAGGGAGAGAATATTATGCTTCATTTCAAATCTAAAGGCTTAGGTTGTGGAATGTTAATAAATATAGTCAAGGATACATAGTGTGTTCTTAAATTTGGATTATGATTACGGCATTCCTCTTCATATTTCGAATTGAGAGAACGTAGCACGTAAAATATTATGGCAGAAGATTGATAAAGTATCAAAGCTTTATGTAAGACATTATGCATCGTGTCCCATACGCTTCAGGTATAGGATTGATTGCAAATGCTATAATATTTGACCATTCTAAAATTTTCCAAATGTCTAGCGCATTTAGAGGGAAAAGGACAAGAATCGGTTTTGACTAAGATAATTAGACAACTGTCAAAGGACAATCCAAAGTTCGCCGAGGATTGGTCGCTTGTGAGTAGTTGGAAGCATGATATTGGATGGACCATATCAACATTATTATGAATAGATAAGATTCTATTGAGAATGAGTTGTCATATGGTAAGTATGGAAAGGTTTCCATATTGGGAATTGGATATTGAGAATCAATGTCTAGATTAGAAATTTTATGCAAAATGATGTTCAAAGGAATGTACTTTGAGTGAGAGACATCACATCTATGGAATTGTCTTGTAACAATCTCCGATAGAGGACTTTGTAATTTCATTGTCAATAGTCATTGTGACTTTAGTGCAGTGACATTACAAAAGGATCGTTGCATAAAATGTTAGAATCTAACATATTCCATAAGTGGCAAGAATTTGATATTCTTTCACTTATGAAAATGGATTAGGAGTTGTGAAATGAGTATGATTGGAAATGTGTTCATTTGATCTATTTCACAAAGTAAGAACCGTAGGTAAACATTGTGTGCATGCTAAGAGCATGGGACAAGTGTTGTAATTCAAGTAAGAAGTTGATTACCCGAAACAACAAATAATGAGTAATCGATATGGTGATAAATAAAAGGTGTTTTATTTATACTCAAAGGTTTGAGGCCATATGGGATTAGTATTATTCTTGTGTTTCACTTTGCATGTTTTGACTTCCTGAATAATTTAATTGGTTGAGAATAGTCAAATTATTCAAACGGGCGACAGTCGTTCATATGTTGGAAGTAGATATGAATGAAGATTGTCATGAGTTGGTGTGTGGATTGTCTAAAGAGAATTAGACATAAGCAAATGTTTGTTGCAACGCTCATGAGTGCTTATGAATATGATTTGAGCATTGGATTAAACCCATGCTCACTTGGATCACTTCATGGATTTGTATCACAAGTGATTGGTGAGACGATAATATCTTATATTCTTGAAACCGAGATGTGTGAGTTGTATCTTGCGAGTCGGTTGCACATTGATAATATGTAAACGCACCAGTAACTTGGTGTTATAAAACATATTGTTGTGTGTAATTCGGTAACTGAGTGCAAGCGAGCATTGAGTCAAAGTTTATTCGTTCCTTTTATCCAAAGTAGGATAAAAGCGATATCTGTGGGCCCCTCGATGATTTAGTGATGGCACCTAAGTGCTTGGCCAAGCTGGAACTAATTTGATGTGTTCAAATTGTAGTCTGTTGTCAGTCATCATAAATCTGAATTCGGTAAACAGCACATAGACAGAGAGAATGATTTAGATCCATGTCTCAGTCTATACGATATCTAGAATGGAGGAATATATGATCCCTTATCTTAAGGACACGCGTATCTGATAAGATCAGAGTTGACAGCGGCCTTGGAAAGCTACGATTGCAGATTGGGATCTGAAGTCATATGAAGAATAGTTATTAGACTTATCCAAGTGGGAGACTGTTGGATTAGTGTCTAAGTCCATAACTATTTTGGTATGTACTTGACCCGATGGTGCATGGTCCTTTTGGGTTGCCTTCATCAAAGCAACTTGATAGGATGAATTATGGAGAGAAAGGATTAAATATGATTTATTAATATATTATGAGAATAATATATTAAAGGAGAAATCATGTTGTTTAATTAATATTAGTCAAGAATTAATTAGTAATTAGTTTTGTGACTAAAAGAGATTAATTAAACTTAAGGGACTAGAACTGTCGATTGTATGATAGTTGAATATTGAGCTAATGGACTCGATATTAAAAGGGTGGACGAATTCTATGGGGAAACCCATTAGAAATTTTCCTAGGCCTTTAAGGAAAGAGCCCATGGATTGCTTAAGGCCTAAGCATCCAAATTAGGGTTTCCTTGTTAGATAACCCTAATAGCCTCACTATTTAAAGGACCCTATAGCCCCAAAAACGTGGTGAACGAATTGGTTAGGGTTTCCACACGTTTTGGGCAGCCTCCTTCTCTTCTCTTCTTCATCCTCTTGCTTTTGGTGTTTGTGAGCCATTAGAGGAGTGACATTTGTGACTCTAAGCTTTCTAAAGTCGATACAAGAAGGAATTGAGATTGTTATTACTATATAACAATCAAGGTATTATCTAAACCCTTATTCATATGTTATATTGATTAGATCTAGGGTTTTAAGTCTTGGATTAAAAGCATGTACAATAGAGAAACCTAGATCCAAGCTTTAGGGTTTGCATGAGCACATAGGATGTCTTTTGGCTATAACCCATCACTTGGGACTTTCCCTTGCGGTGGTTCTTCGAAGAAGCCTTCCTCTTCTTGCCCCTTCCCTGCCCAATAGCCAAAATAGGAGCAGCGGATGGATTGGGAGTTGGTGCAACAGACTTGTCCTTTAGGTTGCTCTCAGCAGTCCTTAGGAGCCCTTGGAGTTTGCTTTGGGTGACCTCTTACTTGTTCATGTGGTAGGTCATCCTAAATTGATTGTAGCATGAGGGCAAGGAGTGAAGAACAATGTCGATACCCAAATCTTCCCCAAAGTTGACATTCAACTTGCGAAGACAATCAACATACCTTTGCATCTTTTGCAAGTGCACAGTTAGAGACTCTCCACTTCACATTTTAGCAGTGATCATATTCGTTATGATTTCATAGCGCTCTTGCCTCGCGCTTTGGTGATATCTCTCCATCAAGTCTAGATGCATCTCATAAGGATACATGTCCTCATAGGACTTTTGGAATTCGGACTTCATTGTGGCTATCATGATGCAATGGACTTTCATTGCATCACGCTCATGTGTCTCAAACACAACCATTTCTTCGGGAGTAGCAGTTTCTGGATTGATCTTTTCAAGCTTCTCATAGAGAACATACTCCTTGTCCTCGTAACACGCGATCGTGCGAATGTATCTTATCCATTCGCTAAAGTTCGATCCATCGAAAGTCACTTTTTGACAAAGGCTCATTAGCGTGAATGAGCTAGCAGCAGCGTTGTTTGGGTTAGACATCTACAAATAGAAAGGAATAAAGTTTATTAGAGTTAAGTCCCTAACTAACACCCAAAATGGAAATTTAGGGCTAGGACCCAACAACATTATTTTCACATTAGAAAAGGGATACCGTGATCCAACATGCAAATAATTTGGAGGTAAGTGAATGACGGTTCACAAATTCTTCACCATGAAAAACATAAGCTTAAGTTTTAAATGTATTGAGAATTCCTAGATTCGTTGAGATTCATTGAATTTTTCAATGGCATGTTTAAATCTCGATATGCCCCTCTAGTTTGTGACTGGGATATCGAGGATTACAAAGCGGGTGTGAATAACCATGAAAATCCACATGGTGCCTTCATTGTTACAATCACGTATTCGATGTGCCGGTAAACCACACATGCTCCACCGAACTATGACAAACAATGAATCACCCTTTGCCACCTTTTCTTAGAGCCAATTAGTGTGTCGGTTAACCACACACGCTCCACTAACATCTAAACAAGGGTGCAAAGTGTAATTTCATGGGATTGCATCAATTCACTTTTCCTAAAGTAACTAAGATTGGGAATTTTATAAAATAGTTTAGTTACTTTAAATAGATTCATTATACTTATTAATGAGAATAGGTTTGCCTTATCCTACCCGTTCGGCTAACGACCCTCCACCAGACAAGTAAGCGGTGGGTGTGAGTGTACACCCATTAAGCGTCATTTTATAGGCAGCAACCTTATACCCACCTTATAGACTGGCTTCGTGAATGAGGCCTACTAACGGTAAGACTAGCATCTTTAATCATATATATATATATATATATATATATATATATATATATATATATATATATATATATATATATATATATATATATTAAGCTTGTAATAATATATTAGTATAGTGTTGAATTTTAAACTTATAAAATTCTAGAGTTTGAAATTTAAATTATTCAAATTAGACTTTTAATTACTAAACTTAAATTTCAAAACTTGAGGACAAGTTTTAAAGTTTTCAAAACATAAGGATCAAATAGCAAATAATATAAATCAACTAATTAGATTATCTCAATTTGATCTTATTTAATATTACTTGCAAGACAATCCACCAATTCAATTCAATTAATCAATTATTATAATATAAGGAAATTATTATTCAACTAATTGGTAATTATCTTTTGTTTGGTCAACAATATACTCATATATATGTTTAAAATCGGATTTTAATGACCCAAAGCAGTTAAGGTAAGTTTCCTCAAGTAAAACAACAAGAAATCTCAAAACTCCCTCTTTCTGACGCTCGAACTCGCCGAGTTCCCACTATGGACTCGCCGAGTTGGAGCTACTCGCCGAGTCCACAGTGCAACTCGCCGACTTCATCAGGCAGAAACACAAAATCGAATTTTTCAAGCAACAAGCAATCAAGCAATGTATCAATTCAATAGAAATCAATCAAAGCTCTGATACCACTGATGGGTTTGAGCCACAAGAACTTTCCTATGTGCACATGCAAACCCTAATTGGTTGGATCTAGGTTTCTCTAATTGAACATGCATTGTATCCAAGACTTTCAATACTAGATCTAATGTAAACAATTGATTCTAATCATATGAATTAGGATCTAGAATAATACCTTGGATTACTTGCTTGATACTTCTTCTTCTTGGAGCTTAGAGTCACAATTGTCACACCTCTAATGGCTTACAAACACCAACTAGTAAGAAGATGATTTGAGAGAGGGAGAGAGGTGAGAAATCGGCTCTAGGGTTTCCTCAAAAGATTCAGTGGCCGATTTCTCCAACCCTAAGGGTCTATTTATACTATGAGCTCCTAGGGTTTCACCTTAAACCCTAATTGATAACTTAGCCTCAAAGCAATCCAAAGATCCTTCTAGATAAGGCCTTGGAAAATTTTTAAGATATCCATATCCTTAAAATCGTCCCTTCCAATATCCATAAGGATTCATAGCCCTAAACACAACTATCACACATTTGACAGTTTATGCCCCTTTATTCAATTAATCTCTTTAAGTCACCAAATTAATTCTCAATTAATATATGACTTATATTAATCAAATAACATTATTATTCCTTTAATATATTATTCTTATAATACATTAATAATAATATCTCTTCTCTCTATATAAATCACCTTGTCAAGTTGCTATGGTGAAGGCAACCCAAAAGGACCATGCACAACCGGGTCAAGTACTTACCAAATATAGTTACAGCCTTAGACACTAATCCAACAAACCCATCACGCGCCACTTGCATAAAATGCAAAGGTTTGTGGACCGGTTGCTAAAGTTAAATGTGAACTTCCCTGAGGAGCTGGCTATAGATATCATTCTACACTCCTTACCTCCATGTTATGATTAGTTCCGCATGACCTATCATATGAACAAGGAGGAGGTCACACTTAGAAAACTTCAAGGGCTTTTGAGGACAGCCGAAAGTGGTCTCAAAGGTAAAAATGTTGTTTCTACTCCTACCGTAACTGCCCCTGTTATTGCAATTGGACAAGGAAAATGGAAGAAGAGGAAGGCTCCCTCAAAGATATGCAAGAGAAAGTCTCTTGATGGATCCTTTTCAAGTGGGACCACGGCTGGTTCTGCTGCTCCCTCTTTCATTCCTAAGGAAGCAGAGTGATTCTACTATAATGAGAAAGGGCACTGGATGCAAAGCTGCCCCAAATACTTGTAGGATGTCAAGGATGGGAAGGTTAAACCCACCCATGCATGTATTTATACTATTATATCTAAAAACTCATCACATTCTAACTCTTGGGTCCTTGATACAGGTTGTGGATTTCACATTTGTTCTCATGTGCAGGGTCTAAAAAGAAGTAAGGATATGGAGCACAGGAAGATAAACTTGATCATGGGGAATAGGAAGTTTTCACCTATCACCAAGATTGGAGTTTACTCTTTATTGCTTAATAGTGAGTTAGAAATATATTTGAATAATTGTTGCTACTCATCTGAAATGACGATAAATATTATTTCCTTTCATGGTTTGTACAAACAAGGTTTTATTTTTTCATTTGATAATGAAATTGGTGCTATTAGTGATTATTATAATGGTGTTTTTATTTTAAAGAATTACCTTGTAATGGTGTATATGAAACTGTGATGTTTGTAGACAACTTAGGAAATAATGTGTTGCACATTGATTCTTCCAATGAATTGGATAGGCATGCTTGTGGCATTGTCGTCTTGGACATGTCAGCAAGAAGCGCATAGGCCAAATCCAAAAGGCTGGAGTTTTGGAATCATTTGACTTAAGGTCGGATGACACTTACGAATCATGCTTACATGGAAAGATGACCAAGTCACCCTTCACTGGTACTTGTGAAAGGAGTGAAGGTTTGTTGGATCTTACACACACCAATGTGTGTGGGCCCTTCAGAACCGCCACAAGGGATGCTAACCGCTTCTATGTGACTTTTATTGATGATTACAGATGATATGGCTATGTCTACTTAATCAAGCATAAGTCAGAAACCTTTAAGAAATTCAAAGAGTTTAAACAAGAAATGGAGAATCAGCTGGGCAGGAAGATAAAGATGCTTCGATTTGATTAGGGTGGTGAGTATCTTAGTATCGAGTTCCTTGACCATCTTAAGGAATGTGGAATTGTTACACAGTTGATGCCACCTAGGAAACCACAGCTTAATGGTGTGGATGGGAGGCGCAATCGAACCTTTTTGGACATGGTTCGTTCCATGATGAGTCGAGCTTCGTTACATATCTCATTCTGGGGGTATGCCTTAGAAACTACCGCTCATATCCTTAATCTAGTCCCAACCAGATGGTTGCCAAAACACCTCACGAGATGTGGACAGGGAAGGCTCCCTCGTTAGCACACATCAAGGTTTGGGGTTACGAGGCCTTCGTGAAACATGAGACTCACGACAAGCTCTAACCTCGAAGTGAGCGATGTATTTACATCGGCTACCCACAGAAATCCTTTGGTTATCTCTTCTATAGACTGAGTGATAAGGTTGTCTTCATTGCGAGGAGGGGAGTCTTTCGCAAGAGATAGCTCATTGGTAAAGGAGACAGTGGGGGACAAATTGGCCTTGAAGAGCTTCATGTTGAACCGATTGACGAGTCCGTACCTATGAAGCGTTCCAATAGAGTTAGTGTTCCACCTGTGTTATATGGTTTTCATATAACATCTGAGGGTGATACATTTATCAGTGATAGCACACTAATAAATTAGAATGAACCTAACAACTACAAGGAAGTCATGACACCCCGAGTCTGCTAAATGGAAAGAGGCGATGGACAGTGAGATTCAGTCCATGTATGACAATCAAGTTTGGAACTTGGTTGACAATATACCGGGTCATAAGACAGTCGGGTGCAAATGGATCTTCAAGAAGAAGACCAACATGGATGGAAAGGTACACAATTATAAGGCGCGACTAGTTGCGAAGGGCTTTACTCAAACTCCAGGAGTTGACTATGTTGAGACCTTTTCGCCAGTAGCGAAGATTTAGTCTATTAGGGTTATGCTAGGCATAGCTGCATTTTATGATTATGAAATATGGAATATGGATGTAAAAACCGCTTTCCTTAATGGAATGTTGGTTGATGATGTTTACATGAGTCAGCCATAGGGTTTTGTCGATGCAAAGTACCCTAATAGAGTGTGTAAGCTTGAGAAATCCATTTATGGATTAAAACAAGCATCTCACATATGGAATCTTTGTTTCGATGAGAAAGTCAAAGAGTTCGAGAAGCGAGGATGAGTCATGTGTATATGTCAAGGCTAGTTGGAGCATAGTTAGCTTTCTGGTGTTGTATGTGGATGACATACTACTCATACGAAATGACATCCCAACCTTGCAGAAGGTTAAGTCTAGGCTTGGGAAGTGCTTCTCTATGAAGGACCTTGGAGAAGTTGCCTATATTTTGGGGATAAGGATATTGAGAGATAGGAGTAAGAGACTAATTAGACTTAGTCAAAGTACCTACTTGGATAATGTGTTGCAAAGATTCAGCATGCAGGATTCCAGGAAAGGTGACTTACCGATCCAGAAAAATACCAAACTGAGTAAAACTCATAGTCCGAGTATAAAGGCTGAGATAGTTGAGATGAGTCGAATACCATATGCTTCCGCTGTTGGCTCGATCATGTATGCTATGACTTGTACTCGCCCTTATGAGGCTTTTTCTTTAAGCATGGTCAGCAGATATCAGGGGAATCCCGGTAAGGCTCACTGGACTGCGGTAAAGAACATTCTCAAGTACCTGCAGAGGACTAAGGACTGGGTCCTTACCCTCAATGAGAGTGATGAACTGAGTGTGGTGGGGTATAGTGATGCCAACTTTTAGACCGACAGAGATAATTTCCGCTCTCATTCGGGCTGGGTCTTTACCCTAAATGGAGGAGAAATAACTTGGAAAAGTTCCAAGCAGGAGACAGCAGTTGATTCAACGTGCGAATCAAAGTACATAGCAGCAAGCGAGGCGGCGAAGGAAGCAATATGGCTGAAGAACTTCATCCGAGACCTTGGAGTTGTACCAGCTATAAAGGAGCCTATGGAGATTTTCTGTGACAGATCATGGCAGATCCAGGCACATCGATAGAAAATATCACTTCATAAGACATCGGATAGAAGAAGGACTCCTCATAGCAAAGAGGGTATCGTCAGAGGAGAACCCAACAGATCCCCTTACGAAGGGACTGAGTAGGTTTAAGCACTTACAGCATGCGAGGCACATCGGGCAGACGGACGATATTAGTTTTAATGATTAGATAGTTTTGAAACTTGTAATAGTTGAAATGTAATTGACATTTGATGATTAAATAAAAGGTGCTTTTTATTTATAAGTAATGTTACAATCTTGTGTCAATCATTACTATTGTTTCACTTTGCATGTTTTGACTTCCAGAATAATTATATTATTCAAACTATCCACAGTCGATCATACGTTGGAAGTAGGTATTGAGGCAAGACTGTCATAAATTTGGCTTGTAGATTATTTGAATTGTATTAGACATAGCAAAGTTTGATGCAACATACATGAGTGCTCATAAGGTCTGAGTATTGGATTAAACCCACGCTCACTTGTATCACTTTATGGAATTCATCTCGCGTGATCGTGAGACGAAACTACTTCAATAACTTGATGCTATAAAACGTGCGGTTGTGTACAATTTGATGAGTAGTTAGTACAAGCATATGAGTCAAAGTTTATATGTTCTTTTGGTACTTGGAGGATTAAAAGCGATATCTTGGGCCCCTCGATGATTTTGTTTTAACTTATGTGATTGGCCCGGTCAGAACTAAATTGATGTGTTCGATTAAGTTCTATGTCAAACAAATCAGAAATTAGGAAACAAACTGCTGGACAATAAGTATGACGTTGTTCCATGTATTTTTCTGGTTGAATCTTGAGAACAAAGGATTATATGATCACTTATCTAAAATGGCAAGTCACGGTTCAACAGACGCTTTTAAGAGCTACCATTTCTAGTCAGATCCTGAAGTCATACTTGCAACTATATTTATTAGACGTATCCAAGTGGGAGACTGTTGGATAAGGTGTCTAAGTCCATAACTATAATTGGTATGTACTTGACCCGAGAGTAGCATGGTCCATTTAGGTTGCATGGCACCAGAACAATCTGAAGGATGGAAAATTGAGAAGAGGTTATTTATGATTTATTAATATATTATAAGTTCTAATATATTAATGTGAAATCATATTATTTAATTAGTATTGATCAAGAATTAATTTGGAATTAATTTTGTCATCAAAAGAGACTAATTAAATATATGGGGATTGATTGTGTAAATCATTGATTCTTATAATGTGGGCCAATGATACATAATTCTTTAAGTCGGGCTAATCCAGTGTCACAACCCATGGATGGTCCATGGACGTTTAAACCCATAGAGCATAAGGAATATGGAAGGTCATTCACATTAGGGTTTACATGGTGTAACCCTAGTTTTACCACACTATCTAAGAAACCCCTTGGTTAGTGAAATCGGCTACTAGTGTTCTTGGAAGAGCTATAGCCGATTTTTGAGTGCAAGTATTCTCTGTCACACCCCAAAACTGGAACGGCGGAAACGTTCTGGGGTGGATGACGTCATGTCAAGTATCACAACCATTGCAGTATAGTAATCAAAGTACAACAACCATTGCATTAATAGTAATAGTTTTACATAAGTTACATTTTATAGAGACATCAAATAATACAGAAACTAGTATAGATGCAGCTCAGTTCTAGGCTGGCTTCACAAAAGCTCCCGGGTGTACCTGTGTATTGCTGACCTGAGAATACAAGTTATCTTGAAAGCGAGTATCAGCATTTTTATAAATTCTGGTGAGTTCATAAGTATTTAGTGTCATTTGTGTAAGTAAGCATTTTATTCAAAATAACTTTATAAAAAGTAGTAGTTTAGAATCTACGGTGTATTAGCGTCCTTTCCAGAAAATCCTATATTTTCTAATTAAAAGCAGTCTCCTACCAAGACTCGACAGTGTTATGTTTTAAAGAGAAATTTTCCCTAAAATACTATCATTACCAAAATAAGGTATTTGATTTTAAAGAAAGTAGGAGAATATCACTAGTAAAAATCCTAGGGGAAAATAACATATGCCTCAGCAAAGTGTACTGCTGACTAAGGCCAAAGAAATCATAGACACCAGCAGAGTATCGAATGAATGATATGCCTGGCTCAGTCTAACAAAAGGATGCACAGACCCCAGACGGTATCAAATGTACGATACGGCTAGCAAGGTCTAAAACAAAGAAACATAGACCCCAGACAGTATCAAATGAACGATACAGCTAGTAAGGTCTAAAACAAAGAAACAAAGACCCCATACAGTATCAAATGAACGATACAGCTAGCAAGGTCTAAAATAAAGAAACACAGACCCCAGACAGTATCAAATGAACGATACAGCTAGCAAGGTCTAAAACAAAGGGTAATCCTAAGAGTGTTGTTTCAAGACTACAGTGTTAATTCTCGTTACCTTAAGGCCATGAATTATAAGGTAAACATGGAGATACTCGCAACCATACTGATTGACACTAGAGTACTTGACGCCCTGCAAGCGTCGGAATAAATGTGACATTTGTCACCCCTTGGCCACGTAGGCCGTGGACTGTAGCTAGCATTCAGGGTGCGGGAGTGTCAGTCCCGTATAGATATATACACACAATCCCCGCTCTCCCTCCAAGAGACTCTGGTTACCAAATCGACGACGGGGAGATCCGTGTCTTGAAGATGCATCGCGTATTCTGAATTCTATTTGAGGCGCTGGTGAAATGTTATAGACTCGCGAATGAACTGACTCCTTTGGAATTCTCGTACTAAAAAGAGTAAATAGAACCTCCTAACTATTCCTATAATAGTTACTAGTGTCTCTGATCTATGAATGATGAATGGAAGGATGCCCTTGCTACCCAAGGGAATTGAACTGGTCGGTGTAAACCTTTATGTCTATACGTGTATACATGATATATAACTAATGTTTAAATGACCTTCGGACGGATATCCGATACCCACCAGACCACATCCCAACGAGGAAAAGGAAACAGGGCGAAGTAGCCTTCCTAAGTCTTTTAAACATTATTTATATAACTATACAAGTACAAGCATGCATTTAACGAAGTAGAAGCCTAAAAGTATAGAAGAAAACTTTGGTAAAACCTTTGGAAAACCTTTAAAAATAAGAATTTACGACTTGATATCGTTATGTAAAACAAGCTTTGAAAACCGTTCATAAACACGTTTCGAATAAAATTTGATAACACAATATAAGTAAAGAAAATCTTTGTTTAAAACATTGTTGTAACTGGTTTAGAAGTAAAACATATAGCACGAGAGATAATTTGAGAAAAGATTTAAACAAGTAAAGACGTTTGGAAAACCATCTATAGTATTATACTTGGTAAAACAGCTGAAAGTGTGATAAATCCTTGTACATGCGGGTTATTAATCACATATGATTGATATGATAACTAGCATGTTTTAACTTGTATCCCCCCCCCCCATAAAAGCATGTAAAAACATTTAAAAGGTTAATTCAGGGGTATGAACTCACCTGTTGTAAGTGGATCGGGCGGAGGTGCCGGTTGGGTGCTCGGTGTCAAGTAAAGACTTGAGCACACTTAGTGACCTATTAACATATGATGACATATGTTTACATACAATTAGTAATTATACTACTAATTAAACACGTATACACATCCTAATGTGCGGAAAACACTTTGATCAAGTGCTAGGGGTGTCCCGGGTAGCATCTAAGGGTGTGTATGGCCTAGTTAGGGAGTTTACTCTTCAAGAGTAACTTTTTATAGAGTTTACGGCCATAAGACCATATCCCCATGAGTTTACGGCCGTAAACTCATGGGTGGTGTGTTCTTGGATGCTTTAAGGTCTTATCTCACTTGTGGAATTAGGCTAGGTTCAATTCTAGGGCATAGGGAGTGGTTTAATCACCCAATGGACAAGTTTAAGAAGTTTACAGTTGTAAACAAGGAGTTTACGGCCGTAAACTCTTACATACCCCTTTCCTTTTGTGAATTAAGGTCCTAAATGATAGAGAATAAAGTTCTATGCATTTTTCCAAGTCAAATGGAGAAGTTAGGGCATCATTTGGCCACTTTTTGGGAGTTTACGGCCCATGGACCAATCCTAGGGGGGTTTATGGCCGTAAACTCCTATTTCCAATGTTTCTTTGATGTTTAACGCCTTTACTTCAATGGTGGTTGCTTCTAGACATTTTCCCAAGTCGTGGGAGGTGTTTGAGGGCAATTCTAACACCTTACAAGGTGTTCACTGCCCTTGAAGAGGGTTTACGGTCCAAGAGTGTTCTTGGGCCGTAAACTCAAGTTTACTCTTCATATGATAAGATTTTGGTGTTCTAAGCTCGTATGTGCAAGTCTACAAGTCATATCTAAGCCCTAGGAGTGATTTGGAAGGGTTTTGGGGCTCCAAAACCCCACTTATGGGTGTTCACGGTCCAAGAGTGCTCTTGGGCCGTAAACACATGCTTTGGCCCCTATTTGATGTCTTAAACACGAATTTGCATGTTAAATGAGCTAAACAACAAGTTAGGGTAGATTACTTACTAGTTTGGGGCTCGAAATGGGCGGTTTTTGGATCGAAAGCAACTTGTAGAGAGAGAGTGTAGAGAGAGAGTGAAAAGGGTGGAAATGAGGTTTACTCTCCCTTATATAGGGGTTTGATTTTGTGGCTCGGTGAAAATCTACCCAAGACAAACGTTAAACGGGGCTTTTGGTCGCACCCAATTAAATGGTCGTAATTTGACTTGCTTGAAACTAAAACTTTTCAAGGGATAATTTAGGGTGTTTCTAATTTGTTCCAACCCTTACGAAGTCATAATAAAGTCCTAATTTAATTAACCTAATCTAAAAAGGTTATCGGACAATTTAATAAAGCGGGTCTTATTAACGGAAGATGTGGTTAAAAATGACGGGATAAATTTCGGGTTGTCACATCATCCCCCCGTTAGAGGGAATTTCGTCCCGAAATTAGGGTTTGGGTAAGGAAGTAGGCATGAACAATCGGGTAGAGGTATGAGGCCACTTCCTATTCGGTTGGTCCTCGCACTCCCAAGTGAACTCTGGCTTTTGCTTGGCGTGCTAACAAACCTTCACTTACGGGATGTGGATTCCGCTTCATTCAGTTAGTGATTCCTACATGTTCGTCTACGAAGTTAGGGTTCCCAACGATTTCTATCAAGACGAGTGGGATACAAAGAGTGACGTCAGGCAAACACTTTTCAAATCTAAGGAGTGGATTGACTTGGGGCGAAACTTATGGAATTTCTGAAAGTAGTCGTGGTCTGACGAGGGTTGGACCAATTTTGTGAGGAATCTCGGATGGTCCTAAGTTCTCGGAAGGGTAGAGCTTTTCAGTACTTAGAACACAGTGTACTTCTATGGCGAGATCATCACTGGCGTGATCTCCATTTTGAAGTTCCAAACGTTCTCTCGTATTGGGAGAGTAGTCCTTCAGGTTGAGTCTTAGAAAGCTCGGGTTGTCCTTGTATTTGTGTTTCCTGTCGATCGGCTTTCAGAGGTTTTCAAGATCATTGGATGCATTGGATGTCTACGGGTATCTGTTTGTTGTAGGGTGTCTATCTCAACTTAGTGCAAAATGAACCTGCACTTCTGGTTCTTGAGACGTTTCTAACGAAAACTCTCGTAGTCGGTGA
This sequence comes from Lactuca sativa, assembly GCF_002870075.4. Taxonomy (NCBI): domain Eukaryota; kingdom Viridiplantae; phylum Streptophyta; class Magnoliopsida; order Asterales; family Asteraceae; genus Lactuca; species Lactuca sativa. The sequence continues at coordinate 39,089,842 of NC_056629.2, read as the reverse complement.
GATAGGGTTTTACCATACGGTTGTTTAGAAAGTTTTTTTTTTAAATTTTCATCATCGTCTAGTCGACACTTTCACAATATGATTCCTAACGGGAAAGAATCATGCTCTTACTCATTTTGATGTTTCATAAACAGCAAGGTCTGCTCAGGGTTAACTCAATCCTTAGAGAATTCTTTTTAAGTGTTGGACTATCTCGGGAGGTGGTTCTACTATCTTTGCGTGAGATAGTATTCCTGGAACACCTAGTAGTCCAAAAAAATATCTAAGACATGCCCTATTCTCTAAGGTGTCGGTTTACTCCAATTGCAGAAAGCGCGTGCTCTTGTATAACCCATCGACTAATACCTAGACTGGCGTCAAGTCTATAATCTCTTCGGGATCTGGGTTATGAAGCTTAACGCAACCTACTTTCTCACTTTATTCAAGTATTCTTGGCTGTGGAGGTTATCATGTGGTTCCTAGCATTCTAGTATTCACTTCGAAGAATGCAGTCTATCATCTACAGGGCATCGGTGACTTCTTCCACGTCAGGATGCGGAGTGTCCTAGGCACTACTCGTCGGTAACGGGGTGGAAGAAGTGCCTGAGTAGTGCGAGCATCTTCTGCAACTACTCTTCCGAGGGTTCTGAGTTTTCTTGATTTTAGGTTAAGTCTAGAAGTATAGGGTTTCGTCACTCGGAGCTTCTAATCTCCTCATCCACTCTTCTCAAAGTTTAACTTATCGCAGCTTCCGGATTTCCGGGATATCTGCTGAGATGCTTAATTCGGGGGGATTAAGCGTGAATGGATGGTCGTATTCAATGTCCTTGACTCTTACGACTCAGATTTCTATACCAATTGAGGGTGTTAGCTACTATGTTGGCTTAACCGGGATGACAACAATTTCGGATTTGTGGTCATTATATTGGCTCAACCCGTAGTGTTTCTCTTGACTCTAGCTCCTATTTTATGGGATAGGATGAAGGGTTTTACTATGAGGTTTGTGGTAAGGCCCATACTTGGCTTAACCACTAATACTTGGTGTATGCAAGCCGTATATAATTGAGGTCGGCAGGATGTTCAGTTGTGCGACTCCACCCCAGACCCATAACCCAACGAGGAACAAGGAGTAGGGAGGAAGCACACATCTTAAATCTTTTTTATCTCAATTATATACCACTCTTATGCATATACTCAGTTAATAGTAGTCAATCCCATGAGTTCTATCCTCTAGATTCACGAACCTGATTGTGAGGTGCAAAGGGTCTTTATGGGGGATCTACGGAGTAGGTTTTGGGTGGTTATCGTCTTCTGGAATGCCTGCAATGTCTTTCGCTTCGGTTCCTATCTGTCTAAGAAGGGGTTGGTTAACAGCGTGCGGTACCCTTCTCCTGGGTACTTTGGAAGGTTTGAGATAAGAGGGACGTTGACGGATCGCATTAGGTTTTATTATTTTTAGGTTCGGAAGAACCTTTATTTGCCGAAATGACTACGGTGAAAGTTCTTTTTACACAGCACTAGTGATTTACACATGGTTGCACTAAGTCAAACCATGATTGATAGAGGCGTCGAAGTTAGCATACATCGACATGATATAGAATGAGGGCCGATAGGGCCACGTGCTGAACGGGCACACAAGTTCTTTGCGTCTCGGGTTTCGTCCCGTGTATCACTGTCGCAGATACTTGGACCGATAGAGTCGACGCGGAACTATAGAGGGTCCTGAGTGTTTCGGAATAGGGTACCTTTCACGAATGGATTCTCATGAGGCCCTTCTATAATCGCCTAACATATACTAGTCATGTATAATTAAGGTGGGAAGGACTGTTGACTGAGCGACTCCGCCCTAAATCCACAACCAAAAGAGGAACAGGAAATGAGGCAGCATCACTCACTCTAGGTCTATCCATCTTAAGTGTACATGGACGTAACGTATATATCTAGCCATTATAGCTTTACCTGATGAAATTTTAAATTTTATAATAGTGCTGCGACTTTCGCCTTAACGGGGGAGTAATTACATTTAGAATTAGCCTTTTAATGTTTTCGGTTAGTTATCTAGGATTGAGAGACGTACCAAAATCTATCGGGTTCCTTGATGCTTCCCCATAGGTATTTAGAGTTAGACTCCTCCTGTGCCTTTGTCGTTTCCTTCAGTTGGGCAGTCCTTCTTGAAGTGTCCAATCCCACCACATAGATGGCATACTTGATTGGTCGCCACATTGGTGGTTGATGTAATAAACTCAACCGAGGTTCTGAAGACGTGAGCAGTATGCCCCTTCATGTTGCACCTAGCACAAAATAGTTCCCGACATATACCATGATGATGGTAGCTACACTTGCTGTAGTGGGGAAGGATTCCTAGGTATGGTCTCCTTGAAGTCGGGATGGAAGGGTTGACAGGGGTATTGACTGTCTCAGCTTGCTGACCTTCGGAAGGTCCTTGAGCCGAGGTACTTCCTTCCTCGTTCTTGAACTTCCTCATCAGTGGAGTTGGTTGAGGTTCTTGGGTGGCTGGGTACGCAGGTGTTGGTTGCTGCTGTCCATTGCTAAGATTGGGAATCCCGACAGGGCTCTTTCTAACATTGGCGTTGTTAGCATTCAGATGAGCCATGACAGCTGCTACGGCTACCGAGACTGCAGCTTGGAACGTAGCTTCATCGAATAGGAGAGTAGGTTTCTTGCCAATGGATTGGTTATGCTTCTTCGGAGGCATGGTTTTCCTACACGGAAAGGAATACAAGCTGGTGAGAGACGATGGTTAACTCTGGACGCATCTATCGTTACTATATTAGGCATAAATTTTTTCCCGCGCCTCGGATTTTGGTTGTCTGAGTGTCGACCTACATCCCTATGATGTAGTCCAGGTATTCAAGGTAGGAGTAAGAGTATCGGAAGCCATACGATGGGAATCGTTCCTACTAAGTTATCTTTATGCTGGAAAGGTTCACTCTCCGGCTTTGGAAAGATTTGAGGGAATTTCGGAACGAAAATCACAGAAGAACAGGCTCAGGAAGGCTTATGGCTAGACCTTCTCAATCGAGGTTTTGAGATCCGATCTAATCGTATTACTTGCGACGGGAAAAGGCGATTTACCTAACACATAGTGTGAGTAGTGTAATCACTAACTCTCCAAATTGTATTATTTTATGGGTGTATTAGCATGACGAATACAAGGAAAAGACACTTCTCGGGTTCCATGTACTGGCTCCCTCTGTCTATCTCATATCCTTGACTCGGACCGGCGTTGGTTTTCTTCGGGTAGTTACCTAGGGTTCTCTTCTCATATTGAATTTCTACTCCGTCTTACCTCCGATTCTGACTCTGGGTGTCATCAATTCATGATGGATGACTGGAAATCTCGGAAGTTTAGGCAAATTTCCCACCATGTCCCTAAAAAGGGTATAGGCACTCGGTGGTTTCAATTTTCTCGTCTTGGTTCATTTATTTCCAAACTAGAAATCTTCTCAATGAATCTCTTCTGGGTCTGAATCAACTCTTCTGTCGAACACTGAAGTGGATAGGGTTTTCTACAGGGTTCGTGCGAGAATGGAAATGTCTACAGAATCCTAAGAGATCATTAGCATTTCACTAGGTGATCCGTATCGAGTCCTGCTACAATTACATAGGGTACACAAGTTATATATAGCTTAGATCCGATAGGCCTTCGAATATGTGATACTACTCTATATCCACATCCCAACGAGGAAGAGGAAGTAGAGCGAAACCACACATTCTTAGTCTATGGGATCCTTATTATATATAACCTTGGGAGTATACCCTCTGTAATCGTAGGTATATCAATAAGGATCTTTTTAGTTATTCACACAAGGTTATCTATGGATCCTAAAATACCCCTATGGTGTTTTAATTTCTTGTTTGATTCTTACTTCTGAATATGATTCTGGGATTAATGTGAGTCTTTTAGTATTCCAAAATACTCCCATAGTATTTTTAAACTTTATGTTTGGCTCTAGCATTTCTAGTTGGTAAGTTTCAGACTCGTTGCAACACCATTATCACTCCCAAGCACACGTTCATCGCATCTCGAATAAATGTAGTTGATTAGGTTACATTTATTCCAGCTTACGATTACATAACTGCCCAGGTTTGACGGTAATGTTCAACATCCGAAGACTTTTATTCTTGTGATACTTGTGTTCGAGTGTTTAGATTTTGGATGTTCTTATACTTTGGTAAAATATGGTTATATTTTAAAGTATAATTCTTGGTTAGAGTGTTTTATCCCTATGTATTTATAGGTTGTATATCTTTTATGAATTGATATACTTAGCTCACTATAAACAATGCTCTGATACCAATCTGTCACACCCCAAAACCGGTACGACGGAAACGTTGTGGGGTGGATGACGTAATGTCAAGTATCACAACCATTGCAGTATAGTAATCAAAGTACAACAACCATTGCATTAATAGTAATAGTTTTACATAAGTTACATTTTATAGAGACATCAAATAATACAGAAACTAGTATAGATGCAGCTCGGTTCTAGGCTGGCTTCACAAAAGCTCCAGGGTGTACCTGTGTATTGCTGACCTGAGAATACAAGTTATCTTGAAAGCGAGTATCAGTATTTTTATAAATTCTGGTGAGTTCATAAGTATTTAGTGTCATTTGTGTAAGTAAGCATTTTATTCAAAATAACTTTATAAAAAGTAGTAGTTTAGAATCTACGGTGTATTAGCGTCCTTTCCAGAAAATCCTATATTTTCTAATTAAAAGCAGTCTCCTACCAAGACTCGACAGTGTTATGTTTTAAAGAGAAATTTTCCCTGAAATACTATCATTACCAAAATAAGGTATTTGATTTTAAAGAAAGTAGGAGAATATCACTAGTAAAAATCCTAGGGGAAAATAACATATGCCTCAGCAGAGTGTACTGCTGACTAAGGCCAAAGAAATCATAGACTCCAGCAGAGTATCGAATGAATGATATGCCTGACTCAGTCTAACAAAAGGATGCACAGACCCCAGACGGTATCAAATGTACGATACGGCTAGCAAGGTCTAAAACAAAGAAACACAGACCCCAGACAGTATCAAATGAACGATACAGCTAGTAAGGTCTAAAACAAAGAAACACAGACCCCAGACAGTATCAAATGAACGATATAGCTAGCAAGGTCTAAAACAAAGAAACACAGACCCCATACAGTATCAAATGAACGATACAGCTAGTAAGGTCTAAAACAAAGAAACACAGTCCCCAGACAGTATCAAATGAACGATACAGCTAGCAAGGTCTAAAACAAAGAAACACAGACCCCAGACAGTATCAAATGAACGATACAGCTAGCAAGGTCTAAAACAAAGGGTAATCCTAAGAGTGTTGTTTCAAGACTACAGTGTTAATTCTCGTTACCTTAAGGCCATGAATTATAAGGTAAACATGGAGATACTCGCAACCATACTGATTGACACTAGAGTACTTGACGCCCTGCAAGCGTCAGAATAAATGTGACATTTGTCACCCCTTGGCCTGGTAGGCCGTGGACTGTAGCTAGCAGTCAGGGTGCGGGAGTGTCAGTCCCGTAAAGATCTATACACACAATCCCCGCTCTCCCTCCATGAGACTCTGGTTACCAACTCGACGACGGGGAGATCCGTGTCTTGAAGATGCTTCGCGTATTTTAAATTCTATTAGTGGCGCTGGAGAAATGTTATAGAATCGTGAATGAACTAACTCTTTTGGAATTCTCGTACTAAAAAGAGTAAATAGAACCTCCTAACTATTCCTATAATAGTTACTAGTGTCTCTGATCTATGAATGATGAATGGAAGGATGCCCTTGCTACCCAAGGGAATTGAACTGGTCGGTGTAAACCTTTATGTCTATACGTGTATACATGATATATAACTAATGTTTAAACGACTTTCGGACGGATATCCGATACCCACCAGACCACATCCCAACGAGGAAAAGGAAACAGGGCGAAGTAGCCTTCCTAAGTCTTTTAAACATTATTTATATAACTATACAAGTACAAGCATGCATTTAACGAAGTAGAAGCCTAAAAGTATAGAAGAAAACTTTGGTAAAACCTTTGGAAAACCTTTAAAAATAAGAATTTACGACTTGATATCGTTATGTAAAACAAGCTTTGAAAACCGTTCATAAACACGTTTTGAATAAAATTTGATAACACAATATAAGTAAAGAAAATCTTTGTTTAAAACATTGTTGTAACTGGTTTAGAAGTAAAACATATAGCACAAGAGATAATTTGAGAAAAGATTTAAACAAGTAAAGACGTTTGGAAAACCATCTATAGTATTATACTTGGTAAAACAGCTGAAAGTGTGATAAATCCTTGTACATGCGGGTTATTAATCACATATGATTGATATGATAACTAGCATGTTTTAACTTGTATTCCCCCCCCCCCATAAAAGCATGTAAAAACATTTAAAAGGTTAATTCAGGGGTATGAACTCACCTGTTGTAAGTGGATCGGGCGGAGGTGCCGGTTGGGTGCTCGGTGTCAAGTAAAGACTTGAGCACACTTAGTGACCTATTAACATATGATGACATATGTTTACATACAATTAGTAATTATACTACTAATTAAACACGTATACACATCCTAATGTGCGGAAAACACTTTGATCAAGTGCTAGGGGTGTCCCGGGTAGCATCTAAGGGTGTGTATGGCCTAGTTAGGGAGTTTACTCTTCAAGAGTAACTTTTTATAGAGTTTACGGCCATAAGACCATATCCCCATGAGTTTACGGCCGTAAACTCATGGGTGGTGTGTTCTTGGATGCTTTAAGGTCTTATCTCACTTGTGGAATTAGGCTAGGTTCAATTCTAGGGCATAGGGAGTGGTTTAATCACCCAATGGACAAGTTTAAGGAGTTTACAGTTGTAAACAAGGAGTTTACGGCCGTAAACTCTTCCATACCCCTTTCCTTTTGTGAATTAAGGTCCTAAATGATAGAGAATAAAGTTCTATGCATTTTTCCAAGTCAAATGGAGAAGTTAGGGCATCACTTGGCCACTTTTTGGGAGTTTACGGCCCATGGATCAATCCTAGGGGGGTTTACGGCCGTAAACTCCTATGTCCAATGTTTCTTTGATGTTTAATTCCTTTACTTCAATGGTGGTTGCTTCTAGACATTTTCCCAAGTCATGGGAGGTGTTTGAGGGCAATTCTAACACCTTAAAAGGTGTTCACGGCCCTTGAAGAGGGGTTTATGGTCCAAGAGTGTTCTTGGGCTGTAAACTCAAGTTTACTTTTAATATGATAAGATTTTGGTGTTCTAAGCTCGTATGTGCAAGTCTACAAATCATATCTAAGCCCTAGGAGTGATTTGGAAGGGTTTTGGGGCTCCAAAACCCCACTTATGGGTGTTCACGGTCCAAGAGTGTTATTGGGCCGTAAACACATGCTTTGGCCCCTATATGATGTCTTAAACACGAATTTGCATGTTAAATGAGCTAAACAACAAGTTAGGGTAGATTACTTACTAGTTTGGGGCTCGAAATGGGCAGTTTTTGGATCGAAAGCAACTTGTAGAGAGAGAGTGTAGAGAGAGAGTGAAAAGGGTGGAAATGAGGTTTACTCTCCCTTATATAGGGGTTTGAGTTGTGGCTTGGTGAAAATCTACCCAATACTGACGTTAAATGGGGCTTTTGGTCGCACCCGATTAAATGGTCGTAATTTGACTTGGTTGAAACTAAAACTTTTCAAGGGATAACTTAAGTTGTTTCTAATTTGTTCCAACCCTTACGAATTCATAATAAAGTCCCAATTTAATTAACCTAATCCATAGAGGTTAACGGACAATTTAATAAAGCGGGTCTTATTAACGGAAGATGTGGTCAAAAATGACGGGATAAATTTCCGGTTGTCACATTCTCTCTCAAAGTCCTCCATTGTTGGTGGTGTTGTGTGAAGCATTTGAGGCATCACATTTGGTCAAAATGGAAAACCTTATTCCATACTCGTTGTTTCATTCACCAAAATATCTTTGATGTTATAACTTACAGTGGAAACACAAAGAATATCGTGTCACGAGATATTGTTCATCGTTTAAAGTTACACACAACAAAACATCCCAACCTTTATAAATTTGGGTGGATTAAGTTGGTTGGGGACATTCGAATCACTGAACAGTGCAAGATTCCCTTTTTATTGGTAAATATAAGGATGAAGTGACATTTGATATTGTGGACATGGATTCTTGTCACATCCTACTCGGGCGGCCTTGGGAGTTTAATCTAAATGTAGTACACAGAGGAAGGGATAACACATATACATTCGCGTTTAACAAAGTAAAAATGATGCTAGTACCTTTGCAAAAACACGTACCCACCATAACTAAACCAACCCCTCCTACAAAAAATAACCTGGTGGTTTTTACTCATCGTGATTTTGAGGAGGGGATTAAGGGTAATTCAGTTATTTATGGGGCCATAGCTACTGTGCAATACAAGAAGGCATGAGAAACAATATTCCTGGTAAATTGTTGTCGCTTATGCAAGAATTTCAGTCATTGTTGCCCTCACCAAAAAACAAATTATATCTAAACCTTAAAAAATGTAAGTTTTTGACTGATCACTTATTATTTTTGGGTTTTATTATTACTACTTATTGAATTCGTGTGTATAAGGAGAAAGTAAGGGCTATTCGTGATCGGCATGTGCTTAAAACTATTAGTTATGTTCGACATTTTCATGGACTTGCTACCTTTTATTGTTGTTTTGTCCGTAATTTTAGTGCTTTCATGGCACCTATCACCTAGTGCATGAAGAAAGGACATTTTCAATGGGAGGGGAGAGGCAAATAAAAGTTTTGAGAAGATTAAACATAAATTAACAACCACACCTCTGTTGGTCTTACCTAATTTCAACAAACTCTTTACACTCAAATGTGATGCATCCATCATTGGTATTGGGGTGGTTTATCCCAAGACAATAAACCAATTGCTTTCTTTAGTGAAAATATTAGTGAGGCGCGACAAAAATGGATGATGTATAAACTCGATTTTATGCCATTTACCGGTCTATCCAGCATTGGGAAATATTTATTTCATAAAGAGTTTGTCCTATATACTAATCATCAAGCTCTAAAATATTTTGACAACCAAGATAAGATAAATCGTATGCATGGAAGAAGGATTTCTTATCTACAACCTTTCTCTATTGTATTGAAGCATAAGTTTAGTGAACAAATAAGGTAGCGGATGCTTTAAGTAGGAGGGATGAATTGTTAGTCGCTTTAAAATCTAGTATTCTTGAGATTGATCATTTGAAAGAATTATATATGGAGGATAAGGATTTTAAACAAATTTCGGAAAGCCCAATCTAGATGGTTATCTCTTTTATAATAATCATTTATGTATTCCCCACACTTCGTTACTAGAAGAGCTTATCAAAGATTTACATGGATGAGGTTTAGGTAGATTTTTTTGATGTGACAAGACATTTGATTTACTCGAGGAGCAGTATTATTTGCCTCAATTAAGGTGTGAAGTTGGAATATATGTGGCTAAATGTCTTGTATGTTATATTGCTAGGGGTCATGCTCAGAATACCGATTTGTACACACCACTTCCCATTCTTGATGGCCCATGGGAAGACATTTCCATGGATTTCGTTCTCGGATTACCTAAGACGGCCAAGGGTAACAATTTCGTCTTTGTCATGGTTGCTTAATTTTTTAAAAATGGCACATATTATCCCCTATAAAAAGACAAATGATGCTTCTAATACAACTACGTTGTTTTTTCACGAAGCAGTCCTCTCCATTGTATTCCTTCCACCATTACTTCTGATCGAGACACTAATTTTGTATTCACTTTTGGGGGACCTTATGGCTTTTATTTCAGACAACACTACAGTATAAGACTTATTTTCATCCACAAACAGACGACCAAACAAAATTGGTTAATAAAACTCTCGGTAATTTGATTAGGAGTCTTTGTGGAGATAGGCCTAAACAATGGGATCAATTTTTAGCTCCATTCGAGTTTGCTTTTAACAATATGGTAAATAGATTCACTGGTAAAACCTATTTCCAAACCGTTTACTAGCGCCATCCCAAACATGTCGTTGATCCCATTGCTCTTCCTAAACTATTGTGCCATTGTGTCACAGCTGAACATCTTGCTCAAAAGATCGAGGAAGTCCAACTTGAAGTTAAGAATCGTTTGACTGCCTCCAATGCCAACTACAAATATGCACAAGACAAAAGATGTTGGTAAAAGCTTTTTAATGTGGGTGATCTTGTGATGGTTCATTTATGGAATGAAAGGTTTCGCGGTAGGTACTTATAACAAACTTGATGTGAATTATGAACATTGGTTTGGCATGCGGAATTAAAGAACACACAAAGAACATGGTGATTTGGGTGTTTAAGAGATGCATTCGATTATGAAAGGTGTTTACAAAAAAGGATCTAGATCTATATCTACATAATTAACACACACTAACACTCTCAATATTACATCTCTCAAGCACACCTCTACATGTGGTATGAACCCACCTTATATAGAGGTGTTTACATGTCTCTCTCTCTCTCTCTCTCTCTCTCTCTCTCTCTCTGTGTGTCTCTCATGTCACAAGGCTACTTTACCACATGCAAGTGGGTCTACAAAAGTCCAACCATTTACAAAGTCATACATGGATAACTTTGTACCCAACATTCTCCCCCTCAAAGTTAGGAATGGATAACCCCCTTTAAATCTTTCAAACTCGAGCAACTTCACGAACCGAGCCTCAAACGTGACAAATATAGAGATGAACATCAAATCTTCAATTCTTCCATGACTTTTCAATTTGGGTTCTATAATGTGAGACCATACAAACCGAGCATCAACAGATAATTAGGAGTATCCAAATCTCCAAAAGATTACCCAAAAGTTGAGCATAAATGCACACTCCAAAAATCTTCAATAAGTCCAAACCCTTCATGAACTGAAATCACTTCCGAATCTCCAAATGAATCATTTCATAAACTTCAAATACTCGAGGTCACTTCAGTCTTCAAGTCCGCATAATATGAAAAATTCAACTTTTGAATTTTCATATCTCCCCCTTTTTATAATCGAAAAATGATTATAAAAACAAAAAAGGGAATGAGAAAGCGCTCAATTCAGAATTTTCTATCCAAAACTCCCCCTTAACACACGGCATAAACATTTTGCTTCAATCCGGAAAATCCAAAAAATCTTCAATTTTTAGGTTCGTTCACGGATCGCCTTTGACAAAATTTCACAAATTTGGGTAGAAAATGTCAATTTCAAAATTCTCCAATGACCTGGTGCGCCCAAACCAGCCAAAAATGCGAAACTCTCCCCCATTTGTGAAACTAGGTTGAAAGCGTCAATTCGCATTAACTGCAGGGGCTGAACATTAAACTTCTGCACAATTCTTCAAAATGTCGAAATTATACCCCAATGTCGAATATGGGTATAAACTGCAAATTTCAACTAAAGCGCAGGGACTCATTGCGAAAATTCTGCCTCTTTTCTTCCAAACTGTCGAAAATCAGTCCTAATTTCGAAATGGGTTTAAACTGCCACGTCTTCGAAACTTTAAGGACCAATTTTGAAACATTCCATTTTCTTCTTAATTCATTACCTGATTCATGAATCAGGTGACGAAGGTTTCCTGTCTCCTTCCCAACTCGTTATCAAACTTTCGAAAGTGAGCCATAAAAAATCTTCGTTAATCGATACCCGATTCTCACAACCAAACTTTCGAAACTTTTTAACCCAATTCATCAAAACCATCGAAATCAATTACGCTACCTCCATGTCACAGCTTTCGAAGATTATTAACCCTAGTCATCGACATTAACGACTCCAAAAATGAATCCACAGCCATTCGCTTTTTCATCACCATAAATACTATCAACATAAATCCTTCGCAGATCGCTTTTCATCACAGTCTTCAAAATCAAAGTACAAACCTTCGCTTTTTGACACCAACTATTCCTTCGCTATCAATACAGAGACCAAAATTAACATCACTTCACCATTTTGTTCAATCAATTGTTTGTTCCCAACCATCAATTTCGAATGTCGAGTATTAAAAATGAAACCCAAACCTTCGAAATTTGTTCAAACATCCCAATCATTGATATCAACCAAAACTAGCCGCATATCGAATTTTCAGTCCATTCTAACTTCTCGATCTTTGATCATTGGGAGTTCTAATTTTGACTTTTCATTTTAACAGTCAACAAACACCAAAATCTTTGACCTCAAACATTTTTCAGATCAAACAAACCAATTCAACAAATTCATCACTAACTTCATCATTCATCATGTTCTTGAAACATTAAATAACATCAGTGCTTTTTTCAAACCATTCCATTTATCCGAAAATCCTCAAAGTATTATGAAGAACACTTGAATCAAACAATTCACAAAGAATAGTTGAATCAAAATGAATATCGGTTAAAGCCAACAAAACTCAAAGTCAGTCATTTACATAATTAGAACAATCAAGTTATATCAAACCAGTTTAGAAGAATAATCTTGATTGAATCTATTTGATAAAACAAAAAACATACGATTCAATCTTGAACCAAAATCGAGATGAGTTCTTGAATCGATTTGATTTGTGGATAACGTATAGTGAAATTCAAGTTGTAGATGTGATCGATTAACAATCTCGACTCCTCAGACAAAACTAATAGACGAAATAATGAAATTGATGAAGTGAAGAACAAAAATATGCGATGTAACTATATGATCTTGGGCCATCTTCTTGAATCGAACAACTAGATGTGAATTTCGGCCAAAAATTACATGAATAGTAACAAATCAAACAGTTGGGGCTTAATTTGTTTTGTGAACAGTAGATTTCGAAATTTCGATAACAAAATGACTTTTGGTCTAAATCAAGAAAATGAATCACAATGAATTTGGGCTTATAACTCGATTCAGAAGAACAATTGCAATTTGAGAATCATATATAACAACAAATATGAGATTGGATCGGATTTGATCAATAAAAAAATTTATTGGATCATAACAAGTGGATTTTTCAAAAGTGGGTTTTTCAACAAAAAAATTTGATCCAATAAGTCAAAATGATCAAAATTTAAATAACGCAAGCACGAATCAAAGAGATTTAGGGAGATCATAGAGAGACTCACCATAAATGTTCTAATTGTGATGATTGTAGCCAAACTGAGAACCGTTTCTTCAAAAAATAATGTTGATATTTGAAGACCCGCTCTGATACCAATCGATGTGAATTATGAGCATTGGTTTGGCATGCAGAATTAAAGAACACACAAAGAACACGGTGATTTGGATGTTTAAGAGATGCATTCGATTATGAAATGTGTTACAAAAAAAGGATCCAGATGTAAATCTACATAGTTAACACACACTAACACTCTCAATGTTACATCTGTCAAGCACACCTCTACATGTGGTATGAACCCACTTTATATAGAGGTGTTTACATCTCTCTCACACTCTCTCTCTCTCATGTCACAAGGCTACTGTACCACATGCAAATGGGTCTACAAAAGTCAAACGATTTAGAAAGTCATACATGGATAACTTTGTACCCAACAAAACTGAAGATGAAGAAGATTGGACCTTGCAAAATCTTAAGGAAGATTAATGACAATGCTTATGTTGTCTACCTCCCTGATAATCTCTCTATTCCACCTTAAATGTTGCGGATTTGACAGAATTTAAACTAGTTGAGCCCTTACCCCACACTCGAGGACGAGTTTTTTTTCAAGATAAGGAGAATAATGGGGATCTGATTAATACTAATGCCGAGAAAAGAAAGGAGTAGAGTACAAGCAAATTATTGAGTCTTTTCTTTACTTATTTCCAGTATTTACTTTCCTAAATTATAAGTTTTAGAGTCCTAATAGGTTTATATATATATATATATATATATATATATATATATATATATATATATATATATATATATATATACACGTCTTATGTAATTTTATGCTTTCGATTGATTAACAAGAAAAGAGTCAAAGAAGGTTTTCTTCAATTTGAACATCACACGTCTGACACACAAAAGTGTCCCTAAGTTTACATTGTGTTTGACAATACACAACCAAATTGTCTATTAATTGAAGTTTAGGCAACTTCAAGTTGATGAAAATGCATCAATAGAATTCTTTACCGTTATTAAGTTGTGAATATGTTTATTTTTTATGTATTAAATTGTGCATGTGTAAGTTAGTAAAATGTGAATGCGTATGTTTTTTTTGATGCATTAAGTTTTAAATGAGTGTTTCAAATATCGAATTAAGCTGTAAATTAGTGTTTAAATTTTTATGGAATATTGATTTCTCTATTCTTATCTGAGTTTCAGACGGAAGGATATCGGAGATGGGGACACCAATTGTTGGTAGTGGCAGAATGTGTTAGTTGCTAGCGATGTTGGTAGAACTTGAGTCTCACTTCTATTAAGTTACGAATGAGTGTATGATTACCTATATTAACTTGTGAATTTTGTGTAATAAATTCTAAATAACTATATTAAATTGTAAACGATTATTTTTTATTTTTATAAAACTTCTGTTAAAATACAGATGAATATATGAATAAAAATACGATTATTTATTTTTTTAACAAAAAAAACTAATTCAAAACTTTAATATATTTAACGTGTATTCAGTATTCACACTTTAATAAGGTTCTTATTATGATTCTTATTTGATTATATATATATATATATATATATATATATATATATATATATATATATATATATATATATAATTTGAGTGATTTGAGTGCTTTTGGTACAATTCCTTGAAGCTTTGAAGAGAGAGAAGGAAGGAATGAAACAACCCAAAAATACGACACCATACGTTGTGTGTTTCGAAAACCATAATAAAATACTGTGAGAAGAACTGTATCACAACTGTATCCAAACATATCAAGAAACTGAATCAACTCCCAGGACAAAAACTGAAGCTGTGGTGTGTGCAATGCCATCATCCCGAGCTCTTCCCTTTGCTTGCGGAAGTACCTGAAACCAAAACTGAAACTGTAAGCACGAAGCTTAGTGAGCTCCCCCAAACTACCACATACCATACAATACATATGAAGCACATACTGGGCCTTGCCCACTGACTGGGACCCCGTCCCCTGCATCGGACCGAAGTCCGGACTAACTATCTGGGACCCCGTCCCCTACATCGGACCGAAGTCCGAAAACTGACTGGGACCCCGTCCCCTACATCGGACCGAAATCCGAAACTTACTGGGACCCCGTCCCCTACATCAGACCGAAGTCCGAAACTGACTGGGACCCCGTCCCCTGCATCGGACCGAAGTCCGGACTAACTGAACACAGCATAACATAACATATCAACTAGCATAAACACATAAATCCTGTCTGAGCCACGGAGGCGTCAAACATACTAGCTACTGCATTGGACCGAACTCCAGAAACTACTGCTGACTGAACGGGCCGGCGTTGTGGCCTTAGACCCGTTCCTACTGGAAGGAAACTCACCTCGTGAACTGGCTGCTGTGTGTATGGCTCTGGAAGCTAACTGCTGCAACTCCGGTGTCTCCCCGGCTACAAATCCATAAACACACTCAATCAGATGCTAATCATTGCATTGGGTAAATGACTCTTTTACCCCTGGTCAAAGTCAACTCTCCCGGTCAAAGTCAACCTACAGTTGACCTGACTCGCCGAGTTGGGCCGCCAACTCGCCGCATCCCTAGTCTCACTTCTCAACCCTACTCGTGGCTACTCGTCGAGCATGGCATCGACTCGACTAGTACCCTCTTGATTCAAAAGCTCAGGCAATCTGCATCCGACTCGCCGAGTCATATGAACAACTCGACGAGTTGTTCTTCGAGCTAAGAAGATTGTCTTGGACTCGCCGAGTTGTATAAACAACTCGTCGAGTCCCTCCATTACTGAGTCTAACCTCCGACTCACTGAGTCCATCCTACTGCTCACTGGTCCCCACTCGGAATCACTCAAAGGGGTAAAGATCGGGGACTCGCGGCCTGACTCGCCGAGTCCGAAGAACGACTCGCCGAGTCACATGCATGCAGATACTAAAAACTCGATCCTGCTCAAAATCACCGGATACAATTTATAGATCTAAGTTTCTAAGGTTGATTTACCACGTAAAGTTTCTAACTTTACGTGCACATACGTATGAAAAAGGATATAAAGGCTAAAAAAAGCACTTAGAAGAGTAGATCTAGGGCTATCATGCAAAATGGCTCTATAAAGGTGATAGATCTACGATTTGGGAACTGAAGCATGGCTAGATCCGAAGGCTAATCAATCTAATGTGATCTCTCTACTAAGAACAAGCTAAGAAATGGCTAAAAGAGGCTAAATATGCTTGTGAAAGAGAAATAAATCATAGAAACAGAAGGGAATCGGCTGATACCTCAATAAACTCTGAAATGGGTGCAAGACCTTGGATCTTCTTCTTCTCCTTTGGATCTAGCCTCCTTCTTCTCTTCAAAACTTCAAGATTCACACAAGAAATGCTCAATTACTCAAGGGAATGATTAGGTTTTGCTAAATGATGCTCTGAGGGTGAAGGGAACGAGTTTGGGGCTCATAAGGTGGTTTAAATAAGGTGCAAACCCGGGGATTTAGGGTTTCTACCTGGCAGGCAGACTCGCCGAGTCCCGAATATGGACTCGCCGAGTCGCCGACTAACACGTGCTCGAAATCTCGTCCCTACTCGATGAGTCGGGCCATAGACTCGTCGAGTCCCTCTCGAAACTTCTAAATAAATGCCACGAAAGCAACATACCAGGATGGGGCGTTACAATTCTCCCCCACTTGTCTCAGACTTTGTCCTCGAAGTCTGCTACGGCTGAATCTGCAAATAACTCCGGGTAGTGCTCTCTCATTTCTTCCTCAGCCTCCCACGTCCACTCAGACCCCTTCCGGTGCTGCCACTGCACCTTCACTAACTGAATTGCCTTGTTCCTCAAAGTCTTTGTCTTTCGGTCCAGAATCGCGACCGGCCTCTCAATATAATTCAGGCTGCTATCAACCTGAATATCTTCTAAGGGAACCACTGCTGACTCATCCACCAAACACTTCCTCAACTGATACACATGGAAAGTGTTGTGTATCTGGCTAAGCTCTACTGGAAGATCCAACCGATAAGCAACCCGACCCACTCGGGCCAAAACCCTGAAAGCACCAATGAATCTGGGGCCCAGCTTGCCCCTCTTCCGAAACCTGATGACACCCTTCCAGGGTGAGACCTTCAAAAGGACCATATCGCCCACCTGGAACTCCAAGTTTGAACGCCTCCTGTCGGCGTAGCTCTTCTGCCGACTCTGCGCAGTCTGCAGTCTACTACGGACCTGCTGAATCAACTCGGTCATCTTGAGCACCACCTCTGTGCTCCCAACAACCCGCTGACCGACCTCGCCCCAACAAATCGGGGTCCTACACTTCCTCCAATAAAGCATCTCAAAGGGAGGTCGATCAATGCTTGCATGATAACTGTTGTTATACGAAAATTACGCTAATGGAAGATACGTATCCCAACTGTCACCGAAGTCTATAACACATGCCCTGAGCATGTCCTCGAGAGTCTGAATCGTCCTCTCGCTCTGCCCGTCCGTCTGAGGGTGGAAAGCGGTGCTGAAATGGAGACGAGTACCCATCTCGTCGTGAAACCGCTTCCAGAATCTGGATGTAAAACGGACGTCTCGGTCTGACACCACTGATATCGGCACTCCATGACGTGCCACTACCTCACGCACATAGATATCGGCTAACTTTTCTGCCGATATGCTTTCCTGGATCGGGATAAAATGAGCACTCTTCGTCAACCGATCCACTACTACCCATATCGAATCTATCCCTCGTGCGGTCTTGGGAAGCTTGGTGATAAAATCCATGGTAATGTCCTCCCATTTCCACACGGAAATGTCTAACGGCTGCATCTTTCCGTGAGGCCTCTGGTGCTCCGCCTTGACCTTCCTGTAGGTCAGGAATCTCTCAACATACCAAGCGACATCCCGTTTCATGCAGGGCCACCAATAATCGGGTCGAAGATCTCTATACATCTTCGTCGCCCCTGGGTGGATAGAAAATCGTGACTTATGAGCCTCGTCCATCAACACCTGCCATACCCCACCCCAGTACGGTACCCACACTCTCCCATGAAGTGTCAGCAATCCCCGACTGTCATAATCAAACGAAGCTACTCGGCCCACTATCCTCTCACACTTTTTCCTCTCCTCCTTGAGGCCCTCAACCTGAGCCTCCCTAATCTGTTCCAACAACGGAGTAATCACTGTCATCCTCAAACACAAATCTCTGATAGGGGCTGCCGACACCTTGCGGCTTAGGGCGTCGGCCACCACGTTGGCCTTCCCTGGATGGTAAAGGATCTCACAATCATAATCTTTCAGCACATCCAACCACCTCCTCTGCCTCATGTTCAAACTCGGCTGATCCATAAGGTACCTCAAACTCTTGTGATCCGTGTAGATAGCACAACGGGCCCCATAAAGATAATGTCTCCAAATCTTGAGGGCAAACACAACCGCCCCCATCTCTAAATCATGGGTAGGATAGTTAGCCTCGTGAGGCTTCAACTGCCTCGAGGCGTAAGCTATCACATGGCCTCGCTGCATCAACACTGCTCCCATACCTGTGATTGAGGCATCACAGTAGACTACAAAGTCCTCTGCCCCCTCTGGCAAGGTAAGGATCGGAGCCTCGCACAATCTATGCCTGAGGGTCTCGAACGCTGCCTGCTGCTCAGGCCCCCAACGAAATACCACTGACTTCTTGGTCAGTCGGGTGAGCGGCACTGCTATCTTGGAGAAATCCTGAATGAACCTCCGGTAATACCCTGCCAACCCTAGGAAGCTCCGAATCTCGGATGGAGACTTCGGGACCTCCCACTGCATCACGACCTCTATCTTGGCCGGATCCACCAAAATACCCTTCTGGTTGACGAGGTGACCAAGGAACTGCACCTCGCGCAACCAGAACTCGCACTTGGAGAACTTTGCGAAAAGTCTCTCCCTCCTCAAAACTTCCAGCACCTCCCTCAGGTGCTCCTCATGCTGCTCCCGCGTCTTGGAATACACCAAGATATCATCTATGAATACTATCACTGACCGATCCAGCATCGGTCTACACACGCGATTCATGAGATCCATGAACGCAGCTGGAGCATTGGTGAGCCCAAATGGCATCACCACAAACTCATAATGACCATACCTTGTCTTGAAAGCAGTCTTCTGCACATCCTCATCCCTAACCCGCATCTGATGATATCCGGAGCGTAGATCGATCTTGGAGAACCAAGACGCTCCCTGAAGCTGGTCAAACAAATCATCTATCCTCGAAAGTGGGTAACGATTCTTCACCGTTACCTTATTCAACTCCCGGTAATCTATACACATACGGTGCGACCCATCCTTCTTCCTCACAAACAGGATCGGCGCTCCCCAAGGCAAACTGCTCGGCCGAATGAAACCCTTGTCTAGCAGCTCCTGCAACTGCGTAGACAACTCCTGCATCTCAGGGGGAGCTAGACGGTACGGTGCCTTGGCTATCAGAGCCGCACCAGGAATTAGGTCGATCCTAAACTCAACCTGCCTCTCAAGAGGTATTCCTGGTAAATCCTCGGGAAATACATCCGGGAAGTCTCGCACTACCGGAACATCATCAACTACCGTTTTTCCCTTCTCCCGGGCATCCAAGACATAAGCTACGTAACCAGCACAACCCTGCTGAAAATAGCGCCTCGCCCTCGCGGCGGAACAAAAGGTCAGTCCGCGTTGTGGCCTCTCGCCCTGAATCACTAACTCTCCCCCACTGGGAGTGCGAACCCTCACTACCTGCAGCTCACAATCAATCACCGCCCCATTGGGACTCAACCAATCCATGCCTACTATAACCTTATTCCCTCGCAGGGGAATAGGAACCAGGTCCACCGCAAACTGCTCGTCAAACAACTGAAGAGAACACCCTCTATGCACTCTGGCGACCCTCACGGTCCTGTCATCTGCTATCTCAACCTCTAGTGGACAATCCAGCTCCCCTGGAGCTTTACTAAATCTCTTGCTAAACGCTAGCAATACAAACGATCGGGTAGACCCCGAATCAAATAATACCATAGCAGAAATGTCGTTCACAGAGAACGACCCTATATAAAAACATATAATCATAAGCAATAATCAATCAATAATAATAAAGAGATGAAGGGAAAATACATACCCGTCACCACATCAGGAGTTGCTCGCGCCTCCTCTGTTGTCATCTGAAAAGCCCTACTCTTCGCCACTGGCGCCTCGGCTCGGCCCTGTCGGCCATCTGTAATCCTCAAAGTAGCAGGGGCAGGTGCAGCCACCTTCCCTATTGCGGCTAAACTCGGGCACTAGGACTTTTTATGTCCCCTCTGATTGCACTGAAAGCAAATCAGATCTGATGCTGCGATGGCAGTAGCAGGGGTCGTACAATCCCTGCTCAAATGCCCAGTCCGACCGCACTTGAAGCAGCCGGAACTCCCTGCCTTCCACACCCCATCGTGCATCCTCCCACACTTGCCACATCGACCGTGGCTCGGCTGAATCCGGGATCTGTGATTTGAAACCTTGGGCTTTTTGCCCGAACCTCCTGAACCCGAAACCGCCTCCGGTTTCCTCTTCTTCTCCATCTCGAGATCAATCTCCCTCTCTCGAGCCCTAGCAATCATGTCATCCAGCGTTCTACAGCTGGACCAGCTCACAAACTGGCGGATATCGCTCCACAACATCTCATGATAACGGGCCTTCTTCATCTCCTCATCGGCTGCATACTGAGGAACAAGAAGAGCCCTCTCCCTGAACTTGGCGGTGATCTCCGCCACGGTCTCTATAGTCTGGGTGAGGTCCTGAAACTCTCTGGCTAACTGCTGCACCTCAATAACCGGTGCAAACTCCGCCCTGAACCTGGTAGAGAAATCAGCCCAGGTCATGGCATCTAACGCTGCATCATCTCCAATGGTATGTCCGACCTCTTCCCACCAATCCCGTGCCCTGTCCTTCAGAAGACAGGACGCCAATCTAACCTTGTCCCCCTCGGGACACCTGCTCGTGCGGAACGCGTTGGCCACATCCGCCAACCATCTAGTACTCGCTATGGGGTCCCGCGCCCCGGGATAATCTGGAGCTCCACATGCCCTGAACTCCCTGAACGTAAGTGTGCGCGACCCCATCATGGCCGCCACCTCGGCACGGAAGGTGCCCAACCTCTCATCCATCAGCTCTAGGATACCCTCCTTGATCGAACCAAAGATCACAGGAGTCTGCTCTAGTATGATACGAGTAATCTCTGAAGAAAGAAACTCTCTGGTCTGCTCATCCATGCGCTCGTCCCCCGAGCCTGATCCTGATCCCTCCCCGGCACCTCCACTGCCGGCTACTGGCCTCGAACGCAAAACCACCATTCTGAAACACATCATAGCAACATCAGAAAACTGAAATATCTCAAGGGATCTTTGATACTACTACTAGCTTCCTGGTCTTGTCTCGGCCTTCCTTGATTCGAGTACAGATCCTCTGCTTTCAGTAGTACGGGCCCATACTACCTTCCACATCTGTCCGTACTTTCCTCAAGAACTGCCTTGACTCCACCAAGTCACTTCTACTACTACTGATCTCTGCTACTCTCATCCTAGGCTTGCCCTAGGGAAATCTCTGACTCCACTCAAACTAGTCCTCAGCTACTGAAGGCCTCCTTGTAATGCTAATTAGCCATCACCTGAATACCGTCACATGTGATGAGGCTCGGATAATCCTTCGAGTAAAAGACTCGTCCCTACAACGGTTAGACTCAAACAAGAGTTGCGCAATAGGGCCAAATCCAACACTCTGAGATTATTCAACCCTGATCACATGTGACGTGACGTATTCACCTAACGGCTAACTCTCATCACCAGGAGTTCTACAAAGCACGAAGCAAGCAGCATTCGGACACTGGAAACTACTCAAGCAAATCTACTCTCATAACGAGGAACTGTACTAGCATACAATGCTAAGCTCGCGCTACCAGGCATAACCTAAACAGGCTATCCTACTGCTGTCTACTCAATACTAGCATGCAATTCTCATAAAGCTAAAACACATATAGCATGCACATAAGGCATCCTCCTAGATCCTTAGTCCTATACTAGCATGCTGTTCTACTGAAACTAGAACAATTAATCATAATAAACTTGTATGGGTAATTTGGGAGTACTTACTTGAGCTCGGCTGATCGCATGCACCACACCCTTATTTTGTTTAAAAAAATTCTTTTCTTTCTAAGTGCTTTTCAAAATCCTTTTCCTTTTTTTTTTTTTTAAACTTTTTACCACTTCCTTAGTTTGAGTTCAGACACACTCGGGAGTGCGCCCGAATCCCTCAAACCAAGGCTCTGATACCAACTTGAAACAACCCAAAAATACGACCCAAAAATTTCAATTTTTATTATAACAAAAGAAAAACATGAAACTGAGTATCGCATAATAAAACCATATGTTGCGTGTTTCGAAAACCATAATAAAATACTGTGAGAAGAACTGTATCACAGCTGTATCCAAACATATCAAGAAACTGAATCAACTCCCAGGACAAAAACTGAAGTTGTGGTGTGTGCGATGCCATCATCTCGAGCTCTTCCCTTTGCTTGCGGAAGTACCTGAAACCAAAACTGAAACTGTAAGCACAAAGCTTAGTGAGCTCCCCCAAACTACCACATACCATACAATACATATGAAGCACATACTGGGCCTTGCCCACTGACTGGGACCCCGTCCCCTGCATCGGACCGAAGTCCGGACTAACTATCTGGGACCCCGTCCCCTGCATCGGACCGAAGTCCGAAAACTGACTGGGACCCCGTCCCCTACATCGGACCGAAATCCGATACTGACTGGGACTCCGTCCCCTACATCGGACCGAAGTCCGAAACTGACTGGGACCCCGTCCCCTGCATCGGACCGAAGTCCGGACTAACTGAACACAGCATAACATAACATATCAACTAGCATAAACACATAAATCCTGTCTGAGCCACGGAGGCGTCAAACATACTAACTACTGCATTGGACCGCAGTCCAGAAACTATTGCTGACTGAACGGGTCGGCGTTGTGGCCTTAGACCCGTTCCTACTGGAAGGAAACTCACCTCGTGAACTGGCTGCTGTGTGTATAGCTCTGGAAGCTAACTGCTGCAGCTCCGGTATCTCCCCGGCTACAAATCCATAAACACACTCAATCAGATGCTAATCACTGCATTGGGTAAATGACTCTTTTACCCATGGTCAAAGTCAACTCTCCCGGTCAAAGTCAACCTACAGTTGACCTGACTCGCCGAGTTGGGCCGCCAACTCACCGCGTCCCTAGTCTCACTTCTCAACCCTACTTGTGGCTACTCGTCGAGCATGACATCGACTCGACGAGTACCCTCTTGATTCAAAAGCTCAGGCAATCTGCATCCGACTCGCCGAGTCATATGAACAACTCGACGAGTTGTTCTTCGAGCTAAGAAGATTGTCTTGGACTCGCCGAGTTGTATAAACAACTCGTCGAGTCCTTCCATTACTGAGTCTAACCTCCGACTCACTGAGTCCATCCTACTGCTCACTGGTCCCCACTCGGAATCACTCAAAAGGGTAAAGATCGGGAACTCGCGGCCTGACTCGCCGAGTCCGAAGAACGACTCGCCGATTCACATGCATGCAGATACTAAAAACTCGATCCTGCTCAAAATCACCGCATACAATTTATAGATCTGAGTTTCTAAGGCTGATTTACCACGTAAAGTTTCCAACTTTACGTGCACATACGTATGAAAAAGGATATAAAGGCTAAAAAAAAGCACTTAGAAGAGTAGATCTAGGGCTATCATGCAAAATGGCTCTATAAAGGTGATAGATCTACGATTTGGGAACTAAAGCATGGCTAGATCCGAAGGCTAATCAATCTAATGTGATCTCTCTACTAAGAACAAGCTAAGAAATGGCTAAAAGAGGCTAAATATGCTTGTGAAAGAGAAATAAATCATAGAAACAGAAGGGAATCGGCTGATACCTCAATAAACTCTGAAATGGGTGCAAGACCTTGGATCTTCTTTTTCTCCTTTGGATCTAGCCTCCTTCTTCTCTTCAAAAATTCAAGATTCACACAAGAAATGCTTAATTACTCAAGGGAATGATTAGGGTTTGCTAAATGATGCTCTGAGGGTGAAGGGAACGAGTTTGGGGCTCATAAGGTGGTTTAAATAGGGTGCAAACCCGGGGATTTAGGGTTTCTACCTGGCAGGCAGACTCGCCGAGTCCCGAATATGGACTCGCCGAGCCGCCGACTAACACATGCTCGAAATCTCATCCCTACTCGACGAGTCGGGCCATAGACTCGTCGAGTCCCTCTCGAAACTTCTAAATAAATGCCACGAAAGCAACATACCAGGAATGGGGTGTTACAAGGATGGACCAAAGGAGAAGGAGAAGAGCATAGATCTTGAGCCCAATTCAGAGTTCGTTGAGGTATACTTCGAATCCTTTCTGTTTCCTTGATGATCTTCCTATAGAAACTCCTTTTAAGCCATCTTTATCCACTTCCTAGCTTGATTGTAATATAGAGATCATTTTGAGTGGAATGGCCTTTGAATCTAGCTAGGTTTGAGCTTCAAAAGCTCAGATCTACTGCCTTTATGGAGCCATATTGCATGAAAACCTTAGATCTACTCTTTTAGTGTATTTTTTAGCCTTAAAACCTTCGTTAGTGTTTATCTACACGTAAAGTTGGAAACTTTACGTGTTAATCGAGCCCTAAGAACCCAGATCTATGGATGGAATGCACTGGATTCAAGCAGAATCGAGTATATAGTGATTGCATGCATGAGACTCGGCGAGTCGTTCTTCGGACTCACCGAGTCGAGTCGCAAGTCCCCAATTTTCCCCCCATTTGAGTTATGACGAGTAAGAATAGTGAGCCATAGGTGAACTCAGTGAGTCGAATGCCATACCCAATAATGGAGGGACTCGACGATTCAATGCCCTAACTCGGCGAGTCCAAGGGAATCTTCTTGCCTCAAGAACAGACTCGACGAGTTGTTCATACAACTCGGCAAGTCACAGATCAGAGTGTTAATCAGATGAAGATGAACTCGACGAGTTGTTCATACAACTCGGCGAGACGGATGAAGGACCATTGGATATCTGTATAGAAGGAGAACTCATCGAGCCAATGCCTACCTCGACGAGTAGGGACAGGAGTAAGGATAATCGACTGGATAGGGACTCGACGAGTTAGCGAGCTAACTCGGCAAGTCGGGTCAACTGGAAGTTGACTTTGACTTTGACTTTTGACTGGGTCAGGGGTAAAATGGTCATTTTACCCTAAGGACAGTTAGCAGTGTTGATTAAGTGTTTTGTGGGAATTGCAGCCGGAGGATTTCCGGAGCAGCAGCAGCAGAAAGACAGTTCCCGCGCAGATCAGCAGCTACTTCAAGGTGAGTTACCTTCCCAGTAGCGGTGGGTCTACGGATATAATGCTGACCCACCAGTAGGAGTTGTATGTTAGACGATTGTCTTTGTGATATCATCTAGGTTTGCTACTACCTGATATGTTATATGCTAGCTTGATATGTTATAGTAGTAGAGTTCGGTTGTTAGGACCGAAGGGTAGTCAGACACCCCAGATGCATCTGACAGTATGTGATGTTATGATTATATGCTAGCATGATCTGTTATATGTGTTAGGGGTAGTAGGAGGGGAACAGTCCCCGAGTTCGGTTGTTAGGACCGAAGGGTAGTTCAGACACCCCAGAAATGTCTGATAATCTGTTATGTTATGATGTGTGATAGTAGTAGTAGTAGTAGGGGTGAAATAGTCCCTGAGGTTTGGTTGTTAGGACTGAAGGGTGGTCGGCACCCCAGAATGGCCGCACGGGTAGGTCGGCACCCCAGAATGGCCGCACAGGTAGGTCGGCACCCCAGAAATGTCTGACAAGTATTCTATGTTATATAAGTGTATGTTATATGATTGTATGGTATGTGGTACGATGGGGGAACTCACTAAGTTTCGTGCTTACAGTTTTCAATTTTGGTTTCAGGTACCTCTTCATCGAAAGTGAAGGAGTTGGCGCGGTAGCGGCACATCTTACACATACACTGTTTTCCGCCTTACGAGATTGTTCTGGGATTTGTACTCTGACATTTAGTTGATTTCGTATTTTGGTTTTCAAACACGATATATGATTGTGAAATGATTTGATAAGACAATGTTTTATTTACAAATGTTTTCCAAAGTATTGATTTAAAAATAAAATTTTTGGACGTGAAAATTTGGGTCGTTACAATGTTCTTCACCAAATGGGCCACTAAGATATACAAGTGAGGGCTAGCCGATTTCTAAGTGTTCTTCATTTCTCTCTAAGTTATTCCAAGTGCATTTGGTGTTGTGTGAGACACTTAAGGCATCACACTTAAGGTGCTAGGCTCACAAGGTTTTCAAGGAATCCAAACTACTACAAGGTATGTTTTCTTGGTTACTTTTATGTTTAAAAGTTCCCCATGTATGCTAGATAGGATATGAACCTTGGAAAATCAATTTTACATGTATCATAGTAAAACATAGATCCAAGGTTTCTAGGGTTGCATGTACACATTAGGAGTGTTAGAATGCTTAAAACCCTTCAAGTGTCCCCAGGTTTCCATTATGTTTGACAATACACTACCCAAATTTCTATTAAGTGTAGTTTAGGCTACTTCAATTTGATGAAAATGTATCAACATAATTCATTAAAGTTATTAAGTTGTGAATATATGTTTATTTTTTATGTATTAAATTGTTGATGTATAAGTTAGTAAACTGTGAATTTTTTTTTGATGCATTAAGTTGTGAATAAGTGTCTGAAATATCGTATTAAGCTGTATATTAGTGTTTAAATTTTGGTTGAATATTGATTTCTCTATTCATATC
Source organism: Lactuca sativa (assembly GCF_002870075.4). Taxonomy (NCBI): domain Eukaryota; kingdom Viridiplantae; phylum Streptophyta; class Magnoliopsida; order Asterales; family Asteraceae; genus Lactuca; species Lactuca sativa. The sequence continues at coordinate 39,062,922 of NC_056629.2, read as the reverse complement.
TGAGTTTTGGAGGGAAGAATATCGGTGATGGGACACCAATTGTTGGTAGTGGCGGTATGCACTGGCGGATTTAGTTGGTTGGTAGGGGTAGCACGTGCTACCCCTCATTTCATCCATAGAATGTTAAAATTATGACTTGAAATTATTAGAACATTTTTATTAACGCAACTCCAATACCCACATATTACTTGTATTTTTGGGTGATATTTTTCTTTATATATTACATTTATTTATTCAGTTAAAAATAATTGTAACAAATCATTAAAAACAATCGATTAATTAGCCGTTTTGTCAATTTGTCATTATAATGATATATTTAGTATACATATATTGATTGGTTGATATATCTTACAATATATCTAAAGTAGATACGATAGTCTTGATTTTTTATTTATATACGAAAGCCTATGTTAATATCATTTTTCTAAAAAAATATATGTTTTCTCTTGATTTTTTATTTATATACGAAAGCCTATGTTAATATCATTTTTCTAAAAAAATATATGTTTTCTATGTAACAAGTCAAATAGGTAACATAAAAGCAATAATTAAAATGGAAACAAAAGATATATTTTTTATGTATGTTACCTCTTCCATTGCTCAACTAAAATTAAATAATTGTATCCTTCTACTCCAATTATTCATAAGTAGTAAAACTATCGGAACAAAAAATATTTGAGATCAAACAACATTACATGACCCACTTTGTAAATTTATGAAAAAGATTACTAGATTTAACTTGTTTGACCGGTCAATCTATACATTCAACCGTAACAGTTGAAAGATGTTCTTTTCGTAATAAAATTGATGTTAATTTTATGAACGATATAATGATTTGTAGTGTAGAATAAAAAAAATACTTATGGATGTTACGATTCAAAAAATGATGTATCACATTCAAAAAATGAGTAAACAAAGATGTCAACATTAAAATGAAATATATATATATATATTAGTTTGTTGAATATAATGAAATCATAATTTTTTTATATAATTATCTTTTATATCAGGAAAATGTTTCGATGCTACATCTAACAAAAAATTCTGTGTCCGCCCCTGGCAGTATGTGGTAGTTGGAGCGATGGTTGTAGAACTTGAGTCTAAATTCTATGAAGTTATGAATTAGTGTATAATTAACTTGTAAATTTTGTGTAATAAATTATAAATAATCATATTAAATTGTAGATTATTATTTTTCATTTTTATAAAACTTTTATTAAAATATACAAATAAAAATATTATATCATAAAAATCACGATTATTTATTCTTTTAATAAAAAAAAAGGTAGGTATTTCAAAACTTTAATATATTTAACGAGTATTTAGTATTCACACTTTAATAAGGTTCTTCTTATTATGTTTCTTATTTGATTATATATATATATATATATATATATATATATATATATATATATATATATATATATATATATATATATATATATATATATATATATATATATATATATATATATATATATATATATTACGTTTTTAGCGTATATTGTCTATAAATACACCCATTGGCCTCCCATTTTCTGTAACTCGTCTCGTTCTTATCGCTCTCTTCCTCTCTGGTGCGCAAGCTTAAACCAAAGGGAGTAGTTCTCGCATAACCTCTTATACCTTTCGCAAGTCCAGTTGTACGTTACGCATATCGAATTGTATATTATCAGTCGCCACAATGGAAGGAGGGATACATCCGGCGGACTCATCTGCGTTCCGCGAGTGTTTTTCGTTGGCATGGAAGAACCCTTACGTTCTTCGTCTTGCTTTCTCTGCGGGTATTGGTGGACTTCTGTTTGGTTATGATACAGGTAATTAAACCCTCTCTCTATATTTTTTGTATCTTATTTCATTTCTATGTCGATCTTGCGGTTGATAGTGTTGGAGGTGTGATTGTGTAGGAGTGATATCTGGTGCGCTTCTTTACATCAGGGATGACTTCAAGTCTGTGGATAAGAAGACTGTTTTGCAGGTGAGTCCGACATTTTGCCTAACCCTATGGGTTGTTACGATTACACATAATCCAAGATGGTCAAATAGTCAACTTATATTATACACTTAATGTTTAATAATTATGTTATAAAATCAAGTATTGAAATAAATAACATTTAATTATGGGTATTTTTCGATGGTTCCTTTAGGTAATTGACATACCAATATAACAGTTCCACGTCTAGTCCTAATATATAGGCTTAGTCAGTTATTTTTTTTACTTTTGTTGGTTCTGTTGATCTTTAAATATAGTAAATATTTTATTTCCATTTCTAATATATAAGGTTTTTTTTGGAATGAATAATTTATTTACTAAATTATATGTTTAATCAAATGAAGAATACTAAGTGGATGTATTATTATGGTGAATAAATTTACTTAAATGAATTTAATATTTGGAAAAAAGTTATATCTAAGTATTTATTTTGACGTTGAAAGGTAAATTAAATATGACAATTTTAATTATTTAGTGAAAAGGATATGCACGACGTTTTTGTTGCTCTGTTGCACCAATCGCGTTTTTCATGGGATTCACATATATTCTCTAATAATTAACTTTATATTATCTTTATTGATCCTAAGTTAAAACTAGAAAAGTATTCTCCCCTTGTTTTATTAGTTTGGATCCTAAAAAGATAAAATAGTTAATACAATCTACTTAAAAATTATATTTTACGATATTGTTAGTTATCTTTTTAGTATTTTAATATTCTGGATTTATGTGGACATGACAAATTTGCTTCAAGAAAAACCGGATGATATCGTTTTCAAACTTACATTAATTTATTGATTCTTTGAATATTTTTCTATAAAAGAGTCCAAATTCGACACTTCAAGTGACCAAGAGAATCATAAAATAACTAACTATAATATTTTACAAGTTAGGTAACTAATAATTTTTATGTTTTAACGAAAATAAAATTAAAACTCATAAAGTGACAAAATTACCCTTTTAAAGATAAAAAAATGTCGTGTACTTATACGAGGCGATAATTATTTATTGTTATAAAATTATACACAATAATGTAAAATGACAAATTAACCTATGACCATACCCAATGATTGAGACTTTGAAAGGGTGAGAGGGAAAAAACCAGCCAGAAGCACGTATGACCTACCAATATTGAAGTGGGTTCTAGTCGCTTCGTTTTCACTCGAAAGGTCAAAGTCTTCACTTGGAACTTTATGTATTGAAACCAAGCCAGTCAAATCTCAGATGGACCACTTTACCCCTTCCCTTTAATTAAGATATATCTGAATTTGTTGTTTACATTTAAATTATCACAATTCTAGTAGTCTTATCTTGACTTATAAAGCTATCATGCCAAGTTAATTTGACTATAGTGTTATCATTAGGAAATTAATAATAATTTTATTATTTGTAACATATTATATAAAACTCACTTGTAATTTTATTTATTTATTTATTTATTTATTATATATATTTTTTTTTTTATGATGGTTTCAATAGGAGAGTATAGTGAGCATGGCACTTGCCGGAGCAATTGTCGGAGCGGCAATGGGAGGGTGGTTAAATGACCGTTATGGACGGAGATTCGCACTGTTAGTTGCGGATTTCCTTTTCTTTATTGGAGCGATCCTTATGGCTGCTGCACCCAACCCCAGTGTTCTGATTGTGGGCCGTATCTTTGTTGGACTGGGAGTTGGAATGGCTTCAATGACTGCTCCGTTGTATATATCTGAGGCGTCTCCTGCGAAAGTCAGAGGCGCTTTGGTCAGCACGAACGGGTTCTTGATCACCGGAGGCCAGTTTCTATCTTACCTAATCAATTTAGCCTTCACTAAGGTTAGGCAAAACAATATACATTACATTATTGTTGTTTGCTTGTTTGATGTGACACGTAATTTAGTTAAGACATATACTTATGTTAAATAATTGATACTTTTTCTAAAATGAAACCAAAAGAAAAGAATGGCTTTAACTATCTAATAGCTTTTTTCATATGTATATGTTAACAAAAATCATTTATTAATTTCAACATGATATGATATTTGCATTCATGATAATTTATACATATAAACATTGATATAAATATAAAGTTCACTTTATTATATAAATTAATAATAAGTTAAAGTTAAAACAGATTATTAAAGAATTTTGGGTAGTTAAAGTTTTCTTTCCTGTATACACAACCGACGTCAATGATTGCTTCAAAGAACCTCTTTTATATTTGGTGATTAAGTAAGCATATGAAAAAGGATATAATGCCCCCACATCCCCACCATATATCTTTTCCCCATCTTGTGGAAACAATCTACCATGGCCTCATTTGCAATGTGCCCCACGCAATCAATCTTACACCACATATACATTTACATGTGTATATATTTTCAATGCACCCATCATGTGAAGTCTCTTTAATTATGCTATATATTTCAGATGTATTTTGGTAATTTCCCTTATTTTAATCACGTAAAACTAAAATTTTTCCTAAAATCACTTGGTCTAGTATGCTCTTTTGAACAATATAACTAAATTTAAGGGTTATTTTTATTAATTTCAATTTCTACATCTTTTGAACAATATTACCGCATTTAAAGAGTATTTTCAGTAATTCATTTCATATAAACATCCTTCCTAATCTTCCTTAATAAATGAAAATAATTTTGCCACTTGTCATTCTCTCATTAACTTGGACACATGTTATTTTTTTTGTATTTTTGATTAAATGTTTTTTTTTCCATTTATCATTTTCTTATTTTTTTTTTATCTTTTCTTAATTAACACATTATATATACACCTCAATTAATAATTACCTTAATTGAAAATAACCAATAAATTACAATATTATTACTCATATAACATTTAATATGTTTACTTTTAAATTTTAAATTTCAAATCTAAAATTTTAAATTGAAATAATTTTTTGTTTAAACTTCTATATTTAATTTTTTGTTTTATCAAACCCGTATTTTTATAAAATACGGGTCTTACACCTAGTCTATCCTAATATATAAAAATGAGTTTGCTACATGTCAGCTTCTCTTTTATTTTTATTTTGACACTTATCATTTTCTAAATTTTTTAAAATATTTAATACCCACTTGTCATTTTTATACTTTTTTTTTTAATTTCACCTATTAAATGTCACCTCATATTAATTAATTTTATAAATATATTAATTAATATACATAATAACTTTTTATTTGTGAATTTCACTTTCTATTAATATATTAATTCATGTATATGCATATTAATGTAGATAGTATATTTAATTTGTGAATTCATATTAATTAATTTTATTAGTATAGATTACTTAAAACCAAATTACATAAATAGTCCATATGGTTTATCAAATATCACAAAATCAGTCGTTACTTATTTTTTTTATTAACATCGTCTTTGGGGTTACCAAAACTTGCGTGAATGGTCTTTTTTTGCTCACAACGTTACTTTTGGTCTTTTTATTACTCGTTTAATAAACGGGTCTTAACCCTAGTCCTCCTTAATAAATAAAAAACTTTTTGTCACATGTCATTTTCTTCTTCATTTGAACATATGGCATTTTCTAAAATTTTTTAATTTTCTATTTTTCCACTTGTCATTTTATTGTATTTTTCATTTTATTAAATTAAAATTCTCCATTTAATATGTAAGGTATTTATTAGAAAGAGTTTATATATGTAATGTATTCAATACATTAAAGCCTCATTAATTTTAATAATTCAAAATTTTTCTCATTTTTCTTATAAATTCAAACTTTTCAATTTGTTAAAATTTCATATTTAATTTTTTTAAATAAACTCATATAATACATTGTTCCTTATATTGCCTAAATTCATTTCGTTTGTCTAATAAAATCTTTTCCATTTAAAATATTTATTCAAGAAAACTCGTAATTTATTACTTTAACATCTTTGGCTCATTATACATGTATTCCCCTGCCAAATAGCAATCATGAATTCCCCAAAGTCGTTAAGTATCACATGTTTTGTCGTTACCCTTTTTCTTTTCTTTTCTTTTTTCTTTTCATTTTACCAAATACAATTATTAAAAAACACAATATTTATCCTTTTCATCTTAGCAAATACAATAATTAAAAAAAATACAATATTTATTCTCATTATTTAGGCACCGGGAACATGGCGTTGGATGCTTGGAGTTGCCGGACTCCCCGCCCTATTGCAGTTCGTTCTCATGCTCGCTCTCCCCGAATCCCCTCGTTGGCTTTACCGCAAGGTACATTTTTTTATTTTTATATCCAAAAATTTCACATGTTAAAAAAATTAACAATAAAATATATTTCCACTTTGTATTTAAATAAAAATAAAAAAAATTCACAATAAAATATATTTCCACACTGTATGTATTGATTATGACAGGGTAGAGAAGAAGAAGCGATAACGATACTAAGAAAGATATATCCGGCGAGTGATGTTGAAGCAGAGATCGAAGCTCTCAAGGAATCGGTGGAAAAGGAGATTGAGGAAACAGGGTCATCGGAGAAGATCAACATGATACAATTACTAAAAACAAGGACAGTAAGAAGGGGTCTAATCGCCGGAGTTGGGCTTCAGGTTTTCCAACAGTTCGTCGGAATCAACACCGTGATGTACTACAGTCCGACCATCATTCAATTAGCCGGAATTGCATCAAACCAGACCGCCCTCCTCCTCTCTCTGGTGACAGCTGGGCTCAACGCCTTGGGTTCGGTTGTCAGCATTTATTTCATTGATCGGATTGGGAGAAAGAAGCTGTTGGTGATCAGTTTGATCGGTTGTATCCTCTCGTTAGGGCTTCTTTCCGCCGTGTTTCATGAGACGACATCACATTCGCCGCCTGTTAGCGCGGTGGAGTCCTCCCACTTCGGTAACATCACCTGCCCGGCTTTCACTTCCGCCGGACCTTCTGCTACCTGGAGCTGTATGAGATGCTTAAAGGGTTCTGATTGTGGATTCTGTGCTTCACAAACTGATAAGGTAAAAACCATACTTGTTATTGACTTTTTTAGTCAAACTAACTAATCTTTAACTCCATAACTTGTACAAATCATTCAATCTTTTGAGTAACGAAACTATAATCATTTCGAAGTTGAATTTACCCTAAATCGTATCAAATTATGTCATCATCGAGTTCAAATTTGACCTTCAAAAACTACGTTCTTTTTTCTCACAGCTACTACCCGGTGCATGTTTAGTCGAGAACAAAATCGTGAAGGACACGTGTCATGGTGAAGGCCGATTATGGTACACTCGAGGATGCCCGAGTCAATACGGATGGCTCGCACTAGTAGGTTTAGCTCTTTACATCATCTTCTTCTCACCGGGCATGGGAACAGTTCCATGGATTGTCAATTCCGAGATATACCCATTAAGATTCCGAGGTGTTTGTGGTGGAATCGCTGCTACATCAAACTGGATTTCAAATCTTATAGTTGCTCAATCATTCTTGTCGTTAACTGAAGCCATAGGAACTTCATGGACTTTTCTAGGGTTTGGGGTTATATCAGTCGTAGCATTGCTTTTTGTCATCATCTTCGTGCCTGAAACTAAAGGTTTACCCATTGAGGATGTGGAAAAGATGCTTGAGGAACGGGTTTTTCAGTTGAAGTTTTGGAAGAAAAGAACACCGGTTGTGAAGAAATCGGCGCCGGTTTGAACATAAAATAATGCATATTAATTTATGGTGTTTGATGCTTACCTTATAGTAGGTACGTACGTAGATTATACTGCGATATTTAGCAGTGTTGAAAATTTGGTTTAGACTTTTGTAATAATAGATTATTAGAGGGATTGTGTTTTCTTGTTTTTAGGTGTTTGATGTGATGAATACCGTTTAAGGAAGTGTCGTTTTGTGCACAGTGTAAGGGGTTTTAATATCTGTGCCACAACACTTCTTTATCAAGTGTTATTATTCATCCACTCAAATACCCTAATATTATTATTACTTTATCGATTAATATAAAATGCATATTTATGGTGTTTGTTGTGTGCAATTTTTTCTGAATAATATGCCGCGTATTGAGTACATTATCAATCAGGTTGAGTTGAAACGAGTAACCCATCAAATCTGGTATGGAGAGTGTGAGGCTTGATACTATTAGGCCAAAGACGCTTTGATTTGTATTACTACTAGAAAACATGGTGTTTTCCTACATTTCCGTAGCTAATTAGCTACGAAATCGCTACGGATCAGCTACAGAATGGGATGTCCTTGTTTAGTAACGGAATAGCTACGGAATTTTCCGTAGCGGTTCTGTAGCTAATCCGTAACTATAATTTAGCCACAGGCCATTATGCTACAACCATTTTTCCATAGCAATTCCGTAGCTATCTGCTTATAGCTACGGATTGTACTGTAGCTATTGATTCAGTTTTCTAATAGTGTATTACGGTTTATAGTTTGGTTTTAATTTACATTCAAATAATCACAAGTTTTGATTTCTCTATGAAAACATATGATATAAACTTGAATACGATATAAAGTTGTTTAGTTTGTATTGTCTACTTTCTCGATTTTAATTATATTGGATTAGTATAAGTATTCTTTGCAGTATAAGTATTCTTTGCTGCTATCATGCTATATATGAGAAACCGTTGCTTCTAGAGAAACATGTTTAAAAGGATACGTACGGAGACAACGATGTGACCCAACAAAGTGATGGTAAAAAAGAAAAGTAAAGTGGAAAGCTTGGTGGCCCAAAAATTAAAGAAAGGTGTGGCTACATTTGGTCGTTGCTAAAAGTGGCAAGTTGAGTGGTGCCACAAATTTTTACTAGTAGATAGATTATTTGGGACTCTTAGTAGTATTGAATATTGAATTAGAGCTTAATTAGAGGGATTGTGTTTTGTGTTTTTGGTGTTTAATGTGATGAATAACGTTCTAAGGAAATGTCTTTCCGTGTATAGCTAAGTTTCCTTATTGGGTTGTTATGGTCTATTCCCAAAAGAGTTCTTTTCATTGTTATTATTAGAGGTGGCAATCGAGTCGTCTCGTGTCGGGTTCGTGTCATGTCAAAACACTAAACAGGTTGAAAGTGCTTGACCCTAACCTGACCCATTTAATTAACGTGTCGTGTTGTGTCAACCCGTTTATTTTCGTGTCGGGTTTCGGGTTAGGGTTATACCTTGAAATATGTCGTGTAATATGAGGTTAAAAGATTGAGCATGTTGAAAGAGTAGGAGTTTGGTAGGCAGAAATAAAAAAAAACTAATTGTTTTGAGCCACAATAGATGAATTCATAGCAAGTTTAGATGACAAAATTAAAAGAGTGGGAGTTAGGGAGGCGGATGACAAAGTTATGAGGATGTAAGAGTGGTGAAAGAGGCTGAGTAGTTTGGGAGAGAATGGAAAAACTGAAATGAAATCTTGATCTAGACGGCTAAGTCATTTCAACATTACAAAACAATTCAATTCGAAGGTTTTCTTTTACTTATGCTTTTGGTTTTGTATCTTTGTAGTTTATCTAAATAATTCAGAAAACTTGCATATAAATAAACGGGTCATTTTCGAGTCATATTCGAGTTGAAATTCTCAACCCTAGCCTTACCCATTTAATTTTCATGTCGTGTCGTGTCAACCCGTTTATTTAAACGAGTTGAAATATATTACCCAAACCCGTTTATTTTGTGTCGGGTTCGTGTCGGGTTTCGTGTCGTGTCAATTTTTGCCACCTCTAGTTATTATTCATCGCGTGAAATACCTTAAATCCTTAATATTACTTTATCTATATCTATAAGTATATAATGCATATTTGTGATGTTTAAAGCCCTTATAGTAGACATGTTATTTAGCAACAACCATTGGTATCCAATATTTAAATTAGACTTCAGTATTAAATATTAGGCCATCAGGAATACTATCCACGCCCCTGCCATGGGTTTTCTTGCAGATAAGCAAGAGGGAAACACCACACCCGCTTTGGGGTACTCCTAACGCAACCACTAGAGAGGAGATGAGGGAGAAGCAAGAGAGAAATAGAGAGAATGCACTACATGGCACAATGTGGTACAGACCACTCCTCATAACGACTTTGATGCCATGTAAGCACAACATCATTTCCTACAATGGCAAAGCTAAATGGGGCGTTGTGAGTACTATAACATCTCTAAAAAACACGTTTTATAAATAAATAAGAAATCAATTTTTGTCGTGCTCTATTCTATTGTACTCTCAGCTAAAGAGATTGTACCATGTTTTTATTGTGTGAGACCGGATAACTGCATAAAATATATTTTTTCCGGTTCCTATAGCAAGTATAAAGAGAATAAGTTGCGGAATATCATAGATGATCAAGTTTTAAACGATTATTTAGTCAATTTAATTTAGAAGGATGTGTTTCTACAAGTTCGCAATGACAATATCATTGATTGATTAGCAGATTCAATTGTAACTTATGCTTAAATTATATTTTTTCCAATTTACGACTTTAAAATTAAGAAACTCTTTTCATTTACTATTTTGAATCTTTGTAATTTTTGTACCGTGTATCAAAATTTTTGGTTCCACCACTGACCCTCAAGGTGGTCTTGCACGATCATGGCATCCATGCCACCTGGCCACGAGACCTCATCGTGCCATGTATATCCCATGGCTTTAATGGGTTGTATTTTGGTGTTTAAGGTGGTTGATGTGCCATGTATATCCCATGGCTTTAATGGGTTGTATTTTGGTGTTTAAGGTGGTTGATGTGTTGGATTGGTCCTAACGCTCGGACATGTTAACAAAATTAGGATCGGTTTACAACCACATACATTGATGAACCACGAAAATGAATTTTCTTGTGAAAAGTAATTAAAAAATAAAAAAATTACAAAATTATGTATTCAGTCCCTTTGGCTTGTTAAAATAGACCGACTAAGTACACCTAAGACCACTATGGGCTTAGTTCTTATGTTTGAGTTTTTGCATGGTCCATCCTTTAGACGCATAAAATTACTTTTATAACATTTTTATTTATTTTATTTTCTTTTAACTAATTTTAATTTTAGAAAATAAAACTAATTAAACCTTATCGCCATCCCATACCCAGACCCCACGCCTCATGACAAATACTGGATCCAATGTAGGCATCACATCCCACTCTCTCCAGCTTCTTTCTACTTATAATCACCGACCATTAGGGAAACTACCTATCGTTGCCGCTCTCTCCAATCTCTTCGTGACGACCCTGCCTCCACCAAAACTCACTCCCACTCACATTCTTCCTTCTCCGTTCTAAGAACACCTTATCTCTCCTCCCTTTTGCCGCTCTCTCCCAATCTCATTTTCTCGTTCCCTTTCTTTCTTTGAAAAAGAAATTTACATAATCGAAGGAAAACCTTGGTACTACAAGAAAACGAAGAGGAAGATTAACAATAACAATGGTCTCAACATTTATGTCCCCGATCCTCTTGCAATATGTCACCTTCTCCTCACAACCACTAAATATTATCTCTTGCTTGAGTGAAATCATTTTCATTGAATGTGTACTAGCTCCTATTATCACCAAACCTTGAGTGAAATATTATCTCTTGCTTGTGTGTATATATCATCTGCAACGTGTCCCTTAGTATGGTACATGGCTTACGACTCACAATCAACACAAAACCCTAGGGCCTCATCTTTTGGGTCCTATTTAAAGGCTCTAACTCTACAGTTTCATCATTTTTCCCCCTTTTGCCACAATTTCTTTGGTGTTTGGAGAACTTATAGTCCAAAGGTGGTTTTGGTTAGTATTTTGGACCCATTCTTATATATATATATATATATATATATATATATATATATATATATATATATATATATATATATATATATATATATATATATATATATATATATATATATATATTAAAGGAGGATAGTTTTTAGGAATAGTGAACTTATCTGTTATTTGGCAAGAATGGCCCTTGGATATGTTATTTCTGTTTTTTTTTTATCTGGGTGTTTTATGGAAGTATTTACTTTCTTGTGTACACGTGTTGATCATCGTTTGGTTTATCCGCTTCCGGATCTTCCCACCGCCACAAAATATCTTTGGTCAACGTTATCTCTCTTTTCTTCCACAAACCTCCCATCGCTTTTTCGCCCCTGCTGTTTTTTGCATAGACCGATTATTAGTGGCTAGCAACTCGACATCGAGGGGATCGCGGTGCCTAAAGAAGTTGTCGTGTTCGCCGCCAGTGCAGTCGTCGGTGCCACCACGAAGCGCTTCAGAGAGCTGCGTTCACCTACCAGAAAAACGCTTCAGAGAGTTGTGTTTTACTTCAAAGAATCGATTCGGTGTCTGCTCATCGGATCTACTCGGAGCTTTCACACATGTAACTCGTATGAAATTATACAAGTGATTATAGCGTACAAGACGTCCTCCATCGTCTCACCGATTCCGGTGTTCTCCAGCTTCACCGCCAATCAGGCGATCCTTGATGCCTTCATAATGTAGATTATTCACATTCGTTTGGTGTTGGCATATTCATATACTTTTATTGAATTAACTTATCTGATTGCAAACGTTTTGTTGTTGTATGTAGCAAGGGGGCTAAGCGAGACTTTAGCACCACGATTCTTGAGCGAAAGAAGGCGGCGAATAGACTGACTGACTGGTCGTTGATGAAGGCATCAACAATGATAACTCCTTTGTTTCTCTTCATCCCGAGACCATGGAAAAGCTTCAACTCTTCAGAGGCGATACCATCCTGATCAAGGTATCTTAGGGTTTATACTTTATAGTTTATACTATCTTATAATCGTTTATTGAGTTCTCTAATACTTGAATATATTGTTTTCTGCTCTTCCTGAAAATTATTCTTTGCATTCTTCATTCAATCTAGGGTTTTTTTTATACAAGTTCGAGTCGACCTAATGAATCAGACCTTATTATTTCTCTCTAATCGAATTCAGTTCCAACTGATGCAATATATGGTTTTGCTTCTGATTCATGATAGGTTCCTTTCTCACCATCAATAAATTTCTGGTGGCACGCCAAGTGTTTGACATTTTGCTTCAGTGAAGTTCATCATATATTTTTATATGGACCCTTGACCGGATGACTAGCCTGTTCAGATACTGGTACTGGAAGGTATAAGCTTCCTTTCCAGCTTTCCTCTCACCTCACGTTCTCATTTTTTCAAAAAAATTTCCCTTACAGGATTTGAATGGTGAAGCAATCCGAGCTTTAAGAGCTACAAAGGTTTTAGCGGTTCCAAATGATGCACTCTATGGTTTTGCTTCTGATTTGTGGTAAGTCTTTGTGGATTCATTGGTTTTCCAAGACCATCGGTCTTCTTCCTCAGTTACACCGACTGAAAAACATTTGAAATCGAATTTGGGGATTTAAGTGAATATTGATTTCTTTATTTACAGATTCGAGCCAAAATTGATCGGCACCACCTGGGGTCGTAGGCTTTCTTTTCTTCCCTCCACTTACCCGATTTGTATCCATTTTTCCTGTCGGAGCCGTCATCTTGGGATACTTCATGTACTAAAAAGATCTCATAAAGCTCCTGTCAGCAGTCAATGCATTAAATGCTTACAATTAGGTCCGGGAGAGATTTCCTTCACAACTATAAAGGCCAGATTCCCATTTATAAAATATTTATTATGAAAAAAGTTAGATTTTCATGAAATTCATAACATTTATTGTAATTGTAGGTATCTGGGTAGTGTGACAATCTTTCAGGAAGCGTTGTGATTGTCTATGAAATCATAGCATTTGCTCTGCTGGGGTTAACAAAATCAAAAAGAAAATTGCTAGGTCCTATTGTTCTTGGATCCTGGATTCTATTCTTATTATGGAATCACATTTTCCTATTGTGTTCTCACTCAAGCTATTTAAAATTTTTTTGTTGCTTACGCAGAAGGGGTCGTGGAATCACTATGGTCGATTGATCAATATTTTGAGTTTGTTCTTATGCTTACGTTCAATACCCGATTGTGTTTTCGGGTACTTATTTGAATTGGAATCAGAATCTACTGAATGGTTTGATTGCTTTGATTGATCTTGCTGCTCATGCTACTGATCACACACAATCCGAATGACTCAAATTTCTTGATCTAAGAACATATAACAAACTAGAATTACTAAACTTCCCTTATTTACTGCCATACAAATTTTCTTGGAGTTACATGGGGTAGGTTGGGGGTAGAGAATGACAAACAAAGCATATAGAAATACCAAAATTATAATTAAATCTCTGTTACATGTGATAATTTATTTATTATTATATTTGATTTCAAAGCTGTAAATTTTTAAAGTACAAAACAAAAAAAAATTATCTTTTTATTCGTTTTCATAGAATCATACCTCTTTGTGTTGTAGTTGTTTCCCTGATTGTATATAACTTTCCCTAATTTTTTTTTTTGACGAATGTTTTTTTAATAAACGATATTTCAGCAACAACATTGGACTTCTCCTGCAATGGAATCAACATTACATGCAACAAATAAAACAAGCATTAAAAATGGCACCTCAGGTTGCTGATGTGTATTTTTCAAAAGCATTGCATGATGTCGATATACATGTGAAAACTTTCTTTTTAATTTTACATTTTGTTTCTATTAAGGTTTTGACTTATTTTTTTCCGCTCAAATTGTGGTTTGCTTTCATTCTTTTGTACCCTCATGTTAATACCGATGGCCATATTGTTTAAATGAGTGTCCATAATACATTTTCTCTTCAATTCTTAAACTACCCATTGAAATTTGGAGACCTTATAATGGTGTTATTGAAACATATAACATTTTACTTTAATTCTAATGTTAGGTGCATGATTTGATCATTCAAGGAAATGAAATCGAAGAAGACGATGGATGGATGGGGTAAGTATGAAGATGCTATTTCTGTATTTATTGTAGATTGCATTGTACTTTCATTTAAAACCACCTGGATATAAGATTGTATGTTCATTGTTTTCGAAAACCTATTCAAATATAGCATTGTACTTCTTTTGGTAGCATGATCTATCATTACATTTCCATTCATCTGATTGATGGAAAATTACACAGAATAGTAACATACTTTAATTTGGATACCAATTTGTGCAATGTACTTCATTATTTGTCTCAGAAAACGAACACATTATGCCCCGTGCAACGCGCGGGTAACCCCTCTAGTTGTCATAAAATGAAGCGAGTTTTGTCTTCCCATTTGTACCATGCTTGAAGTTTGTAACACTTTTGACTTTTGGAGTTGGTATTAGAGTTGATTATGTTTGAAGAATGTAAATGGATAAAGTTGCAAACTTTATTTGTAGCATCCGGTTTCGAGAAGCTTTCTATTTCGAGAATTATGGGCTTTAAATGGATCAAGTTAGGGCCATGTACTTCAAGGGTTTGCATTTAGACCCAATTGGGCGTGATTTATATAAGTTGGGTGATCCAAGCTTTCGGTTCGTGTTTTGGGAGTCCAAGGGTATAATGGTAAAAAGTGACGCTTCAGACCTTTCCTTGAATTAAGGATTCATGTTCGAAAGGTTTTAAGTCGAAGGAGATTAGATGGGATTGTAGGGTTTTTTTTACTATTCCGAGCATATAAAGAGCGCTGAAAAAAAAATTAGGATGAATAAGTTAGTGCCTTTGGAAATTGAATGAGAATGCGTTTTGCCCTGTACAATGGGCGTACATGGGACATACGTTGGGCTTACTGGGCTTAAGATATCGCAATGATGCACCCTAATATGTTGGGAGTACTTTGAGTACACTAGGCATACACAAGTTAGAGTCAAACCCTAATTTTTGGTTCTTGGACCTTTTTAAAGTCCTTAACTTATTGGAAACCCTTCTTACCTTCATTCTCCACCCTCTAAAGAAGTTCCCACAAAACCCTAGCCCCATTTGAAATATTCTTGAGCCGAGTGATTTGGTGTGTTTTTGGTGCATTTGGAAGAAGAACTCTTTGGAGGAGTGTTGGCTAGCTTGGAGCTTGAAGATCCAAAACTCTCTTCACCTTTGCAAGCTTCTGTAGGTATAAAGCTTCAATCTAGGTTCTTTTCTGTAGATCTAGTTCTGGGTTATGATTTGCCATGTTTTGGTCCCATGATTTGGGTCTTGTGCGTAGAATTTATACCAAAAAATTTGAGTCTCATTTCTATTCATTTTTGAGGTCATTAATTTATAAAAATCGGATATTGATGGGTATATATCATCCATACATAAGTTAGTGGGCTTTTGGTGAAGTTATGAATCTAGGGCTTCGGTTTGGACTCCATTAAGCCATGCAAAGTCATAAAGTCGGGAAATTTATGACTTAAGGTGTCCCATTGAATCAAATTTGGGTATTAGGTTTAAAGTCTTAAGGTATTAAGAAGATTAGAATCGAGTTTAGGCTTCAACGAGTTACGGTCGCCGTACCCTCCTGGTACATTATGCGTAATGGGTTTAGCATGTTAACCCTCTCTTCGATCATGTTGTACGATGGGTGTACAATGGTGGCACACGGGGTGTACTCACCAGAAGCCATTTTGGGCTATTTTGGGCTTTGGGTCTTTTTGGGTTTGGCCATGTTTTATTGGGCTAAGTATGGGAAGGGGTAAAATAGTCTTTTACCCCTTAGCATGATAGGATATGGTTAGACATTTGATTTTGGGTTATTACCCTAATTATTGACTAGGATTGATCTTGGATATGTTAAGTGTGAGAAGTCATGGTAGCAGCAGCTCGAGTGTGTGATATGTTGACATCAGATTGAGATGAATCTCCTTACTTTACCCATGG
This sequence comes from Lactuca sativa, assembly GCF_002870075.4. Taxonomy (NCBI): domain Eukaryota; kingdom Viridiplantae; phylum Streptophyta; class Magnoliopsida; order Asterales; family Asteraceae; genus Lactuca; species Lactuca sativa. The sequence goes on along the minus strand of NC_056629.2, from coordinate 39,046,271 downwards.
GTCGAATGCACAAATGTCGACCCACTAGGATTTTTTATGTAGGATGCTAATTGTCTTTGTGACTCTTGCATTATATGATGGGTTGGGCCCAACATCATGCATGTAAGGTTGGGCCCAATTGCATGAGAGGGTTGGGTCCGTTATATGTTGGGATAGTCCCATTGAATGATGGGCTAGGCCTAATTGTATGTTGGGTTAGGCCCATTGATTAGGAAGGGCTAGGCTTATTGTATGACGGGCTAGGCCCAATTGTATGTTGGGTTGGGCCCATTGATTAGGAAGGGCCATGCCTATTATATTGGTTGGGACCAATGTGCAGGCTAGGCCCATTGATATGTATGGTATGTGGTATTTTTGGGAATACACTAAGCTTTGTGCTTACAATTTTATGGTTATTGTTTCAGGTACTTCTAGTTTTAAAGGGAAGGACCTAGCATGACTGCACAACATCCCCCAAAGTTTATTCCGCATTTGATTAGTCATGATTTTTTACTCTGATGTTTAAATACTATTTTTCATCTTGAATGATTTTAGGAATAGAATGTTTTTATGAATTAATGTTTTGAAAATGAACATTTTGCCATGGATTTTCGGGACGTTACAAGTTGGTATCAGAGCCTTGGTTTGAGGGATTCAGACACACTATCGGGTGTGTCTGAACTCAAATTGAGGAATTGGTAATCTTTTTGAAAGAAATTAAGTTTTCTAAAAAGATTATTATAAATAAGATGGGGTGTGATGCGTACAATCAGCCAAGCTCAAGCAAGTGATTCCCTGAATACCCATACATATTGATATGTTATATGATATGAATGCTTTCATGTTAGGATAAGGCTAAGGATACTTACATGAATTGCATGATAGATTAGCCTATGAGGAATTGGATGCTATGTTAGATTTGGAATCTGTATTGGAAGAAGAAAATTCCAAGTGTATGCTTTAAAAATTGTATACGATTAGGATCATATAGCCGTAGAATGACTTATTTAGCCTTATTTATTGCACCTCATCTAATTGTGGTCTTAGGGTAGAGTCTTTTATTCGATAGTCTATTTGATCTTGTATTGTGTATAATTTCATTGCATAAAGCAACCGACAGTGAGTGTAGAAGTTACTGCATGAATGCTTCTTGCTTTGTGCTTTGTGGGACTCTTGTTGATGTGATCTAACTATTAAATGAATATGTTAAAGTTACATGCAGTAAAGGTTAAATAATCTCAAAGTGATTGATTTGGCCTTATTGCACATCTCTCGTCTGAGTACCGTCGTAGGGTTGAGTCTTTTAGTCGAAAGATTATCTAAACTTTGTTGCATGTAATTGTATTTTTGTAATAGCAACTGACATAAGTGGGAGTTCTTTAGCAGCTGATGGCAGGGTGGGCTTAGGAAAGCCTAGGAAGTGTTTTAGTGGGTATGTATGCACTGTTTAGCGAGTACTTGGAGTACCGGTTTGAGAAGGTGACTTAGAGGATTCAGGATAATTATTTTGGAAAGTATGGATAGGTGTGGAAGGTAGTATTGGACTCGTACTACTGAAAGCATATGATCCATACTTGAATTAAGGAGATTCATGAAGATTCTAAGAAGCCTGTAGGATGAGAGATTTTATGGATATGTTTTGATTATTGTATGGTTGCTTTTCAGAATGGTGATGATCACACATAGAGGAGGTTCAAGTTCTGGTTCAGGCTTAGGTACTACCTCTGAGCTGGTGGATGAGCAGATGTGGGAGTTCATTTTGTCAGAGATCGCCCGCTGTATAAAATTCCAGATCCAAAAATCCTAACCACAAATGGACTTTGAGACTCATAAAGTTGGCAAATTTGTGAAATCCCAACACTCCAATATGTCCCAAAATAAAGAATAAGGCATAGAAATCTATATATATGCATAATGCACCCAAAAGCTTGGAACTTGGGGACTTACAAGAATCCATAAGATGCATGACAAGATGATGTGAAGAGTTGCATTCTAAATCCAAGTCTAGAGGTCACCTTCTTCTTCTTCTCCAAAAATAAACACAAAAAGATTAGAGAGAAAAATGGAGTTTAGGGTTTGCTTAGAGGCTGAGAAAGTGTGATGGAGGTTGAGGATGAGCCACTATAGCCATCACATTCCTTTAAATAGGGAGAAAACGCCAGATATTAGGGTTTTCTCATTAAACATGTGCCATGCCTTGGCGACCTTAAACAAGATCGGGATATTTCTTGAAACGCCACATCGTGGCAGTTTCCCCCATGTTGTGGAAACCCTAAATACTTAAAATTATGAAATCTGAATTACCTCAAGATCCAAATGTTATAATCCCCCCCCCCCCACATGAATTAGACTTCATCCTCAATGTCCAATGTTGCCAATAACTCAGGGTAGTGCTCATGCATCTTTGCCTCGAGTTCCCAAGTCCACTCGGAACCTTTATGATGCTGCTACTAGTCCTTGACCAAGGATACCGCCCTATTGCGCAGTGAATTTGTCTTCCTATTTGTAATCGCCAGTAGCCTCTCTACATAATTCAGGAAATCATTAACCTGAATATCATCTAAAGGAAGCACAGCTGAATCATTATCTACACACTTCTGTAGTTAAGAGACATGAAATGTGTTATGAATCTGACTGAGCTCCTCAAGTAACCCTAGAAATCACTCGAAATGGCCCAATAGATTGGGGCCCTAAGTTTCCCCTCTTCATGAAGTGTATTACACCCTTCCAGGGTGATACCGTTAAGAACACCATATCGACGATCTGGACATATGTGCCTTTTCCAACGCAGTTTGTCTGATCCCACCAAAATCGGGTACCCAAACCCGTCCACACCAGGTCAATAATCCACGAATAACGGTAGAAATCCTATCAATCTCACCTCTAATTCGCTCCTATTTCCAATTTTCCTTCTTGATTCCCTGAACCTGGGCCTCTCGGCTAAGATCCAAAAGCTGTGAATCAATAGATATCCTCATACATAAGCATCCAATAGAAGAACTAGCCGACTTGCGGCTTAAGGCATCAGCGACCACATTCACTTTCCCAGGGTGGTACAGAACATCGAAGTCATAATCCTTGACCACATCAAGCCACCTGCTCCATTTCATGTTTAGATTCAGTTGATCCATGAGATATCTTAAACTCTTATGATCCGTGTAGATGGTACACCAGAACCCAAATAGATAATGCCACAAAATCTTAAGGGCAAACACCACCGCCCCCAAATCCAGACCATGCGTAGGATATCGCACATCGTGCGACTTCATTTGCCGAGAAGCATAGGAAATAAACCTCCCTCGCTGCATAAGAACTACCCCAGACCGATGATGGATGCATCACAATATACATCAAAATCTACAACACCCTCAGGGAGGGTTAACACTGGGGCCTCACATAGCTTCTGTCTCAGCGTCTTGAAAGTAGCCTGCTGCTTAGTCCCCCAGCGAAAATCCATGCCATTCCTCGTCGGATGAGTGAGGAGTACAACAACCTTGGAGAAATCCTGAATAAATTTATGGTAATATCCAACTAAATCCAGAAAACTCCTTATTTCTGAGGGAGATTTCAGGACCTCCCACTGCATCACAGCCTGAATCTTGGCCAGGTCAACCATAATCCAGTTTTGTTTAACGAGGTGTCCCAAGAACTGGACCCCCCGTAACCAAAACTCACAAAACTTAGCATACAACCGTTCCCGCCTCAAAACTCACAGAAGATCTCGACGGTGCTCCTCATGCTACTCCCTGATCTTGGTATAGACCAGGATATCATCAATAAAAACAATGACTAATCAATTGAGCATCGGCCTGCATAGCCAATTCATCAAGTCCATAAATGTTGTAGGCACATTGGTGAGCCCAAATGGTATCACCATGAACTTGTAATGACCATAACGAGTCCGAAACGTTGTCTTCTCCATGTCTTCCTTTCTAACCCTCATATGGTGATACTCTGACCTCAAATCTATCTTGGAGATCCAAGATGCACCTTGAAGCTGATCAAAGGGATCATCAATCCATAGAAGTGGGTAACGGTTCCTCACCGTCAACTTGTTCAACTCCTGATAGTCAATACGCATTCGGTGAGACCCATCCTTCTTCTTTACAAAGAAGATTGGTGCTCCTCATGGAGAGTAACTCGATCCGATAAACTTCTTGCCCAACAACTCCTGAAGCTGAGAGGACAGCTCCTAAATCTCTGGTGGTGCCAATCGGTACGACGACTTAGCATTTGGGGTCACACTGGGGAGTAAATCGATCTTGAACTCCTCCCTCCTCTCAGGAAGCACACCAAAAATATCCTCCAGAAACACATCTGGGAACTCTCTAACCACTGGCACACCTGAAACTGAAACATCATTTCCATCCTGGGCATCGACCATATATGCAAGATAACTCAAACACCCATGCTGAAGATACTGTCGAGCCCTAATTGAAGAACAAAAAGTTGAACCAGCCCTAGTACCCTCTCCATAAATAGTCAATACTCCCCACCTTGGGGTTCAAACCCCCACTCGTCGACCCTCACAGTCAATCATCACACCAAATCTGCTCAACCACTCCATACCTACTATCATGCACACCCCCCCCCCCCAAGGGAATAGGGATTAGGTCAATTGAGTAAGGCACCCCGAAAATATCCAAAATACAATCTCGAGAAACACTCGATGCTGAAACCCCGTGTTCGTTGGCGATAGAAACTCGCAATAGTAACTCTAACTCTCCACGAATCATATCAAAACTCCTACCAAATGACTAAGACGCAAAATACCGACTCGCAGCCGACTCAAAAAGAACAAGAGTAGGCTAGAAGTTCAATAAGAAAGTACCTAGCAGAATCATAAAAATAAACATACCATAAAATAATTGAACAAAATAATAAATGAAAACATACCAATAACGACGTCCGGCGCCACCCTGGCCTCCTTTGGTGTGAGCTGGAACGCACGACCTCAAGCCCTCGGAGGCTCCACCCTGCCTGGCGTCCAACCGTGATCCTTAAGGTAGAAGTATATGGCTCCTGCATAGACTTGGCAACAAGCAAGGGACACTATGCCTTCACATGGCCTACTTGCTCACAATGGTAACAAATCCTGTAAATTGGCGGCGGAGCCTGCAGGCGACAATACTTCACATAATGCCCTTCATTGCCACATTTTGGCACCCATCAGAAGATCGGAAAAGACCCTCATGAACGTTGGCGCATTTTCCACAAGTACGAACCCTCTGTCCTCCAGATCGTGAATCAGTGGGCTTGAACTGTTTTGTTGTAGGCTAGGATTAAACTGGAGCCTGATGCCGCTCCCTCATTTGGGTCTCTAACTTAATCTCTCGCTTCCTCATGGCATCCTGAAGCTCAGTGAGGGCACATTATCGTTGGGTAGACACAAACTGCTGAATATCCGTCTTGAGCATACTTAAGTACCGAGTCATATGGACCTACTCCATATCAGCAAAATCAGGGCAACAAAGATCTCTCTCCGTGAACATCTTAATGATCTTCGTCATTGTCTTAGTCACCTGCCTCCAGTCCAAGCACTCTTGAGCCAACCTCTCCCTCTCCACTAGGGGGAACATACCTTGCGCGAAACATCTCTAAGAACTGCTCCTAGGTCATAGTAGTCGTCTACTTAGGAGTGTATGGACTGATCACTAGGCTCCAGCAATCCTTCACGCCCAGTCGAAGGAGGTTCAAGGTGCACCTGACCTTCCAGTCCTCTGGATAAGAACATATGAATAAACAGCCCTCCACATCTGATAACCATCTCATAACAATGATTGGGTTCTTGACCTCGTTGAACTCTAGGAGCTTCGTGTTACTAAAGTCCCGGTATTGGAATGAACCCCGTCCTCGGCATCTAGTAGCAACGACAGCTACGGTGGCTGCAGTAGTAGCAACCTCAGTGAGGGCAACATAGAGATCATCATACAACTCAATCATAATAGTCTTGATAGACCCAAACAAGTCCATAATAGAACCCTTGAGAGTAATAGCCACCTCGGTGGCGATCAGCTCGCGAATCTGATCATCAATCAACCCTGGCCTATCGTGGCCACCCGCTCCAAATCTAAAACTCGATCCTCTCTTGAGCACCATACTAAAAATGAACCAATAAATGTATCAAAAAATGCCACCATTCATACTATACAGTCATCACAGAGAGGCTAAACCCTCGGAGTTTGTGACATCCTTCTTATGCATACGAGTCTTGTTCTTTTAGTAGTATGGGCTCATACTAGGATTTTCATACATTCTATATTCACTCTCTCGAGAATGGCTAATCACTCCTCATCTCGCCGGCTGCTCACATACTAACTCTTAAAACTTCCACCAATCTTGTAGTCACTCATGCATGCTAATCCTACATAACGTTGGATTCTATAGACAATTGAATACTTGATTCTACCCTAATCCTACAACCAGCAAGGAATAGGAAATAAGGCTGAACCAAACATTCTCAGGCTATAGAATCTTAGTTATGTACGACCATGATGCACATCAGCAACTACAATAATGATGTCAATTTTATATATCATGTAGAGAGTTCTCTTAGGCTATCAGGCAATTCTATCATGTAATTTCCGAAGATCCCTAGCCCATCATTAGCATGCAATTCTAACCTATAAATCATAAACAAATAACAATGTAGGTATCTAAGGGTTCACTTTCTTGCTCCGACTGATCATGCACTTCTCATCCTTACTTGGTTATTTTTTAAAACAGTTTTGAACGCCATTTTGAAAAAAAATTGAAAACTTTTGTAGATCCTTAGTTTGAGTTTGGATTCACACGAAATCTCATCCAATTCACTCAAACTAGGGCTCTAATATCAACTTGTAACATCACAAAAATCAAGTATATATATATATATATATATATATATATATATATATATATATATATATATATATATATATATATAATCTAACCACAAATCATAATTGTTTCCAACATAGTGTTCCCAAATAAAATAATCACGAATAAGAGTATTCCAAAATCTAATATCATAAAATCAGAACGATATGCACGATCACACCTTTGCTTTTCGCCGATCATCTGAAGTAAGTGAAGAAAAAACTTAAACTGTAAGCCAAAACTTAGTAAGTTCCCTCAAATACCACAAACCAAAACATATACAACACATACTAGGTCTATAACGTCCTGGTTGGATTACCACTAGTCTACAACCTTAAGGTTGGAATGCCCTGGCCCACACCCGCTCGGTTGGATTGCCTAATACATATTGGGTCCACAACCTCCAAGTTGGATTACTCCTGGCCCGCAACCTTACGATTGGAATGACCTGTCCCACAACCTTTTGGTTGGATTTCCTGGGTTTATTGACTGGCAACAAAAAGCAGTACTGTCTCAATCCAACCACACTATGTCAACACATATAAAAGATAAAACACATATAAGCAACCAGATAATCATATAGATCTTAACAGATCACTATAGCATTGAAATAATCCAAACCAAAATACACCATCTACTGGGCGGGCAGTGGTGCCTTTGACCCACAAGCACAATGAGGAAAAACTCACCTCATAATCTAAAGAGATAGTGGAAGAGAACGCTGCTCAAACTATCAACACTACGAGTCAACTATATAGAAAACAATGACCTAGACTCCATTCACAGCTTAATATACACAAAATGCTCCTAGGTCAAACTTTCTCAAAGTCAACATAAAAAGTTAAAGTCAAAGTCAACTACATTTGCCCGCCATGTCGTGGCCATCCTTATTCATGTCGTGGCTACTAATTGACAAAACAAACGGGCATCGACCCAATCACCATGCCTTGGTGACCTCAACCTCACCATGGGAACTGGTCTGGGCAACTTAAACCATTAAGTCACTTTTCTTTCCAACTTCAAGGGCTCCAAAACTCAGATAGATCTGGTCCTTTCGAATGTCCAAGTGGATAAAGTTTCCAACTTTATCCCTTTTGACCCTCCAAGAGATAGAGATCTATCTTCTAGGTCTAAATAAGGCAAAACATGACTTAACTTAACACATTAAGCACTTTTTCCTTGAAAGCTTACTAGATCCTTACTGTAGAACGTTTCTAGCACCTTAAAATCACATAAAAATCCATACTTTCCAGACATGCATGTCCAATGCATGTCTTGGACTCTCATTAGGTCAAAATAGAGAAAAAGGGGCCAAGATCTCATGTAAGAGTTTAAAGCTCTATAAAATTCCAAATCCAACACTCCTAACCATAAAGAGACTCTGGGGATTCATAAAGGTGGCAACTTATGAAATCCCAACACTCTAATATGTCCTAACATGAAGAATAGCCATATAAATCTAGATCTATGCACAATGAACCAAAAAGCTTGGAACTTGGGGACAATATAGATCTATGCACAATGAACCAAAAAGCTTGGAACTTGGGGACTTACAAGAGTCCAGAAGATGCACAAAAAGATGATGAGAAGAGTTGCTTGTGGAATCCAAGTCTAGAGGTCACCTTTTTCTTCTTCTTCTCCAAAAATCAACACAAAAAGCTTAGAGAGCAAAATGGAGGTTAGGGTTTGGTTGGAGTCTGAGGGAGTGTGATTAAGGCTAAGGGTGAGTAATCCCAGCCATCATATTCCCTTAAATAGGGCGCAAACCATGGATATTAGGGTCTTCTCATTAAACAACTGCCACACCTTGGCGGCCTTAAATGAGATCGGGATATTTCTTGAAACGCCATATTGTGGCAACCCTAAATACTTAATAATTTTAAATTTGAATTACCTCGGGATCTAGATGTTACAATTCAAGTCCCAAATATGTATCTCAGGTCTAAGAATACAAGGATACTTCCTTGATCAAAAAATCAATCATGACTATGATCCACAAAGTGATTTTGATGCGGGTCATGAATAATAGTTATTCTCTAATCAACTACCTATGATTTTGGTCGTAGCTCTTTGCATTTTTCATCTCCATGAAAATCAACTAATTCATTCATATTTGTCTTACCTCATAGGTGCTCCTACAACTATGAACAACTATTGACATTTAGAATAACCAATTTATTCATGGATTAAGCATACTATTATAGAGCACAACAAGTATTTAATGAATAGAATATATCCAATATATCAAATCATGAAAATATATGTTGCTTACATTATTCCAATATCCAAATACTAAATTTCTATCAGTTCCAATCACTTAAAACAACAAGGTCGTATAGCACCAACTTGACTTTCATGCTTTAGCTAATGAAGGAACTTAGTTAAGTATATTCATATGTGGTTTCTCGAACAACAATGTATTCTAAATCTGATGTGTAACTATAATTAAAATCTATATGGTACTCCTATCCATGTAACTTTCACTTCAATCATAATGAAGATATGCTCGATTGTGTAAGAGTTTAAACACAACTTTCTTTCAAATTCTTCACAAATCAGGAATATTTCTTCAGTTCTTCGTAAGTACTTTAGAATGCTCCTATAATTCATACTATCACTTCTTCTCATATTATACTGGTATTTATTTTTCCTGCTCCAGACATATGATTTATCTAGCCTTTATGTATCATCATGACATATCTGATGAATCCAACTGCAACAACATATGGAATACAATCATACTATCCAGTTCAAACATTATTCTAGGATTTTTAGGCATGCTCAAAATCATTTCATATGGTATTGACAAGATAAACTCATTTAGGGGTTGTTTGGTAGCCTCTTAATTGAAAAATCAAGAGGCAGCCTCTTAAAAATTAGGATATAGAGTGTTTGGTTGTATATTATTTTTTTGCCTCTTAATTTTTTAGAGATAAGTTTATATCTGAAAAAAAAAAAAGTTACTCGTGTTCCTCTTTTGCCCAAAATACATTCCCTCCCATCTTTTCTATTTCACGACACTGCTTCCCCCTAGCCATCTCTAATGACTTGCAACCCTCCACGAATCTTTCCATCGGGCGGTCACCGCCTTCACCAGAACCTCCGCCTCCTCCAGTGCTATTGCATGCGCCTCCCTATAGCCTCGTTCTTTCTCGAATTTGTTTTTCTCGCTTTCTACCCTCGCCACCGATAGCTGAAGAATAGCCGACAACCCTCATCACCATCGCCACCCTCCCAATCACTATTTTTGGTCATTTCCACCACAATTTTGTATTTCTCTCGTTCTGTTTCTCTTTTTTTTTGCTGATAGTGTTGAACTTTTCTGAAATTGAGTTTTCTGAAATTGCAAATTTTCTACAATCGGTTTTCTGAATTGAAATTGATTTCCCCATAACCATGGGTTCCCAACTCAACCCAAGTAATTTTAAGAACATTACAAACTATTATAGGCTCCCCCTTTTGACCAATGCCACTGCAATGTTGCTCAACAGCCACATCACTGTTGTGATTGTTTGCTTGTTCTACTCTATTCTTATGCACATGCTTGCTAGAAGCTTGATTCCATTGTAGCTGCAAGTTAAAGTTTTTTTTTTATCAAAAAATAAAAAAATACTTCATAGTTGCAAGAAATTTAATGAACAATTGGTTTTTGGTGATATAACTTTGAATAAATAGTTCATTGTAATGATGTTTGGTTACAAATTTGCATATGATATGAGATGTTCTTATGTTTATTGTTTAATTTTTTTGGAATTTTCTCATGTGTTTAGTGTTGAATTTAACTTTTGGTGCCTTGTTTTTAGTTTTTGGTGAATGAATATTTTTCCCATTGTTTTACAGGGGAGAAATAAGCTTTGTGAAGGAACTGGTTCAATTATTTTATAAAAATGTCATCATAAATGTTTCTATTTAGATTTTTGTTTAATTTTGAATTTTTTTGATGTTTATATATTTTTTTAACTATTGAAGGAATTGGTTCAATTATTTTATAAAAATAAACATTGAATTCAGTATAAAATAATACGGAGGCTAAAATAGTCATTTTTATAATTCAATACAGAAATTCAGAGGTTCCAACCAAACATCATATTAAAAATTCAGATCCTCTTAGAAACGCAGACCTCTTAAAAATTCAGATCCTGCCAAATAGCCCCTTAGAGTCTTATATCTTAAGATATTTAAGATCATTGACAAGTAATGCAATTCTACTTAATCAATTAAGTTGCCATGATCTATCTAGAGATCCTTTATTCTAATAATTAGTATGTCGATCACATACAAGACTAGGAAAGTTACTATGCTCCCACTAGATTTGTAGAAAGCACAAGAGTCATCTTGATTTATAAAGAAAATAACACTATGTAATTATCTTAAAAGAAGGAAGATTCTTACTTTGAGATGTTAGCTTAAATTTGAAAAGATTTTCATCCATGTATGTTTTCTCCTTTTAAAACTCACTACCTCTTTATAGTCATAGTTTGTCAAAGAATATTAATCAAGCCCATACTTGATAATCATACATGAATGCATCTCTATATGTTCTGTTAGTTTTTGATCAACTATTAAACAGGTTCAACAACTATTCAAAAAACTTGCTAGTTCCAAACTATGATGCATTTAGTTTATGGTTCTTTAGCTCTTAAAGTTCAATATTTCTCACACTTAGAAAAACAACTTTCTAAGTATATGTCTTCTAGAATGACAATCAGTGGGATTGTAGAAACTTCATCCTAAACAATCATTTAGGATATTCTAGATAAATGTTATTAGTAGATGTTAGGGTTTAAGCTGCTTGTATAACATAAGCTCCCTAACACTATACCTTTTAGATAAGGATAAAACATTTTGTCCTTAGTCTGATGAAAGTATTTAATGTAATTGTTTAGTTAGAAACATATATTTAATATATATTTGTTGCAATGAGCATAACATCAAAAATATTATAAAGGAAATAGTTCTCTAAGACATCATATAACAGACTGTAAGGTCTGATTTTATCCTCTTCAAAAACTTGTAATACCAACATTCGACCAGTGACCATGTGACCCTATCTTACTAGAGAATGCGATAACTACCTCGAACATCATAAGACAAAATCCTAGCGATAAGGTGATCCTATGCCATAAGAATCGTACAAATGGTGAGTGAGTGTTCTTTAGCAAATTGAGTTGTGAACCGATTCCACAATTCCTAAGATGTTCCAAGAAGATTTGGTTTTAAATACTCATTTTATTTATCATAACAAAAGGTTAATGATGGTCTCATTACGTTGTATTTTAATCTTCACTATGAAACATTTTGAACAAATCAAAAGTTTCAATAATAACAAGTAAAAAGTCATCGGTGAAACTGATTAAGTATCTATCACTAAAACTATTCATGGATTGAAAATATTACATACATTTATTTATATAATTTTTTGGCAAGCCTTTCTTTCTTTCATTACTTTATATAAATAGCATTCACATATATCAAATGAATCAGACTCATTTCCCTTAAAAAATTCCATCTTTTGAAGTTGGTACATTTATTTCTTGTTTATATATTCACGATGATAATGCAATCGATAAGATTAAATAAAATATGATTTGATTATATAGGTGTTTGTGACATCCTCTAAATTTTCAAAACCAAAAAGAAATTTACGCTTTAAAAATAATGACACTTCATTTGCGGAAAATCCCAGTATATAAAAAATCTTTTGAGAACGAGAATGCCTCAAATAAAATCCTAACAATGATAATTAATATATGTGCATAAGTTACAACGTAAAGACCTAATGGCCCAAAACATCATTGCAAGCTTTCTCTTAATTACTCAACATCTTAATCAAGTTCTAGTAGCTTAAATCTTGTTACCTATGATTCATACAATCTGAGTGAGTCAGGTTGGGAAATCTGATGAGATACATAAAGATTGTAATCCCACAACGTTATTATATATATATATATATATATATATATATATATATATATATATATATATATATATATATATCTTAACCCTGCAAAACCAACTGTCACCAAATAACATATAAATATGTCTCCGACTTGGATAACTATAAAACCTCATACATATATATATACCCAACCCAATCGATCCTCATAGATCCTAGTCTACGATTATCGGGAAGATAAACCGTTTTATATTAAGGGTTTGACTATACAATTAGGGGCTTCCTTTGCCGGTGAAAGTCATAAAGGAACCTGAATAATCATAATAGTTGATGAATATTGTATCCCATTTCATCCACGTCTATAGGTCATGAACCCACACTAGCAAACGTAATCCATAAGACCATTTAGAATGATCAAGTGTTGTCATATTACTCTGGGAGATGACCAGACATACCATTATAGTTGCCTGATCTGGACCAACCATTTTTGGTCATCTAAAAAGGAATGCTATTTGTATGTTGGTACGTATTTCCGTACCATCAACATCTAAAAGTGTCACAAAACATAACTTTATTCTCCATTCCTAAATTTTACACACATACACTGCAATATGACTAGGCAATATCAAACTTAATTGAATTAGGCATATATAATAATTTTTATCTCATTAACGGGCAAAACTTCTATGATCCCAATACTAACTCTATTTAGACAACACTATCTTAATTTAGTGTATATTTTTAACACAAAGTATTTAGGTGTTAATATACTTTTATCTTTCTGTCAAATAATACTTCTATTATTAATATCACTATATATATATATATATATATATATATATATATATATATATATAAACTCATATAGAAGCATATCTGGTTCGCATATTGTATATAATCAAATACATTTCTAACACATAATCCAGACAATAAGTATATAGCTCACATATAAACTTTTCGACAAATATTTAATACTTTAATTAATACTTGTATTAAAATCATGGTCATGAAAGGGACTATGAAATCACTTGACTAAGGTGGATGTCTGGTCATTTCGGCAGAGCTTCGCCTAACAACTTAGCTTTTCATTTTATGTGACCTAAGTACGAATTTCACTAATTTTTAGTCTTATATTTATGGTGACTAATGATACTCTAGATTCCTAGCTAATCTCAATTTCTAGATCAAGATCTATGAAGTAAGAAGCAACTAGGCAGGATCATATCAGAGGTAGGATCTGTTTGGTATACAGAGTATACTGTTTGAAAATCTCACTCTAAACACCTCAATCCCGTAAGTAGATCAATTAGTATAATGACTTGGAATCACTGATAAATTTTATTTACAAGTTCATAATAATGATTATGATTATAAATATAAGTTACACTAAAAACTATATAAGTGTAGCTTAAATTACAGATATTTTCTTGACAAAAGTTCGAAAATTGCACTGGCAAAACTCTGACCCCATAGCTTCTATTTTCCTGGCTATCAGAGACTCCAATGCATTGATAGAATACCCTAAAATCTAAGGAAATGTCAGACTAAATAACTAGTTTCCGCTAGAGGAATGAATGGAAAGTGTGTGGGAATAAATGAGGGGTGTTGCCCATTTATAGTTGAAAATTTAGGTTTACGCGCCATGCTTTTTGAGTTGTGCGCCAATTCCTTATGACATGACATTCCTCCTGCCTTGTGACATGTGGCATGCTTAGACTGGTTCGACGTGGCCCCTGCTAGATATGTGTGCCGCACCTTTGTGCACATGACGCAAAGTTTGAATTTTGTAAATTTTGTAACTTCTTCATATGAGCTTCGTTGTTGACGTTCTTTATATTCATGCGTAGCTATCAACAAGATCTATAACTTTCATTTAGAATCCGTCGGAAAATTCTTATTTTAATTTTAAAGTTATATTTTATAGGCTTAGATTGTTAAAATCCGTACAAAAATCATAACTTTCTCATTAGATATCCGTTCTCTACTGTCTTTATATCGATGGACAGGTATTGATTACATCTTCAACCCTCATTTAGATTGCTTTTCCTAAAAACCAACCATTCTCAATTTCAGTTTCTGTTTCACACACTGGTATATTGAACCTTTGAAAAATTATAACTTCCTTATATGAAGTCAGATTTGGACGTTCCTTATATGCATGTTCTCGCTTTTATGATTACAATGACTTTGTTTAGATTATTTATCCTAAATAATCATCTATCAAAAACATCTATTTATTGATATCATGAATAATTATCCTGTTATTCTTTAATCATCTAGCCCTATCTTGTAACATCCGGATCCCGATGTAAGGATTATATATATATATATATATATATATATATATATATATATATATATATATATATATATATATATATATATATATATATATATATATATATATATATATATAAATCTTGGTTGCCACGGACGTGGTGATGGCATCCCCACGATGTGGCCATTTGATTGATGATCATTTATTTTAATTGGGTGCCATGTTGTGTCACCAAGTAGCCATGCTGTGGCGACCATTTTGAACCAAACCCTGATCTTCAGAATTTAAGCCTTATTTAAAGGAAGTTAAGGCTTGGGTTTCATCAACCATCAACCTCCATCACCCTCAAACGACCCCATTGCAAACCCTAATCCTTTTGGAAGCTTTTGTGATCTCAATTTTGCAAGTTCTTTGTGGCTTGAAAGAAAAATAAGAAGAGTTGGTGCATTTATTATGCAAGCAAACCTCCCCTTCACTTGTGTGCATCTTCTGGACCCTTTGTTAGTCCTAGAATTTGCACCTTTTCTTGTATTTCTTCATAGATCTAGGTTTTATGGTTTTTATGGTCCCTTTGAGGTGGTTTGAGTGGACTGAAGAGATAAAGTTTGCAACTTTGCAGTTTCTTTATGTCCCAAGAGCATTATATCTTATAGATTTAGGAAATGGTGGTGGTTTAGAGTTCTTGCTTGAAGTTAGGTTTTTAATGCACTTTTGATCTAATTATGGAAAGGTAATGCATGAGACATGCATCTTCATAAAGTTTACATACTTAGGTGTAACACCGTAAATTTTCAAACAAAAAATTTCATTTAAAAACACAATTATCTCATTTCCAAAATCCCAAAAATCCCACAAACATTAATTTGTCAAAATACATGTCCCAAAATTGTTTATAACACAAATCCAGGATCCTCCAAAAACATATCTCCAACTCAAGTGTGTGTACAATCAAGTCGGTGCCTTCCCATGATCCTGAGAGGTACCTGAAACACATAACACATAACACGGTAAGCACGAAGATTAGTGAGTTCCCTAAAATATCGCACACATCACATTAGCCACTCGAGGCTAACTCAATACGAGCCTCCGATCAATGTGTCTCGGTGGAGAACCTTCGGTCCCACAACTCAGGTGGACCCTCTGGTCCTAACTCAACAAGCTCATAATAATAATACTCAACATAAATCACAAAGACATAATGTAGGATATCAAAATACTCAATATAACACATAAGACCCTCCGGTAACACATAGATACCACTCATGGTAAGTATAGTGAGAAGTCTCACCTCGTAATCAAGTAAGTAATAATCTCGTACACGAATCTCGAACTAGCCTCTGCCTAACACATAAGATAATAATCTCTAATCAACACTTAAATCACTACTCGAAATAAGCTAGGTTAATCTCTCTCTCAAACTCATGGAATGGGTAAAAGACAAATTTACCCCTTCACAGTCCTCATACCCCCTGCCTTGACCAAACCTTAAAGTTAACAGAAGTCAATACTCGATTCAACTGTCCATGTTGACCCGGCTCGCTGAGTGCATCTATGTGTCTCGTCGAGTCCCCCTTGTTTCTTCAGACCCTCGCAAAAACCCAACTCAACTCATCGAGTTAGCCCGTCAACTCGCCAAGTTACCCGTGTCCAGACTCATCGGGGAAAACCCTAGCCGACTCGTCGAGTCAGCTCGTTGACTCGACGAGTTCCTTTAGTCTGAATTCTTATTCGGGCATTTCAAGGCAGATATACTACTCCACACTCTAGATCTAGGCTCCCAAGGCTCGAATTTCACGTAAAGCTTCGATCTTTACATTCATGCATGGCATATTTTCCTCCAAAATGCCAATACAACTCTAACAAGGGTGTTTAAGTACAAATACTCTTATATGGCTGAATAAAGCTGGGACCTTTGGACTCTATGGACCTCACAAGGTCCAGATTGGAAGTCTAGACCTCCTGATAGATTCAATGCAATCAATGTCCCAATAAAAGGTGGTGAAAGCCCCATTCTTCCATAATCACGAGATGTAACCCATAAGATGAGAAAGGTGTGGGATTTTTACCTTCCACAGAAGCTCTTGGTCGATATAACACTAGATCCAACAGTTCCTCAGGGATTTAGGGTTTCACCTCACAACGCCTACTCGGCGAGTTAGCTCTCTGACTCGTCGAGTCGGTCATTAAACCCACATGACCAAATCAGACTCTACTCGAAGAGTTAGGCTCACAACTCATCGAGTCACTCATTAAACCCTAAATAATAAATAAAATAAGTAAATACCTAAGAGTCGGGATGTTACAAATCTCCCCCACTAGAATCAGACTTCACCCTCGATATATATATATATATATATATATATATATATATATATATATATATATATATATATATATATATATATGGTACACGAAGGAACTCGCTAAGCTTTATGCTTATGTTGTTAAGTTATATTTTCTTTTTCTACGTTGTCCTGCTGATAAGAGAAGAGTGTGGTGTGATTGTACTACACTCATATCGGTGAATGATTTTATGTTGAGACTTATGCTTGTTTTTTTTTTTAAATAACTCGGTTTTATTTCATGTTTTATGGTTTTGGAACACTTGGTTACTTGCAATCTTTTTATAAAAATGACTTTGGATTGTTTAATCTTATTTTAAAAATAAAAAAAATGATTTTGAAATTTGGAACGTTATAGAAATTTAGGTTTTTACTGTGAATGAAGCATCTAGGATCATAAATTTTGGTTACTTTGAATTGAAGATAGTAATTCCGTATTTTACATATTATATAAGGCAGGAAAGGGGGAATTTGACGAGATATTATGATGCATTGTCATGAAGAGTTCAATTTGAGAATATGAAGAGAGACCGGTGATGGTAAAGGGTGTTTCCGGTGGTCGGTGACCGGGGGGAGAGAGAGGCTCGTCTCTAGTTTCATTGGAGAAAAGGCATTTGTGTAAGGTTGACAAAGTTGCAAGCGACATGAATATATATTAGACAAATGTCTTTTCCCCAATGAAACTAGAGACGAGCCTCCCTCCCTCCGGTTACCGACCATTGGAAACTCCCTTTACCATCACCGGTCTCTCTTCATATTCTCAAATTGAACTCTTCATGACGATGCATCATAATATCTCGTCAAATTCCTCCTTTCCTGCCTTATATGATATGGAAAATACAGAATTACTATCTTCAGTAGGTGAAGTGATGTTATTTTTTAATAAATAAAAATATATATTTAAAATAGGAAAACAGAAACTAAAATCAATAAAAAAAAATACAATCAATGGTATAATAATAATTTTAGACCAATTTTGGAAAAAATATATATATGAAACCAAAAGGACCAACCACATGAAAAAAAAAACCATAAGAACTAAACAATGTATGACTTACCAAATTTACCAAAAAGGTAGGAGCGGATACAAAAATACACAGTAGGTGTTGCCGAGGTTGAAATAGGTGTTGCTGATATAGAAAAAATAGGTACAAAAATCGAAAAATCGAAAAATTTTCCACCGTGAACAAAAAAATAGGTGTTGTCGGTGTCATACCGGGACACCTACCAGGTCCGCCCTTTGCAAAAAGACCAACTACATTATTTTTTCTAAATTTTTTATCCTAAATTTTGGAATGCTCAAAAATCCAGGGACCATAAGAATCTCGTGATATATAATTCATTGGGTTCCTTAGGAAACAAGTAAACCATTAAATACAATGTTGTCAATTTAATTTCATGGTATTAATGACTATCAAGAGAAATATGACGCCATGTCATTTGAAAAATCGTTTCTTGTTATGTCATCCGTCAAAGTCTAAATGACAGTTTGTCTTTCACTTAAATCCAACTAATCAAAGGTTTTGATTTCTCAATGACATCATATTTGTTTAAGATTGCCGGATGTTATCTATCAAATTTAATGTTTCTTTTAAAAAATTACAGTACGAAAATAAACATGACTTTCATAGTGTGCTTCTTTTTTTTTTTTTTTTTTTTTTTTTTTTTTTTTTTTGTTTACCTCAAGAGATGATTAAGTATAATGGTTTATAAACGTTCACCTAACTCATAACCTTGAATTCAATAGAAATATATTTTGAATTTGTTTGTATTGTCTAGTTTCTCTATTTTACATACAGTTTTACAAGTTTTCATCTATTTTGCTATAATATTAATGACAGTCAGGAGAAATATGATGCCATGCCATATTGCCATATGATAACTGACTACTTCTAGAGAAACATATTTGACAAAAAAAAAGCAAGATAATGCAGAAGGCTTTGTGACCATAGAATTAAAGATGGGAGACGTGGATACATTTAACCGTCGCTAAAAGTAGCGGATAAAACGGGACCATAAAATTTCGACAAGTACCGCAAGCTTTTATGCGTTGCTAATGCTTTCTTTTTTATTGCTTTTAAAAGCAAGAAAAACATTAGTGTGAATCCAAAAGCCTCATCAAAAAAGTTGTTTTAACGATGGGGAAAAGTGTCACTATTGATGAAAACTGCATTGCCATTATTATATTATCATTACTTATTGACTTATAACGCGTCACAAAAAATATAATTTGGTTGCAGACCATGTGTTATTTGCCATAGTCATGTAAATATACCTTTATAATACTTAGACTATAAGTTTAAGAATAGAAAACGATATCTTGATCGTTAAAAATATATAAACAATAGGTAAAGCATATGGATATCTCATTACATCATATACATTAAATTGACTTGCATTTTGTTGGAAGCAATATTTCTCATAAGTTTATCTACAAACGACAAAATATTATTAAGCAATTAGTAAGGTGTCAAAAAAAATACAAGAAATTAAAGATATGATTGGATCTTTTATTCTTTAATTCGTCCTATCCAGTTAGTTTAATAACCCTCAAGTTAAACACGAGCTCAAAGTTCATTCTGAATGATATCATTATCAAGTAAATATTTCAGAAATAGTTGATATTGTTGAATATTTATTTGAATAATCAAGCCATAGAATCCCCTGTTAAAGTTCACTGATGAACATTTAGGTTTCAAAACCGATTTGGAATGGTTAGGTACGTAGGTTTTGTACTTATGCCAAACAAAACCGAGTCATTTGGACCAAATTTATTTTCTTTTGGGCTTTCATCTGTTTGGATCCTTTTCTGACTCAGGCCTAATATCGATTGAAAAGAGTTAAAGAACTATCAACTATGCCCATTGCTCAAGGCATCTACTTGGACTGGTTTACAGTATTTGAGTGTCCAACAAAGCCTCTTTTCTTTCATTATGTAACTTGTAACGAAATTTCATTATAACTAAAGGATAGGTTTAGACGTTTAATGAGCAACATTTTTAATTTATATATCATAGCCCATCCCCCCATAGCCCATAGGTGTCAAGCTTGATGTATACCGAAGGTAACAACTTTATCTTATCTGGAACTAGTAATATGTGCACATCAATGCATATGTTCGTAATTTCATGTGTTCACGTGTATGTGTTTACTTTCATACATACTTGCATATATATTGTTTGTGAGTTTGTTGCATAGTAACAAATCATAATCCCATTAGATTGTAGGGGATAATGTCTGACATATGTATATTATGTGAACCTGTAAAATAGACAAAAAAGAAGAAGATAGTGAGTGAATTTGAGCATTAAAATAAATAGCTGAGAAAATCATATGACATTACACACCTACCATCAATAAAGAATGAAAACATAAACATGCTAGGGAGTGTTCGTGTAACATAAAATATAAAACGGTGCAAACAAATAAGAGTATAGGTTTAGGCAACTCTGCTATCCTCATATTAAGTTTTTACCTGTTTCTATACGAGGCGTTAAAAGAAAAAACTAACTCCTCCAACTTTAATATCACATTATTTTCTCAATTTATTATTGGTCATGCACTCCTTGTATCATTAACTGAACTTGACTCTATTGTAACATTTCGTTTTTACTTTTGAGATATCAAACTATAAACCTAAATTTATAAAAATAAAAATGAAAATATATAACTTTTTAGCCAAAGTAATTTAAATAAAAGTTGTAGTAGACGTCAATACAAAAGTGTTGATATAAATAATATTGAAACGGAGTTCGTATATGAAAATTACGATTTCTATAAGTTTTGTTGGCTTTTATAAAAATATGTAGCGTGTAGCATTAAATGCAACTGACTCCACCAACCAATGTTGCGTGCAAGAAACGGCATGCCCACATGCAGGGCGGGACGCGGCCATGATTTTTCCAACCTATAATAGAGGGCATGCCCTCCCTCATTCCTTGCATACTCACACTCTCTCTCTCTCTCTCTCTCTCTCTCTCTCTCTTTCTCTCTCTCTTTCTCTCTCTCTCTCTCTCTCTATATATATATATATATATATATATATATATATATATATATATATATATATATATATATATATATATATATATATCTCAGTCCCTCGTGGTTTGATTTCTTGTTCTCGAGTGTCATTAGTGAAGTGTTGAAGAGTTAGAAAGATCCAACAAGAGAAGGTTACGCATCGAAGTTACGCTCGCCTTTTTTGAGTTATTCGTCAACCGGTAAGTTACACTTTCGCTTAAGTATAAGTTGATATAAAGTATACCCATTGTTGTTGTTATGAACCCAAGTATGAGATTAATCAATAATAATGGTTATATAATGATTGATCAATTAACGGATGCGGTGTCTAGGATAGACATGTTGGCTTGGTTGTTAGATTTCAGAAATGCTATAAGTTGAAATGCTCCTTCATCCCGACTGTCTTGACTAACTAATCCTTACTGAACAGTCATTAAAGTAAATATGGAACTAATGATGGCTTTAATTATTAGCTACTAAATTTCCCTAATTATTGATCAATTATAGTATTATAGGTGAACCCTGTTTGGTGCGCCTGTTAGACCGTTGATAATTGTTTGAGTAATTATTCAGGTGAGTTATCTCACTATACTACATGTTATAGTATATATCATTTGTATGATAGGATGTAGTGTTACTATAGTATGTTGATTAGGAAAGTAGGTTAGCATAGTCTTTTTCTTGTTGATTGTTTGATTGACTGATTATATATATTATGTTGATGAGTTGATGGTGGATCAACACTAGAGTCAAGAGCGTAGACTACTCATGTTAGGGTTAGACATGCACTATAGCCGTTAATCGTTAGGATGGTGTAACATTCAGATTCAAGTATGTGATAAAATAAGGATGTTTTATTTTAATGGGGGTTTGAGGGTTTTGCTTAGCCATGACGCCATGACGAAGACCATCACGGCACAACCACACCATTTAAGTGACGATATAGTCAGAACCTGGACCGCTGTGCGGTGATGGCTGGGCACTAAACCCTAAATCTTGGGCCTTACGCTCTATTTAAGGGTGCTAACTGCTAGGGTTTCATGTATTCACCAACCTCTATCCCCAGAAAGAAAAACCTAGCCCTTTCGAGTGTCCTTGGTGCATGGTGTGAGTGTTTGTAATTTTTTGTTAGAGATTATTGGAAGAAAGTGCATAGAATGAAGATCTCAAGGTTCTGCACCCTTTCCTCAATTCTAAACCTTTTGTAAGTGTTAAAGATCCTTACTTTCGTGTTTTTCCGTGCATAGATTTTGTGTTGGATGGTATTTTGGTTGTCCTTTGGTCACATATCTTGTTATTTCTTGGAGTTTGAAGAATTATAGTGGTTGATGTTGTCTAAATCTCACTTTTGGACCATTTCATGTTAAAAAGTTGAGTTCTTGTACCTTTCCAAGCCATGCATAACCTTTTGATCATTTTGTCTTACTTTGAGAGTTAGGGTTTGAGTTTTCGACTTAGCTTGGTTAAGTAATCGTTAAAGTCAAGAAATTTATACATTAAGTCCCTACGAAGCATCAAATTTAAGCTTTTAAGCTTTAGACGTTAAGGGTTAAGAGCTTAATAGATAAATTTGTTAGGACGTGAACTGCTATGTAGTGGGATGCTAGTCACGAGACCTAGTCGTGACTGTTTTGACTATTAGTGACCGCGACACGACCATGGAGTTGGTCTCAACACGGTGTTCATTGACTGTTGACCGTTGACTTTTTGGTTAACCTATAAGTTTTGAGTTGTAGACTGGGGTTTGACCTTTTTCAATCAATATTTGGAGGTTCTGATAGCTGTCTTGGCGAGACTTCGTGTGTTGATCTCTCAACTTATTGATTTAAGTGAGTTTTCTCACTATATTATATGTTGCAGTATATGTCCTTTGTAAGTTAGGTGGTGATTATGTTGAAGTATGTTGTTATGCATATAGACTAGTTTAGTTAGTTGCATGTTGTGTTTGATTGTCTGTTATATATGTCGACATATGTTGTGGTGAGTTGAGGGCTGTCCAGCTTTGTGTTGAAGGCTAAGATACGCGGGGCAGACCAACTTTATGATGATGGACAAGGACAAACCAACTTCATGTTGAAGGCCAATGTTTGTATTTCTTTGTATATTGTTGTATATGGTATTTTAGGGAACTTACTAACCTTTATGCTTATAGTTGTAGATTATATGTTTTCAATATCTTCTTCCGATCAAGGGAAGATGAAGGTATGACTGTACACACTCATCGAAAACTTTTATGATTTGAGATTCTGCATTTATTTTATTACACTCTGATTTTTGGGATTATGACCTTATGAACAAATGGCTTTTATTGATATTTTGTTTTATGGAAATGAAAATTGATCTTATTTAAAAATAAAAAATTATTGTGAAAATTAGGACGTTACAGATGACTAGACATGCATCAGAGTTGTTACTCTCTGTTATGACAAGACGTGCACTAGAGCCATTAGTCGATGTTTGTTTAGGTGGATTGACACTAGAGTCGACAGCTTTGTAAGTACTATATGATTATTGTTGTATGTGGTACTTTAGGGATCTCACTAAGCTTTATACTTACATTTTTGAATTAAACATTTTTTAGATAGTTTCGCTGATTGTGGAAGGGCCCAACTTGACTGTACTATACACGCATCGTTAATGATATACGTTTTTGACTTCCACTGTTTTATTATTCGACTTTAGATTATGATACATTTTATGATTTTTCACAAAGTGGTACTTGGGTTTTATGGAAAGGGGTTTTAGATGTGTTACTCTTTACTTTAAGAAGAAGAAAAATTGATTTGAAAAGTGGGACGTTTCATCCACCATCCTAACTGGTACAATTAGTAGTATCCTTTAAACATGTCTATAATACCAGTTGTGGGTAGAATTTTTGTCTTATTAGTTTATATCTTGAATACGTACTAACATCCTAGGCAAGCCCAAGATCTTGGATTTATTCTTGGACTGTCATCATGTTTCATATAATATCGTGTGTAGGAACTAAAAGCTTGACTAGAGAAGAATAGACCGGGTTAATAGCACATGGTCAAAGCTTCGTGAATGTTGAATACTATCGAGAAAACCGGGTCAAGCATGGATCAAGGAAGATCCCTAGAATGTCATAATATTTGTTATTATCACTATGTATAAAAGTCTAGTTGATCATCATTCACACACATGTTCCCACTCTTACTCTTAATCTGATTCTCTTGATACTCGAGCACTTTTACATCTATATTAAGATCAACTAGCATTTTTAATTTTATTTCGTTTAATATAAGTTCTAAGGCATGTGATTCCATCACCTCCCGAGGTTTTATGGTGGAGATCCAAAAGGATTAAGGGATTTCCTCGTATATCGTTGTGCTCTTGAATTTAGTTTCATTTATTTTAATTTTATTTGTTCGATCACAACTTATCCTCTTATTCATTTGATTATCAATATATTTTCATTACTAAACTACTATGATATTTTATGATCTCTTTGTAACTTTTTCAATATCTTGATATTTATTGTACAAATTAACTTATTAACTTACTACAACACTATTTTGTCCCAAAAACCCAAGATACATTTATTTACATAAGAAAATAATTTATTCTCAATCAATGGTTTTTTGGATATCATTATTTTATTCCCAAGATATTGGGCACATCCAACATCTTTAACACATTTCATGATCTTAAGCACTCAAATTTTATACACCTTATTTCAAACATCACACCACACTTACTAATTTGGTTATAAATTCATTCGTCAATTTTCGACCAAAACAATTTGGCGCCATCTGTGGGACAAGTGGTGTTATCACATATTTTTCCTTAAAGTCACTCAAAAAGTTTTTTTTTTAGATTTTTAATTACTTACACATTTTGCACTAAAAATGACTTCTTTACCAAAATCCACTTATGGCACTATTCCATCAATCTCCAATGGTCAGAGCTTACCCACACCTCCTACCATCAACCCACAAAGAAGGAATGTCGAGAACCCAGAAGGACTGTCCCAACATCTTCACCAGTCTAATACTCAGGAGGTGTAGCCCAAGAGATGCCAATTATAGTATCGAACAATGAGATCATATCCATGCTAACCGGAATGGAGTAACATATCACTGAGAAAAATGAAATAAAAAAGATGTTATTTGAAAGAATTGAGAGGCTAAGCTAAGATTCAAGAAGGCCTATGAAACTACACCAACTCCATCCTCATTTTTTCAGACCATAATCTTAAACTTCAAAGCTGATGCATCTTCAGAATGCCATGTCGGATACTGCAAATCAAGACATGCGCCTATCTTCACAGATAGTGTGACTCCTAGCATGGGAGGTTATGTATCCCAAGATCTTAGAGGGATATTCAACATATCGTCTAATACGTAGGATCTGGGTATAAGTCTAAGAATGGAAAAAGAACTCAAGCAATTGAGAGATATGATATCAAGTGTACCAGGAAGCATTCAACCTATACCATAGGTGTCACCTACCAACCATAGGGTTTCAATATTCGCACTTCCTATCTGTAACGATGAAATTCCAAAAAGGTTTCAGACGCCCAAAATAAAGATGTACGATGGAACCACGGATCCTGAAGAACATGTCACCCAATTTAGAGAATGCATAAATGTAGTGCTAATCCGTCAACATCTTAAGGGAGCTTGCTTATGCAAGGCTTTTGGTTGAACCCTTACAGGATCCGCACTGAAGTAGCTCCTAAAATTTTCTCCTTACCCTATAACTTCTTTCTCACATTTAATTAACTTGTTTAACAATCAATTTTCTTGTAGTAGAACTTTTGAAAACTAACAAGTGACCTTTACAAAGTAAGTCAAGGAAATAATGAATCCTTGATAGATTATGTTAGCAGGTTTGGGAAAAGCCTTAGATATTCCACACCTAGATGTTGCAACATCCGTGAAAGCTTTCAATATGGGACTAAAGAAAGAGTATGTCACACTCCCGGCCGGTGGTGGAAACGTCACACTCCAGCAAGCTTCCATGAAGGCCTCCTCCTTGGCACAACTATCCTCCACACTCATCTCCCTTGGAATACATTTATTTTGAAAATGTCAACATAATGTTGATGAGTGCAAGGATTTTTATACCTTTCTGCTTTATTTAGCAGTAATAAATAAAGAATCCTTTTTCTTTTAGAAAAACCTTTCTTAAAATATTTTATCAACCCTAGATTACTATCTTTTTAGGATACTTTATCAATCCTAATTTACCATCTTTGTAGAATATTTAACGATCATAATTTACTATCTTTGTGTAATGTTCGGTTCCCTGGTACGCGTTTAATTAAGTATTTGTCTATTTATTCTGAAAGAAGGACTTGGCGAGTTGGTAATGTTTTTGATCTGGAAATTCGGTGAATGAGTATGTGAAAACTTGGTCAAGAACATAAGAAGATGGAGATGATATTGATTGAACTGATGTCTTAAATCTGAAAAGGTTTCATGGAAATTGAATTTGGTGTTTGTGATGGAATTGACATCGAGGTGGTGCTTTTCTTTATTATCGGAAGTTCATGGAATCGATGAATTACATAATTAGTTTTAATGCTCAAACAAAAAAGTCAAAATTGACTGATCGTTTGGAAGAGAAAATGAAAGATACATGATTGGAATGAAGGTGTTGCTTTGGGTATGCGTATCGCGACAAAAGTAAAAGATAAAACGGAACGAAGGCTATAGTTTTGTAGTTGAGTATCAAGATTTTGGTTTCAGGATTGTGATGGTCGTTTTGGGTATATGAATGAAAGTGCGAATGTCTCAATCTGAATGAATGAAAAATGAGGTCTATCACAATCGGAACTATTGGATATTGCGATGGTCGTTGATGCGAAGCTGTGAAGTTGATAGTAATGGTCTCACAATCGATTCACAGTTGATTCACAATTGATGAGTCTCGTAATCGGAACATTGGATTCACATATGTCTCGCATATGAAGTCGTCTCGTAGATTACTTTTGATCTCGCATCTGATCTTTGCTTCGCAGATTGTTAATGGTTCGACATTGTTGGGTTTAATAGCAAATGATTGATCGCGAAGCTTTGAAGGTTTGATTGCGAAGGGTTGAAAATCTTAAGTCACTATTGTTGCGTTCTTTTTGTAACGAAGGATTCAATTTTTTGAGAAGCTTGTGCTTCGCTATCGTGACTGGTTGTTGTATAATGAATTTTTGTAACATGATAGAATTAGGGTAGAACATTTAATGTTACACATTTGGTCCTCGAACTTTCAACTAAATGACAATTCTTAACCAGAAACTATACTATTTGCAACTTTTGAAGATTATTTCTCGGGCTTTCAAAGATTGTTATTTCTGCAAAAAGTTTTCCAGCAACATGAATAATATTGGTATTTTTTCAAGTCAATGGTGGTCCGGGAAGTCAAGATTTCGAAAATTAACATATTTTTTGAATTTTCCAGTTTTGAAGCTTCATATTTTTTTGTCACATATCAAGGGGGAGTATTGCATTGAAAAAAAATCCAATTCAAGCACTTTCTCATTCCCTTTTGGAGATTTTATAATCATATTCGATTATAAAATGGGGAAGAGATTTCGAAATGGGCATTCGAAAGTTTTTGGATATTCTTTTTCGTAGCAAATGATCTTTTATAATTAAAGACTAATGTAACATTGATGGAGAGTTGATATTGATTGTGAAGTGATTTAGATTTGATATTCTGAAGTGGGTTTTTATTTAGGGTTTGGACTTATTGAAGATTTTTAGGATGTGCTTTTATGCTCAAGGATGGATAATTATCATTGGACTTCTGGATACTCAAGGACTTAAGATTTCCTCTTGCACTTCCTAGAACCCAAATTAGAAGGCTATAGAAGATTTGGAGATTTGATGATTACTTCTACATTCTTGTCATTCTTGAGGTCTTAATTAGCGCAGTTTCCCTTTTAGAATCAGAAGTCAGGTAATCCAATCCAATCTTTGAGGGGGGGGGGGGGATGTTGGGGTGAAAAGCTCTCCATTAGATAGTGATTTAGAAGGCTTCTCCATATTCGATATGGAAGGCTTCTCATGTATAAGGCCTTACGGGTTGAGTTAGTCTATAAATACTAGTTTAGTATTCATTTTAGGTTGAGAGAAATCCCATATTTTGTAAAGAGGAGTCCTTTAGTCTAGAGAGAGGGAGAAAGAGAGAGAGAGAGTATTGTAGTTAGGCAAAAACATGCTTTTACAAATTTTGTACTAGCCCATTATCTATATTATTATGCTTAAATGTTAATTGGTGTCTTTTCGACTATGCATGTTCTTAATCTGTAATTTTCATTACCATAGGATCCTACAAAATGGGCTTGGCCCATTAGTGTTTTAGGTTTGACCCCTTCAGTATAAATACAGATGCATGTAAGTCATTTGAAGTGTCTTGTATTCTAGAGTGATAGGCAAATCTCTGTTGAGTTTGTACTTGTAACCTCTGTTTTAGAGCTTATAAATAAAGAATACTCCTCTCCTGCCCGTGGATGTAGATTACCTTGACTGAACCACATAGATATTGTGTCTTGTACACTTTTGGTTTTGCTTGTTTTCCACTTTACTTCATAACAAATGGTATCAAAGCTATGGTTCGTGTTCTATTGATTGAAGATGGCATCTCACAAATTTGATCTGGAGAAGTTCAATGCTTCAAATGATTTCACTTTGTTGAAGGAGAAGATGAAGGCTCTTTTTATTCAACAAGGATGTGCAACAACACTGGAAGGAGAAGCGAAATTGCTAAAGGACATGGTGGCTAAAAGGAAGGTGGATATTCTGGCAAGAGCGCACAATGCTATTCCGTTCAGTTTCACAGACGAAGTACTAAGAGAGTTGTGGATCAAACGAGTGCATTTGAGCTTTTCTTGAAATTATATGAAAAGTATCTAAACAATTCTTTAACGAACAAGTTGTATCAGAAGCAACGTTTGTATACTCTTAGGATGTCGAAAATATACTATTAGGATGTTGGAAAGCACCCAAATGCAGGATCGTCTGGACAACTTCAATAGAATCATCTTGGATTTACAAGGTGTGATGTAAAGATTGAAGATGAAGATCAAACACTTATCCTCCTATGCTCACTGCCAAATTTGTATGAGAATTTCATTGATACCATGTTGTATGGTAGGATAACGATCACTGCGAATGATGTCAAGGAAATTCTGATGAAGGGGATGATGGTGAAGTTTTGACTCTATGTAAAACTAGTTATTATTATGCTTGGGTCTTGGACTTTGGAGCATCCTATCATATGACATTCAGTTGTGACTGGTTCGACTCTTTTAAAGAGTGGAATGGAACAATCAAGATGGATGAGCAATATCAAGGGATGGAGCATGGTACAGGTTAAGATGCATGATGGTATAGTTAGGAAACTGAATTGTTGGTTCACCCCAGAGCTTTGAAGGTATTTGATTTCTCTTGGCACTTTGGCGAATGATGGATTGAAGTATTCTGCAGAGGTTGACTGGGTAAGAGTCTCCAAGGGATTTTTTTATCGTGGAAGACACTATGGTTTGAGGAATGATGACTATATCCCAGTTCTTGAATTGGTATGATGATGAAAGAAAGTTATGGCATCATAAGTTGGTACATGTGAATGAGTAGTAGTTGTTTGGTGGAAATGCAATTGGAAATGCTAAACTTGCTGAAACTTGTTTTCAAGAGATACAATATAGGGTGAATTTCAGATCATTTCAATACTCAAGTAAGGATATCCTCGAGTGTGTTCACTCAGATCTATTGAGTCTCTCTCATGTGAAGTCTCATGGTGGATGTCAATACTTTGTGACTTTTATTGATGATTACTCAAGGTAAAACTGGGTGTACTTTTTGAAGACAAAGAATAAAGGTAAAGTGCTTGGGCGTTTCAAGGAGTGGAAGAATATGGTTGAAAAATAGACCGAGAACCATGTTAGGTCACTTTGAACAGAAAATGGGTTGGAGTTTTACAAGGCTTCATTTGAAAATTTCTACAAAATAGAAGGTATAATGGGGCATTACACCATAAGACTACCACCACAACAAAGCAAAGTGGCAGACCAAATGAACCAAACACTAATTCTCAGTGCATGCAATTATCTACTAATTTATCGGAGAAATTATGGGCAGAAGTATTCAACACTGCTTTCTATTTGGTGAATAGAACTCAGCCAACTGCAATTGATTGTAAGACTCCTCAATAGGTATGGTCTAGAAACCCTCAAAGTATTCTGGTTTATGAATGTTTGGATGCCCTGGTAATGCTCGTGTGAATGCGGGTAAACTATAGCTGGGGGGAAATGAATTTCATACTTTTAGGATATGCATCTGGAGGGAAAGGTCATTGTATATGGTGTAAAGAAGAAGGAAAGACTAAGAAATTCATTATTAGCGGAGATGTTACTTTTAAGTTTGCTATGTGTAACCATATATGAGGTGGTACAAGTGTTGTAGGGAACGATCAAGGTGCTAGCCATAAGGTGGATTTAAAAATAAAAACCCCACATAGTTTTATGATAAATGAGAACTAGCAAGGTGGCATGGAACATCATAGACATGAGGAATCCCTTGAATAACCCAGGGAAAAAGTGTAAGGTGATGTTGATGCCCGGAAAGACAACCAGAATAATCTTTTGGAGAATGAGCTTGTGAAGAACGATATAGGAGTTGGAAAGAAGGTAACAAGAATGGAGATTTAGAGTGATAGAAGAGCAGGATGGTTATACATTTCTCACTACATTAAGAAAGTCTCGTGGTCATTCTATAGTGATCAATCCAAACATACTAGTACTTCTTGGGCAGTTCGAGACAATCATGGGAAAGCTCATTGGGAAGTGGTCAAGTGGATCTTGCAACACTTGAAGGGAACGTTTGATGTTTTCTGGTGTATGGTGCTAAGGCACGAAATACATACTTGGTTCTATTGATAGACTCGGACCACGAAAGTGATTTAGATACAAGATCATTGGTGGTTGGTCTCGTTCAAAGTCTTCTTTTGAAGGTGGAGAATCCTATCATTTTCTATGACAGGTTATGCATTCAAAATACAGGTGTCACGAAGAATCTAGAAGACATGCTGACAAGGTCATTGCCAAGAGAGAAGTTCAATCTTTGCTTGGAATTGGTTGATGTTCGCAAGTGGTAAGCCCTTTCAAGGATTGATGGCAGGAAGGGAGAGGAAGGTATTGTTTAAGGTGGAGTTCAGAGGATGCTCATGTCAAGGTGGAGATTGTTAAATGTGACTTGAGCATTTAGAGCATTTAAGTTTAATGGATCACTTGGAACTCAATGGAGCACTTGTGGTTAATGGAGCATGTTACAAAGTAATGGATCATTTGAGAAGGGTATACATCATCTAACAAAGTAACCGATCAAGTGCTAAAGGAACAGATTGTCTAAAATGTGTTATGGAACATCTATAAGAGGTTTAGAGCACATGGGAGTGGAATGGAGCAACTTGAAACTTGCCTAATTTTATTATGTGTTAGGTCAAGTGGTAAGCATGTTGCGCCATTAGGAAAGCATGTTCCTCAATTGGCATACATGTTGGACCATTTTGGACCATGTTGCACCACTCTAGTAGATATTGCACCAAAGTGGAAGAAGTGGCACCAACTTGGAATATGTTGTGCCACCTTGGAAGAAAGTTGTGCCACTTAGAAGGAAGTTGGGCCATGCTAGAGGGATGTTGTGTCATCTTTGTACAAGATAGGCCATCATCATGAAAGATGCACCATGTTTGTGATGCTCAAGAATTTTCACGGATGATCAAAAGTTGGTGATGCTCAAGAAATACACCATGTTGTGCCACCATGATGGATCCATCTAACTTCCTTTTCTCACCAACTTCAGTTCTTTCCAGACCCCTTTCTCTTAACTGGGTCTTAACATTCTTGGCTGCTCTAACGACTGCCTTCAGCGTGCTTACCATTTTGACTATTGGGCCAAAGTCTGATGGCAATCCGTTAGCAAGTTTCTCTATCTTGGCGAGTTCGGTCGGCACCTGGTATGGAAATAACTTCATCTTCTCGGTGAATGCAGTAGCATAGTCATCAATGCTCATTCTCCCCTTCTTCAAGTTTTGTAACTCATTGTTTAGATGTATCAGATCTATTTCGGAGCAGTACTACACTTTCAACTGCTCCATGAATGCTTCTGAAGACATCTTCAAAGCTTCTCCTCGTGGCATCGTATCTGCTAATAACCTCCAACAACTTAAAACTCTTTTCTTCAATTGTCTAACTGCAAAGACAGTTTTCTACTTGTCGCTACAGTTGTAGCTTTCAAATGTCATCTCTATTTCGGATGTCCAGTCCATAATCTCTACTAGCATTGGGCTTCCAGAAAGACTTGGTGGTTTGGCACCGAAGAATTTCTTATACATCCGTCTATCTATGTTGATTCCCATCTCTGGGTCATTCCTTTTTTCCACTGGGGGTTCAACTTGACTGACAGTGCAGCTGTAATTCCCTTCCTCTGACTGTCCGTCATTCAATTATGGTTGTTCAACAGGCATCGAAGGTCCATCCCTGTTATTCAACAATAGTTGCCTCATTTTTTTCCATCTGTTCAGCCATCATAGCCCGAATCA
Source organism: Lactuca sativa (assembly GCF_002870075.4). Classification (NCBI taxonomy): domain Eukaryota; kingdom Viridiplantae; phylum Streptophyta; class Magnoliopsida; order Asterales; family Asteraceae; genus Lactuca; species Lactuca sativa. The sequence goes on along the minus strand of NC_056629.2, from coordinate 39,013,333 downwards.
TGGCTTGTACTCTAGCCATCGTGATTGGCTCTGGTGTAGCTTCTACTATCGTCACCTGCTCAATCCCTTGGGGACAAGGCTACTAATTTTTGTCCCCATTTCCATTTTCGAGTCCACTTCGGGCTCTCACCTTGTTGATCTATACACCAAAGTAGGTGAATTTAGATCTTTATGTACGATAGATGTTTAAATCCTCCTTATCACTCCGAAATGTTACATGCTAGTTCTAATATCGTAATCGAACACTTAGAATCCTAAAAACATAAGGTTTACAGATTCGGTCGGCAACAAACCATAGACCGGAATAAATAATAGCATATACGACAGACATAAAGCATTTATCACATAAAAGCATTTTAGGCATCTTTCTGAAAATAAACTAGTGCTCGTGTCTAAAATGTAGCAGACACTCATCTCACAATCATCGCTTAACATTCTAAGTTTAAGTCTAGAAATCCTAGAAATTGCTAGTTCGGTTAAACTAATGCTCTGATACCAACTGTTACATCCCCGTTTCCATGGCCATAAAAGAATGATTTGTTTATGCTTCATTTTTAAAATCAGAGTATACTTTTAAAGAAAAGTGTTGCGGAATTTGTTCTCAGAAAACATGATAATGATATTATCAAAGCATTTTCGAAGTAATGCATTTTTTATATTAAAACTTTGGGATGTCATCATCAATACATAAACATATGCATAAACAGACCTTACATGGATTTACACTAATGATTTTCATCTCCTGTAATCTCTCAGTGTAATGTAGCTTTATATCGACACATGTGATACAAATAAACTGAGTGGGTCAGGTTGGGAAACCTAGCGATATCCCTCTTCATGCAGGGTCACCAATAGCTCAGTCTCAGATCTCTGTACATTTTTGTAGTTCCCGGATGTATAGAGAACTTGGACTTGTGTGTATCCTTCAATATTTTATGTCTCACTCCCCCGGTGATCGGTACCCAGACCAGGCCACACTGTGTCAAGAGCCCCTGACCATCCCGTACAAATAAGGGAAACTGCCCTCGGGTCTGCTCTATTTTTCAGTTGTCTTTCTTCAAACCCTCCACTTAAGCCTTCTTTATCATATCTAGTAGTGGAGAGACCACCGTCATCCTCAGACAAACATTCCCAATCGTAGAACCCACCGCTTTATGGATCAAAGCACCGACCACCACGTTGGCCTTCCCTAGATGGTATAAGATCTCACAGTCATAATCTTTCAGCACATCCAACCACCTCCTTTGTCGCATGTTGAGGTTCTTTTGATCCATCAAATACTTCAAACTCTTGTGATCAGTATAAATGGTGCACCTCAGTCCATACAAGTAGTGCCTCCAAATCTTGAGGGAAAACACCACTGCCCCCAATTCCAGGTCGTGTGTAGGGTAGTTCGCCTCAAGAGGCTTTAAATGCATTGAAGCGCACGCGATCACATGCCCTCTCTGCATCAATATAACGCCCAACCCGAAGATCGATGCATCACATTACACTATCAAATCATCCAGCCCCTCATGTAGTACTAGAATCGGAGCCTCACATAACCTCTGTCTCAAGGTCTCGAAAGCCAACTGCTGATATGGGTCCCATCGAAATGTCACATTCTTCTTGGTCAAGCGGGTCAAAAGCACGACGATCTATGAGAAATCCTGGATGAATCTCCAATAATAGTCCGCTAAACCTAAGAAGCCATGGATCACCGATGCTTTCTTCGGTACTTCCCACCGCATCACTGCCTCAACCTTCGCAAGATCCACCGAAATACCCTCCTGGTTGATGATGTGCCCCAAAAACTACACCTCACGCAGCCAGAAATCACACTTTGAGAACTTGGAAAACAACCTTTCCGTTCTTAATGTCTCCAATACCTCCCTCATATGCTGCTCATGTTGCTCCTTGGTCTTAGAATAGACCAGGATATCATCAATGAAAACGATCAACATCAGTCTACACACTTTGTTCATGAGATCCATGAACGCTGCTGGCGCATTGGTGAGCCCAAATGGTATCACCACAAACTCATAATGTCCGTACCGGGCCCTGAAAGCTTTCTTCGGTATATCCTCATCCCGAATCCTCATCTGATGGTATCTCGACCGAAGATCAATCTTGGAAAATCAAGACGCACCATGCAGATGATTGAACAAATCATTGATCCTTGGTAGTGGATAACGGTTTTTCACCGTTAGTTTGTTCACCTCTCGATAATCAATGCACATCCTGTGCGTCTCGTGCTTCTTTTTCACGAACAGGATCGGAGCTCCCCATGGGGAACTGCACGGATGGATAAATCCTCGTTCTAGCAGCTCCTGAAGTTGCATAGATAACTCCTACATCTCAGGCAGAGCTAGCCAGTACAGTGCCTTGGCTATCGGAGCGGCACCCAGCACCAAATCAATGTGAAACTCCACTTTCCTCTCCGGAGGCACTCCAGGTAACTCTTTGGGAAAGACATCCCGAAACTCCTGTACAATCGGTACACTATCCAAATCCCTCGGGGTCTCAACCCTTGTATGCGAGATATATGCCAGAAATCCTGTACAACCATGCTGCAGAAATCTCTTAGCTATCACAGTTGAACAGAGGGTTGGCCCCTACAAGGCCCTCTCTTCGTGAATAACCAGTTCTCCCCCACTTGGGGTTTGAACCCTCACCAACTGGCACTCGCAATCTATCATGGCCCCGTTGGCCCCTAACCAGTCCATCCTGACAATCACCTTCAGCCTTCGCAACAGTATCAGAACTAGATCAACACAAAACCTCTCACCAAGCACATTCAGGACACAGTCCTGATACACCCTCGCAACACTCACAGTGTGGTCATCCATAATCTCGACCTCAAATGGGGCACTCAAAGTCCCCGGCGTCATCCCAGAACTTCTTGCTGAACGTAAGAGATACAAACGGCCGGGTAGCACCCAAATCAAATACAACGTGAGCCGACATGCCATTGACCAAAAAGGTCCCTGTTCATGAGCACAAAAATACACATAAGCAATGCAAATAAATATAGAGCAAGAAAGATAAAACACGTACCAGCCATGACGTCTGGCGCTGCCCGAGCCTCCTCTGTAGTCAACTAAAATGTTGTGACAACCCGAAAATCGTTGCCTTGTAAGTTCAACCATTCAATTAAACCGTGTGTCAGACTCGTTTCTGCTACCTTTTAGCCTTGCTTAGATTCTGTTTAAAGGTTCAAATCTCATTACATTAAAGCATTGGGTTTAGGGATGTATCAGCTAAAGTTCTTTGCGTTGAAATCAAGCAGAACACTCCATTAGAGGGAGTGTACGGCCGTACACATGAGTGTGCGGCCATACACATGTGTGTGCGGCCGTACACCCATGTTGGCTATACACCCACTCCATAAGAGTGATATCCCTTCATTTCTAAGCCATTTCCTAAGTTTCCAAGTTAAGAACATCGATTTCTCTCTCAACTATCATCGAGCTTTCACCCCGATCTTCAAGAATGTAAGCCTTTCTTCTATTTTGATTTGTTGTTATCCTTCTTAACCTAGTAACACCCTTTGATTCCTTCCATGGAAATCATCTTTTGACTAGATCTTCATCTTTCACCAAGAACACCAAGAACACACACTTGTTCTTGGTGATTGTGAACCCTCTTGAGCCTTCAAATCTAAGTACTTCTTCGCTATGCTTAGTACATGTTACGAACACTTGATTAACGCCTTAAAATCATGCAAAACTCAAGATCCAAAGGAGTGTACGACCGTACACCCATGTGTGGCCATACACCCCTCAAAACACCCCTAAAGGGCCTCCAAAGTACAATCCTAGCTTCAACACTTGATGAGCAATTGTCCTACAAGCTTCCCTATCATTAGAATACCATTTTGTGCACTTGCTACCATGAGTGTACGACCATACACTCCATGGTCGCACACTCCCTATTGTGGCCGTACACTTCCCTTAGATGAATCACATGTGATTCTAACACTTGGTCCAAGTGTTTCCTAGTCCCTAAGGTGTTTCCTTGCATATGGTTGCTTCTAAACACTATATTCATGCCAATATATGCCATTATATGTTATTTAGGACTCGTTTGTGTCTTGGTACTTCATTCGTGGAGCTTCTCATCCTTATGGGCATATTTGTTTGAATCACTCACATAAGGTGAATTCATACCCCTATAATCAATCTTTTAAACTATTTTAAATGCTTTTGGGGGGGGGGGGGGGGGGGGATACAAGTGGAACACAATGATAATTGTGTAAATGTTTGTTATAAACATGTTTCAAAAGATTACTTATGTCTTTTATAAGTGACCAAAACATTTCAAAAACTCTTTTTAAGTTATGTTACTTTATAGTTTATAAAACTCCGTTTTTAAAGTACAATCATAACTTAGTAGATAAATGAGTCTTTTCAATAATAGTTCAAGTAAACATACTAGTAAACTATAATAGGTATAGTTTAGGGGTTCAGTTCATACTAGATACTAGAACATTGTAACACCCAGATTGCCAGGTATGTTATTTTATTTCTTTATTTTTGGGTTTTGTGGGGGAACACGGCGAGTTGGCATCTAGACTCGCCGAGTATGGTCGCGGATTTGTACGCGCGTTCATAGCTGGACTCGGCGAGTCCACGCTGTTTAATGAAACCCTAATTTCTAGGGTTTAAGACCTATTTAAAGGGCCTTATGGCCGTCATTTGCGGCCACCAACCCCAAAGAGAAACCCTAAAAGAGATCTAGAGCGTTTGTGAGGAAGGAGAGGCAAATCTTGAACTTTTGTGGGTGTTTTTGCAAGAGGGAAGTGTTCAAGGCAAGAGGAGGCTGAAGGAGGTGCGTTTTTGGTGGTTTTGAGCTCATAGAGATTGCATTGAGGTATTATTCTCGGACCTTCTTCAGTTTTGGTGTTGATTCATAATGTTAGGGTTTTCTAACCCTTTTAGAGGTTGATTAAGTGGTGTATTTGGTCCCTTCTCGAGTTTGTGTTCTGGATCTGGACCCAAAGAGGTCCAGAGACCTTAACCCTTGGAGCTTTATGAGTCATTTGGGGAGTTTTGAGCTTGGAATGTCATTTTTGGGGCTAAATCACCATCTTGGACCATTTCTATGTTATATGTGTGTCAAGGTTCGAACCTTACGTGATTATCATGCTTGGGGAGGCCAGATCTATGATTGTATGGAACAGATCTGACCCCAGAAGTTGTTTTGAGTTTGTGCATGGCATGAACTCGCCGAGTCCGAAGAACAGACTCGGCGAGTAGCATGAAGGTTAACCGTTAATCACTTAGTGAGTGGACTTGCCGAGTTGGGGGAATGACTCGGTGAGTCAGGGAGAGTCAGGGGGACTGAGTTCAAGTTGGAAGTCCCCGAGTTGTTCTTGAGACTCGGCGAGTTTAGTCGGGGTGGCCCCGCGATTCATGCCAGGTGGAACTCGTCGAGTCAGGGAGGTACTCGACGTGCCAAGAGAGGGTCCAAGAGAGTCAGTGGACACGTGTAGACTCGTTGAGTCGCCCTAGTGCACTCGCCGAGTCGGGTCAAAGTTTGACCGTTGACCTTTTTGACTTTTAGGGTTGAGTACAGTTGTATTTATGAGAGTATTACTTTATGTGATTAGGCGGAGGCTAGATCAGACTTCTTCCGAGTCAGATATTTACCGAGACATCGAGGTGAGTCTTCTCACTATACGTTACCTAGAGTGGTACTGTGCGATGACCAGAGGGTCTTATGTGTTATGTATGACATTATGTGTTATGTGATATTTGTATGTTGTATGATGATATAGACCGGACCAGAGATTCCAACGAGCTATGATCGGACCTAAGGGTCCAACGAGCTACGGGACTGGAGGGTCCCGCTGAGACACATCGACCGGAGGGTCGTATTATAGCCTCGAGTGGCGTATGTGCTATATGTGATATTTTGGGGAACTCACTAAGCATTTATGGTTACATTTGTTGTGTTATGTGTTTCAGGTACTAGTGATGAGCGCGGGAAGGCGCCGGCATGATTCGTACACACACGCATTGGAGTTTTTGTAGAGATTCTGGGGAGATGTTTTGTGATAATAACTTTTGATACAATGTGTTTGACATTATTTATGAATGAATGAATGTTTTAAAAATGGAAAATTATTTTGAAAATTTTACGTCGTTACAAGTTGGTATCAGAGCCTTGGTTTGAGGGATTCGGATGCATCTTCGGGCGTATCTGAACTCAAACTGAGGATTTGAGAAAGGATTTTTGCTAATGAAGTAAAATTTTTGAAAAGAATAAAAAGAGTTTTGAGACAAACAGAGCAGAGCCGTGTGTACGATCAGCCAATGCCCGAACGGTGAATCCCCAAAAGTCCCCTTACATTATGTGTTATGAGATATGTTGTGTTATGCAGGCTAGAGTAGGCTAGGTATACATGTTAGGACTAGAGTGGCCTGATCTATGATGCCTTAGCCTAGGAGATTTCTGCTGCTGAGATGCTTTGAGGACAAGTAGATATCTGTTAGCAGTTCATGAGAGTAGAGTACTTGTAATCCAAGATCCAAGGAGGAGGACTTGGAGTGAATACTGATGCGGTGTGGTCAGTAGTATCGGGCCCGTACTACTGAAGACACCGGATCAGTGGGCATTCCAAGTAAGAATCTTTTGGACAACAGAGGACAAGTAGGGTTGCGTCATCGAGTATGAGTGTGCTCGATCGAGTCTTTGATAATTTTTGTTGTATTTCAGAAACATCATGGTTGGGACTCGACACACACCTGAGAGTGGTGGTGTAAGCGACGAGGAGATCTGTCGATTGCTTCATGCGGAGGTTGTTGTTGCCATCCAGGCTGAGATTCCCGAGATGTTTGGGGACATCAAGACCACGTTGATTGAGACCTTTGATTTGCGGTACGCCGCGCTGACTGAGGCTGCTGCAGCTGCAGCTACTGCTGCTTTTGCTTCTGCCAGACCTCAGGGAGGTCACTCGTTGTTGTTCCGGGAGTTCAGCAACACAAAGCCACCGGAGTTCGACGGGACGCAGGACCCGATTGCCGCTATGAGGTGGATCTCTGAAATCGAGGGATGTTTCTATACGTGATCTTGTCCAGAGCACTTGAGGGTTCGGTTCGCCTTGAACCAGCTCCGCCTGGAAGTGAAGGATTGGTGGAAGTTCGTGACGGCGAACTTCACTTTGGCTGAGATTTACGAGGTGACCTGGGAGAGGTTCACCGCTATGTTCAGAGAGGAGTATGTTCCGCCGGTGGAGAGGGAACGGTTGATTCAGGAGTTCTTGACCCTCAACCAGGGTACTAATTCTGTGGCAGTGATCACCAGGAAGTTTCATGAGAGGGCGATGTTTTGCCCTGAGCAGGTGTTGTCTGAGCAGGCTCGTATGAGTCGTTATCTGAGTGTACTGAGGAGGGATATTCGGGAGTTCATGGCAAACTCAACTTATCAGACATTTGTTGAGCTCCAAGCAAATGCCCGGAAGAGGGAGATCGAGTTGGAGACTCAGGCCAGGAAGGAGGCCGAGTCTCATAGGATGGATCAGCGGCCGGCTCAGTCTCAGCTGGCAGCCAAGCGGGCTAGATCAGCTGATTCGAGATCTGGAGGCGCGAAGCGCCGCACTTGTGGGAAGTGTGGAAAGAGTCACGAGGGGTCGTGCAGGGCTGGGGTATGCTATAAGTGTGGGAAGGAGGGGCATATCGCAAGGGATTTCCCCAAGGGATTCTCAGTTTGCTTTCATTGCAACCAGACCGGCCATCGGAAGGCCGAGTGCCCACAACTTCTTCAGGGATCAGCACAGGGATCTGCGCCTGCTGCTAGGACTACCGAGGTTCGGCCAGTGAAGGTCGAGGCCCCGAAGGCTCGTGGGGGAGCGTTTCAGTTGACCGCGAAGGAGGTCCGCACGACGCCCGATGTTGTGGCTGGTATGTAATCTATTTTCATCTTTTATTTGAGTTGAGTTTTTATGCTTGTATGATGATATGCGTAGGTACTTTTCTTGTGAGTTCTGTGCCTGCATTGGTATTATTTGACTTGGGTGCGAGTCGGTCGTTTGTTTCCATAGCATTTAGTCAGCATATTAGTATCCGTCGAGAGGCGTTGGATCGGCCTCTGCGAGTTTCCATAGCTGATGAGCGAGCAGTGTATGCTTCGGATGTGATTCGAGGAAGTGTCCTTGAGATCTTCGGTGTGGAGTTTCAAATAGATCTGGTTCCGATCGCGATGGGGGACGTGTATGTTATAGTGGGTATGGATTGGTTGAGCCGATTTGGAGCTGTGATAGACTACGAACGTCAATTGGTGACAATTTGAGACCCTAGTGGGGGAGTTCTTACAGTGCACGGTGAGGGTACACGTGTGGGGTCAGCATTTTGTTCGGCCGCCAGAGCGAGAAAGAGTCTACAGTAGGGCTGTAGAGGATTTGTGGCATATGTGATGGATGCGAGGGTTGTTTCAGAGAGACCGAAGTCAGTTGTTGAGGCTCCGATAGTACGCGAGTTTCCGGATGTGTTTCCAGAGGAATTGCCGTGTGTGCCTCCGGAGAGGCAGGTAGAGTTCGGTATTGAGTTGGTCCCAGGAGCTGCGCCTATCGCTAAGGCGCCTTATTGCCTTGCGCCACCGGAGATGCAGGAGCTATCCTCGCAGCTTCAGGAGCTATTGGGGAAGGGGTTTATCAGGCCGAGCAGTTCGCCATGGGGGGCGCCTATTCTTTTTGTCAAGAAGAAGGATGGCTCGCTCCGGATGTGCATTGATTATCGTGAGCTGAATAAGCTAACGGTCAAGAACCGTTACCCATTGTCGAGGATCGATGATTTGTTTGATCAGTTGCAGGGAGCATCTTGGTTCTCCAAGATCGATTTGAGGTCGGGGTATCATCAGGTGAGGGTGCGGGAGGAGGACGTCCAAAAGACAGCATTCCAGACTCATTATGGGCATTACGAGTTCGTGGTGATGGCTTTCGGACTCACCAATGCACTGGCGGTGTTCATGGATCTCATCAACAGGGTGTGCAGACCGATGTTGGATCGCTCAGTGATCGTGTTCATCGACGACATTTTGGTGTATTCGAGGTCCAAAGAGCAGCATGAGGAGCATTTGAGGGAGATCCTCGGAGTCTTGAGATCGGAGAGGCTTTATGTCAAGTTCTCCAAATGTGAGTTCTGGCTACGAGGGGTTCAGTTTCTGGGACACCTCGTTAACCAGAATGGGATATTGGTCGATCCAACCAAGATTGAGGCGGTCATGAGATGGGAGGTGCCGAGGTCACCCACCGAGATCAGGAGTTTTCTGGGTTTGGCCGGCTATTATCGAAGATTTATTAAGGATTTCTCCAAGATCGTCGTGCCACTGACCAAGTTGACTCGGAAGGGTGTTGCGTTTTCTTGGGGTCCGGAGCAGCAGACCTCATTCGAGATGCTTCGCCAGAAATTATGCGAAGCACCAGTGTTAGCTCTTCCGGAAGGGATGGAAGATTTTGTGGTTTATTGTGATGCATCGATATCCGGATTGGGAGCAGTGCTTATGCAGATGGGGCATGTGATTGCTTATGCATCGAGGCAGCTTAAGCCTCATGAGTCGAGATATCCCACTCATGATTTGGAGCTGGGAGTGGTAGTGTTCGCCCTCAAGATCTGGCGACATTATCTGTTTGGGGTTCAGTGTATAATATACACGGACCACAAGAGCTTGAAGTATTTGATGGATCAGCCCAACCTGAATATGCACCAGAGGAGGTGGTTGGACGTGGTCAAGGATTATGATTGTGAGATCTTGTACCACCCGGGTAAGGCTAATGTGGTAGTCGATGCATTGAGCCGTAGGGCGGAGGGCGCCCCAATTCGAGATGTTTGTTTGAGATTGTCAGTGATGACCCCGGTGTTGGATGCTATTTGTGGGGCCCAGGCTGAGGCTGTGAAGCCATAAAGCCAGAAGAGGGAACGAGTTGTCGGATTGGTATCGGAATTTGTTATCGATAGCCGGGGGCTAATGGCATTTCAGGGTCGGATATAGGTACCGTCTGTAGGTGGAACGCGTACCATTTTGATGAAAGAGGCTCATCGATCGAAAACCATCCCGGGGCCACTAAGATGTATTTGGACCTGAAGAAGGATTATTGGTGGCCCTGTATGAAGAGGGATGTCGCATGGTTTGTAGAGAGGTGCTTGACATGTCGCAGGGTGAAGGCCGAGCACCAATGTCCACATGATAAGCTGCAGCCATTAGAGATTCCCGAATGGAAATGGGAACAGATTACCATGGATTTCATCACCAAATTGCTAAGGACCGCAAGGGGTGTCGATGCGATTTGGGTGATTGTGGACAGGTTGAAGAAGAGTGTTCAATTCCTGGCCATCAGTGAGAGCTCTTCCGCAGGGAAGTTGGCAGAGATGTACGTGAGAGAGGTGGTATCGCGGCATGGAGTGCCGATCTCGATTGTCTCAGATCGAGATGTACGTTTCACTTCCAGATTCTGGAAGAAGTTTCATGAGGAATTTGGTACGAAGCTGCATTTTATTATCGCATACCACCCACAGACTGACGGGCAGAGTGAGCGGACGATTCAGACGCTCGAGGACATGCTCCGGGCATGTGTGTTGGATTTCGGCGGGATTTGGGACACGTATTTGCCCTTGGCGGAATTTTCCTATAACAACAGCCATCATTCGAGCATTGGCATGTCGCCCTTTGAGCTGTTGTATGGGAGGAGGTGTCGAACCCCTATTTGCTGGGGAGAGGTAGGGCAGCGTGTGATGGGCAGCACCGAGATTGTGCTTCAGACGACAGAGCAGATCCAGCAGGTCAGACAGAGGTTGTTGGTCGCTCAGAGTCGTCAAAAGAGTTATGCGGACAGACGCCGGTCCGAGCTCGAGTTTCAGGTCGGCGACTTTGTGCTCCTGAAGGTCTCTCCTTGGAAAGGAGTGATCCGATTCAGGAAGAGGGGCAAGTTGGGGCCCCGATATATTGGTCCTTTCAGGGTGATCACGAGGGTAGGCAGGGTAGCCTATCGTTTGGAGTTGCCAGCAGAGTTGGGTCAGATTCATGACACCTTCCACGTGTCGCAGTTGCGTAAGTGTATAGCCAACGAGTCGGCAGTGGTGCCACTAGAAGATATTCAGGTGGATGCGAGCCTGAATTATGCTGAGAGACCGGTGGCGATCAGGGATCGGAAGATCAAGGTTTTAAGGAACAAGGAAGTGCCACTGGTGCAGGTCCAGTGGTAGCATCGAAAAGGGTCAGAGTTGACTTGGGAACCGGAGCGTGAGATGCGGGAGCAGCATCCGGAGTTGTTTGCAGAGTGAGACTTCGAGGGCGAAGTCTGATTCTAGTGGGGGAGAATTGTAACACCCGGATTCCCAGGTATGATATTTTGTTCCTATATTTTTGGGTTTTGTGGGGGAACTCGGCGAGTTGGCGTCTAGACTCGCCGAATATGGTCGCGGATTTGTACGCGAGTTCACAGCTGGACTCGGCGAGTCCACATTGTTTAATGAAACCCTAATTTCCAGGGTTTGAGACCTATTTAAAGGGCCTTATGGCCGTCATTTGCGGCCACCAACCCCAAAGAGAAACCCTAAAAGAGATCTAGAGCGTTTGTGAGGAAGGAGAGGCAAATCTTGAACTTTTGTGGGTGTTTTTGCAAGAGGGAAGTGTTCAAGGAAAGAGGAGGCTGAAAGAGGTGCGTTTTTTGGTGGTTTTGAGCTCATAGAGATTGCATTGAGGTATTATTCTCGTACCTTCTTCAGTTTTGGTGTTGATTCATAATTTTAGGGTTTTCTAACCCTTTTAGAGGTTGATTAAGTGGTGTATTTGGTCCCTTCTCGAGTTTGTGTTCTGGATCTGGACCCAAAGAGGTCCAGAGACCTTAAACATTGGAGCTTTATGAGTCATTTGGGGAGTTTTGAGCTTGGAATGTCATTTTTGGGGCTAAATCACCATCTTGGACCATTTCTATGTTATATGTGTGTCAAGGTCCGAACTTTACGTTATTATCATGCTTGGGGAGGCCAGATCTATGATTGTATGGACCAGATCTGTCCTAAGAAGTTGTTTTGATTTTGTGCATGGCATGAACTCGCCGAGTCCGAAGAACAGACTCGGCGAGTAGCATGAAGGTTGCCCGTTAATCACTCAGTGAGTGGACTTGCCGAGTTGGGGGAATGACTCGGTGAGTCAGGGAGAGTCAGGGGGACTGAGTTCAAGTTGGAACTCCCCGATTTGTTCTTGAGACTCGGCAAGTTGAGTCGGGGTGGCCCCGCGATTCATGCCAGGTGGAACTCGTCGATTCAGGGAGGTACTCGACGTGCCAAGAGAGGGTCCAAGGGAGTCAGTGGACACGTGTAGACTCGCTGAGTCGCCCTAGTGCACTCGCCGAGTCGGGTCAAAGTTTGACCGTTGACCTTTTTGACTTTTAAGGTTGAGTACAGTTGTATTTATGAGAGTATTACTTTATGTGATTAGGCGGAGGCTAGATCACACTTCATCCGAGTCAGATATTTACCGAGACATCGAGGTGAGTCTTCTCACTATACATTACCTAGAGTGGTACTATGCGATGACCATAGGGTCTTATGTGTTATGTATAAGATTATGTGTTATGTGATATTTGTATGTTGTATGATGATATAGACCGGACCAGAGGGTCCAACGAGCTATGATCGGACCTAAGGGTCCAACGAGCTACGGGACTGGAGGGTCCCGCTGAGACACATCGATCGGAGGGTCGTATTATAGCCTCGAGTGGCGTATGTGATGTATGTGGTATTTTGGGGAACTCACTAAGCATTTATGCTTACAGTTGTTGTGTTATGTGTTTCACGTACTAGTGATGAGCGCGGGAAGGCGCCGGCATGATTCGTACACACACACGCACTGGAGTTTTTGTAGAGATTCTGGGGAGATGTTTTGTGATAATAACTTTTGATACAATGTGTTTGACATTATTTATGAATGAATGAATGTTTTAAAAATGGAAAATTATTTTGAAAATTTTACGTCGTTACAAACATACTATAAAGAGAAACATGGAGGAAGACACAATACGCGATAACAGAAAGAACATACTAAATGGTATAACATGAGAGCAATACAGGATCTAACTATACTAATAATCACTAACTCATTGTTCTAAACAAAAGGTGATAGTAAATTGGGTATACATGATCATATAACATTAATGTGAATTTACGCGGCCTAGCAATTTGTTTGCGGAAGTCGTGTTTGGTCCCCAGAATCTCTTGCAGGGAGAGCGTATAGTAAGGGTACTATCCATAACATTATGACCTTAATAAACCAAACATGTTTTAAGGTAATCAGTACGTCAGGATGTCAATTCAAAAGACGATTGTGTACTTATATTTTCCCATTACTTTCATATTGCACTACTAGAAAAACAGCCTTTTACGACGCTCATTGCGCGTCGTAAAAGGCTCAGACGATGCGCAAATGCGCGTCAAGGAAGGCCCTGTCATAAAGAGAGACGACGCTCATTTATGACGCGCAATTACGACGCGCTTTTACGACACACAATGCGTATCAAGGAAGGCCCTGTCATAAAGGAAGACGACACACATTCGCGTGTCGTAACCTTACGACGCGCGTGTTAATGACACGCAATGCGTATCAAGAAAGCCCCTGTCAAGAAAGGTCGTGTTATAAATAAAGATGACACACATTTTTGCGTATCGTAAATTTAAATGTTTAAAAAAAAATTATATATTTATTGATTTTTAAATTAAATTTGCATTTAATTTCTTATAATAGAAATAAAATACCATATACAAAAAATACAATCCATTGCATAATATAAAATAAAATTTCATACTCAAAAAATAAATTGCACAAGTTATAATGTCATACAAAGAATAATAAGAGTAGATTAACTTGATATTGGAATACACACTTTGAGACATGCACCATTCAGACCACCATCCAGACCTTCACCCAAACACATGACCAATGATATACAAACACATGACCAAGGGTTGCATGATAACAAGATCTTCTAGAGCTTCTACTTTGTCTAATGATAAGGTGTTGTATATATAACATATCAACATCCTCAAACTCATCAAAATCCTCCTGTAGACGAAATGGTTTGTGGTGGTTTTACTGTTAGATGCTTTGTGAAAAGTGAAAACCACAAGATTCTTTTATCCTGAATTTGACAAGGTGGTATAATGGAGAGAACCTCAAAGAAACTATTGAGAAAATGTGAAAAGGAAAAAAGTATATGATGACCTAATTTCGTTCCACATAGTCACCAATGAAGTCCTTAACATCATTTACTTGTTCAGGGCTCAATTCATCATTATCCAACCTCGATTTGAGATTCCAGCTCACACACCTAACCAATAATACGCATTGTCATATATAATGTCTAAATAGGTAACCAACGACTAAGACATGCTTGAGAGGGAAGAGTAAGAAGAAAGGAATACAAATGGAAAGATAAATGACCTTTTTACCCTTCGAAAAAGATTTGTTTAATAACTCCCAAATATTTTATATTTATTGGAAGAAAGAATAACTGACAATAACGCCCTTTTTTTAAGCCATTAAGTGCAGCACAGGCAACGTCTGTGGCTGCTTGATCCTGAAAATAACTCCCAAATATTTTATATTTATTGGAAGAAAGAATAACTGACAATAACGCCCTTTTTTTAAATTAACTTAGGACAAGGTGCGAAAATGTTTAAAAACTGAGAGTATTTACAGATTCATATTGTTTAATTTAAAGACAAAAAGGGTGATAATTACCTCATAGACACATAAACCATATCCTTTAGAGTTTCCAGTATCTCTATCCTTCACAAGATCAAACCCACGCAGCGGTCTGAATCAATAAAATTCCTTAAACTTTCATTTTGTAAAAATATTTAAAAAAAAATCATAAAATTATAAAACTATATACCCAAAGGATTCTAGCAGCTCTCTTATCTGTACCTCAGTAAAGTAATACGGTAAACCCCCAACAAATATACGATCAGGTCCTTCAGCTCCACCAATACCACTAATTACACCAAAAAAAATCAGATTCACAATAACAAAGAGGGGCAAAAACGTCTTTTTGACTCTCATTTACCCTGGGGTAAGCCTAGCAGCAGCTAAATTAAGGTTTGGAATTGGTTGACTGGGGCACCACCACGATAACCACCACCACCACCACATCTACGGTTCTATTACCAAAGACTACCTAGAAAAGATTCCAGAAAAATTAATAATGAAGAAACTATAGGAAGACTGAAGATCAGAACAAGAACAAGATCAAATCATGGTCCTGTATTTGAGTAAAAAATAACTTCCTTTCCCAAAATTTTAAAATAAAAAATGATAAAACAAACCTCAAGAAGCTTTGGCTCACTGCTGGAATGAAGATAATGAGACACTCTGTCCTTTTCTCTTTTTAAGCACTCCCCTGCCTGAAATTCCCAAAAAGATTCTTGCATTTTACAAAATATAATCGTTAAATATAAGTTTACTTTCAAGAAGAGGGAGACGAGAAGCTGCATCAATGTCATCTCTTCTTGGTCTTCCACTTTTTGTTGACTACAACATTTACCATCATTATCAATTCATAAATCATAAATGTTTATGTATTTACTTACTTCATCATGGTTTTTATGTGAATAAATAAAAGGTATTTCAAAAATGGCAATCTTGGTTTTTTCTACTAAAAATCAAAGTTTGACCCTGATGAATGTAAGGTTAAAATTACTAGATCCTGGTTCGTTTATGAATAAAGGGTGTTTCAAAAGTGGCAATCTTGTTTTTTGTACTAAAAAAATCAAGAATTGACCAGAAAGTCAAAGTTTGACTCCAAAAAGCCAATGCCTTGACCAAAAATGGTTTCCAAAAGTCAGAATTTGACACTAATATGAGTGCAGAAATGAAAATCTTGGTCTTTTGTACTTGACCAAAAAAATTTGATGAAAAACACATCGACAAAAAAGCCAAAAGGGTTTTCATAGATGCATAATGAAAAAGTCAAAAAAGTCAGAAACTACTTACGAGTCTAATCCCCCGATAAAGAGAATTAGTGTGGAGAAAAGACCAAGATCCTTGACCAAAGTAAGGTTCATAGATGCACAACGGTTGACCTGTTCTTTCAAGCTCCCCATCATCCCTCTCATGCAAATCATTCTTATTTCTATCAGCTTTTTTCGCATTTTTGTACACTTCCTCCCATGTCCCCCTTGGTTGCTCACTTTTATCTCTCACCTACATAACAAAGGCCAAATAAGTAAATTCACATCAATCAAAATAAGGAAAAAGAGATTTTTTTCAATTTTCATCCCGTTACCTCATCGTCTTCTCTTGCCCTTCTAGCTTTCATTATCTGGTCTCTTTTTTCTTCTTCCCATAAATCGTATATAAAGGAATCATTTGTTGGAATTTCCGAAATTGCCCTTGGAGCACGGTTCCATTGACCTTCGACTTTGTCTAACAAATGATGAATCCTCAAAGTTCTATTTACGTATTCACGATCTTCAATAGCTTCAAAAAGATGCCATTGCCACTTTGTTTTGATATCGGAGGGAATTTCCGATATTTCCCTTGGAGATGCAACTTCCGAGGGAAGGTGAAGGATGTTTTCTATCAATGAAGCATACCCTTCAATGGAATCCAAAGCCATCATGTTTTTGGCAGTGTCTTCTCCGGTTGATGCAATATTGGTAGCTAGAGATGATAGTTTTCCTTTGGAAACCACTTGTAATGTTATTTGTGTTAACGCCTTTATGTTTTCCTTTGGAAAAAGAAGCCCATTTACCCCGTGATTAACCTGAAATGTGTTATGAAATTATTAGTTTGTATACTTTGACTTTTGAAGTCAAACAAACTTTTTTCTACTTCAAAAATAATGATATGAGTCTATAGAAGTTTGACATTAATTTGTCATACATTGACTTACAAAGTCAAACAAACTATTTTCGATTTCGAAAACGATATGAATCAGAACTTATTGAAGTTTTTGTGGAAAAAACAGTAATTAGGTTTAAGAAATACAATTAGTGGTTTAGACAAAAAAAGAATACAATATCATATAAATTTCACCCAAATAGAAGTTTGACTGAAAAAAGTCAAAGGATAATTTGTAATAGAGATAGGTTGACTTACATATTTCTTGATTATTGGTAAGTCAGGGGCAATTATTGGTTTCTCAAGACACATTGCCCTTGTCAGAATATCAGGAAAAGATTGTTTCCAATTAGATCAAATGAGAATATGATAACAATTTCGCTGTGATGAAAAGTGGGATCACAATTTCGCTGATTTCATGGAATAGGTTTCCAATTAGGCCAAATGAGAATACGATAACAGGGACGTTGTGGGTATAATTACAATTTACAGGTGTTGTCGTTTTCATCTTCTGTAAAACTACATGAACAGGTGTGATTCCAAATAGAAAACAAATTGACCACAAGATTAGGAAAAAACTCTTTTAAGAAACGAGTTGGGTGAAATTAAACGGAAAATAGAAAACAACTTCTGGTACATGTACAGATGAGAAATATATAATGTAAAATTTCAAAGAACATTGAGGAAAAGTAAAGATTAGTGAGAAAAACCTACCTCCAACGATGGATTTTCATGTGCATTCATCTTTTAGGTCACCTATTTCAATGCACTCTCATTTTAATTTTTAAAACCTGTAAGCACATACAAATTAGGGTTTTTTCGTATGGAGAAAGAGGAACGGTAGTGGTGGTGCGGTGTGCATTGCTAATGGTGATGGTGTAGTGGCTGGTGTGATGGTGGTCATAAATGAGCATTTTAGAAAGAGAGAGAGAAGGGTGGTTGCAGTGGTTTAAGAGAGGAGCAACAATGACGATTTGGAGTGGTAAGTGGGTCTAATGGTGGCGGTGCGGTCGTCTGACGTGTGAGGACCAACAATGGCGAGGGAGAGAGAGAGAGAGAGAGAGAGAGAGAGAGAGAGAGAGAAGAACGATTGAAAGATGGTAGAGGAGGGCATGGCGGGGTTTTTAATTTTTTCAGAATTTCATTTCCCCCTTTCCCCCACTATTAAAGGATAGAACGCGCGTTCCATTAAAAAATATAAAGCGACATCCTTAGACGACGCGCATTTTATTATAGGTGCCCTCCGTGTTTTTTTTAGACACTAATTTAAGGGCGCGCAATAATGCGTGTCTTCTATCCTTAAATTTTTTGAAGAGATGACATTTTTCTAATGTCACTCTCCTTTGCGTAACATAGATCAATGAGCGTCGTATTTTGCGCGTCGTAAAAGGCCTTTTTTCTAGTAGTGTTGTGACAGTTCCACTTGAAAGTTAATGCAAACTATTTTCGAGTTATGATAGTTATAAACTAGGGAAAACTTACATCTTTTCAAACAACAAAAAGAATAGTCAAGTCTAGTACATTCATTAGAAATGGGCCTATAATGCTAACTTTATGATACCTTAGTTTATACATCAGGAATATATATTAATCAGATCCGACAGGTAGTAGGATGTGTGCTTTCCGCTTCATTTCATGTTCCTTGTTTGGTTGTGGGCTTAGAGCAGATTCACCCAGCCTACTATCTATTCAATCTTAGCTTTATATATATTCCGTATACACCAAGTAATCATAAGGAGTACCAGGTATGGGCCAGGTCATAGGACACTAATTCAATGCACCGTTTTCTAGTGCAAAACATACTTTTCAATTAGAACATTTGATATACAAAACTAGAAACTTACTTGTAAAGGGTTTAATCCATTTTATGAAACCAGTATAAACTTAAAGGACCTTAGGTGGTTAACTATATAATACCTTAGTTTAGACATCAGGGTTATATATAATTAATACCCGATAAGTAGTTGGATGTGTGCATTCCGCCTTACTTCCTGTTCCTTGTTTGGTTGTGGGCTTAGGGCAGATTCACACAATTAACTATCTATCTGATATTAGATTATACATAGCTAGTATAAACTAAGTGATTATAAAAGGAACCACTGTGGTTACCATTTTAACTAAAGAAATAAGGGTTTTCTTAAAGAAGATTTTCATCAAATATAAAGGAACTATTACAGTTAACTTCGTTAGTACCAAGTGAATACGCCAGGGTTATATACAACGATGATCTAACAAACAATGTGATGTGTGCTTTCCGCCTCGTTTCATGTTCCTTGTTTGGTTGTGGGCTTAGGGCAGATACACACAACCGATTTTTTCTTTACTCTGAGTTTTATATAACTTGTATCCATTTAGTACCCATAGAAAGGATTGTAGAGTCATTTTTACTTATCTTTCATCAAAGCAGGAAATATATGATTTTCTGGAGGAACAGGCGAAATTTTCTAAACAGAACTTACAACTTACTTTAACTTTCATAAAACTTACTTACATCACTAATATCTTATGAACTCGCCAGCTTAAATGCTGATCTCCTCTTTCAAAATAACTTGTATTCTCAGGAGACCAGTAGATAGGTACGCGCACTGGGATTCAGAAGATGGAGCAGTATAGCTTCAAGTCTTGTTTTGTTGTTTACTTTGTAGTCTATGTTATGTAACACTTTCTTTCTAATGAAATGGTTGTTTATTACTTTGATTACTATGATGCATTTCTTTTGATACTAAACATGACGTACTCCACCCCAAACGTTTCCGTCGTTCCGGTTTTGGGGTGTGACAAATGTGCGGCTCTTCACCGTTGTAGCATCCGCATTACCAGGGCCTCCATCTGTAATCCTCATGGTGATGGGCGCAGGCACCGCCACTGCTCCTCCCCCTCCATGCAACCTCAGACAATCGGCCCGTTTGTGGCCGGTCTGGTTGCATTGAAAACATATCAAGCCCTTCTTGGGGCAATCCCTGATCATGTGGACCAACTGGCCACATGCATAGCATCCCGAGCCTGCCGCCCAACAAGACCTACTGTGCGGTTTACCGCACTTCACACACCGGCCGACTCTGTTGGCCCCTACTGGAAGAATCCGAGGTCTTAGGCTTTTTAGCCTGACCTACTGCTGTCTGTGCCTGCTCAAGCTTTCGCTTAATGTAGAAGTCCAACTCCATCTCCCACTCACGGGCCTTCTCCACCACCTCATTTTGGGTTTTGCACCCTGTAAAACTCACAAACTCCTAGATATCATCCCTCAGCATGGAATGATACCTCGTCCGCCTCATATCCTCGTCAGTAGCATACGGTGGGATCAACAGTGCTCGTTCACGAAATTGGCGGTGATCTCCGCCACAGTCTCAATGGTCTGCTGGAGCATATGAAACTCCCTCTTTAGCCATTGCACCTTGATAGGTGGTGAAAACTATAAGTCAAATCGCCTAGCAAACTCGGCCCATGTCATCTCAGCCACACCAGCTGCTCCTACCTGGCTCGTCACCTCTCCCCACCAATCCCAGGCCCGATCCCTCAGCATACATGAAGCAAACCCCACCTTCGCCGCATCAGGGCATGGAATCGTGCATTGGGCGTTCTCTATGTCTGCCACCCAGCGTCGACTAACAATGGGGTCCCTGACCCTGAAATACTCTGGCGTCGCACATGCCTTAAACTCCCGGAACGAGGGAGTTCAAGCCCCGACTTGGCCTGCAGCAATCTCGACTCTGAATGCCCTGAGCCTCTTCTCCATGATCTCCATCATACCCTCCTTGACCGTCCAAAGATCACTCGGGTAGCGTCAAGGATGCCCCTCATAACCTCGGTTGCGATGAGCTCACACAACCTCTCGTCAATAGGCTCGATAACATCTCCAACCCAAATCTAGATCCCGATCTTGATCCCCCAGCTCCATGTTGTTTCATCACCATACCGAACTACAATATCATAAAATGTAATGATCAGGATGTCCAAAAAAAGGGATCCTCCACATTGGTTCTCCTTAGAGCTTCCAGATCTAACATTGGTTCGGGTACAGGTCTTGTGCTTCCAGTAGTACATGCCCAATACTACCTTCCACACCTACATGTACCTTCCCCAAGGCTTTACCTGATAACTCTAATTTGTCCCAAAACAAAGCATATCTCACAGGCTATCGCATAGCTCAAATCCTAGTCTAACCGAAGATTTCCTCCATCCATATCAAACCAGAAAACACATGTCCTAAAAGAAAACACATGTGAGAGTGCATGTCGCGCCATCAGACCTTGCCTTTGCCCTTAGGCTCAAAAGTACCTGAAACAATCAACAAATTGTAAACTAATGCTTAGTGAGTTCCCCAAATCATACCCACACACCATCTACATAAACACATATCATATTAGCTATAAAAGCGACATATACCACGTAAGCCATGCATATAACATATAGGGATGTCATGGGCTTGTCCCTAGGGTCTTACTCCAGGATGCTATGGGCTCCCCACATGGTCTTACACCTAAGTGCCATGGTCTCTACTAGGGTCTTTGATAGGAAAGTTATGGGCTCTCCACATGGTCTTACATCCAGTTGTCATGGTCTCTCCCATGGTCTTACATCCAGGTGTCATGGGCTCTCCCATAGTCTTTCATACATGCATACCACATATACAACTAGCATACTTCCTAGCACATAACCAACTATCATGCCTCATAATATAACTTCAGCTAGTATCCCACATATCATAAAATGGACCGGATTTGGTGCCTTTGACCCATTGGCATGGTGAGGTGAATCACCTCTCATGAATGTTGAACTGACAAGCTAAGATCAGATAAATCCCATGTGCTGCTCCAACTCAACTGCCTATAATCATCATGTGATTAACTTTTCACAATCCCGAAATACCTTAAATATCCTCAAAGTCAACCCTGGTCAAAGTCAAGGCCAAAAGTCAAGGTCAACAGTCCATGTTGACCTCAACTCGTCGAGTGCATCCAGCAACTCGTCGAGTTACCTGATTAACTTGTCAACTTGCCAAGTTACCTGTGTAACTCGTCGAGTTCCTCAAGGTCCAGAAGACCGAAAACCCATGCAGACCGAAAACCCCAATCCTTCACAAAAATCACTCGGAAACTCGAAAACAGGTAAACCCCACTCGACTCGTCGAGTTGGCTAAGGGACTCGACGAGTTCCTTTGGTCCTTTTTGTGTTCAAACGTTTTTAAGCTACCCTAAAGCTCCAGATTGCAGATCTAGCCTCCTAAGGCATGGTTTTCACGTAAAGTTGCAAACTTTACATGCTTGCAAGTTCTTAAATGCCAAAACCAAGCTAAGGGAGGGGTTTTAGCCAAAGAGAAGGGCCAATGCTTGATAAATTCAGTGACTTTATAACTCTAGGGACTTAGAGGAGTCTAGATATGAAGTTACAACTCCAGATCTGACCCAACACCCGAAATGCTCTATAAATGTACTAAAAATGACCTTAAACCTAAGAAAAAGGGGATCTAATGCTAGAATGATCAAGGTAACAGCTTGTTACCTTCAAATGGATGCCCAAACGTTGTAGACTGGATCTACAATCTCATTCTTGTTCCAAACTTCTCAACCTTCAAACTTCTTCAACAAAAGGTACCAAAAGAACTTTCTTAGTCTCACAAACACTAGGAAGCAACAATAACGGCTAGGGTTTCTTCTATGGGTAATGAAGTGGTAAAGGAGGCCACAAGAGGTGGATTAAGTCCTTTATATATTGTGCAAACCCTAAAAATTAGGGTTTTCCTTTACAACGCCTACTCGTCGAGTCGGGGCCTTCCGACTCATCGAGTAGGATCTAAATCCCGCGTCCTCATAAATGATCTCTACTCGACGAGGTGGAGCTCCCCAACTCGTCGAGTCTTAGCATAAAACCCTAAACTTAGTAAAATTAAAATGATACCTAGAACAGGTGTTACATGGTCTTACAGTTTGTTTGTGGTTTCAGGTACATCCGATACGAAAGGGAAGGGCACGTCCTGATCGCTTTGCATCCACTCGTGTGACGTATTTTCCTTATGATGTTGATGTATACTCTGATAGTAACTCTTATTTGACATACTTTGGTTGGTTTCTTATGAATACTTGATGGTTTCTGATTAAAATAAAAATAAAAAATTTTGTCACTATTTTAGGGACGTTACACAATAATCCAATAACATATTCATGTATGTTATAGAGCGGAAGGCAAAGAGCTTTCAGTACGATCCTTTAGCTAATAGTTCATGCCTTTCATATTGGTTGCCTTGCTTAAGTACTACTACTCAACTGGATTATCTTGTTTAATGTTTAAATATGAATTATGGAGTTTTGAAATATGAATTATCAATAATGTTTAATATATGTTTTTTCATGAACTAGATATAGTATTTTCTTATTTAGGCTATTCTGATTATTTTGGTTTATATATGTTATTTGTGTTATTTCGGTTAAAAAACATAGTGTACATGTTATTTCGGTCGTTTCGGGTTAATAACCGAACCGAAAACTATATTATCTAAACCGAACCGGTCCCGTATATTAGTATAATCGGTCCGGGTTTCGGTTCCAACTTTTCATCTAATTCAGGTTTCGGGTTATTCGGGTCCGGTTCGGACAGGTCCGACCCGGAGCACATCCCTACCTACAAATCTTCAAGGCCGGCCAGCTAGGAACAACCTCCAACATGCACAATATACCGCAAGGTGTTACATGTCTAGCTAGGAATACTCTTATAAACAATAAATAAACACACATACATGTGTTTAAAGGTCAAACACATACTACGGTTTATACAAGCGTATTTATTACAAAATCCACATAAAAATAAAGGCAACCATCCTAGAATATGGGGTTTTATCTCGTAGTTATAAAATTAAACTAAATGTATAGCTATTGGAAACAGCTAACAGATATACATACAAATATATACTAGAATTTAAACATTTAAAACGTAGCATTAGGTTAAAGTAACTGTTAAAGGCCGCTTTGTCATCACATTGTTAGATAAAATAAATTGAAGTCTATTCAACTTGTCTACCCAACAGCTGAGTGTATAAGTTTACGTAACCTAGTTTGTGTGTAGGTTCACAAAATGCAACTGTGAAAAAGTTTGGGGTTTTGCTAGTAGTTTCTGCAGAGGACTGAAATTGGTGAACTTCATAGTTGTAGGGGTGTATGAAGTAAGTATTGCAATTTGAAAATGGAGGTGGTTCACGAAGACCGCGACACGTGCAGAGGTAGTGCATCGAGAAAACGTCCACATGCCTGACTTTACACTCTTCCTCACACCAGACCAGGACACGTACCCATACTTTGAACTTTCTCGTTTCCTTTTTTACTTTAAATTAAAAAAATCAAATCCTGCTTTTGGTTTGTGTCAAGTGTTAACGGATTATGTATTAAGTCATGCATAATATCCGCTATTAATTATTACACTGATGAGTGTCATCTCGTTATTATATCATACCATTAAAATTATAGGATATTTACTCCTAAGGCAGCATGTTGTATTTAGCTGTAGTAAACACCGACCTGTTCTCTTTGTTTTACCGGCGATAATACACCGACGGTGGAAGTTTACTGATGACAAAAATCAAAATTGTATGGGTTTTGTTGGTGGTAATCAACAAATCCATACCCTAAGCCGTTCTTAAAAGCTGTAAAATGACAAAGGTGCCTAGGTGTCCATTGGTAAAATGGTGTGACACCGTTTAGCCTAACAAAACATATGATATCAATTTATGAAATTTTTTTCATTCAATAAAAAAATATTACATTAACTTAAAAAGTAGTATTACTTAAAATAAAGACAAACAAATAAACATAAAATTCAAAACATAGAACTGATCTTTATTCTTATTTGTTGGTACAAATGTTCGTCGACATCTTCTCGGCGATTTTTGAGAACTCATATTTCACTGTTATGAATGTCAACAACTCATGCTAAAAATATTGTCGTTCCAAGTATAAACTTTTCAAACGGGATAACTACGTCGTCTGGATCATACGCGCAAATCGATCTACCTTTATTTTTAATAATCATATTATGCATTATTATACACATATTTCTCATTCGTTCAATTCTATCTATATCTCATAGTCATTTAACGTATTTCACTACATGTCATTTATGTTTGATCACTCCAAATGTCCTCTCGATATCACTTCTAGTTGATTCCTGCCTTTTTGTGAACATCTTTGCATTTTCAATTCGAGGTACCGAGTATGCCTTCATAAATATAGAATAATCACGGTATATCCCATCACAAAGGAAGTAACTATATTTGTAAGAATGTTCATTCACCATGAAAGACATATCAAGTGTTTTATCTGTCTAAATATTTTTGAAAATAAGGGATTGGCCAAGAACATTACGATCGTTGTTAGACCATGCAACTCCAAAGAACAAATGTCATATCCACAAATCCTGATATGCAACAGTTTCTAGTATTATAGTTGGCTCACCTATATCATCTCGAGTAAATTGACTGCGCCACACATTTGGACATTTCCAATGCGATATGCATACCGTTAAGGCTACCAATTATTCCAGAAAATCCATGTCTATCTTCATGAGCCAAATATAATCTCTCAATATCACGTGCAGTAGGTTTACACAAATAATCTTCGTGATAAATCTCATACACAAAACCAACATACACAATCAATTGTGGTCCTCTTAGATTACTTTCAAGTACTCGTTGGATACATCAAAGGCTATATTGTATCCTAAATATCTAAGCGCATCCGAATATTTTTGTACACTACTAAAGCCCATTCTACCTCTAGTATCGGGCTTTTGCTTAAAATTAGCATAATGGGCCTCTTAAGCATTACTAATAGCTAAAAATATAGTCATATTTTAGACGGAAATGACGTTCGAACGAGTCATAATTCTAAAGAAAATTATTGGCAGAGTAATCACATACCAATAAGTCATGTGCGGCTTGGCGATCTTGATTGACAGCCATTCTTGTATGTGTAACATATGTGTGTTCTTCATTGTATATGTGTTGCACAATATTGAAGAATGTCGAGATAAATTCTTTGTCATCATCGGAATCAAATTTCCTAAAGAATTCTATAAATTTGGTTTCTTAAAGAGTATAAAGTTGAATTATTTGAATGTAGGTAAAATGTTATGTTTGCTGTGTTTATATATAGATATGGTTTGTTTGTTTAAAAAATATATAAATTAATTTTTTTACCGTTGAACAGCTAGGCAACGAGCAAAATCCTTCAAAGGGTTGCCATTGGATGTTGCTACTTGTTATAGGAACTACCATGGTCCATGACCACGGCCCACAACGAAGCATCGGGATGGTGTTTGTTGATGTGATTCCTGTGTAACACCTTATTTCACGTTATAGTAGATCTCGATATGATTTTACCCAGTTGTTTCTTATTTTATAGATCTGGATACATTCATTGGGATTGAGGAGGAATCCACGCAACAGTATAAATTCAAACAAATAACACAATAATATTCCTACTTAGGTTGTTTAAAAGAGATAAGCCGAAGTGTTAGCCCATCATCTAGCTTCCTGAGGATCTTCCACCTCAATCAAGTGAGTTACCTCATTATACTATGTATTATAATATATTTCCATGTATATAGGATATAAGAGCTAGTAGAGTAGAGCATATAGTATAGTCTCTACATGCCTAATGTCATTGTACTAAAGTTATTTGGACATGGTTAGGGTGTAATATGTTATTGATAGATTTGGTAGGTTGTTTCTTGTAATGCTATTTGTTTACATGATCTGTTAAAGGCTGAGGCATTCCTATTCCGTGTAACGTCCCAAAAAAAAGTAGTAAACTTTTTACTTTTTTAATCAGTAAAACCATACAAACACTTGTTTCATAAGCAATCAGAGTAAATTCTATTTTTCAAACATCAAACTAAAACATTAATAATTGGTGTGGAAAAGCCATCAAGGGATGTTATGCATTCAAGTCGGGCCCTTCGCTCTCGAACTGGAACTACCTGGAAAATCTTTAAACCACAAAATATAGCCACAAAGCTTAGTGAGTTAACCAAAATACCACATACCATACATAACATCTGGCCCCACCCATCATACACATGAGCCTTACCCAACATACAAATGGGCCCAACCCAGTATACAAATTGGCCCAGCCCAGCATATGAACTGGCCCCGCCCATATACAATGCAAGAGTCACAAAGACTGCTAGCATCCTACATAGTATAGTGAGAAGACTCACCTGACTCACAAATCAAGTAAACCACATATCAAACCCACGAAATAGATGCTACAGACCCCCTATTGAAACACCAAAAGACCAAGAATCACCAAGCTACCAAAACACCAAAAGGCCAAGAACCACCAAGCTACCAAAACACCAAAAGGCCAAGAACCACCAAGATGGATTAGGTTTAGGGTTTTTTGAGATTTAAGGGTGATGGAGGCTAATAGTGAACCCTAAAATCGACTTAGAGAGGTTTAAATATGAAGGGAACCCTAAAAGATCAATGGATTGGGTTGCAGCCTGCATCACGCCGTGATGACCTATGTATCATGTTGTAGCCACAACTTTGATATGCGTTTCTCATATTTCCTAGTCTGTGAGTGTAAATAAATAAGGGTGCACGGACAAGGTTTGAGAGTTCAAACCTTTAATTAACTTAAGATCAATGTTTACTAATAATAATTATCCAGTCTAAGTCTGGTAAAACAGTATAGTATCGGAATTAATATAACCAACAAGGTACTCAAAACTATAAATGATTAAGTATAAACAATGTAAAGTAACTTAAGAATAAGAAGAATGTAAGAGAAAATGATTGAATGAATAGTTCTTGATAGATGAGAAGAAGGTGCCACATGAAAGATAAGTGACTACTCCTTAAATAGACTAGGAGTAACTAGAAGACAAATGAAAAAAAGTAAGTGTGGACTTCGATGTACCATTTGAGATGATCCATAAATTTATTTTTGATATGCTCGGAAGAATCACTCTTGGCAGCATTTGAGATGAACTTCTAAAGAATCTTTGTGGGAACAAAGTTGTTTGCCAAGCACTCTGAAAAAATTCTTTTGATTGGTCTTTTTTTTTGAGGTAGACATAACCAAGTTTTGGTTCTTCAATTGGACCTTCTACTAAGATCTGTGCTTCAGGAAATTCGATAGCTATCTTGTCCAAAAAGTTTTCTGTTCCAAAAAGATGAGCGAACTCCTCATCAGATCAATAGAATTCAAAAATGTAGTCCTTTAGAAAGTTGATGGTGGAGGTTTAAGCTCTAATGCTTAATTCGTTTGTTTGGAGATCTCGGAGATGATCAACTATAACGAGAATGTCGTTTGGATTCATTAAGAGAAAATCTGCATCAGTGACGGGGATGGTGGATTCCTTGTTCAGATATGAAGTATTTGTACAAAAGACAGTCACGATCAAACTTGCCTTGGACCTTTCTACCATGACCAACCATCTTGGTATCTCTCTTCTGAGAACACACTTCCTTTTTGGGTCGTGCGTTGGTAGAATAGAAGGTTCTAATCTCTCACGCTCAGTTTGGATAATGATTTGAGGATCATCAGATTGATGTAGGGATGTGACCTTGATGTAATAGCATCCATGAGGAGAGATTGGTAGGTCAATTTGATCAGCATCGTGTGTTGGAAGATTAAAGTGCATAAAGGGCACAAAGTGTATGTCATGAAGAATCCCTTCTCGGAAGAGAGGAGAAACGCCCAACATTGGATTTGGATTATCTTTGAGTTCTAATGCTTTTTATAATTCTTCTTTTGACCAGTCCTCATACTTTTTGAAGGACTTCATGGAGTTGTTCGATCCAATGGTTACTCCTTTGCCTCTTTCTATTGATTGATCAACTTGAGATGAGATGTAGACAATGATTTGTTGGCCAGATTGAGTAATGAACAGATCAGATAGAGGAGGAAGCAAAGACTCTTCAGGGATCTTATCTGGTTTTCTGATAGGAGAACCTACGTCAATTTAGACAATCCTTGGAGTGGGAATTAGATGAGGCACCAGTTGAGTGGCTCGGAAGGCATCAATTATTTGCTTTATTATGACCTTCGCCATGTATTGGTGATATTTGCATATTTAATCATATAATTCATGCATTATCTTAATATTTTATATTGTAGTTGTTTCAAATAATGAACAAAAGGCACTTAATTAGTTTAAAATTTCAATTACTGCAACAAATACATGCTCAGAAGGAAAAGGAAGCGGAATTGGCAATTGGAAGCTTGGATCTTGGATTTTGAAGAAATAGAAGAAGAACACGGCCTGTTGTCTCAAAACACGGTGTGTTGAAATGAGAAATCCCAATGGAATAGTGTCTTGTCGTACACACGTTTTAATGAAGAACACGACATGATGGGTCCTAGAACACGACGTGTTGCACCGTTTTTCAGAATCTATTTAAGGATCGTTTCTGTTTGAAACCCTAATGCATGCTGGAGGTTTTAGCGATTTTTGGAGGCCAGAGACATCCCAAAGGAGTTGTGGATTACAAAATTCGACTTGAAGCTTTTGGTTAAAGAGATTAAAGGCAAAATCACATTCATTTTACTTAATTCTCTTGTTTACATCATGTTTACACTATTGAAGTTAGTTTTTATGATTGTTTCTGCTAAAGTCATGGGCTAAATACCCTACTTTCGTTTAGAGTAGAGGATCTTATGATTATAGTTTGATTTTGTGGCTTTGGATTATGTGTAATTAATTATTCATCATGCTAAGTTTGTTAAAAGAACCTTATGTGTTAATGACAATTATTTTCTGTTAATTAATAAGTTTATTGAGATTGCATGAACATCTTTCTTAATTGCTTACCTCTTATGATTTTGTGACTATCAAGATTGTAAGCCTAGTGTTGTGAACATAACATAGGGTTAACTAGAAAATAAGTAAGTTAATGTGTGAGCTATATATGATGACCAACCATATATAAGTTAATTGAACCAACCAATTTAATTAACTACTACTACAAATCTTGCATGATTCAAACTTAACACTAAGAAACTTGTTAGTTTAATCAACTCATCATTTCTTGAATTGACTTGTTTACTAAAGGATTAGTAATAGTGAACATGAACCTAATCATATTAGAAATCGGTAATTGATAATACATTAATCTATTGCACTTGCTATGAAATCACCCATAGGATTAAGTAAATTGAATCTAAACGAAAGTATCTTTAATGTTATTGAATCAAGTCGTCTTTTGTCCTTCAATTAGTTGTTAATTGTTTCTTTGTTAAGTGTTTAATTGATTGTCTAAATTTCTAGTCCTGCAAAACTAGAGAAAACCCCCTCTTTAATAATTGTTTTAATTAGTTAACACTAGTAATATTTTAATTGTTTTTACCATTTCCTGTGTTCGATATCTTACTTACCTGCACTAAACTACTATTCGATCAGGTACACTGCCTATCGTATATTGGTTTTTGTTTAACTTAGTTAGGATTAAAACTAGTACATTCCACACGTATCAAGTTTTTGGCACCATTGTCGGGGAGCGGTTCTAAATAGTTAATTTTATTTGCTAATTGTTGTCGATCATTTGTGTGAGATTTATCTCATACAAAGTGACAAATTTTCTGTTTTAATTTTCGTTTCTGTTTATTCTATTTTTGCATTAAACAGGACGAGGTCAATCTTGAACACGTCATGTTTCCACTTTTCGTTTTTCTTGTTTTTGTTCGTTTTACGCGTAATTTTCTATTTTGTTTCAGCTATTTTGTGACCTGGAGCTCTAATTCTATAGTAGCACCACCATTGGAAGATTTGGAATCAATTTTGTGCAAAAAGAATAGAAAAGCAATCGGGGAATCAAGCGGTTGTGAAAGCTTTGAGAAAACTCAAGAAGAAAATACAACATATCACAAGCCCGAAACACCCAAGTCACCCAAACTAGATGTAGAGATGGCAGATATTGCAGATATATCCATGGAGGAATATAAGAAGATGTGGGAGGATACCGGACCAGGTCTTGTTCAACCGGCCATTTCAGCGACAACAAACTTCGAATTGAAGGGACGCATACTCGCCCAACTGAAGAACATCCCATTCATTGGGATTATTGATGAATCTAGTAACAATTAATATAAAATTTATAAATACAAACAAATACTAAGACTTAGTAATATTCGTATTTAGGTGGTTTAAAAGGGAAATTTGAAGTGTCAGTCAAGGAGCTGAGTTTCCTGTAAATCATCATCCTCAATCAGGTGAGTGCATATTTACTTTCAAGAACATTATCTAATACAAGTATTTATTAAATTTATTAAATGTTAGTTGAAATTTTATATGTGAATTATATGCATATTATCTGAAAATATTTGTTAAATGCATATTTGGTAACACTTACACTGTACGGACCAGATAATATTATATTTATGTTAAAAGAAATATTTGGTAATACTCTATGACCATATTAAAATAAGTATTATTACTTAAAAATATTAAATATAGACCAAATACTTATCGTTCGAACTTAGTGCTAAATATATATATATATATATATATATATATATATATATATATATATATATATATATATATATATATATATATATATATATATATATATATATATATATATGCATTATGACAAGTATTTACCTAAATAAGAATCATAATTGATTACAAGTATAGTGGTCATGTCTAGTTACAAACTAAGACTCATATAAGATACTTAGTTACTAAAACTCATATAAGATACTTAATTCAAAGTAAATTGAATAAGCATTTAGTTATACCCGATATTGTGGTAGTATTGTATAATTAGGAAAATGGTTGTGGATGTTGATTATAGGCATTATAGTCTTTTCTAGTGTTGCAATGAGACTTATAAAGGATGCTTAGTTCAAAGTAATTTGAATAAGTGCTTAGTTGTATCTTATATCATAAATGATGTTACATAAATAGGAAATCTATATTGAAGGTTGGTTACTTATAGTCTAGTCTAGTTATATACAAAGACTTATAAGAAATGTTTAGATCAATTAAGTTGGATATTGGGCAGTCGCATTCTACAATAAGACATGAGATTAAAGTGGAGCGTAGTAGTCCTCTTCTTTTGGGACAATCAGAAATGTTGGGTCTGTATTTGATAACTGGTTAGGTAAGTCTAGTTATCTACCATGGTAAGATGGCAGCATTTGATTGTTATATAAAATCTTGTGAACTATGGTGCTAATGTGGATTTATAACCTACAAATGTAAATGAAATGGGATACCATATTTGTCAAATACTTTGATGGCTTAATTTGCCTTTATGACTTACACCGGCCGGGGAATCCCCTAACTGTGTAGTCAAACCATTATTCTAAATGATTTCATCGGGTGAAGTGATTCTTCCAGATGATCATGGATTAGGATTTGTGAGAATCCGTTAGGCTGTTTATGTATGGGTGTAGTGACTTATAGATATCTTCATTGGATTATATATTTATAGTGTTTGGTAACAGTTGGTTTTGCAGGTTTGTTAATTATATATTCATATTCACTAAAAATATTATGAGATTGAAAACCCTATGTGTCTCACCAGGTTTTTCCAAACATGATCCACTCAAACTATATGCATCACAGATGACAAGCTAAAGGTGATGGGACTTGATTAGGATGTTGAGTGATTAAGAGACAACATGCAGTAGTGTTTCAAGACCGATAGGTCTTTGCGATGCAACTATGTTACGTGTTGATTATGAAATCGTTAGAGTTTTGTTATTTTGAAACAATGTTTGTACTTAAGATATGTTAATAAACTAGACATATTCTAGGCTAAATGTTTTATTATACTGGGATTTTCCGCAATCAAAGATAATATGATTTTGAAAGTGTAAATAAAAGCTTTTAGTTTGTCCTAAAAAAATAAGGGATCTCATTTAGAAGAAGTAATGTAAAACAAAGTTGTAGTTGGCTCGAATACGAACATGTGAATATAAAGAACGCTAAATCCGAGTTCGAATGAAGAAGTTATGGTCATCCAAAGTTGAGATAAAAATTTTTCCAAACCACAGATTGATCAGTAGCCACCACAATGCGGCGACACGTCAGAAATAATAATAATAATAATGATAATAATAATAATAATAATAATAATAATAACAATAATAATAATAATAAATTGGTTTCAAAGAGCCAAGTCACGATTTTATCCCCATTTATCAGTCTCGCACTTCAGAGAACACGGGAGGGTCAAATGATGGCGATTTTCGAGAGTAAGTGGTGCAAATCAAAGATATGATTCAAGCGGGTTTATGGAATTGGATTGTGTGGTAAATCTTTCTTCCTCCTTATAAGCTTATGGTGTTTTATGGTGGAACTAGAAAGAAGATGATGAAACCCTGACTCCATATATCTTTATTATGAGCTGTAATGCTGATGATGTTGATAAATTTGGTATAGTAATCATGTTTACTAGTATAAAAACATTAATATTAAGAGTTAAGGACGGTGATTTCTTAAAATGAAGAAGATGATGAATCGTAAAACCTAGTTGAGGAATTGTTGATTTAGATGAAACTGAAGTGATATTTGGTTAAAATAAGTGACATTGGTAGAGTATAATTGGTTTTGTCTAAATGGACTACGACATGTAATTTATTCATGCTTTAAGGACTTATACCTTAAGATATAGTTTTGAGTTAATAATGTGATCGTAAAATGATGTTTGGTGTATGTATTAAGTGATTTAGACATGTAGAAATCAACTTAATGAGATATGATTAATTTGGAGAAAAATGGGACAAAAGGCTTTAATGAAAGCATTAAGTATTATTGATGATTTAATGAGCTACATTTTAAGTTATAATACTCAAGAATTATGTGATATTTTGACAGTTGTTGGAGTTTCTGAATCAAGAGAAACTATGCGATTTCAAGAGATAGAAATCAATACTCTAAGTGCATATTAAGGTGAGTACTCTACTCTAACACTTATTATAATTGATATGTGTTGTTATACGATCTGTGGAGTTGGTGTATTATATAATATTGTTGATGATATGTGGTAGTTTGGTGAAGTAAGTAAGAAGTGTTAAATAACCTTGTTGATATTTGAAGAACTATATCCAAGAAGTGATTAATGATTGTAACGATTGTTTGGTTCGCCTTAATTATGTATAAGGCAATAACTAATTAGGTGGAAGAAGACTTACAGATTAATATAATTGATGTGATGTTTATGTTAGATTAGTGTCTAAGTCCATAATTATTTTGGTATGTACTTGACCCGATGGTGCATGGTCCTTTTGGGTTGCCTTGTAATGCCCATGTTTCTAGGCTAGGCATAAATATTGACATTATAGTCTAGTTTAACCTTTGTAACTCATTTTGAAGAAATGAAAAGGAATTATGTGAATATTATGTGAATTATGTGTTTTATGCTTAATTATTAGGGTTTAATTAATTAAGAATAAAAATAAGCGTCAAAATTAAAGTGTGAGATAAGCCTGATATCTTTACATAAAGTTTTAGTGGTCGAAACAAGGATTTCGAGGATATAAAGAGTACCAAAATCTGAGTTATAACGAAGAAGTTATGACCTGTCGAAGTTTCGCGACAAAAGCGGCACAGTGCTGAATGTCGTAAAAAGTGAGTTTTTGATAAACTACTTTTTAGCCTTAGTGATCTAAACGAAAATCGTGATATTCGTTAAACCGAGAAGTTCGATAAAAAGAACGCCCAAATCTGACTTTGTATGAGGAAGTTATGATTTTTCGAAGTTTCAGCTTAGCAGTAGACATCTAAAAACTCGAATTTTAGATCGAGCGATTTTTAGCCGACACGACCTAAACGAGAATTGAATGTCTCGTCATTAGTAGCACAATGGTAAAAAGTCTGACGAAAACAGACGTCGGATGAAGAAGTTATGAATTTTTAACGGATTTCCTGTCCCGGTCTTTTAAAAATAATAATATAAAAATTAAATTCAAATTTAGCCGACGAAGTCTAAACGAAAGTTGTAGAGCATAATTTTACCTACGCGTGCATATAAAGAACGTCAAAAAAGGAGCTCGTATGCGAAAGTTATGGATGTTAGAAGTTTTGGCGCGAAAATCGAGAAAATTCTCATAGTCACGAGTTGCCACGTCACCCTCGCCTCGCATGTGCCACGTGTTAGAAATGGTGAGTCATGCGAAGCCACGTGTCGAATTCTGATTTGACCAAAGGGAGGCCCAATCCGAACCTCGCACGCCTTAGTCCGAGCCTCGCACATGGACTACTAGACCGTGGTCCAATCAACAACCGTCACCGAGACCCTCGCACGTGCTGCCATCTGCGCACCTTCGCCTGCGGACCCCACCACCGGAACCAACTTCGGACCGTAGACCTCGGTCCAATCACAGACTGACAGCGAGCCCCTCGCAGGTGCGAGCCATGTGTGAGCCACCCCCTGCGAGCCTTCGGATCTGCGACGCGTGTCTTCTTTCTGACCGTCCGATCAGAAGCCTCGCCCCTATAAATAGAAGGGTGTGAGACCTCCCGGGTAACTTTGGAAATTTGCCACTTTTAACCCTTTTTCCATATTTTCTTCATATTAACATCCCCCACAGCCCCGGTATCGATTATAAGCCCAGGAATACTCCACGAAGTGCCCGAGAAGCACAGAAAATTTATCTTTTCGGTTTCGAAGCCCGACCTTTGCAAAGCCCGATTTCTCAATAAAACTCCCGGTTTTATTAGAAACGATCGTTTTAGGAAACGAATTGCTGCCCGATTATCATCAAATCATGTGAGTATATAGCCACTTTCATTTTACACATAGATATGAAGTATTTACCTTATAATACGTGCTATGTGTAAATATATTAATTGTTTATTTGAGGTGACTGTTTAGTTGATGTTTTATACAAGTTTTAAACTGTATAAGTATTTTTATCTACAAATATGTTGGGTAGAACATGGGTAGATAGTGATGTGTGATAAAATAAAATTGAGGAGAGGCCTCAATGTGTTTTAAGATCAAGTCATCTAGCGGAGTTTGGATGACGACCACGGACTTTCTAGATGGTCCAGTGGGAAACATTAGCAGGTCCACAACCTGTAGGTTTTAATGAACTTGGGTGTTCATTCGCTGTACTCCATCCCCCTCATGGTTGCTTTTAGGACATGTATGGCCGAGGAAACCCCTTAGCAGTAGTGTCCATCCCGATTATATTCTTTAGGTTAGGTCCCTTGTGAAAAGTGTTTAGGGACGTAAAGTGAGGATAACGGGAACGGGTAATCAGGGTTATTGTTGATTGGTGAACTTAATAAGTTTATTATTACTGCGGGTTGAAAACCCTATATGCTCACCAGGCTCCCAAGCCTGACCCACTCAGCTTTTTATGTTACAGGTAGTGGACCCCGAGCATAGTCGGAGGACGACGAGAGATTTTTGGATTATAAGCCAGTAGTTGTAAATAACTGTTGAAAGGCTTATAATGTCTTGTTTATGCTTTTGATCTGTATCGGAACATGACATCCCGATGTTTTGATATGAAATGAAACTATACATTTCTTAAAGAAGGTTTTGATAAACTTTTATCATGTTTTGTTTTGGGAACAAATTCCGCAACATCTTTTAAAAAGATTTCTCTGATTTTATTTTAAAAAGCATAAATTAAATCGGTCTTTTCTGGCTGAGAAATTAGGGGATGTCACATGCCTTCACCAAAGCAACTTGATAGGATGAATTATGGAGACGGAGGATTAATTATGATTTATTAATATATTCTGAGAATAATATATTAGAGGAGAAATAATATTGTTTAATTAATATTAGTCAATAATTAATTAAGAATTAATTTTATGGCTAAAAGAGATTAATTAAACTTAGGGGACTAGAACTATCAATTGTGTGATAATTGAATATTGGGCTAATGGACTCCATATTAGAGGAGTGGACGAATTCTATGGGGAAACCCATTAGAAATCGTACAAGGCTTGTAAGGAAGGAGTCCATGGGCTGCTTACGGCCTAAGCAGTCAAATTAGGGTTTCCTTGTTAGATAACCCTAATAGCCTCACATTTTTAAGGACCCCTAGGGCACCAAAAACATGGCTAATTGATTCCTTAGGGCTTCTAGACGTTTTTGGGTGCCTCTCCTCTTTTCCTTCTTCATCCTCTTACTCTTGGTGTTTGTGACTCCATTAGAGGTGCAACACTTGAGGCACTAAGCTTTCTGAAGCCAATTATAAGAAGGAATAGATTGTTATTACTACATAACAATCAAAGGTAATTTCTAAACCCTTAATTCGGTTCATAGTATGATAGGTCTAAGGTTTATGGCTTTGGATGATTATTGCATGTTCATTAGACAAACTAGATCTAAAGCTTTAGGGTTTGCATGTACACCATAGAAATGATGTAGTGCTCAAAACCCATCAGTGGTATCAGAGCCTAGGGTTGTTTATTAATGAATTTGATGCATATTTGATCGTTTATTGCCTGAAAATCGAATTTTTTGCTCTCTGCATGACTGACTCGGCAAGTCAGTGGATGAACTCGGCGAGTCCAGTCCCTGACTCGGCGAGTCTCAGGGTCAGACAAAGGGAAAATCGGGATTTTATGCTCTTTTTGCTGTGGGATAATTACTAAAACGATTTTTATTGATAAGATTCGGATTTTTATGATATTGGGTGATTATCCTTGCCAAAATAGTAGATAATTGCTAATTAATCAATATTTGTTGCCTTATAAGATAATGTTTAATCATTTAAGTTATTTGGTGAATTATCTTGCAAGTAATTGGACTAGGTCAAACTTAGATAACCATAATTAATTGTGAATTGCCTTATTTGAATTGTTGATCTAGAATATTCTTGATAATGTTTTGAAAAGTTTCAAAACTTGACCTCAAGTTTTGGAATTTAAATTTTTGATTAAAAGTTTAATCTTGAAATATTTAAATTCTAAACCCTAATGTTTTTGAAATGTTTCAAGACTTGCCCTCAAGTTTTGAAATTTAAAATTGTTTGATTAAAAGTTTAATTTTTGATATTTTAAATTCTAAAACCCTAATTTTTGAAAAAGTTCAAATTGCACCTTTATGGTTTTATTATATTAATTAAGTGTATAATTAAAAGAGAGTTAATAAATCCATAGTGATGTGGTTTACATTTAATTAAATTAAAAGTATAATTTATTAAATTAGACCACCTAGTATTTTAAAAGTGTAAAATACACCCATATATATATATATATATATATATATATATATATATATAGAACATTAAAGGTCTAATATTGTATATGTATAACTTAAACTGTTAGTCTTACCTTTACTAAGCCTCATTCATGAA
This sequence comes from Lactuca sativa, assembly GCF_002870075.4. Classification (NCBI taxonomy): domain Eukaryota; kingdom Viridiplantae; phylum Streptophyta; class Magnoliopsida; order Asterales; family Asteraceae; genus Lactuca; species Lactuca sativa. Next base: position 38,975,252 of record NC_056629.2, on the reverse strand, counting down.
GCCGTTCTACAAGGGGGTATAAGGTTATGGTCTATAAAATGGTTGTTTATTGGGTGTCCACTCTCACCCACCGTTTCCTTGATTGGTAGAGGGTCGCTAGCCGAACGGGTAGGATAGGGCAAAACCCTTTCCATTAAAAGTATAATGAATTATAAATTAACTAAATGCTTTTACAAAAATTCCAAATCTTAGTTACTTTAGGTAAAAGTGAATTGATGTAATTCCATGAAATTACACTTTGTACCCTTTCAAAGACATTAGTGGAGCGTGTGTGGTTAACCGGCACACTAAATGGTTCTAATCAAATGTAGCAAAGGGTGACTCAATGTTTTTCATAGTTCGGTGGAGCGTATGTGGTTAACCGGCACATCGAATAGGTAACTGTAACATTGGGGGAACCACGTAAGTTTGCATGGTTATTCACACCCTGTTTTGTGATCCTCGGCATCCCTATCACAAATCGAGGGGCATATCGATATTTAAACATGTCATTGAAGAGTTCAATGAATCTCAAAGGATCTAGGAGTTTTTTAATACATTTAAAAACTAATCTCTTTTTCGTTTTTCATGGTGGAAAATTAGTGAATCGTCATTCACTTACCTTCAAATGTTCTGCAATTTGGGTTACGGCGTCCCTCTCCCAAGTTGTAGAGTATTGTGTTGGGTCCTAGCCTTAATATCTCATTCGGGTGATTTATTAAGGATTCTATCAATCAACTAACTTGATTTTTCTTCCGTTTTGTAGATGTCTGAATCTAACCGTGGTCTTCCCGAATCCCATGGAAAAGGTTTTCCTGCTCAAAGTGAAAGTCTGTTACACAATGAAGGTGAAAGATCAATCCCTACATTGTGGACTAGCTTGGTTTCACTTCCTCCACCTCCTCCTTTTGTTCTCTCAAACCCACAAGATCGAAGAATTGAAACGTTCAAAATCACTCAAGCCCTGTTGGCAATGAAACATGAAGATGGAAAATTCGTGTGTGCTCACGTCCTAGGGATGAAATCACACATCGATAGGTTGACAAGGTTGGGTGCATCTTTTCCAAAGAAGTTGGTTGTAGACCGGGTTCTTTAGTCACCCCCTAAATCATATAATAAGTTCATAAGAGAGTATTATATGATTGATCTTGACGCGACCCTCATTGACCTAGCTTACATGCTTATTGCTGCTGAATCAGAAATGATTTGGAAAAGTAATGGAGCATATGTGTCTGGTAATTCAACCAACCATGCTTCCGTGGTTTCTCTAGGAGAAGCCACCTGTTTCTGCTACCAAGAGAAGGGGCATTGGATACGAAGCTGCCCAGAGGACCTGAAGAATCTAAGAGATGGGAGAGTCAAGAAGTAAGGCTCTACTTCAGGTAAAATCCACTATCTAACTCCATTAAGTTCCAATTCATTGATTCTTAATACATAATGTGATAAGATTACATTTGAATGTTTTGCATGATCAAAGAAAAGAGAGGAAGCTTGATGGAAGAGCAAGATGAGTCTGATCACGAAGAAATGGATCACGATCGCATGGATTCGAAGATCAGATTTTGAGCTTAGAAAGTTATGATAGATTTGTTAGGAATATTTGATTACATAGTTTTTCAGTTGATTTTGCATTGTAACGACATGTTTTCCGCTGCTTTTATGAATAAAATAATTTTTTTGATTTGTCTTATATATATATATATATATATATATATATATCCTTGCAATGAAATTGTTGTGAAAAATTGATGTTTGTGTATTTCTATAAATGGATGTGATTCTTAGTTATGTTATTTATGGTAGTGTCAAAATTTTCTAAGTAAGGAAAGATTCCCATCACCCAAGTTTCAATTGGACAGAAACTTGGAATCATATGATTTGAATCATGTGATGTATGTAAATCTTGGTACTTAGGAAATTAAGACTAATTCCTTGATCACACAAGTATGTGAGTCAAGTGAAGGACTAAAGGACTAGAACACAATGTTGTGCACTAGTCAAGTCCACCATAAATAACAATAAGATTATTTGTCATAATTTCCCAAAAGGTCTAGTAAATGTGTTTATACTTACAAGATTAAGTGTAATTTTGAATCATTGAAAAGTTTCAATGAATGACATAACGAATAAGAAGAATCAATTAGGTAGAAAGATAAAAGTTTCTCCAATCTAAGAAGAAGGGAGAATACTTTTGTATCAGATTTTATGATCGTCTTAATGATTAAGAACCATATCACAATTGATCCTCTAAGGACATCTTAGTGCACTAGTATGACTAAGAAGAAGAATCGGAAATTGTTGAAATGGTTAAATCAAAATGATGATTCATACTTTGTTCCAAAATCAAGTCTTAGAATCATACTCCAAGATTGTGAATTGAGTGATGCACTCATCAAATGTGAAGTAGAGAATTGTTTTTCTTACTCTTACACGTTTGAAATTGGTAAGTTGTGATGTCTTGGAGAAGACAAAGATCAACTAAGACCAAATGTGTGTAATGTTTTTGTCTTGATATAAACACACATTAACTCTTGGATATTTGTTTATCAACAAATGTTTCTTGATAAGAGAATCTAATATGTCAAGAGGTTAGTGAGAGTCTGAAAATCATAAAAAGATTCAAGAACTAATCAAGAGTAAACATATTAAACACTAGCACACGACTTGCGGTTTGTAGCTTATCGTGTTGACAAAACTATTTTTCTATGTCAATCATGTTGAGTGATTATGCATATGAGTTCTACGAGTTCTCAATAGAATGCATAAGGCAAGCACCTTATTCAATGAAAGTACATTGACTGGACTAGATGAGCTGCTAGATAACTTGGAAGCAATGGTGGGATCCTTGATGGCAAGAAATTAAGAATGAACAAGTTATGTCCATAAGAGTTTGATTTTTTCACAAACATTATCTTTAAATTATGGTTATGGCAAATTCACATGGATAGGAAAACATACACCATAAAATCTAAGTGTCACAAGATTTCTCTCCTTCATGAAAATGATTGTGAGGAAATGCTTTCACTAATGAGATTTTAAGGAGATAGAGATTATGTAAATTGCGTTCTCAAATTCAATTATGATTACGGCATCCCTCTTCATAGTTCGCATTGTGAGATTTGGCAATTAGTCTAAACATTTGGGACTTAGTAAAATAAGTTTTGAATTAGTTTAGACACACATGTGAGCTGTCTAAGGAAAGGTGTGTGATTTTGAGAAGCTTAGATAAAGCCTTATTGAAGCATATCGTATTAATAACAACGAACTTTGGAAGTCAATAAGTATTGTTTTCTAGAAGTTTAGCTGGTTTCTAAATATGTGTCAAAGCTAGTGAGAGCATAAATGTTATGCTAGAATGAATATAATCATCATGTTAGTCAGAGCATGATTATTATTTAAGAATTGCAAGTTGGCAACATTAATTATAAAAAAACAAAAGTTTCACTTTGCAAAGTTGTAGGGGTTAAAAAAATTGTTTTTGCTATAATTAAGGGAGAGAATGTTATACTTCGTTTCCAATCTAAACGCTTAGATCAAGAAATTTTAATTGAATTTATTCAATGGTATATTTATTATTTGCATTCTCAAAGTTCGATTATGATTACGGCATCCCTCTTCATAGTTCGAATTTTGTAACCCCCGTAGATCCGGGCTAGTCAATTTAGAGACGATAAGCGTCAAAAATGACTTTTTTTATGAAAAATTATTTAGAAGGAGTAATCTTAACTAAGATGTAGTTTATGTTACGAGGTTTCCGAATATATATAGAATGTCGAAATCCGAGTTATAACGAAGAAGTTATGACCTGTCGAAGTTTCGCGACAGAACCGACACGACACAGCGCGACATAAATAGTGAATTTACGTTAGAGCAATATTTATCCAAAACAATCTAAATGAGAATTGAAGATCTCATCGATAGTAGTGCAACAATGGAAAGACGGACGAAAACGGACGTCAGACGAAGGAGTTATGAGTTTATAACGGAGTTTTCCTGTCCCGGCCTACTAAAAATAATATATAAGTAATAATAATTATAATATAATAAAAATAAAGTCAAAATTAGCCAATGGAGTCTAAACGAGAGTTGTAGAGCATAATCTCACCTTCGCGTCGATATAAAGAACGTCGAAAACGGGGTTCGTATGCGAAAGTTATGAATTTCTGAAGTTCGGGGCGCGAAACCCCAAAACTGTCAGATACCACGACGTGGCAAGTAGTGCCACGACGTCGCCAGTCTTCTGACACCTCTAGGAGTCCCCTAGATGCAACTTGCAATGACGCATGCAGTGAAGACCAAGCCCACGACGTGGAAAAAGGTGCCACGATGTGGCAAGGGCAGATTTTGCCATATAATTAGATTTGAAGGGCCAACCGAGTTTGGTTGCTCATTCTCTCATCTCTCACCTGTATTGCATCGATTTACGTGCAAAGAAGTACCCTCGAAGCCCCAGTATCAACCCCGAGACCCAAAGCAAGTCCCGAAGCCCGAAGATCCCGAGAAGAAAAAGAGTTTTCGAGCCGAAGCTCTGCCCGCGAGAAACCCGGTGTGTGAAGATCTTCCAGATCTATCGAAGAATACTACTTCTGCAAGTCGTAGTGCTGTCTGATCATCTTCTGATCAAGTGAGTGTATAGTCCCTTTCATAAAAACGATTTTAATACAAGTATTGTTTGAATGTATTAAGTATATGTTTGGTGTGAGTGTGTAGTTACTTTCTTCTAACACATAGATATAAAGTATCTCTATAAAATACGTGCTATGTGTTATATGTATATTATCTCGTTAATTGGAATGGGTAAGTGTGTATGGTTGCTTTCTGTTAACACACATATATTGTAACAACCCGAAATTTCATATCACTTCTTGTACCTCAACTTGTAATCCAATTCGATCAACCAAACGTTATTTTCAAATTCGTTTCCGATTTCGCCATTTTATTAAGTCATTAGTTTATATCAACCTAAAATGACTTAATGGGTGTCTTAATACATTTAGAAATCATTTTAACTCCCCACTTTAGTAATCGGAATAATTATAGAATCGATCGTATCGAGTCACGACAGTTTGGTCGGGTATGACCAAAAGCCTCACTTAACGTCGGTATCGGGTAGAATTCCGTCGTGTCCAATTTCCGAACACTATATAAAGTGTTTTAAGACTTCATTTGAAGCCTTTGGCCAATTTTTCACTAAACTCTCACAACCTCTCTCCTCAAGCAAGAATTAAGGTCCAAATCTCAAATTTAAGGCTTCAAATCTCTAAGGTACTTTCCCTAGCTTGTATTGTAACCTTCTTAGCCTTCAAATTCGAGTTCAAAGTATGGATTAAGACCACATTCATGAGTTTACGGCCATGGAGCCTTCATGGGCCGTAAACTCATATATCATGGGTTTTTAAGCCCTAAATTCCCTCCTAAGCAATTTTGGACTTTAGGTATGGCTTAATGACTTCATGGACAGGACTTTTAACATTTAAAACATGGATTTTGAGCCATTTGAAGGAGTTTACGGCCAAGGCATAAGCTTGGGCCGTAAACTCATGTAAATAGGGTTTTCATGAACTTAAACCCTTCCAAATCATAGTTGGGACTTAGATATGACTATAAGGCTTGCAAATCTAGACTTAAAACAATTTAAACATGATTTTTGGGGAAAAAAAGTGAGTTTACGGCCAAGACATATTCGTGGGCCGTAAACTCCTCTTAAATGGAGATTTAGTGCCTTAAAACATGTCAAAATGCTTTGAAACTCAACCAATGGCCTTGTGGTAAAATCTAGATGCATCTAAAAATAGTTTAAGGGTTTGTAATACATCAAAAATGTCATTTATAGGAGTTTACGGCCTAGGAACATACCCTTGGCCGTAAACTCATAAAACTTGTTGAAAGATGCATCAAATTCATTCAAATGGCTTGTATAAAATTCTAAAATCACATGTGATTGTTTTTAAGCATCAAAAACTAACTTTTCATGAGTATAAGAGAGTTTACGGCCATAGAACATGCCTCTAGGCCGTAAACTCCCAAAAGTATGTTTAATGGTGTTCTAAATTCATATCAAGGCTTGGAAAATTAACTAGAATCACATGTGATTGTCCTTTGTAGATTAAATTAATCATTCTTGGCCATGGGTGAGTTTACGGCTGTAAACTCCCTTTTAAATGATGTTAATTCATTCCAAGTGTTCCAAGGCATTTTAGATATCCATTCTAGCAATCCCCATGTCCATTTAAGCCCTTAAACCTTCAAAATCACACCAACATGAGTTTACGGCCGTAAACTCATGTGTGGGTGTGTTTTGTGGTTGTAAACTCTTTAAAATGTTTACTCTTGGGGAGTAAACTCAAGTCCCAAGTCCCTAGTGCCATTACAAGTCCGAAGATGTCACCCGGGTCACTCCAAACGCTCGTTTTGAGATGTTTAACCTCGTTGGAATGTAATGTTCCATATAATTAGTGAATGTATTCCTAATTGTATATATATGGACATTATTTCATTTTACATAGGGACATCGTGAGTAATCAAACCCCGAACCAACGTCTAATATCCAAAACCGACACATTTCCGAGTCCGGTGAGTTCATACCCCTACCCTTTTTCATTGTTTTTCACTGTTTTCAGGGGGGGAACACAAGCAAAGTACAAGGGTTTTCTTGTACTTAAAACTTATTTTCATGTGTGTGTTTCACATTTCATATGCTTTTATTATTGATATGCACAACTGATAACTAGTAGAATTCACAGATCATTTAAACATTTATTTGTGAAATGGGTTTTATAAACTGTTATGTTATATATATTTCACAAATGGTTTCCACACTTTATCAGTTAAAAGCATGACATTATAACACATGAACAATATAATTCGTACACTGTCTTGTCCTCGGTAACATTCCACAGAGATACGCGAATGGAGGATTTTCCTATTATTACTAGAAAATTTGTTATTCCGTATGATTGGAGACACGTCCTCGGCGAACACTCCACAGAGATACGCGAGTGGAGGACTACACCCATAACCAGAATCTCTGGGATTTAGAGAGCGTGACTTGAGTGTATAGATCTATACGGGGCTGACTACCCCACACCTGGCTGCTAGCTACAGCCGAACCAAAATGGTTCAAGGATGACGAAAGTCATAAGGATTGTGGACTACTTATTGCCACAGGTTCAGTCTTTAGTATGGTTATGGAACTCGCAACTAGGATAACAAAGATTTACTTATAGTAATAATGAATGATTTACTACATTTTACAGATAACCAGGTTTCGGTTTACATCTTTTACATCTTTTACATCTTTTACATAAGGTATCTAACATTCAGGAAGGTATGGGACCTTCCTGGGGAACTTTGTACATAACCAGGTTAGCAGAATACATCTTTCACATTGAAAACCATCATACAGGAAAGCATGGGGCATTCCTGGGTAACATATACATAACCAGAAAAGTGTAACCAATTGAATAACATTACATCTTTTACAATAACTAATAATTCAGGAAAGTATGGGACTTTCTTGGAAATACACTAGTACATAAAAGAAATAGAACAATGAAGTGGATAATCAAATTATACTTTACTTTTGTGATACAACAACCAACTTTTAAGAAAATATGAGATTTTCTTGGCGTGTGTTACATTTTCAGAAACAGAAAGGAAACATAAACATTTTCACAAAACAAAACTACTTATGAACTCACCAGCGTCAAGCTGATTTTCAAACTGCTTGTGTTCTCAGGTCAACGATAGTACAGGTACTCGAAGACTTACTTAATTCATGATCGTATGCGTGCAAGGCTCGTTCGTTTTGTTTATATCTATATTATGTATCACAACTGTATAAATTGTGTCTTTTGAAACAAATTGTAAAACTTTTAATATGTAATGTAATGTTTGTTTCACTTTACTTACTATGTACATTGGATTTGATACTCAACGTGGAGTCAACCCCGGAAATGTTTCCGCCTTCGGTTTTCGGGGTGTGACATATATAGATTATACTCTATAAAATACGTGCTATGTGAATATATACTATTTCTCATGTGATATGAGTGTCGAAAGAATTTGTTATACAGGTTTTATGTTGTATATAAACAAATATATTTTATCTACAAATATGTGGGTAGAACATGGGTAGATAGTGATGTGTGATGAAATAAAAATGTTGAGAGGCCTCGATGTCATTGTGATCCAGTCATCTAGCAGAATTTAGATGACGACCACAGACTCTTTCTAGACAGTCCCGTGGAACACCAGCATAACCTGTAGGTGTTAATGAACTTGGGTGTTCATTCGTTGTATTCCATCCCCCTCATGGTTGTCTTATTTTACTTATATTGCTGAGGAACCCCCAAAGCATGTGTTGTCGCCCCGATGAAATATTCTTAGACTAGGTCCCTTGTGTTAGTTGTCTTAGGGATGTAAAGTGAGAATAACGAGAATGGGTAATTGTGTTATTATTGGTTGATGAAATTAAATTAATTATTTATTGTAGGTTGAAAACCCTATATGCTCACCAGGATCCCAAGCCTGACCCACTCAGTTTTCTTTGCATTACAGGTAATGGCACAAGAGTATAAGTTGGTGGAGTTGACGAGAGGGTTTGGATTATAGATCAGTAGTTATAAATAACTATTGTAAGGTCTATTTTGTTCTGTTTATGCTTTTGGTCTGTATTGAACATGACATCCCGAGATTTTGTTATATAATGAAAATACATTTCTTTAACGAAATGATTTGATAAACTCTTATCATATTTTGTTTTGGGAACAAATTCCGCAACCGTTTTCTTTAAACGATCACTCTGATTTATAAAACAAAGCATAAACAAATCGGTCTTTGCTGGCCGTGAAATTTGGGGATGTCACAGTTGGTATCAGAGCATTAGTTTAAGCGAACTAGGAATTTGTAGGATTTCTAGTCTTAAACTTAGAATTCTAAGCGATGATTGTGAGATGAGTGTCTACCATATTTTAAGACACGAGCACTAGTATATTTTAGGAATGATGCCAAAAATGCTTTTATGTGCTAAATGTTATATGTTTTCCATATATGCTATTATTTGTTTGGATCTATGGTCTGTTGCCGACCGAATCTGGAGACCTTATGTGTTTAGGATTCTAAGCGTTTGATACGATATTAGAACTAGCATGTAATTTTTCGGAGTAATAAGGAGGATTACACATCTAAACCTTCCTCTATCTATATTCTCGTCTCGATACACCGAACGTCTGCTTTGGTGTATAGAACGTTATGGTGAAGATTCGTAGAGGAGTGAGTAAATGAAGGAAATTAAAGGCTTATGATATGTGACATCCCTAAAATCTCGGCCAGAAAAGACCGATTTTCATTTATGCTTTTAAATAATTTCAGAGTAAATCCTTTTGATTTGAAAGAGTTGCGGAACTAGGTCTAATGAAACCTTTGTCCAATAACTCCTGAAGTTGCATCATTAGCTCCTTCATCTCCGTTGGTGCTAATCGATAAGGTGCTTTTGCAATTGGCGTCGTTCCTGGCAACAAGTCAATACAGAATTCCACTTGTCGATCAGGCGGTAATCCAGGAAGATCTTCGGGAAATACTTCCGGATAATCACACACCAGTGGAATATTCTGTATCACCTTCTTTTCCTTCTTAGCATCAATCACGAATGCTAAATACGATGTACACCCCTTGGTCAAACATTTTCTGGCTTTCATCAATGAAATGATTCCAGAATTCACTCTGCGTTTGTCCCCGTACACCATAAACGAATCCTTCCCAGGCGGGTTTACTTTGACTATTTTCTTCTTGCATAAAATTTCGGCGTCGTTGGCGCTAAGCCAATCCATTCCCAATACGATGTCGAAACCATTTAGTTCGATAGGTAATAATTCCTCGTGGAACTTATTCCCATTCAGATCAATTAAGATGTTTTTCATGCGATAGCTAACAGGTACGAACTTGCCACTAGCAACTTCGACTAATAAGGCATTATCTAGTCTAACAACAGGCAAAGCTAGCTTTCTACCAAATTCATGCGATATAAAGGAGTAGTTGGCTCCAGAATCAAATAAAATTTGGGCAGGCAATTCGTTAACGAGAAAGGTACCTGAAGCGACATCAGCTTCATCTTTAGCAGCTTCCAGTGTCATCTGGAATGCTCTCGCCTTTGGCTTTGGTGGAATGTTGGGTCTAGCTGCCTCCTTCTTCTTCGGGCAGTCCCTCGACATATGACCCTCCTCACCACAACCATAGCAAACTTTCTTTGTGAGGGTACACTCATTGGCATAGTGCCCTGGCTTTCCACACTTGTAGCATGTGTTCGCCACCTCACATTTTCCATGATGCTTCTTCTTACATTTGTCGCACCATTTCGCTTCACCTCCACTTCCCCTCGAACCAGACTTCAAGAACTTGTTTTTCTTGTTGGACCCTGAAGTTCCATCGAACTTCCTCTTTTCACCAACATCTATTCTTTCCAGACCCTTTTCCTTCTGCTGGGCCTCCACATTCTTAGCTGCACGAACAGCGGTTTTCAGAGTGGTTGCCATTTTGACTGTCGGACCAAAGTCGGCAGGCAGTCCATTAGCAAACCTCTCAATCTTGGAGAGTTCCGTTGGCACTAGGTACTGAAACAACTTCATCTTCTCAGTAAATGCAGTAGCATAGTCATCTATGCTCATCATCCCCTTCTTTAAGTTTTGAAACTCATCGTTCAGATCAATCAGATCTATCTCTGAACAATACTGCACCCTTAACTGTTCCAAGAACTCCTCCCATGACATTTTCAGGGCTTCTCCTCGTGGCATAGTATCTGCCAACAACTTCCACCAACTCAAGACTCCCGTCTTCAGTTGTCTGATTGCAAAGACAGTCTTCTGCTTGTTGCTACAGTCGCAACTTTCAAATACCATCTCCACCTCGGAGATCCAATCCATTATCTCAACAGGCTTTGGGCTCCCAGAAAGACTTGGCGGTTTGGCGCCCAAGAAGTTCTTGTACATACGCCCATCCTTGTTGTTTCTCTTTTCTGGATCGTTCCTTCGTTCCCCTTGAGTCCCAACTTGACTCATCATGCGACTATTGTTCCCTTCCTCCGATTGCTCGGGAATCAATTCAGGTTCCTCAATAGGTATGATAGGTTCATCCCTATTATCATGCAACATTTGTCGCATCTCCTCCCTTTGTTCGGCTAGCATAGTCCGAATCATGGCTTGCACCGTAGCCATTGTTATTGGTTCTGGTGCTGCTGCTATAACAGGTATCTGCTCAATCACTGGCGGTTGATTCTTATTTTCATCCGCGTTTCCAACGCCACTCCTTGTTCTCACCATTTTTGATCTACACACCAAATAAGGTGAAATTAGATCCTTATTCACGATAGATATTCAAATCATCCTTATTACTCCGAAACGTTTACATGCTAGTTCTAATAACGTAGGCGCACGCTTAGAATCCTACACACATAAGGTTTCCAGATCCGGTCGGCAACAGACCGTAGATCCGAACAATTAATATCATATATGGCAACATATAACATTTAGCACATAAAAGCATTTTAGGCAACTTTCCTAAAATAAACTAGTGCTCGTGTCTAAAATCCAACAGACACACACCTCAAAATTCCACTTAGCATTCTAAGTTTAAGTCTAGAAATCCTACAAATTCCTAGTTCGCTTAAACTAATGCTCTGATACCAACTGTGACATCCCCAAAATCTCGGCCAGAAAAGACCGATTTTCATTTATGCTTTTAAATAATTTCAGAGTAAATCCTTTTGATTTGAAAGAGTTGCGGAATTTGTTCCCAAAACAAAACATGATAAAATAATATTTATCAAAGCATTTCATCAAGAGATGCATTTCATTATATAATCAAAACTCGGGATGTCATGTTCCGATACAGACCATAAAGCATAAACGATAACATTACAAGTCATTCAACAAATATATACAGATACAGACTTGTAAACAAAACAACAAGATGATCCATCCATCTTACGCCCTTGTGCCACTTCCTGTAATACAAATAAAACTGAGTGGGTCAGGCTTGGGAGCCTGGTGAGCATATAGGGTTTTCAACCCACAATAAATAAGTTATATTTAATTTCACCAACCAATCACTATCCCGATTACCCATTCCCATTATCCTCACTTTACGTCCCTAAAACAACAACTATCTCAAGGGACCTAATCTAGGATTTTCATCGGGACGGACATCACTGCGAAGGGGTTTCCTCAACAATAGATATCCTAAAGGCAACCATGAGGGGGATAGAGTACACCGGTGAACACATCGTTCACAACACCTATAGGTTATGAACCTGCTAGCGTTCCACTGGATTGTCTAGAAAGAGTCCGTGGTCGTTATCCATACTCCGCTGAATAACTAGATCAACAACAACAACAACATCGAGGCCTCTCATCTGTTTATTACACACCAACTATCTACTCATGTTCTACCCAACATATTAGTAGACAAGAATATATATTTTCATACATAGTTAAAACCTGCACGTGATTTTCATTCAATATATATTCCACATAACAGATGCGGCATACCACATAACACGTATTTCATAGAAAACTATTCAGATCTATGAGATAGAATAAAGTGAATATCCATTCACGCATACAATCACAAAATATACACATAACAAGTATATCATATAAAATAATTCATAGTTACTCCTTAGAAGAAAGTAACTATACCCTCACACATATAAACCACAATTTACTTAATACACTCAAACCGCACTTGTATTATTATCGTGTTTATGAAAGGTAGTATACACTCACTTGATCAGAAGACGATCGGACAGCACTACGACTTGCAGAAGTAGTAACCCACAGCAGATCTGGAAGATCTCCACAAAAATCGAACTTCTCGCGGGCAGAGCTTCGGCTCGGGAACCGCACTTCTCGGGATCTTCGGGATCTCGGGACTTGCCTCGGGGCTAGAGAATAATACCGGGGCTTCGGGGTATTTCTGGCACGCAAAACGATGCAAAACGGGAGAGAGAAGAGAAGAAATTGGCAAAACTATCGGCTGCCTTCGGATCCCTTTTATAGAGGCTGGAGCCTCGGAGTACGCGGGGCGTACAGGCGTACGCGGGGCGTACTGGCCTCCGAAATCATCACTGCATGCGTCATCCGAAGTGTCGACACTCTTCGGAGTACGCGGGGCGTACTCGCGTACGCGAGGCGTACGTCGGATCGGACCGCTGACTCGTCTTCGGATAAGGCCGGAATTTAAGATTAAAAATAAATACAAAATAATTAATAAACTTCGGAAATTCATATCTTCTTCATACGAACTCCGTTTTCGACGTTCTTTATATCCACGTGAAGGTGAGACTACGCTCTACAACTTTCGTTTAGACTCTGTCGGCTAATTTCGACTTTATTTTTATTATTTATTTTTAATAGGCCGCGACAGAAACTTTCGTTATAAATTCATAACTTCTTCGTTTGACGTCCGTTCTCGCCTAACTTTTTATCGCTTCGATACCAACAATGAGATCTTCGATTCTCTTTTAAATTGCTTCGGCTAAAAACCGCTCGATCTCAAATCGAGTATTTCAGGCTGCATACCGCTAAGTCGAAACTTCGATAAATCATAACTTCCTCATACGAAGTCAGATTTGGGCGTTCTATATATATTCGAAAACCTCGTTTCAACTACTAAAACATTAACCAAAGATATTGAGTTTATTTTACACTTAAATTTTGACGCTATTTTTATTCTTAATTAATCAGACCACATAATTAAGGAACTAAGCACAAAACACATAATACTCAAATAATACATTCTTATTATTTCAAAATGGGTTACAAAGGTTAACCTAGACTATTACATTGCTAAAAACGGCAAGCCCGGAAACACAGGCGTTACATGATAGTGAATGACACCTATCGGAAGATATCGTAAGAGTGGTATCTTGCCTTTAGAGTATGGTACGTCTGAAGTACACGTTCGATTGGCAGGATGATGAAACGATTGGTGTAATCTTGAAGTTGTCCCATCGTCTGGAATTTCCATCACTAACCGAGTTGAATTAGAATTAATGAGTGAAGATGCGCATGGAAGAAGTGCTAGTAGAGCCTAGGAAAATTTTGTATGATTAATTGAACACATTCGTATGTGTTTAATTGTTTCGTGATTTTAGGACTTGGGGGCTGCGAGACAATAATTGGGACGAGTATGAGTAGGTGTGAATAGTAGTAGAGATCTATACTACTGGAAGCACAAGACTCATACTTGGATCAAGGAAAGTCACAAGGTTACCAAGAAGCTTGTAATTGAGTTCATTTTTATTCAAGTATGTCGTTACCATTGTTTCGGTAATGAGTAAAAAGATGACTGATATTCTGACCCTAGTGGTCATATCAAATTGAGTCCGACTACGATGAGTTTGTTACGTGGTTCAGAGAACCGAGTTCGATGTAGCATTTGACTTAAGTCAGAAGATTGAAATCAATGCGATCGATAGCATCGCACTCGTTGTTAAATAAGTTAGTAGCTAGAAATGCTACATGCTAAAATGTGATTATATCACATTAGAATATGAAGGAAGGTATAATCCATTATGGAATTTGACTCTAAGAGACTTGAGTCTAAGCGTTGCATCATACGATGAGAGGTCATTATAATATGACCCGTCGGTCTGTTACAATAGATAAAGGAAAGTATTTATCCTAAAAAGAAGAAGGGGTCCAAAATGATGACTTATTTTGTAACTTGAAGGTTATGATTGAAAGTCCAACATAGTACGAAAAGCAGATGCAAGATTCAGCATCGTCTGCAGTCAAGAAGCCCTAGAGTTAGAAACTCTTTCTAAGAAACATAGAAGTTATTGTTATTACCTAGGATGAAGAGATAGCGTATGGAATCATTATACAAGTACTATTTCGTTGATGATTCCGGGACGTAATCATCCTAAGGGGGAGATAATTGTAACGCCCATAGATCCGGGCTATAGTCAATTAAGAGACGATAAGCGTCAAAAATGACTTTTTTTTGAGAAAGATTATTTAGAAGGAGTAATCTTAACTAAGATGTAGTTTATGTTACGAGGTTTCCGAATATATATAGAATGTCGAAATCCGAGTTATAACGAAGAAGTTATGACCTGTCGAAGTTTCGCGCCAGAACCGACACGACACAGCGTGACATAAATAGTGAATTTACGTTAGAGCAATATTTATCCAAAACAATCTAAATGAGAATTGAAGATCTCATCGATAGTAGTGCAACGATGGAAAGACGGACGAAAACGGACGGCAGACGAAGGAGTTATCAGTTTATAACGGAGTTTTCCTGTCCCGGCCTACTAAAAATAATATATAAGTAATAATAATTATAATATAATAAAAATAAAGTCAAAATTAGCCAATGGAGTCTAAACGAGAGTTGTAGAGCATAATCTCACCTTCGCGTCGATATAAAGACCGTCGAAAACGGGGTTCGTATGCGAAAGTTATGAATTTCTGCAGTTCGGGGCGCGAAACCCTAAAACTGTCAGATACCACGACGTGGCAAGCAGTGCCACGACGTCGCCAGTCTTCTGACACCTCTAGGAGTCCCCTAGATGCAACTTGCAATGACGCATGCAGTGAAGACCAAGCCCACGACGTGGAAAAAGGTGCCACGATGTGGCAAGGGCAGATTTTGCCCTATAAATAGATTTGAAGGGCCAACCGAGTTTGGTTGCTCATTCTCTCATCTCTCACCTGTATTGCATCGATTTACGTTTAAAGAAGTACCCTCGAATCCCCAGTATCAACCCCGAGAACCGAAGCAAGTCCCGAAGCCCGAAGATCCCGAGAAGAAAAAGAGTTTTCGAGTCGAAGCTCTGCCTGTGAGAAACCCGGTGTGTGAAGATCTTCCAGATCTACCGAAGAATACTACTTCTACAAGTCGTAGTGTTGTCCAATCATCTTCTGATCAAGTGAGTGTATAGTCCCTTTCCTAAAAACGATTTTAATACAAGTATTGTTTGAATGTATTAAGTATATGTTTGATGTGAGTGTGTAGTTACTTTCTTCTAACACATAGATATAAAGTATCTCTATAAAATACGTGCTATGTTTTATATGTATATTATCTCGTTATTTGGAATGGGTAAGTGTGTGTGGTCGCTTTCTGTTAACACACATATATAGATTATACTTTATAAAATACGTGCTTTGTGAATATATACTATTTCTCATGTGATATGAGTGTCGAAAGAATTTGTTAAACAAGTTTTTTGTTGTATATAAACAAATATATTTTATCTACAAATATGTGGGTAGAACATGGGTAGATAGTGATGTGTGATGAAATAAAAATGTTGAGAGGCCTCAATGTCATTGTGATCCAGTCATCTAGTGGAATTTAGATGACGACCACAGACTCTTTCTAGACAGTCCCGTGGAACACCAGCAGGCTCATAACCTGTAGGTGTTAATGAAGTTGGGTGTTGATTCGCTGTATTCCATCACCCTCATGGTTGCCTTATTTTACTTATATTGCTGAGGAACCCCCGAAGCATGTGTTGTCACCCCGATGAAATATTCTTAGACTAGGTCCCTTGTGTTAGTTGTCTTAGGGATGTAAAGTGAGAATAATGGGAATGGGTAATTGAGTTATTATTGGTTGATGAAATTAAATTAATTATTTATTGTGGGTTGCAAACCCTATATGCTCACCAGGCTCCCAAGCCTAACCACTCAGTTTTCTTTGCATTATAGGTAATGGCACAAGAGTATAAGTTGGTGGACTTGACGAGAGGTTTTGGATTATAGATCAGTAGTTATAAATAACTGTTGTAAGGTCTATTTTGTTCTGTTGATGCTTTTGGTCTGTATTGAACATGACATCCCGAGATTTTGTTATATAATGAAAATACATTTCTTTAAAGAAATGCTTTGATAAACTCTTATCATATTTTGTTTTGGGAACAAATTCCGCAACCGTTTTCTTTAAACGATCACTCTGATTTATAAAACAAAACATAAACAAATTGGTCTTTTCTGGCCGTGAAATTTGGGGATGTCACAAATTTCGAGAACACGGAAAATAGAAATATTATGACAATGTTATAGTAAGTAACTGGTAAAGTATCACATTTTTCATTATGAATTGTATCCCATACGCTTCGGGTATAGGATCAATTGCATATGTTGTAATATTCGACCGTTCTAAAATTTCCAAATGCCTAGGGCATTTTGAGGGAAAAAGGAAATAGAACCGGTTTGGACTAAAATAATTAAACAACTGCCAAGGATAATCTAAGGTTCGCCAAGGATTGGTCGCTTGTGAACACTTGAAAGTATAGTCATGGATGAACCATATTGACATTATTATGAATAGATAAGATTCTATTTATAATGAGTTTTCATATGCAAAATATGGAAATGCTTCCATATTGGGAGTTAAATATCGAGAATAAATGTCTAGATTAGAAACTTTTATGCAAGAAGGATGTTCAAAAGAATGTACTTTGAATATGAGACTTCATGACTATGGAATTGTCTTGTAACAATCTCCAATAGAGTATTTTGTAATTTTATTGGCCGAGTCTTGGTGACTTTTGTGCCGTGACATTACGAAAGGACTGTTGCATAAAATGTTAGAATCTAACATATTCTAGTAATGACAAGAATTTTGTATTCTTACACTAATGAGTTAGGAATTGTGAAATGAGTGTGATTGAAAATGTTATTCAATTATACTATTTCACAAAGTAAGAACCATAGGTAAACATAGTGTGCATGCTAAGAGCATCGGACAATTATAGTTATAATTCAAGTAAGAAGTTGATTACCCGAAACAACAAATGATGAGTAATCAGTATGGTGATTAAATAAAATGTTTCATTTATACTCAAAGGTTTGCGACCATATAGGATTAGTATTATTCTTGTGTTTCACTTTGCATGTTTTGACTTCCCAAATAATAAGATTATCCAAACCCTCCATAGTCGCTCATTCTTTGGAAGTAGGATTGAAAGAAGACTGTCATGAATCTGACTGTATATTGTCTAAAGTGTTTTAGACATAGCAAAAGTTTGATGCAGGTTTCATGAGTGCGGCTATAAGATTAGAGTATTGGAATAAACCCATGCTCACTTGGATCGCTTCATGGATTTTATCACGAGTGATTGGTGAGACGATAATATCTTATATTCCTGAAACCAAGATGTGTAAGTTGTATCTTGCGAGTCGGTTACACATTGATAATATGAAAACGCACCAGTAACTTGGTGTTATAAAACGTACTGTTGTGTGTAATTCGGTGAATGAGTACAAGCGAGCATTGAGTCGAAGTTTATCCGTGCCTTTTACCCAAAGTGGGGTAAAAGCGATATATGTGGGCCCCTCAATGATTTAGTGATGACACCCTAAGCGTTGGCCAAGCCGAGACTAAGTTGATGTGTTCAATTGTAGTCTGTTGTCAGTCGCCATCAATCGGAAGTCGTGAAACAATATATAGACTAAGAGAATGATTTAAATCCATGTCTCACGTCTATACGATATCTAGAATAGAGGAATATATGATCCCTTATCTAAAGGACACGCTTCTGATAAGATCAGAGTTGACATCAGTTTTTGAAAGCTTCGATTGCAGATCAGGATCTGAAGTCATACGCAGAATAGTTATTAGACTTATCCAAGTGGGAGACTGTTGGATTAGTGTCTAAGTCCATAACTATTTTGGTATGTACTTGACTTGATGGTGCATGGTCATTTTGGGTTGCCTTCATCAAAGCAACTTGATAGGATGAACTATGGAGAGAGAGGATTAATTATGATTTATTAATATATTATAAGAATCATATATTAAAGGAGAAATCATATTGTTTAATTAATATTAGTCAATAATTAATTAATTATGTGGCTAAAATAGATTAATTAAACTTAGGGGACTAGAACTATCAATTGTGTGATAATTAAATATTGGGCTAATGGACTCCATATTAGAGAAGTGGACGAATTCTATGGTTAAACCCATTAGAAATCGTCCAAGGCCTCTAAGGAGGGAGTCCATGGGCTGCTTAGGGCCCAAGCAATCAAATTAGGGTTTCCTTGTTAGATAACCCTAATAGCATCACATATTTAAGGACCCCTAGGGCACCAATAACATGGCTAACTGATTCCTTAGGGCTTCTAGACGTTTTTGGGTGCCTCTCCTCTTCTCCTTCTTCATCCTCTTGCTCTTGGTGTTTGTGACTACATTAGAGGTGCAACAGTTGAGGCACTAAGCTTTCTAAAGCCAATTACAAGAAGGAATAGATTGTTATTACTACATAACAATCAAAGGTAATTTCTAAACCCTTAATTCGGTTCATAGTATGATAGACCTAAGGTTTATGGCTTTGGATGATTATTGCATGTTCATTAGACAAACTAGATCCAAAGCTTTAGGGTTTGCATGTACATCATAGGAATGATGTATTGCTCAAAACCCATCAGTTTATTTGTGGTTGATGTGATGTTATAATATCTATTGGTATATGTTGCTATGTTATTTTAATTGTTATTCGTTAATTCATTTGGCTTACGACGTTTATTTGTTGTTGTGTTGCAGGTTAGGTTATTGTAACACTCGGCTCTGATCCTCTACTTAATGTCAGTACAATTCAAGGGGATAAACTTCTTGTATATCAGTGTTCTAGTGTTCAATATTTTTATAAAGTTGTAAATGAAAAGTAATATTTTATGAGTTTGCCTAGTAAGTAAATATGGATGTCATATTTGATGTCATTGATTGACACCTTGGTACTAATATTTTATGGGTGTATACCTAATAAGTAAATATGAATGTTACACATCTGATGATGCCATTGATTGACACATTGGTACTTGCTCACACCTGTTGTGCAAAGTGTTTCTCTAAATGTGTCATCATATCCAAGTGTGCATTGAAAATGCTCCAAATGTTTAAGTCATATTTAACAAAAATTAAATAAATTTAAAAGAGTATAAATGTTATTTTACAAGTGATAAAGGACCGATCAAGCCCTAAATGAAACCATAAAGACCAAACATTTTACAGTTAGATAGTTGTATTCAATCAACTTATTTTGGCAAACCACAAAAACCAATCAGCATGTTTTATCAAACCACAAAGGCCAACTATATAATTTTATCTATTTTATATGTCCTTATCTTTTGTTATTGCGTTTTCTATAATTACCAAGACGTAGTTTAAGAAAAAAATTACATCACAATACTTGTTCATCACATACACTATAACTGTAACTCTATAAGCAATCTTTCAATTAGGAAACATGATATATGAAATACAATATTAATCAAAAAGTAATGAAGATAAAGAAGCACAAAAGAAAATTGGTTAATGTCTCGAATTAAGTGAGATGAGATCCAAAGGTTTTGGCTTGTACTTGTAATTTGTGTTTTGGGAAGGAGACAAAAGCCTCCACCCCAGCCGTTTGTTTGTTTTAATATATATGATTATTATTGTACCTTTTTTTTAATGACCTTATTAAATCTTAACCCTAAATTTCCATTATGGTCTTTTCAATAAATCCCGAAATTATGGTTTTTTAGAATACATATATTCTATCAAAAATACTTATATATTGTGGCATAATCAAATGACAATCTTAACCACTAATTTAAACGATTTGTTTAAACCCCTTAATTGACAAACCATTTTTTTGTCCGACTAAACATGGACATAATTACATTACATTAATTCAGTTGGTCGGTATTGGATTAAACTATTACACAAAGAGAGCCAATTAGGGATTAATTTTTGACATGTAACACCATTTAACCTACAAATATACGACAAGAATAAAAAAGTAAATATTTTTTATATTTAAAATGTTGCTATCATTGTTTGAACAGGGATCAATAGCTTATCCATTATATTTTCCAACTTACCAAATGAATTAACATGAGATGGTTAGAACTTAAGTCAATACTTGTCAAACATATTTTCCATAAGGGTTTAATTTATATAAAGTTATATTATACAACCATCTAAAACATTAATTGTTATCTAATACATTAATTGTTGTATAAAACTAAAACATATTATATACAAATCACTAAAAAATCGATACTTTAGTATTTTCTTTTTCACTAATTTGAATTGTATTAAACACCAACATTTAGTGCTTAAGTTTCTAAAATTTATTTGAGTATTTTCTTATTTAATATCATTAAATACACTAAGAACTTTGATCGTAGTAAAGTATCATTCTTTGTTTTTATTAGTGTACTATTTGTGAGACCGATGTATTATATAGGTTAATTAAAAAAAAGGTTAAATATAAAGGTCAATATATTTGAAAACTTTGAATTTATAAGAAAATAAAAAAAAATAATGATTTATTATACATAAATGTTTTTTATCTTTTACATTTAAACAAATAATTTAAATAAATAAAAGAAATTAATGAGCTTTAATTTTGAGAATTTTAAAATTAAAAGATAAGTTAATTAATGAAATTGATATCAGTTTATTATTATATTTATTGCAATTATTACATTAAAATACTTATGAAATGACATTTGACAAATTCAATAAGAGTGTGACAAGTGGCAAAATAAACTTTTATTTATTAGAGATGATTTTGAATCTTTTTCAATAATAAACTAGTCGAATCCTCACGTGTTGCGCGTCAATATAATTATTTAATTAAAATAATAACATTCAACAAATTCTGATTAAATATTTATACATGTAAAACCAATGTCAATAGCAAAACAAACTCTATAGTTAACATATTAGTTTTATTAATTTTAATAAATTTATATCATTAGTTATTTCCCTTATTAATTCGTGATTTTGTAGACCGTTTTATGTTGTGTAAATCATATATCAAACATATATTGATTCCTATGTATAAAAAAACAAAGTAGTATGAAAAAATAAATACTACAGCTTTTGATGATTTTATACAACGTTTTAAGTTGTGGAAATTATATATAAAACGTATGTCAGTTTGTATATAAAACAAATAACAAATAGTATGAAAAACACTTTAGCTTTTAATAAAATAAAAACACTACAACATTATAACATTTACATCAAACAAAACTTATAAAACACTTATAAATCATTCAAAATGAATATTTAGAAATCAATATATATTTGATATATAGAAACATTGTTATAAGAAATTTGTGTTGAAATAACCATTGACACGACAAAACTTTTTTTTTTTCAATTCTTTCATTTTGAATCACAAATCTTTCAAAAATATGATTTTTTTTAAATTAAAACTTACTTATATACTACTAATATAGCTACAATGTGTATAACAAATAAGTGGAAAATAAAAAGCATTGCACATCAATAACCATAAGTTTAAAAAACTTTTGAATGCAGTGGAAAATATAAAGACAAATTACATTAAATTTGAAATGATAATTACATTTAAATAAAAAAAAATTAAGTTGTAGTGGGAGTTTTAAACTCTTGATTTGTGTCCAATAATATAATATAAATATTAACAATTATATGTTAAAAGAACAATATTATATGTATTTATCATTGAAATAATAATTTTTATACTAAGTTGTAACTAATATTATAATAATTTTAAGTATACGATAAGAAAGATATAAAAAAAATTGTGTTTGAATCAAATTGAATTAAGTTTTTTATTTAAAATTATTTTAAACTATACTTATTTTTAACTAATTTATAAATAATTTATTTGAATATCTTTTATTTCCTATATTATTATTATTATTATTATTATTATTATTATTATTATTATTATTATTATTGTTATTGGCTTAATCAAAATCAACAAGAAAAACCAAACAAATATGAGCTAATGTACAAGCCATACACTTGAACTAAAATTATAGATCTTAAATGATGTTTGTTAGATTAAGCTTAGAAGGTAGAAATCCATGGATCTACAATTCGTTCATATGTATGGATTAATATGTGAAGAATAATCTTAAATTCTAGCACCATACCAATCCGTCCCCACTTCCTATATATCCCAATAAGGATTGGTAATTCCTCTCATTCATTCATTGATCCTTATTTGAGGTCTATATAAGTACATCTTAGGAGCACCTGTTTCTTATCTCAAATAACTCATGACCCACTATAAATCCTTGTCTATTGCTAGAATTGTGCATCCAAGTGAGGTGTCTCAACCTTATCTCGTAGAAAGGTGATAATCTTTAAACCTTATAAGGTATCTTGGTACCTTAGATCTTAGGAGGGATGATCAGACCCTAATATCTTGGTCAGCATCTCCACTTTATGCAAAACAAAGATCTTGGGTAAGTTATGTGTGTTAGCTAACATCTATCCAACGCTTACGTTAGTATCAAGAATGAAAATATATAACTGGTATTTAAATTTTGAAAAGTATACATACCTGAATATATTGGGCCAAGATCTTAGGTTTATACAGAGTAAGTTTTAAGATGTATAACATTCCAGGATTTTGGTAATATTTAACCATCTAGGATAGATAGCCAGTATGGCCCATTTTCAGCTTTTGAATCTATAAGGTAAGGACCTTCCCATTTTGGGGAAAGTTTTCATGTACTATGTTCAGCTGTATTTTGGAAAACTTTTCTAACAACAAGATCTCCTACCTGGAATCTTATTATTCTAATATTCTTGTTGTAGAATTTGGCGATTTTTTGTTGATAGGCCGTTATCCTTATCTTGGCAAGATCCCTAAGTTCCACTATGTCAAGATCTTCAGCTAGGATCTTGTCATTTTCTTCTTGATTGCGAGATATTGTGTTGGTTGTAAAAATCATGACTTATGAGGGAATTACAGCTTCTAGTCCAAATAACAAGGCACATGGTGTTTTTCTCATAATTTTTTTGGATATAGTCTTATCCGCCCAAAGAACTAAGGGTAATTTTTTAGTCCATCTTCCTCTTCTTTCTATGAGTCTTTTCTTTAGGTTATTGGCAATGATCCTGTTGTTCGAATCAACTTGACCGTTTGCTTGAGGATGAACGGTTGTATAAGTGATCATCTTGGTTCTCTAACTTGTGCAAAAGTCTTATGTTAATTTACCTATAAATTGAGAACCATTATCATATATAATTTCATATGGGATACCAAACTTGGTCAAGATGTTGCATTTGATGAAGGATATCTATGACATCCCCAAATTCATGATCATTTTAAAAATTTTATTTATACTTATTTGAAAACCAGAGTACTCATTTTAAAGAATAATAGCGGAATTTGCTACCAGAATACATGATAAATATTTTATCAAAGCATTTATGAAGAAATGTATTTTGTTTTATATTAAAAATTTGGGATGTCATCGTCAATACCGAAACATAAGCATAAACAGACCTTAAATTCATTTACACTAGTGATCTACATCTCCTTTAATCTCTCAGTGTAATGTAGCTTCGTATCGACACCTATGATACAAATAAACTGAGTGGGTCGGGTTGGGAAATCTGGTGAGTACACAGGGTTTTCAACCCACAATAATAAAGTTATTATGATTCATCATCAAACAATTAACTCAATTACCCATTCTCATTATCTTATTTATATGTTAAGGATTTACCATAAGAATCATCTATCACTCACTCATTCATTCCTAAGGATTGTCCTAAGGAATAGGCACAAAGTCATAACTTCTTCGTTATAACTCGTATTTCAACGTTCTTTATATGTACGGAATCCTTGTAACATATACTATAAATTGGTTAATATTATTTATTCTAAATAATTTTCTATCAAAAAGTCATTTTTGATGCCTATTGTCTCCAAATTGACTAGCTCGAATCTGCAAGCGTTACAATGTCACTTCTTTTTCTATAACTTAGACAAAGGCTTTACCTTCTATCCATTTAGAGAAGTAGTCTGTCATTACTAGCATGAACACTTTAAAACATGGTATTATGGGAAGTTTGCCAACAATGTCCATGCCCCGTCTCATGAATAGCCATGGAGATATTATTGGGTGTAGAGGTTCAGCTAGTTGGTGGAAGATATTGCTATGTATTTGGCATGCATCAAACTTTTAAGCATACTCCATTGCATATCTTTTTATTGTTGGCAAGTGGTAACATGTCCTCAAGATCTTCGAGAAGAGTGACATACCCTATGTATGCTTGTCACATTCTCCTTCATTGATTTCTTTAAGGATGAGCTTAGCTTCATTATCTTCAAGACACCTGTCACATCCCCGGCCGGCGGCAAAAACATCGGGCTATGTGACGTTTGATGTTGGATCACAAATATTGAACATGCATTGAACAATACAAAAAACAATATATAATATAATATCACTTCCATTGTGAATTACATATTACATGAGAAAATTTCTTGAGGTACTAGAATTTCTAATACAAATAGTGCCTTGACAGTTAGGCATAACAATATATGATAAGAATAAGAAGTTTCTAGTAGTTCCATCGATCAACGGTTGCTTCAGATAGTGTAATCCTCCATATTTTGGTTTCTTAGGAATACACATGATTTTGAAAAGTTGAAAGAGTTTAAGCAAGAAGCGGAAAATCAATTGGGCAGGAAGATAAAGATGCTCAGATAAAGATACTCAGATCCGATAAGGGTGGTGAGTATCTTAGTATTGAGTTCCACGATTATCTTAAGGAATATAGAATCGTTTCACAATTGACGCCACCTAGGACACCGCGGCTCAATGGTGTGGCTGAGAGGTGTAATATGGGGGTATGTCATTCTGGGGGTATATCTTAGAGATTGTCGCCCATATCCTTAAGCTAGTCCGAACTAAGAAGGTTGCCAAAACACCTCACGAGATGTGGACAGGGAAGGTTCTCTTATTGGCACATATCAAGGTTTGGGTTTGTGAAGCTTTTGTAAGACTAGAGACTCACAACAAGCTTGAACCTCGTAGTGAGAGGTTTATTTTCATCGGTTACCCACATAAATCCTTTGGATATCTTTTCTACAGACCTAGTGATAACATGGTCTTTGTAGCAAGGAGAGGAGTTTTCCGCGAGAGGGAACTCGTATTCCAAGAGGAGACTAAGAGGAAAATTGATCTTGAAGAGATTCAGGAATCAATCGGTGAAGGAACCTCAAACACTAGCGCTCAACCAGAGGAAGAGATTCTTGTTGAACCAATTAACGAGTCATTACCTCTTAGGCGTTCCACTCGAGTTCGAATGGCACCGGAGTTTTATGGTTTTCATATTACTATGGATGGTGATAAATTTATTAGTGACAGTACACTGGTAAATTTGGATGAGCCTTCTAGCTACAAGGAAGCCATGGTGAGCCCTGAGTCTGCCAAATGGAAAGAGGCAATGGACAGCGAGATCCAGTCCATGTGACAATGTACGAGCTCGTAAGAAAGTTGGGTTCAAATGGATCTTCAAGAAGAAGACCTACATGGATGGAAAGGTGCAAATGTTCAAGGCACAATTGGTTGTGACGGGCTTTACTCAAACCTCAGGGGTTAACTATGATGAGGCCTTTTCACCAGTGGCCAAGATCAAGTCTATTAGGTTTATGTTAGCCATTGTTGTTTTACATGATTATGAAATATGGTAGATGAATGTAAAAACCGTTTTCCTTAATGGGAAGCTGGCTGAAGATGTTTACATGTGTCAGCTAGAAGTGAAAAATCCATTTATGGATTGAAGCACTCGCAGATGGAATCTTTGCTTCGATGAGAAAGTCAAAGAGTTTCGTTTCTATAGAAGTGAGGATGAGTCATGTGTATATTTCAAAGCTAGTGGGAGTATAGTTAGATTTCTAGTATTGTATGTCGACGACATATTGATCATAGGAAACGACGTTCCAACCTTGCAGGGGGTTAAGTCCTGGCTTGGGAAATATTTCGCTATGAAGGATCTAGGGGAAGCTGCTTATATTCTGGGGATAAGGATCTTGAGAAATAAGAGGAAAATGATAATAGGACTTAGTCAAAGTAATTACTTGGAAAAGGTGCAGAAACATTTTAGCATGGAGAATTCCAAGAAAGGGGAATTACCAATCCAGAGCAATACCAAGCTGAGTAAGACTCAGAGTCCAAGTACCGATGCCGAGATAGCGAAAATGAGTTGAGTGCCATATGCTTCCACTATTGGCTCGAATATGTACGCTAAGACATGTAGTCGCCCTGATGTGGCTTTTGCATTGAGCATGGTTAGCCGATATCAAGGGAACCCGGGTAGATCTCACTGGATAGCAGTTAAGAACATTCTTAAGTACCTGCAAAGGACTCAGGATTGGGTCCTTATACTTGGTGGGAGTGATGACTTGAGAGTAACAGGGTACAGTGACACCAACTTTCAAACCAACAGAGATAACTTCCGCTTTCAGTCGGGCTGAGTGTTTACCCTAAATGGAGGAGTAGTGACTTGGAAAAGTTCCAAGCAGGAGACCTTGGCTGATTCAACGTTCGAATCAGAGTAGATAGCTGCGAGCGAAGCGTCGAAGGAGGCTATATGGTTGAAGAACTTCATTGGAGACCTTGGACTTATACCAACCATAAAGGAGCCCATGGAGATTTTTTGTGATAATGAAAGAGTGGTTTCCTTAACCAAGGAACCAAGGGATCATGGCAGATCTAGACATATCGACAAAAAATACCACTTCGTCAGACATCGGGTAGAAGAAGGACTCCTCTTCATCAAGAGGGTATCGTCAGAAGAAAATCCTGCAGATTCCCTCACAAAGGGTCTGAGTATGATTAAGCATGTTCAGCATGTGAGGACCATTGGTCTGAAGGACGATATTAGTTTTAGTGATTAGATGGATATTTTAGAAACTTGTGACAATATAAATGTAATTGACATTTGATGATTAATTAATGGAGATATATTTATAAGTAATTGTTTACTATCTTTTGTCAATTGCTTATTTTGTGTTTCACTTTTGCATGTTTTACTTCCTGAATAATTGGATTATTTGAATTATCCATAATCGATCATACTTTGGAAGTAAGTAATGAGGGAAGACGGTCATAAATTGGTTTGTAGATTATCTAAGTGCTTAGACATAGCAAATGTTTGTTGCAACATTCATGAGTACTCCTGAAATAGGATTTGAGTATTGGATTAAACCCACGCTCATTTAAATTACTTCATGGAATTTATCACGAGTAATTGTGAGACGATAATATCGTATGTTCTTTAAACCAAGATATATGAGTTGTTGTTTACAAGTTGGTTGTGCATTGATAATGCGTACATGCATCAGTAACTTGATGTTATAAAACGTTTTTGTGTACGATTTGATGAGTAAATAGTACAATAATGTAAGTCAAAGTTTATCAGTTCCTTTTATCCTAAGAGGGTAAAAGAGGTATCTTGGGCCACTCGATGATTTTGTGTTGACTTATGTCTCGGGCCCGGTCACGATTGAATTGATGTGTTTAATTAAGTTCGTTGT
The DNA here is from genome assembly GCF_002870075.4 of Lactuca sativa. Taxonomy (NCBI): domain Eukaryota; kingdom Viridiplantae; phylum Streptophyta; class Magnoliopsida; order Asterales; family Asteraceae; genus Lactuca; species Lactuca sativa. The sequence goes on along the minus strand of NC_056629.2, from coordinate 38,946,934 downwards.
TAAACAAATCAGAAATCAGGAAACAAACTGTTGGACATTGAGAATTATTCTGTTCCATGTCTTTGTCCACATGATATCTTGCAGAACGGAGGATTATATGATCCCTTATCTCAATGACATGTAACTAAGAAGGTCAGAGTTCGACAACGGCTTTTGAGAGCTACGATTGTTAATCAGATTCTAAAGTCATACTTGCAATTATAGTTATTAGACTTATCCAAGTGGGAGACTGTTGGATTAGGTGTCTAAGCCCATAACTGTAATTGGTATGTACTTGATTTGATGGTAGCATGGTCCTTTTGGGTTGCCGTCACACTGGTAACTAGACAGGATGGCTATTGGAGAGAAAGGCTAAATTTATTGTTTAGAATAATAAATTGGGGGAATAAATATGATTTATTAATATATTATAAGAATAATATATTAATTAGAAATCATATTGTTAATAAGTATTTAATTAGAAATTAATTTGGAATTAATTTTGGGATTAAAGGAACGGACTGAAAGTGTAGGGGTTGTTTTATAATTATTTGATAGTTGAGGATTTGGGCCATTTGATCACCCTTATTAGGGAGGGCCAAAAATCCCTAGAAGGTTCTAGGTATTTTCATCCAAGCCCTAAGGTAAGGGAGTCCATGGACTTGTTTAGGCCCTAAGCTATGGAATTAGGTTTTCCACCTTAAAACCCTAGCTAGCCTCAAGTATAAATAGACCCATTGGCTCTTGATTTCGTGAAACACATTGTGAAACCCTAAAATGAGCCGATTATTAGAGCAAGTCACTCCCTTTCCTCTCTCTCATATTCACCGTCTTGCCCTAGTGTCTTTGTGAGTCATTAGAGGTACTACAGTTGTGGTACTTGTTCTCAAAAGCAAGGATCTTCAAGTTTGAGTTGTTATTACTATATAGCAACAAAGGTATGTGATATAATCTTTCATATATGATTTTCGAAAATATTATATGCATATTAGGGTTTCCTATTTGTGTTCATTTGTTGTATGTCTAATAGAGAAAACATAGATCCAAACTAGGGTTGCATGCACACATATGATTGTTTTTATAAAAACCATTACTTTTATACCAAAAGTGGCTTTATAAAAAAGGCTACTTGATACCAAAATTTTGTACTTTATCATTAATAAGACCTATTTCAAATCCTGTGTTTCTGTTATTGTTCATAGTATAAATAATGTATAAGTGCACTATTGTTGCTATTAGGTGTCTGCTAATAGTGACTATAACCATTATGTTTATTACTTTCCTTAAGGCTCATGGACAGTATTATAATGATTTCCCATATGCGAGCTATTCATATAATATTGTATCCCTGCACCACGCTTCATCGGACGTCGTAAAAACTTAGACAATTATCTCCATTTTTGACTTGACCGCCATAGTTGTTGCTAGCAACCGTGAGTGGGGTATCTACCCCGTATAGATCTATACATAACTCACCCACTCATTTAATATTAACGATTATAGGGCCGGGGTTTTAGCTAAATTTTTTATCTAATGTGATGAATTGTTGTCTCATTTCACATCTGATTTGTTTAGCTATTAAAGTATGAACAAAATTCCGGTGCATGGTTGTATAATTATAATTATATATAATTATATTGTTCTTTAGTTACTCAAAAATAAATGGGTAGCATAACGACATGATATTGAAGTTATCCTTATGACTCTAGGCAGAGTAACGAACGATTACAATGTTATTAGTAAAAGTTATGCATAGTAACGACTAGTTACAATGCTACTTATAAAAGTTGGGCAGAGTAATGACTGGTTACAATGTTATTTGTAAACGCTCGGCAGAGTAACGACTAGTTACAATGCTATTTATAAAATTTGGGTAGAGTAACGACTAGTTACAATGCTATTTATAAAGATTAGGGAGAAAAACGACTAGTTATAGTCAGTAATGATAGAATATAATAATATCCGTAAAAATTGAACAAAGTAATGATAAAATATAACATATTCTAAAAAAACTGTAGCATAATGACTATGTATAAAATATTGATTTATAATATAATAATGATAATTATATAATCAATAATAAGGAATTCCCTTCCTAAAATATGAGAAAAGCTTTGAAAAAGGAGCCGAAAACTCACCCTTGAAGTGTGATTTACACCATGATAATTCCTGTTTAAAGTTTGGCTGAGGGCTTGGGGTCATCAAGCATAGGGAGGAGAAAGTAGTCTAGAAATCGAAAGAGAAGAGAAAGATTTGGTGTGCATAATGAATGAGATTTATGGGGTATTTATAGTTGGTCTGGAGGGAGGGGGCATCGTGCCTAGGCTCGGGGCACGTCGTGCCTTTAGGTGTTGGATCCATCCATGTTTTGCCACATGTCAATTTACTGTTCTTCCACGTCATACCTTCAAGAATAGTAGGCGCATCGAGCGCCAACCGCGCATTTCACGCACCCGGAAATGTTGATTTTTGTAAAATGCATAAATTTTGCATACGAGCTTCGTTTTTGCTGAGCATCGGCACTACCGGTTGATCTAAAATCAATTGGTGTTAGAAAGAGCGCAACCTTACCCATATAGCACATTCAGCCCTCCAGGACTAGGCATTCGATTGAGGCACTCCAGGTTATCGTGCAAGGACTTGGTGGATGCTATTTCTGACCTCCAACAATTCCCCCCTCAGAAATTTCTCCATGAGAGAATCGAACCCTCGTCACTGGCTCTGATACCACTTGTTGAGCATCAGCGCTACCGATTGATCTAAAACCAATTGGTGTTAGAAAAGGGTGCAACCTTACCCATATAGCGCATTCAACCCTCCATGACCAGGCATTCGATTACGGCACTCCAAGCCATCGTGAGAGGACTTGGTCGATGCCATTGCTGACCCTTAACAGTTTTTGACGTTCTTTTATCCACATGTAGCTATCGGCTAGTAATACAACTTTCCTTTGTATTGTATTGGCTAATTTTTACTTTAGTTTTAGCCATATTTTTATAATGGGGGTACTCTAAATGTTTTTAAAAAAAAAAATCATAACTTATTCATACAAACTTTCTTTTTGGCATTCTCTACGTCTATAGTCTTATATTGCAGAATACTATGATTCTCCTTTTGGTTGTTTTGGATAAAATTTAACCAATCTCCTTTTTTCTAATTACGATGCTCCCCTCATTGTACGGTTGAATTAATAGCTTAGACAAATCATACCTTCTCTATATGAAGTCGGATTTATACGTCATTTATATTTTCGGAATCAGTAAGACATGTACTTTTGGAATATGTTACTATTTATGCATAATAACAAAAAATTTTGCACACTTATTTTATAATTTACGGACGAATGTTTGAATTTTCTTATATATTGGAACACAAAATCTTATATACTTATCAGTGATTGCTAAATACTACATATTTAGTCTATTATATTTGATGTTCGTTTGCTTTGGAATCGAAGATTGGTGGAAATTTTGGCGATTGTCACATTCTCCCCCCGTTGAAAGAATTTTTTTTCCCTAAAATTCAAGACTCATAAACACTACCTAATGGCAGAAGGTAATCAGGTTACATCAAATTTTGCACAATTATCTTGTGAGTTGTATATGGTCCAAGGTTGGGAAAATGGTCAGATAAATGGTTTTACTCTAATTCACAACCAAGGAGGAATAAGAGGAAGGCGGATTCGGCATTTTAATATCATAGAATCCTAGTTATAACCTTACAACATATGCTTTATCAAGAATAGAATACCAATACAATCTCTCATATTATAGTTGACATACCAGTTCTCTATGTGCACATATATGGTGGTAGTGGCACACATTGCATAATGGAAGACTTCTTGCATACCGTTTAATGTAGTAAGAGATGCAATATGGGGCTTCTTGATATCTTGCTCCCCCCATAAGGGTCGATTTGAACTTCCTTTGAAAACATCATCATATTTCCTTTTGTTAGTCTTGATCATTTTAACATTGATTTTTCTTACAAATGCTTATTCATAGGCTTCCACTTCTGTTAGGCTGAAAGCCAACTTCTTAGCATCGTTGTAGGTGTTGGATAGGAAAATGGTTACCACCTTTTGAATCTATGGTGTTATTCCCTTGATGTATCTTTCCATTTTCTTTCTTTCTGAATCTATCAATCCAGGCATATGGTCGAGAGGTTGTCAAAACATGTGTTATAAGTAGTTAACTTCTTTCCTTTAATGGTTAGATGACAGAGTTCTTCATCAATTTTCTACACCTTCTCTTTAAGGCAAAATTATGCTACAAGCATTTCCTTCATTTCTTCCGAGGAAGCCAGGAAGACGTGCACTTTCTGAATCTGTCAATCCATTATACATTTGAATTTTTTCTTTCTTTATTAAGATATCATAGAAATTTTGCATCTTTTAGATGCCTTAGAGATAAAACTATTTAGGGTTGCAAATCTAACTGTCAACCTTCGAATATCTTTGGTCAAAATCGGGGATTGAAGATTCAAGATAGCCTTGACACCATGTAGCCCAGGAAATTCCTAGCCTTATCACAAAAACGACATTTAGCAAGGTTGAGCTTCATGTTGAACTGATCCAAGATATTGAATTCTTCTTCAAGATTTTGGAGATGTTTCTTACCTTTCTTGTATTTTACCACCATGTCGTTTATATAGACTTCCATGGTATTTCTAAGTTGTTTCTTGAACATCGTATTCACCAGTATTTGATATCCAACACCTGCATTCTTAAACCAAAATAAATTACTATATAACAATATATACATGTTGGGGTTATGAAGGCCATATCTTCTTGGTCTGAAGGCTTAATTTGGATTTGCTGAAATCCTGACGAAGCGTCCATGAAGGTAAGAATTTCATGACATGTAGCTGCATCTACCATAGAGTCTATATGTGGAAGGGGAATGGAACTTTAAGGCAAGCTTTATTAAGATCCATGAAGTCCATACATACTCTCCATTTTCTATTCTTCTTTTCAACTACTACCACGTTGGCGAGCCAAATTAGGAATTTTACTTCTTCAATCATCTTGTCCTTGAGTAATCTTTCAACTTCTTTTTGGATAATCAAGTTTCTCCCAGGTGAATCTTTCCTTATTTTTTGATGAATTGGTCTAAAATTTGGATCATCATTTAGTTTATGAGTTATTGTATATGTGGATATACTTGCCATATCTGCGTGTTTCCAATAAAATCTTAATTTCCTGTCCTTCATGAAGTTGGTAAGATCTTTCTCAAGACTTTGGCATAGATCCGTGCCTAGCATCACTTTAATTTTAGGATTCTCAAGATTTATCAAGACTTCTTCAACCTCACTTTCTTTGGTTTCCAACACATCTCATCCTTTTTTCTTTAATTGCTATGCTTGCCTAGGGATTGTGGAATTTTTCATCGAAGTGGTATTGCAATCTTTAGCTTCTTGTTGTTCGTTGTTGATCTTGACTACTCCCCATGGTGTAAGCATCTTCACACATTGATAGTAAGTTTAGGGGATAGTACACGTCGTGGATCCAGGGTCTGCCTAAGATTATATTATAGTAACATAAGGAATCAACAACACAAAAACGTTGGATAAAGTTAACTCCCTCTATGTATATTGGCAGTTTAATTTCTCTAGTAGTATTCTTGGTCTCACCACTAAATCATACTAGGATTGAGGATATTTAGATTATCTCTAAGTCTGGGATGTTCATATTGTTGAGTGTTTATAAGAGGATGATGTGGACGGAACATCCAACATCTATCAAGATCCATCGAACAATGTGGTTGGCCACGTATAGTGTTATAACTAGACCATCATGGTATGGGTCTAGTATATTTTCCCTGTCATCTTCACCGAAGAGGCCTCTTTTTTTCGGATCAAGAATGCATTCTTTCTTGGTCTATCTTCCTTTTCCACCTTGGAACTCTTTGCATGTCTTTTAAATGCAGAATAAAAAGTTCTACAAATATCAACTCCACCAGAGATAAAATTAATTACCTTGGCATCCAAAGGAGGAGATGCTATTCTTTTTGGGGAGGACTTCAGGATCTTGGGTCTTTTTATTAATCTTATCTTTCCTTCTTCCCAAGAGTTCCTTCAAATTTCCTTTGCTTAATAAGCAGCTAATCTATTTTTTAAGGGCGAAACAATCTTCAATAAGATGTCCAAAATCTTCATGGTAAGCACATCATTTGGATTTATCTTCCCATCCTAGTGTTTTATCAAATTTCTTGGTACATCTTGCTTTGTCCCCCAAGATCTTGCATTGCACATAGTAGACTCGAAACATTAACAGAAAAACAACAGTCAGATATCTTACGATAATTTTCATATTCTAGAGCATTAACCCTATGGTTCTCAGTCCTTGAGTAAGGTTTACATATGTAGTATCTTTGGGAGGAAGAATTATTATTGCTATTAGGATAGTCATAGGACGTGTTAGTCTTCTTCTGGATCTTCTTGTCCTCTTCTAGCCTAATAAATCTTAGTGCTCTATTTCTGAATTCATCTAATTTCTTGCATGGGGTCATGACAAGATCCTTGTACAATGAAGAATGTTTCTTTAGTCCCATCTTGAAATCTCCCACGATTATTGCAACATCTAGATATGGAATATCTAGGGCTTATTTCCCAAGCATGCTAACATAATCTCTCAAGGATTCATCGTTTCTTTGAGTTACTCTGTAAAGGTCACTTGTTAGTTTTTCAAAAGTTCTACTACAATAAAATTGATTATTAAACAAGTTAATCAAATGTGTAAAAGAAGTAATAGGTTAATGAAGGACATTTAGGAGCCACTTTAGTGCGAATCCTATAAGGGTTGAACCAAAAACCATGCATAAACAAGCTTCCTCAAGATGTTGGGGTATTGGAACTATCTCCATGTGTTTCTCTATGTTAGGCGATATGTTCTTCAGGATCCCTGGTTCCATCGTACATTTATATGTTGGGCATTTGGAACCTTTTCGGAACTTCAAAGTCATAGATAGAACTTACGCAGTTGAGAGATATGATCTCAAATGTATGAGGCATCATTCAATAACATTTTCATTTTTAAACCATCAAATCCATAAAAACATTTGTTACAAAACCAATCATAGTAAAATATCTCTCTCAAACATCAGAGTAAAACAATAACATTCAGCGTGGAAAAAATCCATTGCGGGATGTTGTATAGTTAAGCTGGGCCCTTCCGTTTGGAACTGGAAGTACCTAAAATTATTTAAACCACAAAACTATAAGCACAAAGCTTAGTGAGTTCCTAAAAATGCCACATACCATAGATAACATAGTGCATGCTATGTGTCAAGTTATAGTCATACAATCACTTCCTGTCATGGGCCAAATCATGGTCTTTCCTTGCAATGTCGAGGGCCTTATCCTGGTCTTACATACAAGTATCAAGGGCCACCACCTGGTCTTCCATGCACGCATCATAAAGACAACTAGCATCCTATATACAACTGCCAAGGGCTAGACCCTAGTCTTACATACAATTTCCAGGGGCCAAATCTTGGTCTTTCATACAATTTTAATGAGCCAAATCCTGGTCTTTCATACATATGTCAAGGGCCACACCCTGGTCTTCTATGCAAGTATCACAAAGAGAACTAGCATCCTACGTAGTATAGTGAGAAGACTCACCTTGAAGAAGTAGTCAAATACTAACAACTCTCACACCCAATGAATGGGTGTTATACACCTCTTAATAAACCAGACAAGGTAAACCCTTAGTCTACCTTCTACAACTAGCCACTTGACAAAAGTTCAACAAAGACAAGGTAAACCCTTAGTCTACCTTCTAAAACTAACTCCCGAGTCACTAGGTATTAACCTTAAAAATTATTTTGTTTAATCAAGGACCATCCAAGAGTATTATGGGCGTACACAAGGTACGCACAAAGTACTCCTTTTGCATGTGCATTCCAAGGTGACCCCTACATACGCTTGGCGTACGCAGGGCGTACTCAAGCTAGAGGCAAACCCTAATTTTTAGGGTTTTCACCCTATTTAAGCTCATTAAGTCCTTCAATTTCATCACCTTATCAGCCTCCTTTGCCTCTTGACTCATATCTCGAAACCCTAATCCATTTTTCCCTAAAGTTTGAGCTTGTGTGTGTTTTGGGTGTGTGTGGTACTTAGAGAAGAAGAAGAAGATTTGTGAGAAAGCATTGGATCAGAAAGAGCTTGTAGATCTAGAGGTTTCTCATCATTTCTAGATTATTGGAGGTAAAAAGCTTCTACCTTGATGAATCCATGTGTGAGTTTGTAGTTTAGGGCTTATTTCATCATAAAATGGTCCTTTAAGGTATTCCTGAGAGTATGAGCTACTCCAGATGGTTATAATGTTAGATCCTGGTGTTTCTAACGTCTCCTGAACATAAAAACGGAGTCTTCATGGATTAAGTTCAATCATGCAAGGTTTGAAGGTGGTTTCATGAAGATAATGTGATTAAATCCAAGATTTGCCCCATTAAGACATGCAAAAGCATAAAGTTGGCAACTTTATGGCTTAATGCACTTTAATAATCCTAGATCTAAAATTCAACGTTGGGTCTTAACTGATTAAGACCTTAAAATGAGGTTTTGGTCAGTTGTACCATACGTCGGGCGTACCTTGGGGTACGCCGCGCGTATGCATCTGAAGTCCTGATGATGCGGGGGTGTGTGAGTATGTCGGGTGTATGGATTGGTATGCTGAGCGTACTCATCAGAGTCAACCTTAGGCTTGGTTCGGGCCATGTATGGGACTTAGGGACTTTGAGCCCTTATTGGTGATAGGTTTTACATGTATTAACGTGGATAAATCCTTAACACTTAAGGGCACATGCAACCTAATGATCTACGTCATAACACTATTGAAATGATATTCTATTGAATAAAGAAAAACCTATGAACCCTATATCAAATTCGAAAATCACTTACAACTTAGGATATATATACCTTATAGTTATTGTTGTAAATAACTAACTATAAACCTTCTTGAAAAACTCTTGGAAGCAAGCACCACTAGTGTTGTGCCTCTCATGGTTTACACCCAAACCCTAGCAACCAAGGAAATTGAAAAGAGAAAAGGAGAGGATAAATTTCGGCCCGAACCCTTCTCTAGAAGGCATGTACAAAATTTGTATCCCAAGTGTCCTTTTATAGTGTAACAAGGAAACTCTAGATAAGCCTCAAACCAATAAAATAACGTTATCTTAATTTTGGTAATTATCTAGCTTCCTAATTATCCTCCAAGGATAATTCTAGATCCTCTAGATCCTTACAAAAACCATCCAAGGCCTTTTGAAGGTTCTAGAATGCCTCTTGCTCAACTATTGAACAATTACACTTTAACCCCAATACTTTTAATTAATCCAATTAATCCTAAAATTAATTCCAATTAATTTCTGATTAATTCTTAATTAAATATTACTTTTTCTAATTAATATATTATTCTCATATTAACAAATCGATTATTTTGATTTCCAGTTAATATATTAATCATATAATAAATTAATAAATTAGTATCTCTCTGTTTAAAAGTTATTTTATTCAGTTGCTACATTTGAGGGCAACCTAAAAGATCTGTGCTACCATCATTTCAAGTTTACATGAATTATAGTTATGGGCTTAGTCGCCCAATCCAACAATCTCCCACTTGGATAAGTGTGTAACTATAATTGCAAGTAAAACTTCCAAACTGATCAACAAATTATAACTTCCAAAAGCCATTGTCGAACTCTAAATCAGTTAATTATGTGTCCTAAGATAAGTGATCAAATATTCCTCCATTCTACAAGATGTCGTACAAACATGAGACATGGATTATAATCAATCTCATTGTCCAAGTTTTGTTTCTCGAGTTCTGATTTGTGATGACAACATAAGACTTCTAATCAAACACATCAATTTAGTGTTGGCTAGGCCTAGCACTTATATGTAACACTCTGTTTATTAAATAAATTAATGAATGTATAATAGCCCTAAAATCAATAATTATATAGCAAATTTTTGGTCTCGATGAGCTAATTGTCACAATTTTAGAGATTGGGGGTTAAAAGTGTAAAATTCAGATTCAGGTTGTAAATATTTATGAAGACAGGGACTCTGTGGTAATTATTGGAACTTAAGTTGAATAGAATGAGAGGAGGAGGGACTAAAAATGTTAACATGGCTGAAGTTTGATCATTGGACCTAAATTGAAATGAATTTAGAATGCTAAGGGCTAAAGAGTAAATTCTGAACTTAATTTGTAAAGGATTTTAGAAGGTGGGGTTTAAAGGGTAATTATGGGATCTGCTTCAAAATGATTTCTAGAGGGAGGGACCATTTTCTCCATTATGGAAATAAGTTTGTAGGGCTCGGGTATATAACCCATACAAACCCTAACCCTAAATATATGAACAACCGTCACCTCCCCCTTATGCCTCCCTCACCGGCGTCGCCATTACCCCCATTTTCCAATCAGCGAAAGGCCGCTAGCGACCAAAGGATTGCTGCCATCCCTCCGTGTCCTCATCTTCTTCTGCCTTCTGTCACCGTCCATAGAAGCTTCACGATAGTTGTCGGAGCTAGTCCGACCACCTTTCGCTGTGAGGCATTGCCTATCTCCGGGACCGCCGCATGCCACTGAGAAGGATGAATGTGTTCGATGTTCCATCATCGGATGTGTCTTCGTTGTTGTTGAGGTCATAAATCACCAGTTATCGGTGTCGCAGGTGCTGCTGACAAGGCCAAGGGAGCTGAAGTCGATGTCGTGGCTGTGTGCTGCCACTCTCGAACGCGTTTCCTCCGTCCCTTTTGCCTAGCCGTCGCCGTTGCAGCTGTTTTGTCGGTCTTTTTGTCGCGCCGCCGTCTGCTACCACCTTTCGTCGCCACCAGCCAACAAGGAAGGTGGCTATGGACGTATTTTTCCATGTGTTTAGGTGTGTTGATGTAGTAGGTTGTATGTATATCTTTTTCTGGAAAACCAAGAAAGCCACCGCCACCACCGTGAGGTGGTGGCTGTCGCCATGTACCATCGCTGGCCACCACTAGGGTGGTGGTGTGTGTGTATTTGTATTAATGTGTGTGTGAGTTATTTGGGTTTTTGATTTGTAATGCTGTAACCGATGCTAGAATAATAAAAGAAACCCGTAACCATCACCGTGACGTGGTGGCCACCGCTGTGAGCCGCCATTGACCACCACTACCCGAGGTGGTAGTGGGTGGTGCCCCCCTTATGAAACTTTAATGGGCCTTATGAGACCCTAGTGGGCCTAATAAATCCCTAATTTATCTAAGGATTTAGTTTTGGGCCTATTGGGCTATGATTGGGTTGGAAACTCTTATTAGGGTTTAGAAAACCCTAATATTGGACATTTAGGTTTTGGACTGTCGGGACTCACATTTTGGATAACCGGATTGGGATTATGTATTAAGCCCGGCCACACTACATGATTGACCAATAGAATGATAGACTTAATGGATTAAGTCCTTAATGGGTTAAGTAAGAAACACTTAACCCTAATCGTCATTTTATGTGAAAACCCTAATTTCACTTGGGCTTTCAGTTGGGCCTTTCTATTGGGATTTGATGATTGGGCCAACAATGGGCCATCCAAGAACAATCTAATGGACTAGAATAATTGGATGGGCTTTAGGGTAAGACCCATGTGAGGGTTTGTGCCCAATTTGGAAAATTGGGCCATAGGTGGGCCATAATTGGGCATTTATAATTATAAGATATTGGGCCATTAGAAATGCCAAATGTTTGGACTGGACTAAATGGTTGGGCCTTAGAATAAGACCATGTAAAGGTTTGGGCGTAATTTGGAATATTGGGCCAAATGTTGGGCTTTGACTCAAAGTTGACTTTTGGGCCTTTGGATTGGGTCTTAGGCTTAAATCAAGCTAAGATAGGGGTAATGCAGTCTTTTACCCCAAGCATGGAATTATGGGTATATGTTGGAACCCAATTGCTGATTGGGTGTTATTTTGATGATTGACAGTTCGAGAACCTATCATCCAGTAGCTAGAGCTTTGTCTACGGGACTTCAACAGTGTGAGGTGAGTTACCTTCCAGTAGAAGTGGGTCTAAAGCACCAAAGTCGGCCCACTAGTAAGATTTATAGTAAAGATAATTGTCTTCGTGATAATTATTCGGTATGTTGTTATGGTTATGTGCTTGCTGATGGGTTTTGAGCATTCTAACACTCCTATGGTGTACATGCAACCCTATAAACCTTGGATCTATGTTTTCTTTATTATACATGCAAATATTCAATATTCCAAGGTTTCGTTCTAATTAGCATAATATGAAGTATATACAATGCAAGAATCTAGTAAAATGACATACCTTTTGATGGCGCTTGAAGTCTTGAACCTTTAAGAGCTTAGTGCCCCAGGTGTTGCACCTCAAATGGTTCACACAACACCAAAAGCCCTTGGAATAACTTGAGAAGAAGAATACTTAAGTTCACTCTTATGAAATCGGATTTGCCATCTTGTGTACTATACACTATTGCCCATTTCATGAACTAGAGACCTCTTTATATAGTGTGGAGGATTAGGGTTACATTCATGTAAACCCTAATACCCATGACCTTTCATTTCCATAGGATCCATGGGTTAAACACTCCACAGACTATCCATGAAAGCTTAACCCAACCTAAATGAACTTGGCCCATCCTATATATATAAGAGTCCACATTTAATTAGTTCCTTTTCTATCACTAAATTAATTCTAAATTAATTCTTGATCAATATTAATTAAATAATATGATTCCATATTAATATATTAGAACTTATAATATATTAATATAAGTCATAAGTATCCTTTTTCTCATTTTGTCTATCCAATTGTTCCGATGCCATGCAACCCAAATGGACCATGCCAAATCGGGTCAAATACATACCAATTATAGTTATGGAATTAGACACTAATCTAACAGTCTCCCACTTGGATAAGTCTAAAACTATTATTGCGTATGACTACAAAACCCGATTAGCAATTGTAGCTCTTAAAGCCGCTGTCGAACTCTGACCTAGTCAATGACTTGTCCATTAGATAAGCGATCATATATTCCTCCATTTTAGATATCATATGGACTAAGACATGGATTATAATCATTCTCTATGTCCATTTGTTGTTTCCCGATTTCCGATTTATGACGACTGACTAATTGAACAAATCAAATCAGTCCAGGCTTGGCCAAACACTTTGGGGTGTCATCACTAAATCATCAAGGGGCCCATAGATATCACTTTTATCCCTCCAAGAGCAACAGGAATGGATAAACTTCAACTCATATGCTTTTTCTACTACTTGTTGAATCATAAACAAAGGCATGTTTTATAACATCGAGTTACCAATGCGTTTTTGTACAATCAATGTATAACCAACTCATAGTCAACAACTAATATCTCTAGGTTTGAAGAATATAAGATATTATCGTCTCATGATTTACTCGTGATAAAATCCATGAAGTGATTCAAATGAGCGTGAGTTGAATCCAATAATCGAATCTCATTTCAGGAGCACTCATGAACATTATAGCCATTTTGTCCCAGACAAACTACAGACCCTTCATGACAGTCTTGCCTCAATACCTACTTTCAAAGTATGATCGACTATGGATAGTTTGAATAACCTAGTTATTCGGGAAGTTAAAACATGCAAAGTGAAACACAAGAATAATTGAATCTAATATGGTCTCAGAACTTATGAATATAAATAAAACACCTTTTGTTTATCATCATATTGATTACACATTATTCATTGCATAATGTTTCAAATAATCAACTTAATACTTGAATTAAAACACTAGTCATGCCATGCTCCAAGCATGCACACTATGTTTGTCCAAACAATAGTTATGCCATACACCAAGTATGCACACTATGTTTGTCTATGATCCTTACTTTGTGGAATAGATCAATTGGACATAATTCCAATGATTCTCATTTCACAATCCCAAATCCTTATCGTAAATGTAAGAATTCCAAATTCCTGCCATTTATTCTAAACTCAAATGCATTGATCCTCTTGTAATGACTATGCACAAAGTCACAAAGACTTGGCAACAGACATTACGAAGTACTCCAATGTAGATTAATTCCATGGAAATGAAGTCTCAAATTCAAAGTACATTCCTTTGAACATCCTTCATGCATTAAGTTTTTTTTCTAATCTTACACACATTTAAAGAATAACTTCCACCTATGGAAATATTTCCATATTCCTATTTTGACTATCACTTCTGAACAAGAGCTACTTCTGTTCAGAATATGTCAATATGGTCCTTTTCAAAAATTTACACCATACTTCCAGTTGTCCCTGAGCAGCCAATATTTGGTAAACCTTAGATTATCCTCGACAATTGCTTAATCAATTTTAGTCATATCCAATTCCAGACCTTTTCCCCTCTTAATGCCCTAGACATTTGGAAAATTTAGAAAGAATAAATATTATAGCACATGTAATCGATCCTATATACTTGAAGCATATGGGACACGATTCATGATATCTCACATAAAGACTTGATCCTAGACCAGTCTTTTGCTACAATATTTTTTTTATTTGCCATGTTTTCAAAATTCGACTATGAAGAGGGATATTGTAATCATAATCGGATTTTGAAAACGTAATATATATATATATATATATATATATATATATATAGAATTTCCTTATGCTGAACCATTTCAACATTCAATATATATATATATATATATATATATATATATATATATATATATATATATATCCTTGACTAAAGATGATTAAAATCTCAATCTAAGCTTTTAGAATTGAAACGAAGTATAATTTCCTCTCCCTTAATTGTAGCAAAACAAATTTTCCCAATTGAAACTTTTCTTTTCTATAATTAAAATTGCTAACTTGCAACACTTATCATAATTATCATGCTCCTACTAGCATGATAATTGTTAGCATAACACTTATGCTCCCACTAGCTTTAACATGTATCCAGAAATCAGTTGGACTTCTAGAAATCAATAATTTATTGATATTCTTACCACAGTTTAGATTTTTGATATGAGACGCTTTGATAGAACTTTATCAAAATCATATACCTTTCCTTAGATAGCTCACATGTGTGTCTAAACAATCAAAGAACTATGAAAAAGGATGCCATAATCATAGTTTCAATTGTTTAGACCTTTGCCATTTGTCACAAGTCCATGTTAGTGTGCCAGTTAACCACATACGCTCCACTAACAACTTTGAGAATGCAAATATCGCAATTGCTATCTACTTAAAACCTACTTAGTGAAAGCGTTTCCTCACCATCATTTTCATGAATTGGAGCGAAATCTTATGACACTTAGATTTTATGGTGTATGTGCTCCTATCCATGTGAATTTGTCAAAACCATAATCACAAGACAAGGTTAGTGACAAACCCAAACTCATATGGACCGAACTTGTGAAATCTTAACTTATTTTCACTTGGTAGCACAAGGCCTACCATTGCTTCCAGGTTGTTATGCAAACAATGTGAACTTGTAGAACTTAGATGCATAGCCAACTTTAACTGGAATGGGTGCAGAAATAAGAATATGTCAACACGATAGTTTACAAACCTCAAGTCGTGTGCTAGTGATAACCAACAGGTTTTATTCTTGATTAGTTCTTGAAACCTTTTCAAGATCGTTAAAACTCCCACTGACCTCTTGACATATAAGATTCTCTTTTCAAGAACTATTCCTTGACAAAGCAAATATTCAAGAGTTAGTACGGATTCTTATCAAGACAAACACTTCACACAATTGGCCTTAGTTGGTCTTTGTTTTATCCAAAACATCACAACTTACCAATTTCAAATGTACAAGAGTAGAACACATTTTACTCATACATTTGACAAGTGTAAACCTTCTTTAAGATATGTCCCTCAAGTTACAATCTTGGAGTATGACTCTAAGAATTGTTTAGGAACGATATATGACTCATCTTCTTGATTTAATCACTTCAACAATTCATGACTCCTCTTCTTAGCCATAAGAATGCACTACGATGTCCTTAGAGGACCAATTGTGATATGGTTTCTTAATAATTAAGATGATCACAAAACATGATACTAAATTACTCTCCCATATTTTCAAATTTGAGAAACTTTTATCTTTCTACCTAATTTGATTCTTCTCATTTGTTCTGCCCTACATCGAAACTTTTCCAATGTTTCAGAATTATACTTAAACTTGTAAGTATAACCATACTTACTAAAATTTAGTAAATCATGACGAATAGTCTTATCGATCTTTTGTGGTGGACCTGACCCGCGCACAACCAAGTGTACTTGATCCCTTTGTCCTTCACTTGACTCACATATACATGTGAACAAGGAATTAGTCTTAATTTTCCAAAGATGAAAAATTCTCATTCATCATACAATACAACTTGCATGATTCCAAGTTTCGATCCAATTGAAATTTGGATAATGTGAATCTTTCCTTATTTGGTAAATTATGAAACTACCACAAACGAAAGAATTAAATCCATTTTCCAATATTGATATCAATGGAATCATATAAACAACAGTTTTTCATAAATGCCATTGTAAGGAAATTTAAAATAAATAAAATCAAAACTTTTCTTTTATTTTAAAACTTGCGGAAAAACTTATCCTTACAATGCAAATGCATATGAGAAATAGGTTGTTATCTATTCCTAAGCAATATATCATAACTCTTAAGCAGTAGCTTAAAATTCTGATCATCGACTATACGATCGAAAACCATCTTCTCGATCAGAATCAGCTTACTCTTCTTTTAAGCTTCCTATACTTTCTTTGATTCTACAAAACATCAAAATGCGACCTAGTCACATCATGTATTAAGAATCTCCAAATAGGAACTTAATAGAGTTAGATAGTGGACTTACCTGAAGCAGAGTCGAACTTTTTGACTTGACCATCCTTATGATCTTTTAGATAAATAAGGCAGCTTCGTAACCAATGCCCCTTCCTATAGCAAAGAAACATATGGACTCTTTGAGAATGGTACACGGGACTATCTCAGACTTAGCCTTTTTCTTTACCATTTGGTTAACCGAGTTAACTATGGTCGATTGCTTTCCATTGGGAAAAGAAAGCTTTTATGGATTTCCAATGTAACCATTGTCAATGTCCATCGAAGTTTGGAAATCAATCTTCTAATCAAATTTCCTTTACCAGTGCTCCAAATCATTGCTGATTCAGCAATATCAAGCAAATAGGTGAGATCATTAAGGTCATGTCATGGTCTGTCATATAGTAGTCATAAAGGAACTCAATATATGACTTAGAAAGTGATTGAAGAACCTAGTCAACCACCAACTTCCTCAAGACTTTGACTCCCAACTCTCCCGGCTTGTCAATATGTGACTTCATCTCCAAGATGTGATTACATATAAACTTTTCTTTCCAATAGGGATTGAGTGACCTTGAACTATTCAAGAACTTGCGGGTTAGGGAGAATAATTGGAGGAGGTGGAGGAATTAAAGTATGATTTCCATGATCCAACCACGAGACATCATCTTCATTAGGAAAGCTTGTTCCAAGGGATATATGGGTGATATCCAACTTAGTTGATTTAAGTATTTCATATAACACCCAATATGAAATATTAAGGCTAGGACCCAAGACAATATTTTATAACTTGGAAGAGGGATGCCGTAATCCAAGCTACAAAATATTTAAAGGTAGGCGAATGACAATTCACCAATTTCCACCATGAAAAACGAAATAAATATTAGGTTTTAATTGGATTTGAAACTCCTAGATCTTTTGAGATTCATTGAACTTTTCAATGGCATGTTTAAATCTCGATTGTGCCCTCTCAGTTTTGTGACTGGGATGCCAAGGATCACAAACAAGGTGTGAATAACCATGCAAATATACTTGGTACTCTTAATTTTTATCACCTAATCGATGTGTCGGTTAACCACATACGCTCCACCGATCTATGATAAACCTTAAGCCACCTTTTCCCAACCTTGTTAAATCCAAGTTAATGTGTCGGTTAACCACACACGCTCCACTAACGACTAAAGCAAGGTGCAAAGTGTAATTTCATGGGTTAGCACCAAATTCACATTTTCCTAAGTAACTAAGATTGGGAAATTGTAAGTGTTTAGTTACTTAGTATTTATCATTATACTTTCAATGAAAGGAGAATTAGAGTCCTGTCAAACCCGTTCGGCTAACGACCCTCCACTAGTCAAGGAAGCGGTGGGTGAGAGTGGACACCCATTAAACTACCATTTTATAGGTAGTAACCTTATACCCCCATTATAGATCAGCTTCGTGAATGAGGCCTACTAACGGTAAAACTGACTTTCTTCTTATACATATATATAATTATTAACTATTAATAATAGTATAAGGGTTGAATTTTAACTTTTAAAATTCTAAGGGTTTAACTTGGAATTAAAGTATTCATGAAGGGAAACTTTACAAATTCCAAAAGTTGAGGGAAAGTTTTGCACAATTCAAAAACTTATCAATTCCATAACTTATGAGTTTAAAGTAGTTTTAATGAAAAACTCTTCAAGTTCCATAACTTGAGGACAACTTATGGAAGACTTTAAAGCATTTAAAAAATGAGACTCTTCATTTTTATAACTTATGGAAATCATATGAGTTTTAAAAATCATAAATGTGACTTTTCATATAACTTGAGGACAAGTTACAAAAACACATATTATGAACAACATTTAGATCAATTTGGATTGAAATCATATTATCACATAATTTTTCTATTAATCTAAACTAACTCATAAGAACAAGATAATTCAAATCAAACAATTTTCATGAAATTAGCCTAACCATTAAACTAATACAAAACATGAATCTATTGACAATTATCTTTGAAATTGGATTAGCATGAACATTACCACATCAAAAATAAGTTTACAAGTTCAAAAACAGCTTAGGGTAATGTTCCTAGTCCAATTCCAGCCAAAAAAACTCGAATATATGATGTCAGGGGGTCCAACTCGTCGAGTGCATGAACCAACTCGGCGAGTTGGATGAATTTGCACATGGACTCGTCGAGTCCCCTATCAAGACAGCAAAAATTCGATTTTTCCAGCTTTTTTCAGCAAATTGCATCAAGTATAATTGAAAACAAGCCTAGGCTCTGATACCACTAATGGGTTTTGAGCCTTCTAACACTCCTATGGTGTACATGCAACCCTATAAACCTTGGATCAATGTTTTCTCTAATATACATGTAAATATTCAATATTCCAAGGTTTCATCCTAACTAGCATAATATGAAGTATATACAATACAAGAATCTAGTAGAATGACATACCTTTTGATGGAGCTTGAAGTCTTGAACCTTTAACAACTTAGTGCCCTAAGTGTTTCACCTCAAATGTTTCACACAACACCAAAAACCCTTGGAATAACTTGAGAAGAAGAATACTTAAGTCCACTCTTATGAAATCGGATTTTCCCTCTTGTGTACTATACACTAGTGCCCATTTAATGAACTAGAGACCTCTTTATATAGTGTGAAGGATTAGGGTTACATTTATGTAAACCCTAATACCCATGACCTTTCATTTCCATAGGATCCATGGGTTAAACACTCCATGGGCTATCCATGAAAGCTTTGCCCAACCTAAATGAACTTGGCCCATCCTATATATATATATATATATATATATATATATATATATATATATATATATATATATGTATAAGAGTCCATATTTAATTAGTTCCTTTTTTATCACTAAGTTAATTTTAAATTAATTCTTGATCAATAAAAATTAAATAATATGATTCCATATTAATATACTACAACTTATAATATATTAATATAAATCATAAGTATCCTTTTTCTCATTTTTTCTATCTAATTGTTTCGATGCCATGCAACCCAAATGGACCATGCCAAATCGGGTCAAGTACATACCAGTTATAGTTATGGACTTAGACACTAATGCAACACTAGCATGATATGATGTTATGTGATAGTAGGTAGTAGGGGGAATAGTCCCCGTGTTACGGTCGTAATGACCGAAGGGTAGGTCGGGCACCCCAGATATGCCTGACAATATGTTTATGCTATGTTATTATGTGGTAGTGATAGGGGTGAAATAGTCTCCGTAGCTGGTTGAGATAAACCGGAGGGTAGGTCGGCACCCCAGAATTGCCAGACAGGGTAGGTCGGCACCCCAGAATTGCCAGACAGGGTAGGTCGAGCACCCCAAAATTGTCTGACAGTATGTTTGTTATGTGGTGTGTGGTATGATGGGGGAACTCACTAAGCTTCGTGCTTACGGTTTTCAGTTTTGGTTTCAGGTACTTCATTTTCAAAGGAAAGGAGTCGGCGATCGCAGCGCAATACACTATGTTTTCGACATGAGATCTTTGGGATTACACTCTGATATTCTTTTATGATATCATGCTTTGATTATTGACACTTCCTGGTTTTGACATGGGATGTTTTATGGATGTTTTTATACTATTGGTTTTATGAATTGTTAAACTAAAAACGAAAATTTTGGTCTTAAATTTAGGGATGTTAAAAGTTGGTATCATAGCCTTGGTTTGAGGGATGCGGGCACACTATCGGGTGTGTCTGAACTCAACTAAGGACTTGGTATGAAAATTTTCAAAAGTAAAATCATTTTATAAAAAGGAGTTTGAAAAGAATTTGAAAAGAGAAAAGAGCTTTGAAAAGAACAAGGTGTGTGATGCGTGCAATCAGCCAAGCTCAAGTAAGTTTTCCCCAAGATACCCATACATGTTATTTTATGATATGATATGATTATGATAATTGCATGCTAGATTAGGGCTAATGATATAGGAAGGATGCCTTATATGCCTACTGTATGTGCTTTAGATCTGCATGTTAGTACTAATTAGCCAGTGATAGGATAACCTGTTTAGGTTAT
The DNA here is from genome assembly GCF_002870075.4 of Lactuca sativa. NCBI lineage: Eukaryota > Viridiplantae > Streptophyta > Magnoliopsida > Asterales > Asteraceae > Lactuca > Lactuca sativa. The sequence goes on along the minus strand of NC_056629.2, from coordinate 38,926,101 downwards.
GTCTGATTGTATGAGCCTTTGAATTACATGCTAGTACAGATTCCTAATTCGAGGATAGAATGGTTTGATGGGAGTATGATGGTTAGATTTTACATTTTCTGAATGTTGTTTGCTTTGTTGTGGGACTCTTAGTGATGTGAGTTAGCTACTAAGTGAATATGCTAAGTCACATGGGACACATACCGGATAATCTCAGAGTGATGGACTTGACCCTATTATGCAGCTCTTGGTTGAGTCCAACCGTTCTAGGGATGGGTGCTTTACTCGAAGGATTATTTGATCTCTATTGTATGTGTCTATATTCATTAGGTCGCTAGTTCACACTATTGGGAATATTTCAGCAACTGAGGACTAGGTGTTGGGTTTTAGTATACTACAACATCCTATGGTGCACATACAACCCTAAATGCCTTGGATCGATGTTTTCTCTAGTTATACATGTAATGGTGTTTCCAAAGCATTAATCCTATAACTAGTATACAAATAATATAAACTACATAAAATACTAGTTAGAAGTTTACCTCTTTGTGTAGCTTGTAGAACTTGATGAATTTGTCCTTTAAAAGCTTAGCCCCAATAGTGTTGAAGCCTCAAATGGAATCACAACACATCATGGACAAAAGGTGGAACTTGAGAGAGAATTATATGCACCCAAAAACACCCATGAACTCAAAGAACATGCATGTGGGTGTTTTTTAGGTTAAGAACATGTATTTATATGTTGGATTTCAAGGGTCGCGGGTATAACCCAAAACCATACCCATGGGTTTATGATCTATGGTTCATGTGGCCCAACTCTTTATGTATCCATACATAAACTTGGTCCAACATGGATCATAGGCCCAACACATATAAATATAAATATAATTAATTACCATAATTAGTCCCCATAGATTTAATATGTCTCTTTTGATCACTAAATTAATTCTTGATTAACACTAATTAAAACATATGATTTCATATTAATATATTATAACATATAATATATTAATAAATCATAGATATAATCTTCTCTCAAGAATCCATCCTAACAAATTGTCCTGATGATATGCAACCCAAATGGACCATGCTACTCTCGGGTCAAGTACATACCAATTATAGTTATGGGCTTAGACACCTAATACAACACTAGGTGGGTTCGGGAACCTAGGAAAGCCTAGGATATGCTACATTGGGTTAGTAGTGAGGTTTAGTGAGACTTGGGTGCATCAGTTTGAGGAAGTGACTTGGAGGATTCGGGAGGATTGTTGAGGAAAGTATGGATAGGTGTGGAAGGTAGTATTGGATCAGTAATACTAAAAGCACAAGATCCATACTCGAATATGTGAGAGTCTTGGAGAATATGAGAAGCTTTGGGGAGGAGTTTGTGACCCAGTTTGGGGACAAAGGATGTTCCAGCTGTTGTAGCTCAGCCATTGGCAAGTGAGCTGGTGGGCGTGACAGGGTGTCAGACCATGAAGGATATGACTTCCAAGAGTTTGTAGATGCGAGATCGATTTGAAGCACCCTGGGAAGAGAGGATCATTCTAGGTGCGTATAGTAGAGGGTCTTGGGAAGAGACCCATGGCTTCTGATCATCAGGTGAAAGGCCAGCAGGGTCGGAGTCAGGGCAGCACATACGGGAAAATGCGCAAGGTAGTTTGTCGCTCCAAGGGTTTACGCCACTACAAGTGTGGCAGGGTTGATCATGTCAGCAGAGATTGCTCTCGGGGGATAAGCCCATTATGTTTTCACTGCAGACAGGTGGGCCACAAGAAGGCCGACTATCCGAGGAGGAAGTGGAGGAGCAGTGAAGGCGCCTACTATGGCTATTTTTCAAAACTCTGATGGTCGAGGTATCTCAGGAGGAGGTGACCAGGAATCTTTCAGATAATTGCGGATTGTTATTTTCTGCTACTTCTAAGTGGATACCGAGAATTGTACCACTTTGGAATTCTGATTGAGTTAGGACAAGTTAGATCTCGGGTCGGTTCTCTGCCATTGTTTGGGTTATCAAGGATTGTTATATGCCATTTGCATGCCAAAAAGTCCTTGATGAACCTGCAGAGGGACATATCTTGCGAAATGGGTTCTGCGTGTACCGTTATCATTCTAGATCTTTATTAGGATCTATGCAGGAGTATTATTTAGAGGATATTGGGTGAGGGTTAGAGCGATAGTTCTCAGTGAAGTCAGAGTTCCATGGTTATATCATTTGTTCGGGTATGGTTGACAATTGCTAATGGAAGAACGTTGAAGTTCAATGCACTACCGTTGCTAGGAAAGGATTGGTATCATGATGACAGTGGAGTTAGTTGCGGGCGTTAGATGCATAAGTGGTTGGTCATTGGATGTTCAAGAAAATTGTATTTTCGTATGGGCTATGTTCGGTTAGATTTCAGTGGTGCTACAAGATTGGAAGTGGGAACGATGACTCGTTAGCTAGGGTGAAGATTAAGGCCTCCATTTTTTAGCATGGGAAGTGGATTGAGGTGTCAGACTGGACCAGATTTCAAGAGTACTCTTCAGGATTTCAGAGGATGGGCGATCTTAAGGTTTGCCTGGTAATTGATCGTTAGTATAGGTAAGCTTAGATTGTCGACAATAGACTGGTAGGAAGTAAGAAGGATTAGGAATCCTTCAATTCTCGCGTACCATGAAGACTTAGTCGAATCTAAGTGGGGGAGAATCGATCAGGTACTCAGGAACAGAAATAGGTGTGAAACTAGGATGAGTTTCGCATCCTCTACAGGGGGAAAGGCGGTCGAATGGCGGTCTAGGGTGAGAATTGGGTGAGTTGGGAGTTCTGAAAACGTTCCAATGTTTGGTTCATGCTTTTCCTTGGCATCAGGCAACAGGTTTTGGGAACCATGTCAGGGCTCCAGTTAAGACTCAAGTTCAGTTGAGTGTTAGCTCGAGTGCGTGTTCGACCCAATATGGAAAGTGTTGTAAGACTACGGGGGTAGCCGTAGCATTCATTAATAGTCAGATAGTGTGGGAAGTGTTGTAAGACTACAGGTGTAGCTGTAGCTTTCACTAATAGTCAGTTAGCATGGAAAGTGTTGTAAGACTGCGGGGGTAGCCGTAACATTCACTAGCGGTCAGATAGTGCTAGAATGTTGTAGGTCTGCGGGTGTAGTCATAGCATTCATGAGGTTGTCAGATAGTGATAGAGTGTTGTGAGTCTGCGGGTGTAGCCGTAGCATTCACTAGGTTTGTAGATGGCATGAGCGTGTTGTTAGAAGGCCGAAGGAACAGTAATACCCACTAGTTCGGGTGTAGCAGTGAGGATATGGAAATCCAAGGATTGGATTATGGAATTAACCAGATAGATTAGATCTGGTTGAGCCAGTGATAAGACTGTAGGAACGCCACTACAAATATAAGATCATGGAAGTAATGGACTGCGTAAGGTTGTTTGTGATATAAGGCTACCATCGGTCAGGTAGAAATCACTATTAGCCTTGGATTTAGTGATGTTAGGATTCGACGCATGGACCCAATCAGTTAGATCATAAAGTTGTTAGAGTGGTAATGACATTATAACTAGTGGCAACTAGTTCCAAAGAAGGATTTTGTCCAGAAGTTATGTGAGATGACTAAGTGGGAGTCCTTTAGCTCCGCAGCCGGTCCAGAACCCGATATTTCAGATGAATGACGAATGAATTGAGACCAGGAAGGTCTCGGTAGATTTGGAAAGCACCCATGTAGTAGCGTGCTGTTTTGGGAAGTTTCAACATTTGGGCAGTATTAGTATTTGTGTTTTGGGTTGCAAATACGGGTATAATAACATATTGCTTTGGTTATGCTAAGTCACTCACAATGGGATTAAATAATCTCAGAGTGGTCGATTTGATCCTGTTACGCAACTCTCGTATGAGTCTAACCGTTGCGGGGATAGATCTTCTACTCAAAGGATTATTTGATCCTTCTGTCAAGAATAAGTGCTCTATAGTTGACTAGGGTCAGTGACTTTTTTTCTAATTGTAGCATCAGAATAGTCAAGGCTGAAAGTGTGCATGTGGTCGGTCACTTGAGGAAGATTAAGCTTGGTAAAGCTCAACATGGGTGGTCTGCCAAGGAGTCAGACCATCTCGAGATTACAGATTTCAGACTGAGTAGATGTGATTGTGTTGCAAGGGGTTCGTTCATTTTCGGGTTTTAGAACCTTGCGGCGGATGATCTGGATTGCCCTGGGAAGGCTAGGGTGTGCCCAGGATTGTGGCCATGTTACTTGAGTGGTTGGGCATCTAAGGAATGGTAAGGAATGATTTCGAGGACAAAATCTAATTTAAGTGGGGGAGACTTGTAACTCTCTGTTTATTAAATAAATTAATTAATTAATGAATGAATGTATAGTAGCCCTAAACTCAATAATTATATAGCAAGTTGTTGGTCTCGATGAGCTAATTGTCATAATTTTAGAGATTGGGGGGTTAAAAGTGTAAAATCCGGATTCATGTTGTAAATATTTATGAAGACATGGACTCTATGGTAATTATTGGGACATAAGTTGAAAAGAATGAGAGGAGGATGGACTAAAAATGTTAACATGGTTGATGTTTGATTATTTGACCTAAATTGAAATGAATTTAGAATGCTAAGGGCTAAAGAGTAAATTTTGAACTTAATTTGTAAAGGATTTTAGAAGATGGGGTTTAGAGGGTAATTATGGGATCTGTTTCGAAATGATTTCTGGAGGGAGGACCATTTTTTCCATTATAGCAATAAGTTTGTAGGGCTCGGGTATATAACTCATACAAACCCTGACCGTAAATAGATGAACAACCGTCACCTCCCCCTTATGCCTCCCTCACCAGTGCCGCCATCACCCCCATTTTCCGATCAACGAAAGGCCGCCAGCGACCACAGAACTGTCGTCGTCCCTCTATGTATTCTTCTTCTTCTTCTACCTTCTGGCGCCGTCCGTAGAAGCTTCATGACAGTCGTCGGAGCTACTCTGACCACCTTTCGCTGTGAGCCATTGCCTATCTCCAGGACCGTCGTATGCCACCAAGAAGGATGAGTGTGTTCGATGTTCCGTCATCGGGTGTGTGTTCGTTGCTGTTGAGGTCATAAAACACCATCCATCATCATCGCAGGTGCTGCTGACAAGGCCAAGGGCGCTGAAGTTTATGTTGTGGCTATGTGCTGCCACTCTCGGACATGTTTCCTCCGTCCCATCCGCCTAGTTGTAGCCGACGTCGCCGCTGCAGCTGTTTTGTCGGTCTTTTCGTCGCACCGCCGTCTGCTGCCACTTTTCGTCGCCACCAGCCACCATAGGAAGTATTTGTGGACGTGTTTTGCCATGTGTTTAGGTGTTTTGATGTAGTAGGTTGTATGTATTGCTTTAGCCGGAAAACCAAGAAAGCCACCGCCACCACCGTGAGGTAGTGGCTGCCACCATGTACCACCGCCGGCCACTACTAGGGTGGCGCTGTGTATGTGTGTCTGTGTGTTTCTATTAGTGTGTGTGTGTGTGAGTTATTTGGGTTTTTGCTCTGTAATATTGTAACTGATGCTAGAATAATAAAAGAAACTCGTAACTACCACCGTGAAGTGGTGGCCGCCGCCGTGAGTCGCCGTTGACCACCATTGCCCGAGGTGGTAGTGGGTGGTGCCCGCCTTATGAAACCCTAATGGGCCTTATGAGAACCTAGTGGGCCTAATAAATCCCTAATTGATCTAAGAAGTTAGTTTTGGGCCTATTAGGCTATGATTGGGTTGGAAACCCTAATTAGGGTTTAGAAAACCCTTTTGGACTGTCGAGACTGGCATTTTGGATGACCGGATTGGGATTGTGTATTAAGCCTGACCACATTACATGATTGACCCAGTAGATTGATGGACTTAATGGATTAAGTCCTTAATAGGTTAAGTGAGAAACACTTAACCCTAATCGTCATTATATGTGAAAACCCTAATTTCACTTGGGCTTTGAGTTGGGCCTTTCTATTGAGCTTTGATGATTGGGCCAATAATGGGCCATCCAAGAACAATCATATGGACTAGAATAATTGGATAGGCTTTAGGGTAAGGCCCATGTGAGGGTTTGGGCATAATTTGGAAAATTGGGCCATAGGTGGGCCATAATTGGGCCATTAGAAATGCCAAATGTTTGGACTGAACTAAATGATTGGGCCTTAGAATAAGACCATGTCAAGGTTTGGGCCCAATTTGGAAAATTGGGCCATATGTTGGGCTTTGACTCAAAGTTGGCTTTTGGGCCTTTGGATTGGACCTTGGGCTTGAATCAAGCTAAGATAGGGGTAAATCAATATTTTACCCCAAGCATGGGCTTATAGGTATATGTTGGAACCCAATTGATGATTGGGGGTTATTTTGATGATTGACAGTTCGAGAACCTGTCATCCAGCAGCTAGAGAATTATCTATGGGACTTCAGCAGTATGATGTGAGTTACCTTCCAGTAGAAGTGGGTCTAAGGCACCATGTCCGACACACTAGTAAGAGTTATAGTAGAGGTAATTGTCTTCGTGATAATTATTCGGTATGCTGTTGTGGTTATGTGCTAGCATGATATGATGTTATGTGATAGTAGGTAGTATGGGGAATAGTCCCCGTGTTACGGTCATAAGGACCGAAGGGTAGGTCGGCCACCTAGATATGTCTGACAGTATGCTTATGCTATGTTATTATGTGGTTGTGGTAGGGGTGAAATAGTCCCCGTAGCCGATTGAGATAAACCCGAGGGTAGGTCGGCACCCCAGAATTGCCAGACAGGATAGGTCGGCACCCCAGAATTGTCAGACAGGATAGGTCGGGCACCCTAGAATTGCCCGACAGTATGTTTGTTATATGGTATGTGGTATGATAGGGGAACTCACTAAGCTTCGTGCTTACGGTTTTCAGTTTTGGTTTTAGGTACTTCGTTTTCAAAGGAAAGGAGCTGGCGATCGTAGCGCATCACACTATGTTTTCCGCACATGAGATTTTGGGATTATACTCTGATATTGTTTTATGATATCATGCTTTGATTATTGACACTTTGGTTTCGACATGGGATGTTTTATGGATGTTTTTATACTGTTGGTTTTATGAATTATTAAACTAAAAACGAAATTTTTGGTCTTGAATTTTGGGATATTACATTATAAGTCAACACCAAATTACCGAGGGGCCCAAAGATAATATTTTTCCAGTTAGGGCAAATGGAACGAATAAACCTCGACTTATATTCTTGTATCTTTTACTCACCAAATCATGCACAACATACATTTTATAACATCAAGTTACTGATGCATTTACACATTACCAATGTACAACTGAATTGTAAGTTACAACTCATATATCTTCGTTTCAAGAATATAAGATATTATCATCTCATAATTACTCGTGATAAAATCCATGAAGTAATTCTCTGAGCGTGGGTTTATCCAATACTCACTACTAGAAAAACAGCCTTTTACGACGCTCATTGCGCGTCGTAAAAGGCTCAGACGACGTGCAAATACGCGTCAAGGAAGGCCCTGTCATAAAGAGAGACGACGCGCTTTTGCACGTCATCTATAGACGAAGCGCATTTAAGATGCTCATTTATGACGCGCAATTATGACGCTCGTTTACGACACGCAATGCGTATCAAGGAAGGCCAAGTCATAAAGGAAGACGACACGCATTCGCGTGTCGTAACCTGACGACGCGCGTGTTAATGACACGCAATGCGTATCAAGAAAACCCCTGTCAAGAAAGGCCATGTGATAAATGAAGATGACACACATTTTTGCGTATCATAATTTTAAATGTTTAAAAAAAATATTATTAATAGATTTACTTATTTTCAAATTAAATTTGTATTTAATGTTTCATAATAGAAAATAAAATATCATATACAAAAAATAGAATCCATTGCATATATTTAATGTCATGCAAATAATCGTTCCATGGAAAGATAAAACAAATCAATAGAAGTTGTAACAAAAATTTACAAACAAATTAGATACAAAAAATACAATCCATTGCCCCTTTGCTTATTCAAGATCAACCTGCAAGTAGCTAACTAATCTATACAAATTCACCCTTGTTTCTAATCATTTTCTTAAATACTTTACAAGCATAATTCATCCATAGTACCTGAACTATAGTTGCAGCCTTGTTTCTTCTTCTTCTGAACTCATCTCTTGCAACCGTTGCTCTAAGCCTAGTCTGAATACATACAACAGCTCCTTGTCAATTATGTGAAAAATACAACCGGAGAGTGGCCTACCTTCATAATAGGTGTTGTCTAGGATCAACAATGTTGCCAAACTAGTAAGCATAATACAAGTACAAAGATAAAATACAACAAAAAAGTTGAGTAATTTTACAAAACATTCCTTCAAGCTGTTATAAAGATTAATGACTTTACCTGAATAGTAGCATCTATTGTTGAAGATGCAACATGAAGCATAGGATTTGTATAGTCCCTGAATAAATATAAAGCTTATTAGGTTAGAGGCAAACCCATCCCTACAAGCATGAGGGCAACCTGGTCAAAACAACCAAAGGCAGAGTCAGCAATATCATTATTATATAAATAAAAAGAAAACAATAGACTTAAGATATATCAATAAGTCATAGATACATTTGCAGTTATAGATTTATATGAAATTCAGATTAATAAAAATGAGGGTGTAATTTAAATCCAAATATTAATATTTAAAATATGCAACTTAAATCTCATCAGATAAACAACACTGGAAAGCTACAACGCCTCTATTTTCATTTGATTAACCCACATAAACATCCTTAGTTGTCTAAGTAAAATCCATTTGAATTTCGGTAAGGTAATCATCAATCAAATCAACACCAAAATACCATTCTTGAAATAACTACAAGATCCACTAGTACCTATTTACCTCCCATGAAGGAAATTGCAAAACATATAGGAAATTTCAAGCTATTACTAGATATCAACAAATATTTAAAGTTTTAAACAGAGAAAAAACAGTTTCTTGACATGGTTGTTTATGGATCTCCAAAAATTAGCAACAACAATGTACTAAAATTTAAAATTCCTATACGACTGGATCTAGTATCATCAACATACATCTTATCTAAAGTGTTTCAACTAGAAATGATGGGCATGGGCTTGTTCCAAATGATACTTTTTGAAACCAATAAAACAAGCCATCCACTTTCCCCTTTCTAAGGGTTGAATTTCAAACTCATTACTAGAAGAAACATCAAAGGTAAATGCACTATATAGTCTATACATAAGCGATAGATATCATTAACTTTTGTTCATCATTCTAACTGTACGCTAGAAGGAGTATGTACGATGCTAACTGATATATAAAATTAAACAAACATAAGTACATAACCTTTGTAGGTGTTTTAGTCCTGGGTGTCAGGTTCACTATTGGGGTAGGTGTATCTGTGTTGGTTAATACCCAGGCAGATAGATCGGGCAGTTGTGATTCATCAGTTCCAAAAGTGGCAATTGGGCTGTGGCAACTAGATACCACCTGATTATACAAAATTAAAATCAAAATGAAATGTTAATTGGTGTCAAGTGGATAAAATGATTATTAGAATATATAGTAAGTGAATTACTTACTTGATGTGATGTTAGGGCATAAAGCAACAAGCGTTATTGTTAGGGTTTTAGGGAATACATTGCATATCATTCCAATACCACTGTTACTTATGCTAGACCTGTAATTAACAGAAACCTATACAATCAGTGAATGAAAAAAAGATTGATACACTAATGGAGAGAGTGGTGGAGCATAGAACAAAGCTTGCAAGGTTAACATTCTTGTCTATTGTGAGAAGACGATTGCTTTCTCCTTTACAGGTGCATTTCCTGAAATACCAGTGGGGTTTGAAATGGATAAGATGATTAAACAAAAGTAGAGTAGCTGATAATAGTTTAGTAATTAGTAGTTTGATTTATTAAGGCTCTACTGGTGCACAGAACTTTGCTCCCGCATAAACAGCTGCTGCTCCCAACTCTTCTTCTATCCTCAGAAGCTTCAGTTTTCAAATTAAAATTATAAATATATTCAAGTAACTCATTTACATAAATACAAGTCAAGATGAATTTGATTACATGGTTGTATTTTGCAAGTCGTTCAAAACAACAAGGAGCTCCAGTTTTAATCTGACCATGTTTCACACACAAACTACCATAATAAATATCATTTATAAGTTATAACATAACAAAACACTACCTCAAAATCTGCTAAAAATATTAATTAATATTATTAGTTTATTACCATTGACAAGCCAACTGAAAGATTTACAATAAAAGTATTCTCTGTTTCGCCTCTTTTATAGCTGGCCATCACACCCCATACAGCACGCTTCGATGCTTTCTGTAACCGACCAAACCCTACTTGGGTGGAGGAAAGGTCACTGGAGATAAACTCACCTACAAAATCATAAAAGAAATTTTGCTAGATGATTCCAAAAAAATGTCTCAACAATTCGTCCAAGGCTGGAATGGAATCCCCCAAGGCTGGAATTCCATCTTTGGAATGGGAATTCAAGGAAGTGAGCTTAATTGTAGCTCAGAGCAGCTTCCCAATTGCTACTTTAACCCCAATTGTGAGAATTCAATGGAACAAAGAGATATCTTTGAGTCTGCTTTGAGTTCAATTGTCTCTTCTCCGGCCAATTCCCACCCCGGAATCCCAATTCCAGGCGGTGGTAATGGTGGTGAGAGCATTGTTCTCAGGGAATTGATTGGAAGGCTAGGAAGTATATGCAATTCCGGGGAGATTTCACCCCAATCCCTCATTAATGGAAACAACAGCACCAACAATTCGTTTTATAACAGTCTTTTAAATTCACCACAATTAGTGAAATATTTAAAAATATAATCGCAATTCACAAAACCCATCTCACGTTTCTTTTTCTTTTTTGACAAATTCAGGTCAGAAGAGAGAAAATTAGTGAGAGGATGAAGTTCCTTCAAGATCTTGTCCCTGGTTGTAACAAGGTAAACATAAAAAATGGCTCAAAAAGCTTCAGTTTTTATCATCTTTCTTCACTTCTTGAATGTAACTTGAGATGGGTTTTTTTCATTTTATAGGTCACAGGAAATCAAGTCAAGAAAGAAGGCCTACTTTGTATTTGGGAATGGTCAAAAGGGTTGAGATCTCTGCATTTTGACCTGAAAGCGTCAGCCAATATTTTATTCCTTACCACTTTATTAAAATTGATATCAATTTCATTCTTTTTTGTGTGAAACGCCTGCTCAGCTTTATGGGATTTATCATCATATTTACGATTAAGCCGAGCAAGCATTTCTGCTCTTTCCTTCTCATACTCAACTTTTAGCTTCACCTTCTACACAAACACAAAAACAGACACCAACAAGCATTAAATATTAATTACTACACCAAAAAAAAAAGTTAAGTAAAGGTAGTCAAATGGGATAGATAATACTCACAGTAGCTTCATAAAAATTATTAACAGTATTCTTCAGTTCACTTAATTTTTCCAACTCAGCTTGAAGTGGATCAGTAGAAGATGGCAGCATCCGTGTGGGCCCGAACCCACGGTTATGACTTTCAAATTCTAGAAGATGATTAAACAGGTTTGGCCAAGATTGTGTAGTAATGTGATTTGGGTCATCTGCAGTAGTCTCTAAACTTGAGGAGGTGCTTCATTATGCTGTTGTTCAGCCTCAGTAGTAATCTGATTCTGATCACCATCATCAACTTTTTCAGCATCCTTTTTAGTTTGCAGATTATCTTGAATTGGAGACACTAAAGGCTGAACTGGAGGCAGAGGTGCAACTTTCTGTTGTGATGCAGGTGCAGGAGGTAAGTATAGGTGTGAGTTATTATTATTATTATTATTATTATTATTATTATTATTATTATTATTATTATTATTATTATTATTATTATATCTGAGAGGAGTTTAGAGAGAATAACCATTATGAGTTATGGGTTGATGAGCCTATGTGTATCTCAATAAGCTCGGAAACTCTTCACTTTTGGTTCAATCCTTTTTAGTGCTTGATGAGATTATAAACTACGTACAGTCGTTACAGAGACAAGTTGAGGTAATTAAAGATTAATCTAGTACTTAACTTTTTTTTGTAAAAATACCAAAATATGTTGATTTTTTCTTTCAACTAAATTGGGATCTCTTTGGTTGTAGTTCTTGTCAATGAAATTAGCAACTATATCCAAAGAAGTAAGCCTTTTTCAACTGTTTTTATCAATTCTTTCACATATTAAAAGGGTTTTTACCTGATTTTGATTTGAATAATGACAAATGCAATACCAGTATGTTCGTGTGGTGAAAGCTAGGGATTTACCTGCAGTTGTGAACCTTATGCTGAAGTTCGTCTTGGAAACTACAAGGGTAAAACTCATCATTTTGAAAAGAAATCTAACCCTGAATGGAACCAAGTGTTTGACTTCTCCAGAGAGAGGATTCAAGCCACTATGCTTGAAGTCACTATAAAAGATAAAGAATATGTGAAGGATAAAAGGCAAAAAGTAATCAATTAAAAATAAAGAATATTATAGGACCAAAAAAAGAAGACATGAACACAATAAAAAATAGAAATATTAATAAAATAAAATGCCAACCTTGTAGTTTAAGGAAAATGTTTGACATGATAATCCCCTGGTGCATCTGGCCATTTCTTTGCATCTAGTTCTGTTACTAAACTGCCCTCAAGATTCATAATAACAACCTAAAAACATTAAAATTTAACATTAATATTATCACTATGGTAAAGAGCTTGTGGGGAATAATATTAACATAAATCACATAATCATCATAAAGAAATACATGAATACCAATGACTTATCACTCTACTTAAACCACGTGGCTATTGTACAGACAATAATAATAATAATAATAATAATACTATAAAATAAAAATAAATAAAAAGTTCAGTATGTATCGCCCAATAAGAAGAACTGATGAAATATGTTCTAGATTTCCTTGAAAAACGAATGAGAAAACCATTAAAAGAATGACAATATTGTAATTTTTTTCCATAATTACGTTTTGCTGAAGAAAAACAAACCAGATTGACAGCATCAAACCTAGAAACATAGCATGGTAACCCTAAACATATCAATTTCAGTGTTAGTCTTCAACTTCAACTGGGAGAAAGACGTTGAATGGTATAAGGTACAATTGGTGAAACAAATTTCATGGACAACTACCTTCAGGCATAATTTCAACTTTTTAGTGCAAAAACAAAAACACAAAGCCAGAACAACAAATTAAGATTCAATTTGATACACTCAATTTAAGAAGACAACGATGCTATATAAGTAGAGTATACTCACCCGTAGGAGCGGGAATTTTTCAAAACTGACCCAACTCTCCTTATTCGCGAAAACACCAAACAAATCTTTAAAATCAACTCAGCATCTTTAGGAAGCTTGGTTTTCTTATGGTTGGTGGTTCTTCCGGTGGCTCTCTCTCCGATGATCACCAAAGCTGGTAAAAGAATGTTTCCTAAGAGTCACAAGCAGCAAAGGAGGCAGATGGAGAGAGAAGGATGGCGGCAGAGGGCAAAGTAGACGAGGATGGAGAAAAATTAGGTCTCCATTAGGAGGAAGTGGATGGAGATGGAGTCGAGGTAGGGTTTGTGGAGGCATCGCAGTCGACAATAAATCGGTTAATTGAAGAGCAATCAAAAGGAATGGGTAATAACCCCCAAATTGGAAGCAGCTGAATTTAGGAGAGGGGGGAAGAGGTGAACGGAGGTCACCGGTGGGAAGAAGCGAGCAGAGATGAGCGGAAGTGAGCCGGATGTAGCGAACCTGTAGAGAGCATCCTTTTAAAAAAGCCCTAGATCTCCTATGAACTTGTAGTTAGCGCGCGTTCATTTTAAGAATCATAAAGCGACATTTCTGGACGACACGCTTTTTTTTAATGGTGCCCTCCGTGTTTTTATTTTTATTTTTCTGACACTAATTTTAGGTTACGCAAAAATGCGTATCGTAAATCCTTCACGTTTTTTGGGAGATGACATTATTTTTAGGGCATGCACTTTTGCGTATCATAAATCGCCGCGTGTCATGGTTTGCGCATCATTAAAGGTCTATATTCTAGTAGTGACTTAAAATCTACATTACTAAGTACTCAAGAACATTGCATCAAAACTATTGCTATGTCTAAAACTCTTTAGATAATCTATAATCCAGTTCATGATAGCCTTAGTTCACTACTTACTACTAAAAGTACGAACGACTATGGAATTTCGAATAATCAAATTATTCAAGAAGTAAAACATACAAAGTGAAATAATAATAACCTAATTAACTATGGTCTCAAAACTATTTAATATAAATAAAACTCTTATTATTTAATCACCATAATAATTAAGACTTTATTCATTGTATAATGTTTCGAGTAATCAATTGACCACTTGAATTAAACATCAATCATGTCATGTTATGAACATGTATACTATGTCTCTTTATGGTTCTTCCTTTGTGAAAAAATCAACTGGACACTATTCCACTGATGCTCATTTCACAATTCCAAATTCTTGTCACTATTAAAACTTGTTAGAATTCCAACCTTACATGCATTGTCCTTCTGTGATGTCGAAGCTTCAAAGTCACAGAGACTTACCCAGCGATATTACAGAATGTTCCATTGGAACTTTGTTACTAAAACAATTCCATGGTAATGAAGTCCCAAATTCAAGGTACACTCCTTGAATGCCTTTCTTGCATTGAAGTTTCCAACTTACATGTAGATTTTAATAATTAATTATCACTATGGAAACATTTCCATATTCCCACATGACCATCAATTTTGACCAATAATCATTCCAATCTAAAACAAGTCACTATGGTCCTTCCAACCAATACCATACTTCCATCTGTCTAACAGCAACCAATCCTTTGGTATGACCTTAGAACTTTCTTGACAGTTGTTTGACAACTTTAGTCACACAAAGTTCTAGTCCTTTTCCCTTTAGTGGGAATTTCCATTTCAGCAGCCCAATCATTTGTTTCACTGTCAGCAGATTGAGGTCAGTTGGCTCTCTATGTTGTAGGAAACTAGGATATGTTATGTACTTGTAGTCTTTATGACTCCTATTGTATGAGTTATATGCATGTATGTGTTGGATTTTAGTATACTACAACATCCTATGGTGCACATACAACCCTAAATACCTTGGATCTATGTTTTCTCTATTATGCCTGCAAATATGAAGTTTCCAAGATATTACCCTATACTAGCATACAAATATCATATACTTGGGTAATAAAATAGATATAATACATACCTTTTTTGATGTAACTTGTCTTCATGAAACTTGAGTGCCTAGTGCCCCAAGTGTGACACCTCCAATGGTTCACATAACACCATGAACACTTGGAATAACCTTGAGAATAAGGATACTTTGGTTCTCTCTAGTGAAATCAGCATTGCCCTTTTGTGTACACACACTAGTGCCAATTTCACCAACCAATGACATCTTTATATAGTGTGGAGATTAGGTTTAAACCCATGACCTTTCATTTCATATGATCCATGGGTTAAACACTCCATGGACTATCCATGAAGCTTAGCCCAACCTAAATGAACTTGGCCCACCACACATATATATCTAAGAGTCCATACTTAATTAGTTCATTTTGATCACTTATTAATTATAAATTAATTCTTGATCAATACTAATTAAATAATATGACTAATATATTAGAAATTATAATATATTAATATAAATCACTAGTATCCTTTTTCCTCATCTTGTCAATCCAATTGTCCCGATGCCATGTAACCCAAATGGATCGTGTCGGGTTGGGTCAAGTATTACTAATTATAGTTATGGACTTAGACATTAATCCAACAGTCTCCCACTTGGATAAGTCTAAAACTATTATTACGTATGACTTCAAGAACCAACTGGCAATCATAGCTCTCAATAGCTTTTGTCGAACTTTGACCTTTGTCAATGGCTTATCCATTAGATAAGGGATCATATATTCCTCCATTCTAGATATCATATGGACTAAGACATGGATTAAAATCATTCTCTCTATCCATTTTTGGATCCCGATTTCCGATTCATGACGACTGACTGATTAAACATATCAAATCAGTCCTGGTTTGGCCAAGCACTCACATGTATCATCATTAAATCATCGAGGGGCCCACGGATATCGCTTTTATCCCGAAGGTAAAAGGAATGGATAAACTTCGACTCATATGGCTTGTTCTACTACTTGTTGAATCATACATAAAGGCACGTTTTATAACATCGAGTTATCGAATGCGTTTTCATGCAATCAATGTACAACCAACTCATAGTAACAACTCATATCTCTTGGTTTGAAGAATATAAGATATTATCGTCTCATGATCACTCGTGATAAAATCCATGAAGTGATTCCAATGAGCGCATGTTGAATCTAATACTTAGAACTTATGAGCACTCATGAGTGTTGTAGCATAACTTTGTCCACCAACTTGGACCTCTACAATCCAACCCATGACAGTCTTGATTCATATCTACTTCCAGCATATGACCGACTGTGGATGGTTTGAATAACTTAGTCATTCCGGAAGAATAACCTAGTTTATTCTGGAAGTCAAAACATGAAAAATGAAACACAAGAATAATTGAATCTAATATGGTATCAAAACCTATGAATATAAATAAAACACCTTTTATTTATCACCATACTGATTACTCATTATTCATTGTTTCGGTTTTATCAACTTTATACTTGAATTAAAAACACTAGTTGTCCCATGCTCCAAGCATGTACACTATGTTTTTTCTAAACAATAGCTTTTCCATACACCAAGTATGCACTCTATGTTTGTCTATGATCCTTACTTTGTGAAATAAACCAATTGACCAAACTTTCAATGATTCTAATTTCACTCTCCCGAATTCATATGGCAAATGCAGGAATTCCAAATTCATGCCATTTTACCGAAATCTGTTAGATTCTAAACTTATATGCAATGATTCTCTTGTAATGATTATGCACAAAGTCACAAAGACTTGACAACAAACATTACAGAGCATTCCAAAGGAGATCAACTCCTTGGAAACATCCTTCTTGCATTAAGTTTCCTAATCTTACACAGATTTATTGAACAACTTCCACCAATGGGATCATTTCCACATTCCCCTTTTGACTATCACTTCTGAACTAGAGTTGCCTCTTTTCAGAATATGTCAATATGGTCCTTCCAACAATTAACACTATACTTCCAACTGTCCCTGAGCAACCAATCTTTGGTAAACCTTAGATTGTCCTTGACAATTGCTTAATCCTTTTAGTCATATCCAATTCTAGACCTTTTCCCTTCTTAATGCCCCAAGCATTTGGAAAATTTTAGAAAGGATGAATATAGCACATGTAACCGATCCTATATCCGAAGCATATGGAACACGATTCATGATGTCTCACATAAAGACTAAACCAGTCTTTTGCTATAATATTTCCATTTCAATTTGCCAAATTCTCATAATTCAGATTATGAAAAGGGATGCCGTAATCATAATCGAATTTTAGAACGCAAATAATGAACCCATATATAGAATTTCCTTATGAAATTCATATATAATCTTGACTAAATTTGATTAAAATCTTAACCTAAGCTTTTAGAATTGAAACGAAGTATAATTTCCACTCCCTTGGTTAAAGCAAAACACCTTTTTTTCAACGAATTGAAACTTTTGTTTTCTATAATTAACAATCCTAACTTGCAACACTTATCATAGTTATCATGCTCCCACTAAAATGATGATTATTAGCATAGCACTTATGCTCCCACTAGCTTTGACATGTACTCAGAAATTAGCTGGACTTCTAGAAATCAATACTTTATTGACTTTCTTACCAAAGTTCAGATTTCTGATACTATATTGCTTTGATAAGACTTTATTAAAATCATACACCTTTCATTAGATAGATCACATGTGTGTCTAAACAATTTAAGAACTATGAAAAGGGATGTCGTAATCATAGTCTCAATTGTTTAGACCTTTGCCACTTCTCACAAGTCCAGGTTAGTGTGCCGATTAACCACACACGCTCCACTAACGACTTTGAGAATGTAAATATCACAATTGCTATCTAGATAAAATCTACTTAGTGAAAGTGTTTCCTCACCATCATTTTCATGAATCGGAGAGAAACCTTATGACACTTAGATTTAATGGTGTATGTGTTCTTATCCATGTGAATTGTCAAAACCATAGTCACAAGACAAGGATAATGACAAATCCAAACTCATATGGGCTGAACTCAATATTAAGTTCTTGCCATCTGGCAGCTCAAGGGCCTACCATTGCTTCCAAGTTGTTGTGCAACCAATTGAGAACTCTAAGAACTCATATGCAAAGCCAACTTTAATTGGAATGGGCACATAATATGCCAACATGATAAGTTATAAACCTCAAGTCGTGTGCTAGTGAAGAACTTCAGATTTTATTCTTGATTCGTTCTTGAGACTTTCAAGACCTTTAAGACTTCCACTGTCCTCTTGACATATAAGACTTTCTTGTCAGATATTCAAGAGACAGTGCAGATTCTAATCAAGACAAACACTTCACACAATTGGCCTTAGTTGGTCTTTGTTTTGTCCAAAACATCACAACTTACCAATTTCAAATGTACAAGAGTAGAAAACTTTGATTCTTACATTTGACAAGTGTTTTAAACCTTCTTTAAGACATGTCACTCAAGTTACAATCTCAAAGTGTGACTCTAAGAATTGTTTTGGAATGAAATATGACTCATCTTCTTGATTTAACCACTTCAACAATTCATAGCTCCTCTTCTTAGCTATCAGAATGCACTTAGAGGATGAATTGCGATAAGGTCTCTTAATCATTAAGATGATCATATGACATCATACTAAAGTACTCTCCCATATTTTCAGATTTGAGAAACTTTTATCCTTCTGCCTAATTTGATTATTCTTATTTGCTCTGCCATACATTGGAACCTTTTCCAATGTCTCAGAATTACACTTAGGCTTGTAAGCATAACCATATTTACTGAGCTTTAGTAAATTATGAAGAATAATCTTATCGATCTTTTGTGGTGGACTTTGGCCAGTGCACAAGAATGTGTACTCGATCCCTTAGTCCTTCACTTGACTCACATATACATGTGAACAAGGAACTAGTCTTAATATTCCAAAGATGAAAAATTCTCATACATCATGCTATACAACTTGCATGATTCCAAGTTTCGGTCCAATTGAAACTTGGGTGATGATGATCTTTTCTTATTTGGTAAATTTAGACATTACCACAAATGAAAGAATCAATTTCATATTTCCACTCTTGCTATTAATGGAATCATATAAGCAACAATTTTTTTCCTCAAATGCCATTATAAGGATATTTTAAAATAAATAAAATCATCATTTTTTCCTTTTATTTTAAAAACTTTGCGGAAAAACTATCCTTACAATGCAAAAGAGCATGAAAACTTTGTTGTTATCTATTCCTAAGCAATATATCATAACTCCTAATAAGTACCTCAAGAATCCAATCTTCAAACTATGCGATAGAAATCCATCTACGCGATCAGATTCAACATATTCTTTCTTTAAGTTTCTTCACTTTTCTTTGATTCTTACAAACATCAATATGTGACCCAGTCACATCATGTATCAAGAATCTTAGTATAGAAACTTAGTAGAGTTAGATAGTGGATTTTACTTGAAGTAGGGTCAAACTTATTGACTTTAACATCCTTAGGTAAAATTGGCAGCTTCGCAACTAATGCCCCTTCCTTTGGCAATATAAACATATGGACCCTTTGGTAATGGTACTAGTACAATCATAGACTTAGCTTTTCTCTTTACCATTTGGTCAACCAAGTTGACTATGACCGATCCCTTTCCATTGGGAAGAGAATGCTTTTTCTGGATTTCCAGTGTCTTCATTGTCAATGTCCATAAAGTTTTAGGAAGTTGATCTTAGCAAATAGATAAGATCATTAAGGTTCTTGACATAGTCTGTTTCATAGGAGTCCCAAAGGATCTCACTATGTGACTTAGAAAGTGATTGAACCACTAACTTTCTCATGTCTTTGACACCCAACTCTCCCGGCTTGTCAGTATGTGACTTCATCTCCAAGATGTGAGCACACCTAGACCTTGCCTTGCCAATAGGGCTTGAGTGACCTTGAACTTGTGGGATAGGGAGAATAATTGGAGGAGGTGAAGGAAGTGAAGTTCCAAGAGATTTGGGAGGATCATAGATGTCTGAACTAGACATATTTTGGGAGATATTCAAGATAGTTGATTAAAAGTCCTTAATATAACACCCAATATGAGATATTAAGGCTAGGACCCTACAAACTATTTTATAACTTGGAAGAGGGATGCCGTAATCCAAGCTATAAAATATTTGAAGGTAGGTGAATGACGATTCACCAATTTCCAACAAGATAAACGAAATGTATTATTAGGTTTTAATTGGTTTTGAAACTCCTAGATTCTTTTGAGATTCATTGAACTGTTCAATGGCATGTTTCAATCTCGAGTGTGCCCTTCAGGTTTTGTGACTGGGATGCCGAGGATCACAAAACAAGGTGTGAAGTAACCATGCAAATATACTTGGTACCTTTAATATTTACCCCTTAATAGATGTGCCGGTTAACCACACACGCTCCACCAATACTATGATAAATGTTAAGTTACCCTTTGCCTTCCTTGTTAAGTCCAGGTTAGTGTGCCGGTTAACCACACACGCTCCACTAACGACTTAAACAAAGTGCAAAGTGTAATTTCATGGATTAGCACCTTATTCACATTTTCCTAAGTAACTAAGATTGGGTATTATTAAGAGTTTAGTTACTTAGTATTTATCACTAATACTTTTAATGAAGGGAGAATTCTAGTCCTTGTCCTACCCGTTCGGCTAACGACCCTCCACCGGTCAAGGAAGCGGTGGGTGAGAGTGGACACCCATTAAACTGCTATTTATAGGCAGTAACCTTATACCCCCCTTATAGACCAACTTCGTGAATGAGGCCTACTAACGGTAAGACTGACTTTACTCTTATACATGCATATATAAATATTATTAACTTATAATATTATAAAGTATAAGGGTTGAATTTTAACTTTTAAAATTCTAAAGGCTTAACTTGGAATTAAAGTATTCATGGGAAAACTTTACAAATTTCAAAACTTGAGGGCAAGTTTTGAAACTATTCAAAACTATTTAATTCCATAACTTATGTGTTTAAAGTAGTTATAAAAAATTAAGTTTCATAACTTGAGGACAAGTTATGGAAGACTTTAAACCATTAAAGAATGTGACTTTTCTTTATTTATAACTTATGGATTAATTAAGGTTACACATTTTTTTTATTTAATGAAGAAACTCTTGAACCTCCATAACTTGAGAACAAGTTATGGAGTCATAAAACCATTTAATGAGGACAAGACTCTTCATTTTGTAACCTATGACAACTTTTATGAGTTTTAAAAAACTAAAATGTGACTTTTCATGTAACTTGAGGACAAGTTACAAAAACACATTTTAGAATCAATTCTTAGATTAAAATGGATTGAAAACATATTATCACATAATTTTCTATTAATCTAAATCAACTCATAAGGTCAAGATAATTCAAAAAAAAAAAAAACTTTTGGATTCCATAACTTGAGGATTAATTAAGGTTATGCATTTTTTTTATTTAATGAAGAAACTCTTGAACCTCCATAACTTGAGGACAAGTTATGGAGTCATAAAACCATTTAATGAGGACAAAACTCTTCATTTTGTAACATATGACAACTTTTATGAGTTTTAAAAAACTTAAATGTGACTTTTCATGTAACTTGAGGACAAGTTACAAAAACACATTTTAGAATCAATTCTTAGATTAAAATGGATTGAAAACATATTATCACATAATTTTCTATTAATTTAAATCAACTCATAAGATCAAGATAATTCAAAAAAAAAAACTTTTGGATTCCATAACTTATGGAGTTTAATGTGTTTGTTTAATGATGAAACTTTTCATGTTCCATAACTTAAGAACAAGCTATGGAATTCTTTATAACCATTAACACCAATTTTTGTAACTCTATAAAAAAAACTTTGAATCAAATTTTTTTTGTAAAAACCTTTTCATATCCATAAATTATGGAGGTTTCAAAAACTCTTTAGATCAAACTTTTAAAACTAATAAAATAATCATATCAATTTATCTTTTACTAAATTTGACCTAATTTAACTCATATAGCAAATGATTCAAAATTTTCAAATAATTAGTTTTTCACAAAAACAAGTAATTATCTTAAAATTTGACAAACGTCATATTTTTTTTCCAACTTTGAAAACAAAACGTTTGCATCTATATAGCAGAAAACAACTCATGGCTCTGATACCACTGTTGGATTTTAGTATACTACAACATCCTATGGTGCACATACAACCCTAAATACCTTGGATCTATGTTTTCTCTATTATACATGCAAATATGAAGTTTCCAATATATTACCCTATACTAGCATACAAATATCATATACTTGGGTAATAAAATAGATAGAATACATACCTTTTTTAATGTAACTTGTCTTCATGAAGCTTGAGTGCCTAGTGCCCCAAGTGTGACACCTCACATGGTTCACACAACACCATGAACACTTGGAATAACCTTGAAAATAAGGATACTTTGGTTCTCTCTAGTGAAATCGGCATTGTTCTTTTGTGTACACATACTAGTGCCAATTTCACCAACCAAGGACATCTTTATATAATGTGGAGATTAGGTTTAAACCCATGACCATTCATTTCATATGATCCATGGGTTAAACACTCCATGGACTATCCATGAAGCTTAGCCCAACCTAAATGAACTTGGCCCACCACACATATATATCTAAGAGTCCATACTTAATTAGTTCCTTTTGATCACTTAATTAATTATAAATTAATTCTTGATCAATACTAATTAAATAATATGATTAATATATTAGAACTTATAATATATTAATATAAATCACTCGTATCCTTTTTCCTCATCTTGTCAATCCAATTGTCCCGATGCCATGCAACCCAAATGGACAATGTCGGGTCGGGTCAAGTCTTACTAATTACAGTTATGGACTTAAACATTAATCCAACAGTACGCCTATTTGCTATATGTATGTGGGGTGAAATAGACTCGGTACAGCCTTGTGCTAACATATAAGTTAAAATAGACTCGGGAGTGAAGTAGACCCGGTACGGATTTGGGTCGACACACGATTTGAAACAGAATCAGGGGTGAAATAGACCCGACAGAACTTTGAGCTAGCAAATATGTATGGTATGAGGTATTTTGGGGAACTCGCTAAGCTTCGTGCTTAAGGTTTTTAGTTTATGTTTCAGGTACTTCCAGATCGAAGGGGAAAGGCTCGGGATGATCGCATCGCACACAACATATTGTTTCGCATTTTGTTGACTTGATGTACTTTGATGATTATTGAAATAATTTGATTTTCTTTTATGGTTTTATGAAAACGTTTTGGATGAAGTTTTTATTATTATAAAAATGAAATTTTTGGTCTTAATTTTTGCGGCGTTACAAGTTGGTATCATAGCCTTGGTTTGAGGGATTCAGGCATACTCTCGGATGTGTTTGAACTCAAACTGAGGATTTGGTAGATTTTTCAAAAAAGGAAATGTTTTATAAAAAGAGTTTTTTAATAAAAGAAAGGGGTGAAGTGAATGCAATCAACCATGCTCAATTAAGTTTTCCCAAAATACCTATATATGTTTTCTGATATTCTTTGATTTGTGAATCTGTGAATCGAATGCTAGATTAGGGTTAAGGATCTTCTCAAGATTGAATTATAGAATGTTAGGAGAGTTGCTTGTATGTGTGTGCTATTTGAGCTTGTAGACTTGCATGTTAGTACTGATCAGTCAGTGATAGGATGCTCTATTTAGATTATGCTTGTTTTCGATTACTCGATGCTCGATTGTTGATTACTTTGTGCTTTTAGGAGTTCACATGAACTTCAGCTAACTAGTAAGCGGATATGCTAAGTTACATATTATTGAGACTAGATAATTTTAGAAGGTTAAGTTTTAACTCTATTGCGCAGCTCTTGTTTAAGTCCAATCATTGTAGGGTGAGACCTTTCATTTGAAGAATTATATGGTGTCGGTAATATGTAATTGTATTTGTGAGATAGGTAGAGGATGTTAGAGGTAGTTCTTTCTACATCTGATGATGGAGAGCAGTGTGGGGTTTCCCTAGGAAAACCTAGGAGGTGATTAGGTACTGAGAGCCTGGTCATGTTTAGAATTGTTGGGTAGATAAGCAAGTGACCTGGAGGACTCGGGGTGATCCTTGAGGAAAGTATGGATATATGTGGGAGGTAGTATGGGCCTGTACTACTGGAAGCATAAGATCCGTACTTGAGTCAAGGAAAGTCACGATGATACCAGAAAGCTTGTAGAGTATATGATTCCTCGATCCATAAAAGTTGCCAACTTTATGGGATCCATCTATCCAAACTTATCCAAACTTGGAAAAAATACACAAGAAATACGATGGGAGTCCAAGATATTGACTAAATCCAAGATTTTAGGCTTGTCCGGGATGTTAGTATAAGTTCAAGATATAAGAATTAATAAGGTGAAAAATTCTAGGGCTGTCAAAACTGCACCACAAAAAACAATCAACATGTTACTAATCAAACAAAAAAAGTTGGTAAACAATATATTTGGTAGCCAACATGTTTGTTTGGTAGTACGATACCAATTGATCAATCTGTATATGGTAATGGTACAAAAATTTAAATACCATGGTAATTCTATACCAACCAATTCATTATATATATATATATATATATATATATATATATATATATATATATATATATATATATATATATATATAAACAAAATCGTATATTTCAATTGTTAATTGTGTTTAGTGTTTACAGTTTTAAAAACATTATATAAATTATTTGGTTGCAATAGCCAATAGTTATTACTACGTTAAAGCACAAACTAAAAACGTTACTTCAATCGATTTTTTTGTATATTAAAAAAACTGTGTAGCTAATTTCTTTACTAAATGTCAAAATTACTCGATATATTTGCTTCTTTTAAAATCTTCCAGTAGAAAACTAAAAGACGTCGGTATATACCATTACCAACTTATACCAACCACACTTGTTAGTAGTCAAATATATCGGTATCAAATATATACTCGGTACGGTACCAGTATCAAATTTTTTATACAAATTATAACTGAAATGGTACACGGTTTAAAGAAAAATAAATTAGTACCGTATCAATTCTACCCCTAAAAAACTCTACTCATAATAGTTATCTTCAAAAAAATGTTTATTAGTTCGAAATTCCCCGTACCCGTCAATGGTTTTACTTCCTATTACTTATTTGAAATCTTGTTGCTAAATATTCTTATCAATTTTTAAACAAAATCTATTCATTTTCAATACAGAATTTGAAGTTTTTCTTTGAAATTTTTTAAGAAATTATTTTCAAGGATTGGTAACATTCAATATAAAACCGTCATGCTTCCATGAACATACAAAACCTAGTTCAAACTATTATCAAGGGCGGACCTAGGGGTGGTCCACGATGGCACCGACAACCCCTAACTTTTTCGGCCGTAGTGATAAATTTTTCTAAAATTTTTGAAAATTTTATTTTTTCTACTACCGTGCAACCCCTAACTCTTCCGTGCAACCCCTACTATAAAATCCTAAGTCCGCCCCTGACTATTAGATAGCAATAGATGTTTTAAAACACAAAACAAAATATTGTACAAACAACCCAACAACAACAAATCCAAAAAAATTCAAGGAGGACTGTCCTCACCTCTTTTTAGACCTTTAGCATCTTGACTCTTCACATTTTTTCCTTCCATATCCTCATCATCCTTCTCTTTTTGGACCTTCAACATTTTGACCCTTCACGTTTTTCCTCCCATATTCTTGTTATCCTTCTCGTCAACCTCTCTTTCATCTCTCAAGTTCTCTAATGTCTGCTCTCATTTGATCTTGTCCAAGAATCAACCTTGTTCTCATGAACATCATCCACCATCTTCAGCATGGCCTCCAAAATAAAAATCGCAATAAACTTCATTGATTTATTCTCATGTGTTGTTGTACGAAAATACAATCGAATAAAGGTTATAATGAATGAACAACTTCTTGAAAGAAGTCATAAACCATATTGTAAATACTATTCAAGTATCTAAATATATAATCTTCAAACATTTATTTGGATAGAAATACATTTTTGGGTATTGTTGAATAAAACAAAACTACTGGCAACATACAAGGTTGCTTGGGCATCCTTAGAAATCTTCATTTGGTAGACACGATTGAATGTGTCATATATAAATATACCTTATGAAAAGGGGGTGTTTGGCTAAGGTTTTTAAAACAACTTAGGGTTCCACACTACTATAAGTTAAAAAAGTGTTTGGATGAAAGTAATTTATCCGATGAGGAACCTCTAATAAATTATTTTTTCATAAGTTACCCTACACTTATTTATTAACTTATAAGTTAGTAAGTTATAAGTTATAAGCTAATAAGCAATGTCAAACACCCCTAAATTATCCATAAAAGTTTATTAGTGATATTTTATGTCTAAAAAAACGTTTTAGCGGGTCATTAGGCTCATATTCATATTTATGGTCATTTTTTCAATTTCGAAAAAATGTTTTTGTGTTAACATTCTATGTCTAAATATGGTGCTTTTAATAAATAAATCAAAATTAAAAAGATTGAAAGGTATGTTTAAACAAGCATACCCAAAATGATTTGGATTATACATGTTTAACCCTTTCCTTAAAGTACTTCATCAAGGTTTTCCTGTACGAAGATATATATAAAAAACAAGAACTTTTAATTAAGTATTTCAACAATAAAAAAAGATTAAAACCCACAAGTGCTTACAATTATTGCTTTAAAAATCTTTAATTTTTTTGGTTTTAACTGTTTCAATGCGTATGTTCTCTCTCTCTTTCTTTCTCTGATGAAATTTACAGGCTTTGCTTTTCTGAATGACACTGCAAAAAGATAAGTTTCAAACGGAGCTTCCCTTCTGACATTTCCATCCTGCAAGACCTTATGAACATGATACATCAAACCCACAAAATATATACATACACACATTTGTATCTATATGTTTTACACACACTAGTGTGTGTATTGTTTCTGTAATGTTATCAGTCATCAATGCAAAGGACACCAACTAATACAGTAGCCCTTTCAAACGCACCTGCTCACTCACATGTACTCTAAAATTACTTTTCTCTCTTTCTCTCTCTAGATTTAGGCCGTAACTTTCTCTCTCTAAAAGGGATAAGACAGAAAGAGAGAGAGAAAAAGAGACGGCGGATCTGGTGGTGGTGTTGGTGGAAACAAGGGATGATTGAAGAAGGGTATGGAGGTGGATGAAATTGAACGACAGGTGAGTAAGTTTCAAAGGATTGGTTCTAATGGTGATAATTCTTCAAATCCTCATAAAATAGCAACTCTGAGAGGGAATTTGGATTTACGAAACCATGAGCATCGGTTTCCCGATGAGAATGGTGGCGTTGGCGGGAGGCTTTGTGGGTGGCCGGCGTCTCGAATCGTTAGGGTTTCTAGGGCTTCGGGTGGGAAGGATAGACATAGTAAGGTTTTGACATCGAAAGGGTTGAGAGACCGCCGTGTACGGCTGTCGGTAACGACAGCCATCCAGTTTTACGATCTACAGGACCGATTAGGTTATGATCAGCCGAGTAAAGCGGTGGAGTGGTTGATTAAGGCGGCGTCGGGTTCTATCGCTGAGCTTCCATCTCTTGATCCGTCGTTTACCGGTGCCGACGGCCATAACCAGCACCACCACAACGACCATAACAACCAGCATCAGAAGCAGCTGAGCGACGAGAAGAAATCCACGGGACACGACGCCGAATTTGAAGATCCGAACTACCAGAACCACCACGAGCAGAATAACAATAATAATAATAATAACAATGTTTCGTTATCGAAATCGTCGGCTTGTAGTAGCACATCGGAGACCAGTAAAGGTTCTGGACTTTCGTTATCTCGATCTGAAAATCGGGTCAGAGCTCGAGAACGAGCTCGAGAAATGGCGGCGAAGAAGGAAAAGGAAAAGGACACTGATCCCGTTAGGGCTTCTGTTGTGACTCAAGTTAACGGTATTGCTCATAACTCATCGTTTACGGATCTCCTCACCGGCGGGATTAACAGCAACACCGTTAGTCCGAACCCAGCGGCGACTCCCGAATCCAGAATGCAGTGGACAACTCCAATGGATTACTTCTTCAACCGTCCACCACAGTCTTCACCCCAAATAATCCAAATGCCACAGTTCAACATCGCCGCCGTAGACAACCACCCGCAGCAGCACCATTTCTCTTTCCTTCAAGAAAATTTTGCTCCGGTTGTGACGACTAGTGGCGGCGACGGTGGCGGAGAAAGCTATAACTTAAATTTCTCCATTGCAGCATCGTCTTCCGGCGGCGGTATTGCTCCGGGTTTCAATAGGGGGACCCTTCAGTCCAATTTATTATCTATTTTGCCTCATCACCACCACCACTTTCAGAGGTTTCAGTCGCCATCTATGGTGGATGGATCCACATCTACAAACTTCCCGTTCTTTATAGCTCCAACCATCGGCTCCGGAGCTCCTGAACATTTCCCGGCAACAGGGTATGACTCCCAACGCCGACAACTATACGGTGGAGCAGATGGTGGAGCTCGTCACTCTGATCATCACAAGGAAAAGTCAAAGAAC
Source organism: Lactuca sativa (assembly GCF_002870075.4). NCBI lineage: Eukaryota > Viridiplantae > Streptophyta > Magnoliopsida > Asterales > Asteraceae > Lactuca > Lactuca sativa. Next base: position 38,897,400 of record NC_056629.2, on the reverse strand, counting down.
TAAGTCTTCTCCATCTCTGGTAATTCCCTTTTAATTTTCTGAAGTTCTTGCAGTATTTTCCATTATTAAACATCTCTTTTTTCATCAAAAATCAATATTCTTCATTGCTTATATTAATTCCAAGATCAAGACTATCACTTTCCTAATGCGAAATGCTACCAGTTATATTAATTTCGTGACATCTCCATGAACTTTAATAATTCCCATTAGAGTTATAAAACTCTAATTCATTTCAATTCTAAAACAATAAATCAAGTAAACATTTTTAATCTAAATTTTGTATCTTTTCTTGTATATTTCAAAAGTTACTTTCTACGTGTATACATAAATACACACAAAGTGTACAAATAAAGATCACGTTTCTTGCCTACAATATGGATCAAACAAAGAAAACATCAAAAAAGGATAGATATAAAGATTATTATAATCTGTTAAAGGTTTGATTTTTATGTGAATGGATCAGCGTAGGGTACTTGTAAACAATAAACAATCATACAATGTGTTGTCTTTTTTTTTTTTTTTTGTTGGGTTTATGGATTCATATATAGTTTGGTTTCCTTAATTTCAAGCATGTCTAGAGGAAAAGACAGGTGTTAAGCACTGAGATTAAAAGAAAGTGATTACGCTAAATAATCCGACAGCTTTCCTTAAATTAACATGGATTTAAGTTAGTTTATTAGCCAATGGCAATTGTGTTTCACTGAAACCGAAATTTTTTTTTTTTTGGTGAAATCTCGAGCAATGGGAAAATGGCAGGCACGCACCTCACTAGGGTTTCATTGGTGGTCCCTCTTTTTCTCTTTGCTTTTAGGTCAAACCCATGCACGTACGGACACCCCTTTTTTTAATTATAAAAACTTTCATTAATCTTTATTACTATATATTTTTTTATATACTCATTTTTATTTTTACTAATCAATATAAGTGTATAGGTACATAAACATATAAGTATGTTGTTTTTTTTATTAGGTGTTTTTTTTAGAATGTTTTGAAAAGGTTGAATAGAGAAGATAACATGATAACATTGCTATTTATATGTAGTATATGCTACAAAAATATAAGTATGTTGTTATTTATGTGTATAATGGGTTGCATATTGATATTTATAAATAAAACATGCGAGTATATTGCTATAATGAGTAAAAAGTATAAGTTGTTACATGTAGAAAGGAAAAAAGTATATTATCCATGTTGATACAAAGTGTAAAATCGTTACTATTTTCCACAAGTTTTCATCTTATTGAGTGTATATTTGAATTCGTAATCTAAATATGAGTTATTTATGATTAGCTCATATGAAATTTCGTTTTTTTAATTGGTCTTGATGTTGTAATCCTGCACTTGATTGATTTTTAGGTTTTATTTATGTAGGCTTGCTAGTTTTTGTATTGACGTTCAAAAATAACTTGATTAATGCTATTGATTTAATGGGTTATCTCCATAAAAATCTCATTATTTTGGTCTAATTTATAGAAAAGTTTGAACTTTTGTTTTTGAACAGAAAAGTCTCAGATACTTAATATTTTGCCTAACTTGAAAAATCTTTAAGTTTTTTTTTTTAACAGAAAATGACAGATTACGGGGTAAAACCAATAAATCCCGGTAACTCAGGCCGCGCATGATAAAAAAAAAAGTTAGAACTTTTCTAGAGATGAATATCTGGTTTAATTAAGATCCTAGAGATGTTATAATGCATTAATGAATGAAGATAAATATTAAAAAAAATGAATGGTTTAAGTAAATATTGAGTTTCGATGAATACACTACTAAGAACTTGAAAGGGACTCAATTTCTAAATTATGTGGGCAAGTTTTATAAGTTTTTTGATGTTGGTTCTTTTGAGTAAGTTTTATAAATTTGTAGTTGGTTTTATAAAATTTATATATAAAATTTTATATATAAATTTGTAGTTGGTTTTTAGCGGTTATGTTGATTATTAATATATATAAATATAAATTTTGATGTGATACAGAAGAGAAGAGAGAGGAGGGAGTATGATCAGTAAATCCATGGTGATGGGTTGTTATTGCAAGCAAATGGATATGTATGTGTTGTGTGTACAAGTAATAGTGTTTGTGAGGAATTAATTAAGGCATGAGAATGGAACATTAATTCGTTTTTGATTTTGTGTTGTTGTATTTGATTAATTTAAAGCTTTTGATCAAGGCCTTAATTGTATGCTGTTAATTCTTCGCTTTTAAATGTGATTATTATTATTATTATTATTATTATTATTATTATTATTATTATTTAGTGGAATTCGTTGGATTTTGGATGATTTTTGATAACTAAATTGGCAAAAATAGGAGTAATTCTATAACACACTTGCGTCTTAAATGATTATTGTATTTTAAAATGTAAAAAAATATATATAATTAGATTATAGCCCGTGAAAATTATAATTACAAAAATAAACAAAATACTATAGTAAAACTCATAATTATTTTCAATAAATTATTACTTGTATATAATTTTGTAAAATTTTCAATATAAAATACAATTAATCATTAACTATTATAATCAGAATTTATTTAAGATAAATTTTAATTTTTTTCAAAAGTTAAAAATCAAATAAATAATCGACTAACTTATTATCAATAGTTATAGTTTAGAAAAAATATAATTAGAAAATGACAAGTATTTGTTTTCTAGAACATTTGAAAAAAAATAATAAATTTTACTAATATTTTTTCTTCTATTATTATAAAAAAATATGTAGTGAACTAAAGACATTTAAATGGTCACAAAAATGTAAAGAATTATAATGGTTTTGGGGTTATAGAATTTAAAGTTTTGTTATAATAGAAAGTTATCGATAAACCCTTTATAGGAGATTAACCATATAAAAAGTTGTTGACCATTAAAATAATAATAATAATAATAATAATAATAATAATAATAATAATAATAATAATAATAACCTTCAAATGGTAAAACAAAAAGAAAAAGCTAATCTAATGGAATTTGTCAATTACGAAATAACCATTTTTTGGAAATTATGAAAAAAAAATCAATTTTGCAAAATGATTTTGATAATAGTTTAACTTTGTGAAATTAAATTACAATTCACTATACTCAGAAGTTTTTGTCAAATGAGTTTATTAGTTTGTTATCGGTTTTACTTCCACACTTTTATAAGTTAAAAAAATATTTATACAAAAAAGCTTATAGCGGTAGCAAACCATTAATAAATCAGTTTTTATAAGTTAACTTCAGGTGTTTTCGGCATGGAGAATTTTGGAGCGTTTGAGAGCTTTTAGTTTCTAGCATTTGACAAAAAGTTCTGTTTAAAACAGAAAGTCTCATTTAACACTACAAGCTTCTAGCGTTTAGTTTAATCACAACGCTCAAAATCCAAATGTACATCATATAGCGTTTAACAAAACGCTATAAGCTACAAGGTACCCACTACCAACTAGTTTGTTGAACACGTCTTTCCTCTAACTTATTATTTTATGAAAAAGTTTTAAATTTTAATTTTTTAAACTAGAAAAGTTTCAACTTTCGGGTAAAAAAATGGGATATACGCAGACAGAACCAATTATACATTTATATACAGAACATTTCTTCTATTTTTTTTATGTTCAGAAAAAACCCTTATATTATTATTTACATTTCAAGTAAAAAAAATTGAAATTTTTTAACAGAAATGACAGACTAAAAATATGGCATGCAATGCATATCTCTTATATTTCATTGATTGTAGGCGAAAACATGACAAAACGTATGTTTGTTTCGATTATTTTTGCTCGATTGTGTTCTCCATACAGAATTATACGATTTATTTTTCCTTCTCAACTAATCATTTTTATCATACTTAAAATCAATGTTGTATTAAAAAACAAAAATATAAGTAACATCATATTTGTATTCGTCAATTTTTCTTAAAAATCCGTATTTTGATTTTTTTTTTCGAATGACAACCATTAATATAAAGATTTTTCTGAATATAAAATTATATAATGGTTTCTCTGCATATACATATATAATTAGTTGTGTTTTTTTATATATCCCTAAAAATTCAAATCAACATTTTTGTCTAATTTTACATATGGCTTTTCTGTTGAAAAACAAAGAACGCTTTCATTAATTTGGCCAAAATATTATGACTTTTGTGAATATAAATATAATAATATATAAATTCTTATCCAAAAACAATTGTTCGTTTATATGTTCCTCTTTGTTCATTTTCTCTTTACTTACGTTTAAAAAAGTGATAGATATAATTTATTGATTGAGTTTAAGACTTTTCTAAATATACCCAATATAATAACACAACTATGGACAGTTTGAAATCTAATAAGGTATTTTTTAAGATAACAATATGATAACACAACTTTTCTATTAGAACTTCAACAAGTCATTGTGCTCGTTTGTACCGATAAAAACAAGAATAAAAAACGGAACACATACAATGTACATTATGATTTTATATGACCTGCTTACGAGAAGTTCATCACTACAAAATGCCTGGATGATGTCGGAGAGAATGGTCGGTCATTGTGTAACATCCGAAAAAAATGGTAAACTTTTTATTTATCAAACACGCAAAATACAACCAATTTGTTCCAAAACAACTATAGTATAATTATTCCCAACATCAGAGTGAAATCAAATAACAAGTGGAATAAAATTGAGGGGATATTGTGCGATCACACCGAACACTTTTCTTTAGAACTAGAAGTACTTAAAAATGTTAAACCACAAAACCGGAAACACAAAGCTTAGTGAGTTTCCCAAAATACTGCATATCATACATATCAATGGGCCCAAAGCACATATTGGGCCCGATCTATAACATCGGGCTCAACCCGCATATTGGCCTCAACCCATAATATCGGGCTTAGTCCTTCATACTAATGAGCCTAGCCCCATATATCAATGGGCACATGCCATCATACAAATAGGCCTAACCCAACATAGAAATGCAAGAGTCACAAAGACTCCTACCATCCTACAGAGTATATTAAGAAGACTTGTCTCAAACCGAAGACGGTAAAATCTCACACTCGAGTAGCTGATACCAGAACTTCCCACACTAATCAATAAACAATTAGATCCTAATTATAAATCAAAGTAATTAATTTACACCCAAGGGTCTCAACTCATAATCACTCACTCTTTTTGGTTAAAAAACCACTTTACCCTTCCAAGACTAGGGATCGCTCTATTTAGCCCAAAAACCTATTTGACTGGAAATCCAATATGGAGCTATGCCACGCGTACCATGATCTACGCCCAACATAGAGCCTTTAGATTTACTTGTGATCCGATTATGATCTTTGGAAGCCGTTGAAACTAATTATTCACTTGTGATCGATTCTAGTCTTCGGAAGCCACTAAAAACTTATTACATTAATATGGAATAGGGACAAAATCAGGCTACGCCCTGCATAGCCAAGATTACACCCTGCGTAACTGCTCTGATTTGCCAATTTCCTATTAAGTCCTTATTCCACAAAGATCAAGATATGGTGGATAATATATTGACCCATGTTCAAATCCAAGCACCACTCAACCCTTGTTGTCATGGAGGTTCACCTGACATGAGTTAGAGCGGGGTATTAGTTGGTGCACTAAAGTTGGACCGGAAACCCTCGTTAGGGAAGTTCCCTTTCCCAAAAAAAAACATCAAACTCTTAGATCTGGTCCCAAATAACACCCTAAGTGACAAAGTCTTCAACTTTATGCCTTTGCATGGCTTAAAAGGGCACAATACCAAACCCTATGTCCATGACACACTTCAATGCCCAAATACTAATGCATGGAAGGATGGGAGTGACCAAGCTCCCATTTTATCACTCTACAAGCTAATAAAGGATAGAAAATGCCACTCAAGAGCTCTCGAGTAGCTCATACTCATTAGATCCAAGATCAAGGGACAAAAAACTCATAAAAACCAAAACTAGCTAGATATATCAAATTAATCATCAAAGTTTTAGCTTTATAACTCCTGTAGAATGTTGAAGAAGAGTAGAGTTTGGATCTACAAGCTATGAACTCCCAAGCACACCTTCAATGACCTCCTTCTTCATAAAACAATCAAGGAATCACTCAAATGCTTCAAAATCCTCAAAAGATGGCTAGGGTTTCGAGGTTACTGCAAATGAGGGCAGAGGCTGAGCATAGGAAGGCTCCCAAGGGATTATAGCCTTTAAATAGGGCTTACAACCCCTTAATTAGGGTGTTGGTCGGCAAAGACTATGCCGTGCATAGCTAAATCTACGCCATGCATAGATCATTAAGGACACGTTCCTCCATTAGCCACTATGCCATGCGTAGGGTAAAACTTCCCTCTCCCCACTTAACTTCAACAGTCATAACTTCTTCGTTTCAACTCTAATTTCAGCGTTCTTTATATGTACATATAGGTATTGACGAACCCCACAATCTTATCTAGTTACCTTTGGCTTAACACATGCCAAACTAAAACCATAATCCATGCAAGAATCCCAACGTATAACTTTCCTTATATACCCTATGATTCCAGCATGCGAATCAAGGGCTTAAATCTCACTACCAATATTATTACCTTTAATAAGGTCCAAACTTAACTTCCTCAAAGCCCAAAGCATTTACATGATCGAAATTCAGTCCACAAACCCTAAATTAAGAACTGTCTTGAAATAGGGTGTTACAACTCTCACCCCTAAATTAGATTTCATCCTTGAAATCATTCCTCACTACTTCCTCAACCACTGCCATCCAATCTTGCCCAAACCTACTGAATTTCGATTAAGATTAAAAAGTCATCTCCTACAAAAGACCGCTTTCCAATACTAACGTCAAACTCATTCTTAGCAGAATTCACATATCCTAACGAAGAAATGAACCTTAACCCTTGACCTCAACCAACAAAAGAAAACTCGTTACTCTACCCCGAAAACTAAAACCTTACACCATGTCTAACTTCTTGACAGACCAAATCATCCCATCTTACAACCAGGAAGAATCTAATTCTCAACCCGAACCGAATGAAACCCTTCCGATCATGAATTATCTTCTTGATAACTAAAAAACAAAAGAATTCCTCACCATTCATCGCTACTGAAACCTTGCATCTGAAAATAAAGGCAACTCCCTACGCAGGTCCTAATCATTGGTTCCATACCAATACATAAATCACATCATGATAACCAAAAGGTTGCATATTCGATTTAGACAAGATCTCCTGATTCCATGCTGACCTCCTAATAAATTGGGATGCAAAATCCTTAACCGATCATTGAGACTAACAATCTCTCGTATGGTCGTATAACGATATTCCGCTCATGAGTGTAACTAACAAAGTGTTGGATTAAGGTGTCTAAGCCAATAACTAAATGGGATAATGACTTGAAAGGGTAACGAACTTTCGACTTTTTTCACATTTAGTCACTAAACTTTTTTTTTCGTTATCTATTTGCGATTGAACTATTGAAACTGTTCACATTTTACCCTTATGACCGGTAACAGCCGGTCATAAGGGTAAAATGTGAACGGTTTCAATAGTTTAGTGGCAAATAGATAATGAAAAAAAGTTTAATGACTAAATGTGAACAAAATCGAAAGTTCGTTTCCCTCTAAAAAGTTCAATGGCTAAATGTGAACAAACTTCCTATTGTATTATGTTTTAGCAAATTATTTATTTTTATTTAATTGTAGCAACATTTGTTGATTAAGAAATCTATGAAATAAAAAAACAAAATGTAACATCCGGATTTACAGGTATCATAATTTAAGTATTTTTCTTTTGAGTTAAGAAGAGAGACTCGACGAGTTGACGCCTCAACTCGTCGAGTAAGGTCGCGACTGGCGACTCGGGTTAATGAATGGACTCGACGAGTCCGCGCTGTTGACAGAAACCCTAAATCTTTGGGCTCGAGTCATATTTAATGGCACTTATCGCCTTCAATTGCGACTACCTTTCCCATAAGTGAGAGCCCCAGCAAGCTTGTGTGTGTAGAGTGAGAGGAAAAGCTATCTTGAGCCTTTTTGGTGTGATTTTGCAAGAAAGGAGAAGAGTTCCAACAAGAGGGACCAAGGAAGGTTATTGTTCTGAGTTATTCAAGCAAGGAGCTTCATTCTGAGGTACAAAAATGAACCCCTTTCCTTCCCTATTGTGTAGATTCCATTTTGGGGTTAGGGCTTGAATCACTTCATCTTTGGGGTTTTGAATGCCTCAAACCCCTCTTGCAAGTTTGTGTTATAGATCTGGACCCTTCTAGGTCCAGAGAACCGAGAATATGAAGCTTTAGTAGAGTAAACTTTGGGGTTTGAAGTTAGGAATTTGGACCATTCTAGGTCCAGAGAGCCGAGAATATGAAGCTTTAGTAGAGTAAACCTTGGGGTTTGAAGTTAGGAAGCATTTATGGTATTTTTATGGTATATATAGTTACTTTCATCTTACACATAGATATGAAGTATTTTATATAAATTACGTGCTATGTGTGCATATTATTTGAATACTTGATGTCTATGCTGGATGAACGATTTTATACATGTTTTAAAAGATTTAAACGATATATTTATTTTATATCTACAAATATGTTGCGGATGAAACATGGGTAGATGAAATAGTTGGTGTGTGATGAAATAAAATGATGAGAGATAAGTGATGACAATTAGGTAAATAGATGATGATGAATAGGTGATGTAGGATGAAAGGAGATACCATAACCTTAACCGGCAATGTGGCAATGTAGTCATCTACCAGAGTATAGATGGCGACCACGGACTATTCTAGACAACCCAATGGAAACACCAGCAGGCCCATAACCTGTAGGTGATGAATTACGAGTTCAGGCGATGTTGTAACTACATATTCATGCGATGATACTCTAACCCCTTACTATGAATTACGAGTTCAGACGATGTTGTATCTACGTATTCATGTGATCTCACAAATTCTGCATGCCAAACCAATGGTCGTAATTCACATCAGTGAGAATGGTTCATTTTTTTGTAAAACCAAAATCAGATTGGAAATTTTGATTTTTTTATTTTGGAAAATGTCAAACCATTGGTTTTTTATTTCGGTTTCGGTTTTTTGTTTTTTTAAATATATTTTCAAGGTTTTTTTTGTTTCATAGATTTCTTCATCAACAAATGTTGCTACAATTTAACAAAAATAAATAATTTGCTAAAACATAATACAAAAGGAAGTTTGTTCACATTTAGTCATTGAACTTTTTAGAGGGAAACGAACTTTCGATTTTGTTCATATTTAGTCACTAAACTTTTTTTCGTTATCTATTTGCCACTAAACTATTAAAACTGTTCACATTTTACCCTTATGACCGGTAACAGCCGGTCATAAGGGTAAAATGTGAACAATTTCAATAGTTCAATGACAAATAGATAACGAAAAAAAGTTTAGTGACTAAATGTGAAAAAGTCGAAAGTTCGTTACCCTTTCAAGTCATTATCTCTAACTAAATTGGTATATTCTTGAATTAGAAGAAAAGCCCTTTTTGGTTTGCACTCAAAACTAGTATTTGGATATAATGACTTTTGAAGGAAGATGTCAATTCGTTAATTTATTATATGATTAATAAATTAATTAGAAATTGAAATAAATGATTTATTAATATATATTATATGATAAATATATTAATTGGAAATCATAATAATTAATTTAGAATTAATAAGAAATTAATGGAATTAATTTCGGGATTAATTGAATTAATTAAAAGTGCAAGGACTTGGGTTGTTATTGTTCAAAGGTTGAACAAAGGAAGGCTTCCAAAACCTTCCCCATAGGGAAGGTTTTGGAGGAGCCCTAGATAGGGTTTTTGGAAGCTTCCTAATGAAAAGGATACTAGATAATTATCTTGAATTCGAAATATTATTATTTAATTCAATATTAGGGTTTCTAGGGCTATCCTCTAACCTATATTTAGGACCCCTTGGGATCCCATTTTCGTCCACCACATACACTCTTAAAATAGCCACAATTTTGCCCTAGACTCCTCTCTCCTCAACTCTTCTTGCGACTAGGGTTTTGGGTACAAGCCATTAGAGGTGTTGGATAAGGTGTCTAAGCCAATAACTAAATCAGTATAATCTTGAATTATTATCAAAGTCCTTTTGGGTTGCCCTTAAACCTCGTAATGGACTTGAATGCTATTTGGAGAGAGAGACTGATTTATTAATTTATTATATGATTAATAAGCTAATTAGAAATAAAAATAAATAATTTATTAATATGTTATGAGAATAATATATTAATTATAAATTGTATTGTTTAATTAAGAATTAATCAGAAATTAATTGGAATTAATTTTGGGATTAATTGTATTACTTAAAAGTGGAATGACTAAATGTCACAATTTTCAAAAGTTGAACATTAACCAATTCTGGAACCTCCTTAGGAGGGGGGATGAAATTCTAGACGTCTATAGAGTTTCTAGATGTATTCTTGGCTCTGAGGAAGCTTGGAATGCCTTAGGGAGCAAGAAAAGGGATAATGGCTTATCTATGGAAACATGTCTTATCCTTAGCATCCCTATCACCTATATAAACCCCCTTGGGTTATGAATCTCAAAATTCATGTCATTTCAAAGAAAATTCAAAAAATCCCTTCCTCTTCCTTTTTCCTCTTTAGCCTCCAATTTGCTAGGGTTTGGGTGTGTGTCATTAGAGGCACGAGACTTCTGGTGCTTGCTTTCTAAAGTTATATCAAGAAGGAATCATTGTTTATTTACTACAATAAACATAAGGTATGTAATTTCTAATAACCCTTTAGTATTTTTCAAAAATACCAATGTACTTCTAGGGTTCTTGATATTCAATAGTTGTTTGCAAATCATAGTGAGAACATAGATCCTTTACGGTGCATGTGAACATAGGGTTTATGTTTTTCCTCCAAAAATAGATTTTTGTAACATATAAAACCCTTCAGTGGTATCAAGCCATTGTTCTCATTGATCTTGCACAAAGTTGAATATATCAAAATTAGGGTTTATAGAAATTAAACCCTAAGGAGGTATTTTCGAAAATTCCATAGGGTACTTGAAACCCTAACCTCCACTCTATAATTTTGAAATATACAAGGGTTTTTGAAACCCTAGCCCCATTGCCTAATTTTTGAAGTTTAAGGATCCCTTCTAGGGTTTGCCATGTTTCTTATTTGTTATTTTAAGAGTCTTAAAATTTGAACAATTAAAACCTAGTAAATCCTAGCCTTTTTCGAAAAATAGAAGGCTTAGGATAAGGATTAAAGTGAATTATTTTAGTAATTGTTTAATTGTAAATAATTATTTGATCCATACTGATTTAATTGAATTAATTAATTTTTTAACTAAAAGATAAAGATTAAATCAAAACTAGTTTATTTTTTAAATTAGTTTAATTTTATATTAATTGCAAAAATTTAAACTTAAAGCTAGTACTTTAGAAAAGTTTTAAAATACACCTCATTCACGAAGTCAAACTCTAAGGGGGTATAAGAAAACTGCCTATAAAATAGTAGTTGAATGGGTGTCCATTGTCACCTACCGCTTCCTTGTTTGGTGGACGGTCGTTAGCAAAACGGATCTGATAGGACATTAACTTCATCAAAAGTATAATGTTATCAAAGTACTAGAACTCTTTTATAAAATCTCACTCTAGTTACTTTAGGAAAATGTGAAAAGTATGCTAATCCATGAAACACACATCATACTTCATATGTCCTTAGTGGAGTGTGTGTGGTTAACAGGCACGCTAATATGGACTATAAAGAGATATGATGGACATCTTGAATGTTATCGTTGTTGATGGAGTGTGTATGATTTACCGACACATCAATGTGAGATCATAAATGACATCAAAGTTGTCAATTGGGTTAGCATGGTTATCCACATCTCGTTTGTGATCCTCGGCATCCCAGACACAAAAGTGAGAGCATAATCCGAGATTAACCATGCCATTGATAATAATCAATGTATCTGAAAATATTTAGGAGTTTCATAAGATTGGAATTTGTAAAAGCCTTACCTACCTAAAATAGATTCGAATTTGATTACAACACCCCTCTTCAAAGTTCGAACCGAAAATATGGATCCTAGCCTTAATTTAAATTTATGGGTTAATAATTAAGGATTGAAATCAACTAACTTGAATTCTTCTTTTCTCCTATTTTGAAATATATTATGAAGATAGAAATGGTCTTCCCCATTCTTAAGGAAATAGTTTTCCTTAATCTTCTAGAGATGGTCTTACAATTTCAAGTCAAGGTGACTTTTTTCCCTTCCTTAGGAAACGATGGAACTAGGCATCATCTTTCTTCCACCTTCTCCTCTTGTGACTCTCCAAACGTCACGTTTTCCTCAAGTTGCAAGATACAAGATTATTCTATCCCTATTGACATATAAACATCAAGATGAAAACTTTGTGTGTACGCATGTTCTGAAAAGAAATCGTGCACTGACAAGTTGGATAGAATGGGTGTAGTTTCCCAAGGAATCATACCATTGATTTGGTTCTTCTTTCGCTTCCAAAGTCATATGATCAGTTCATTAAGAACTTTTATATGAGAAATATCGATGTGACCCTAATTGATTTGACCCAAATGTTGATTGTTGATGAAGCATAAATGATTAAGAGCACATATAAAGTAGAAGTCCTTATTGGTATAATTCCAAGGTTTCTATGGACACTGTCAATGGTGACAATGGTGGTCTAGAAAACATTTCTCTTCCCAATTGAAAGGCGTCGTCCAAGATCAAACTGTTTGATCGTATAGTAAAGAGAGAGGCAAGTTTTGGGATCATTCCATGTGTTAACCTCAAAGAACCCATTGTTTTACTACCAATTGAAGGGACATTGGAAATGAAGCTTCCCTAAATACCTGAAAGATCTTAGAGATAGTAAATTCAATTCATGTGACTTTACTTCATGTACATCCATTATCTGACTCCATTGTTTTATAAGTTCCTGTTCATAGACTCTTAATACATGATGTGGTGATCACATCTTGATGGTATTAAAGGATCTAAGAGAACGAAGGAATCTTGAGCAAGTTGAGGCAAATTTGATTGTGAGAAATGGAATTTGGCCACATGGTGTGAGAAATGGAATTTGGAGCTACTACTAAAGAGTTAGGATAATTTAATAGATTGCTATTACTCTTCGGAAATGTCTAGGAACATAGTTTTCATTTTATGCATTGTAAAGACAAGTTCCAAATTTTGTTTATTTTCAATAAAGTAAAATTTGGTTTATCTGGTTGCCTTATTTATATTTCCTTTAACTGACATTTATGAAAGTGTTGATTACATTTTTATTATTAGCAACGTTAATTGTGGATTTGATTCTTATTATATTGTTTGTGGTATTTTCGTAATTGATCAAATGAAAAGAAATATCATCACCAACTGGACATATAACTCGTGTTGTACAAGTCGTATTGTATATAGTATATGAGAATCTTGTTTATTGGAAAATTATGACTAATTCATTGATCACATGTTTATGTAAGTTAAGTGAAGGACTAATGGATCTATTACATGTTAATACAGACTATTCATATCCACCATAGAGGACGATAACTCTATTTGTCATGATTTACTAATGTTTCAGTAAATATGGTTGTGTTTATAAGAGTAAGCATAATTATGATACTTTGAAAAGATTCAAAGAGTAGCAGAACAAAAAACAAGAATCTATTAGGCATAAAGATAAAAGATTCTCTAATCTGAGAAGAAAGGAGAGTACTTTAGCATCATGTTTTATAATAATCTTAATAATTGTGCAACTATATCACAATTGATCCTCGAAGAACATCATAGTGCCGCTACATGACAAAGAAAAGGAATCATATATTTTTGAAATGGTTCAATCAAGAGATGAGTCATACTTCGTTTCCAATCAAGTTTTAGAAGCCATTCTCTAGTTATTACAAATTGTATCTTGAAACTCATTTCAAACTAAGAAGGTTGAAAAACACCTCAAAATATATGGAGTAAAGATGTTTTCTTACTCTAGCACATATATAATTAGAGTTGTGATGTTTTTTTGTTAATCGAGAAACAAACGATAAATTGAGACCTATTATGTGAAGTGTTTTCTAGTCTGGAATCCACATGAACTTTTGAATATTTGTTTTAGCCCGTCAAGGAATATTCCGTGAGAGTAAAATCATATGTCAAGAAGTTAGTGGGAGTCTTATTGATCTTGAGAATTTTAGGAGTCAATCGATGATAAACCTTTTAGTTATCACTAGCATGCGACCTGAGGTTGATAACCTAACGTGTTTGGTTGACACATTCTTGTTTCTGTGCACTTCTAGTTGAGTTCGCAACGCTTATGAGTTCTATGTTTTCATTTAAATTCAAAAACAAAAGAGCATTGGTCAGTGAAGGTACATTGATTAATATTGCGGAGTTGCTAACAACATGGAAGCATTAGTAGGCCCTTGAGCTACCAGAGGCCAATAAATTTAAAATTGTGAAGTTCAGTCCATAAAGGAAAGATAAATTTGAATTTGTTTTGTCCTAAACCTTATCTTATGATTATAGGTTGAAAATGATAATTCGCATGGATGGGAACGTATATACCTTGAAATCTATGTAGATTTTAAATGATTATGAGGAATAACTTTCGCTAGTAGATTTTAAAGATTTTATAAATATCAATATGGATATTGGCTATTGCATTCTCAAATTCATAATATGATTACGGCATCCCTCTTCATATTTTGAATTGTGAGAAATGGCAAGGAAATGTTTGAACTTTCATGACATATATCTACATGTTCTAAAAGGGTTTAAACTCACACATATACTATCCAATAAAGGTATATAAGCTTAAGAAGTCTAGTTGAAGACTTATAGAAGCATCACGTAACAAAAATATGTACTTTAGTAAGAGAGTTATGAGTATTGATTTCTTGAAGTCTAGTTGATTTATGGGTACATGTCAGAGCTAGTGGGAGCATAATTGTTATACTAGTTTTGAATGTTAACAACACTGTTCGTAGGGAACAAAGTTCTCAATTTGCAAACTTCAAAGTTTGGTAATTGTTTCGCTATGATAGACTTAAGCAAGAGGGCACTCATACTTTGTTTCGAATCTAAAGGATTAGATTGTATAGTTTAATATAAATTCGTCATAAACATATGTGAATATCATGTTGAAATGGTTCAACATAGGAAATTTCATATATGAAAATATTATAGCAAGAGATTGAACAAATATTGGATATAATGAATCGAGTCCCATATGGTATAGATATAGGATCGATTAGATATATTGTAATATTCACTTAATCTAATTTTTCCAAATTCCTTCAGCATTGAGAGGAAAAGAATTAAAAAATTTAGTGTGACTGGAGTTATTAAACAACTACCAAGAACATTCTAAGGTTTACTGAAGATTGGTTGCTTGTGGATAGTTGGAAGTATGGTATTGTTTGGAAGGACCATAGTGACATGTTTTAGAATGAGATGATTCTTAGTTAAAACTGTTGGTCGTATGGGAATATGAAAATGTGTAACGATCCAGTTTTCATGCCCAAAAATTTCATTTTTAATTAAACACTTTGCAAAACATTTGTAAATAAAACATTGTGTGATCAAATCATTTCGCATCTATACATTGTGTTTGAAAACCAAAATACGAAAACAACCAAAAGTCAGAGTACAAATCCCAGAACGGTCTCAGAAGGCGGAAAAACAGTGTGTGTGTATGATGTGCCGCTACCATGCCAACTCCTTCCCCTTCGAAGAAGAGGTACCTGAAACCAAAACTGAAAACTATAAGCACGAATCTTAGTGAGTTCCCCCATAATACCATATACCATATCATCACGGAACATACATATATTGTCAGAAATATCTGGGTGCCCGACCTACCCCTTCGGTCCTCTCGACTAGATACTGGCTAACATATCAGGGTGTTGGCCTCCCCTTTAGTCCTCTCTACCGGATACTGACTAGCATATATGGGTGCTGGTCTCCCCTTCAGTCCTCTCGACCAGATACTGGGGACTATTTCACCCCTCTACTACTACTACTACTACTACCACATAACACATATCACATAATCTATCTAGCATGGCTGGGCATAACTACCCCATCGACCCTATCGACTGACACTCTGGGGACTATCTCCCCTGCTGTCACTAGCACATAACATCATATCATACTAGCACATAAACATATCAGGTAGTAGCAAACCTAGATAAATATCACATAGACAATCATCTAATCATACAACTCCTATTGATGGGTCGGCATTGTCGTCGTAGACCCACAACTACTGGAAGGTAACTCTCCTCGAAGTAGCTGCTGATCTGCACGAGAACTGTCTATCTATTGCTGCTGCTCCGGAAATCCTCCAGCTGTAATTCCCACAAAACAGTCCATCAAACACTACTAACTGTCCTTAGGGTAAAATGACTACTTTACCCCCGACCAAGTCAAAGTCAAAGTCAACTACCAGTTGACCAGACTCGTCGAGTTGGTTGCCAACTCGCCGATTCCTTATCCTTCCATTTGCTCTTACACTCGTCTCTACTTGTCGAGTTAGGCGATGACTCGATGAGTTTTCCTTCTAATGGACATCAACTGAATCTTCATCCGACTCGCCGAGTTGTATGAAAAACTCGTTGAGTTCATCTTCAACTGATAAACAGGTCCTGGTCTTGACTCGTCGAGTTGTATGAACAACTCGTCGAGTTCATCTTCATCCGCAAGAAGATTGCCTTGGACTCGCGAGTCCGCTCATGCACTCGCCGAGTCCAATCTTGACCAATTCCATACAGTCGATTTAAACGAGATCTAACACACCAAAACCATAGATCTGGCCTCTTAATGTTCACTTTAAACGTAAAGTTACAAACTTGACGCACATGCATGGGGTTTTTAGCTCAAAAATCCATATAAAGTGTCCTACAATGTACATGGGGATCTCATGGCCCTAAAGTTGGCACCTTTATGCCATGAGACCCCTCTTAAGGTCTAGATCTGAAGTCAAAACCCACTCAACACTTCCAAATCCGAAATATGACTTAGAAATCCAAAGAGATCCCAAGATAAAGATGAATAAACACATGGATGAGTCAAGACAGGGGCATTATACCTTGAAGCTGCTGAAAATGAAGTAAAATCCCTGGATCTACTAGTCTTAACTCAAGTTCCAAGCTCCTTCCTTCCTTCCAAGCTTAGCAACCACACCGGAACACCAAAAATGGCCTCAACAAAGCACAAACGGATAGGGTTTCAATGAGAAGTGTTTTGGGGAGCATAAGGGACAATATGGCCGTCAAAACATTGCTTAAATAGGGTGCAAACCCGCGGATTAGGGTTTTTGTCCGAACAATACCTACTCACCGAGTCCATCACTTAAGTCCCTCGTCTTATCCCGCTTCTACTTGGCGAGTTGGTCCTTCAACTCGCCGAGTCCAAGGCAAAAATGAAAATCTTTAAAGAGTTAATTACAAAGAATACGTACTAAGAAACAGGTGCTACAAATCTCCCCCACTTATTTTAGACTTCGTCCTCGAAGTCTGTTGCTCGTTCCTGAAACAGCTCGGGGTAGTGCTCCATCATCTCTTGCATCGGCTCCCAAGTCCACTCTGACCCCTTCTGGTGTTGCAGTTTCCTCAAATCCTTCGACTTCCGGTCGAGGATTGCCACTGGCCTCTCAATGTAGTTCAAGCTGTCATTAACCTGAATATCCTCTAGGGGTACCACCGCTGAGTCGTCCACCAGGAACTTCTGTAGCTGGGAGACATGGAAGGTGATGTGGATCTGGCTGAGTTTGTATGGCAGATCCATCATGTATGCTACCTTGCCCACCCGGGTTGCAACCCTGAATGGTCCAATGTACCTTGGGCCCAACTTGCCCCGCAGCCTGAATCGGATGACGCCTTTCCAAGGCGACACCTTCAGGAGAACCCTATCCCCGACCTGGAACTCTAGGTATGAACGACGCTTGTCGGCATAACTTTTATGCCGACTCTGTGCAGTCTGAAGCCTGCTCCGAACCTGCTGAATCCTCTCGGTCGTCTTGAGCACCATTTCGGTGCTCCCCATGACCCTTTGGCCAACTTCACCCCAACATATCGGGGTCCTGCACCTCCTCCCGTAACATCTCGAAGGGAGGACGGTCAATACTCGCGTGGTAGCTGTTGTTGTATGAGAACTCAGCCAAAGGGAGATAAGTATCCCAGGCCCAGCTACCACCGAAGTCCAGCATGCACGCCCGCAACATATCCTCTAGATTCTGGATGGTCCACTCACTCTGACCATCTCTCTGCGGGTGAAAGGCGGTGCTAAAATGCAGACGAGTGCCCAACTCATCATGGAACTTCTTCAAAAACCTGGAAGTAAACCGTACATCCCTGTCTGAAAACACAGAGACTGGCACTCCGTGCCGCACCACCACCTCTCGAATGTAGATATCGGCCAACTTCTATGCCGAGATACTCTCCTAGATCGGTATGAAGTGGGCGCTCTTGGTCAACCGATCCACGATGACCCATATAGAATCCACTCTCCGTGCGGTCCTGGGAAGCTTGGTGATAAAATCCATCGTGATGTCTTCCCATTTCCACAACGGGATATCCAACGGCTGCATCTTGTCGTGTGGCCTATGGTGTTTGTCCTTGACCTTCCTGCATGTCAAGCACCGCTCAACGTACCAAGCTCAATCCCGCTTCATGCAGGGCCACCAATAGTCCAGACGAAGATCCCTATACATCTTCGTCGCCTCGGGATGAATGGAGAACCGGGATTTGTGCGCCTCCTCCATCAGAACCTGGCGCATGCCTCCATGATAAGGGACCCACACCCTACGGTGAAGAGTCAATAACCCTCGGCTATCATAGTCGAAGGAGGAAACCTTCCCCACAATCCGCTCACTCTTCCGATGTTCCTCCTTCATAGCCTCCAGCTGAGCCTCCCGGATCCGCTCCAGCAGCAGAGTCACCACTCTCATCCTTAGGCAGATATCTCGGATCGGCGCTGCCTTATGGCTAACCGTATTTGCCACCACATTGGCTTTTCCCGGATGGTAAAGGATCTCACAATCATAATCATTTACCACGTCAAGCCACCAACGCTGCCTCATGTTCAGATTCGGCTGGTCCATGAGATACCTCAGGCTCTTATGGTCCGTGTAGATGGTACAACGAACCCCATAGAGGTAATGACGCCAAATCTTGAGGGAGAACACAACAACCCCCAGCTCCAATTCATGCGTCAGGTAGTTTGCCTCATGAGGCTTCAACTGCCTCGAAGCGTAAGCAATAACGTGCCCCCTCTGCATCAACACTGTGCCCAAACCCGAGATGGACGCATCGTAGTACACAACAAAATCCTCCATGCCCTTTGGCAGGGCTAAGATTGGCGCCTCGCACAATCTCTGTCTCAACGTCTCGAATGCGGCCTGCTGCTCGGGCCCCCAACAAAAAACCACGACTTTCCTCGTCAGCCTAGTCAGGGGTACGACTATCTTGGAGAAGTCCTAAATGAATCTCCGATAGTAGACCGCCAATCCTAGGAAGCTCCGAATCTTGGATGGAGACCTCAGGACCTCCCATCTCATCACGGCCTCTACCTTGGCCGGATCCACTGATATCCCGTCCTGGTTGACAAGGTGCCCCAGATACTGCACCTTGCGCAACTAGAACTCACACTTGGAGAACTTAGCATATAAGCTCTCCCTCCTCAAAGTACTCAGAACCTCACGTAAGTGTTCCTTATGCTGCTCTCGCGTCTTGGAATAAACCAAGATATCGTCAATGAAAACAATCACGGACCGATCCAACATCAGCCGGCACACGCGATTCATGAGATCCATGAACGCGGCAGGATCATTGGTGAGCCCGAAAGGCATCACCACAAACTCGTAATGACCATAGTGTATCCGAAAAGCAGTCTTCTGCATATCCTCCTCTCTGACCCTCATCTAATGATACCCTGATTGCAAATCAATCTTGGAGAACCAGGATGCTCCCTGAAGCTGGTCGAAGAGGTCATTGATCCTCGGGAGTGGGTAACGGTTCTTCACCATTACCTTATTCAGCTCCCGATAGTCTATACACATCCGATGTGACCCGTCCTTCTTCTTCACAAACAGAATCGGGGCTCCCCAGGGTGAACTGCTCGGTCTAATGAATCCCATGTCTAACAGCTCCTGCAGTTGTGTAGATAACTCCTGCATCTCAGGAGGAGCCAACCGATACGACGCCTTGCCTATTGGAGCCGCACCAGGGACTAGGTCGATCCTAAACTCCACCTGCCTCTCCGGAGGTATCCCAGGCAACTCCTCGGGGAATACATCCATAAAATCCCGCACCACGGGTACATCACCCACTGTCGCCTTACCCGCCTCCCGGGTGTCCATAACATACGCGATATACCCTGAGCAACCCTGCTGAAGGTAGCGCCTAGCTGTCGCTGTTGAACATATAGCTGGTCCTCTCTGTGGCCTCTCGCCCTGAACTACCAACTCTCCCCCACTTGGGGTCCTGATCCGTACCAGTTGATGTGCACAATCTATCACTGCCCCATTGGGCCTCAACCAATCCATGCCTATAATAACCTTGTTCCCCCCTCAACGGTATGGGAACCAAGTCTACCAGGTAACGTTCCTCGAACAGCCTCAAAACACAATCTCGGTAGACCTCCGATGCTCGTACTGATCGGTCGTCTGCAATCTCGACCTCTAGAGGGCAGTCCAACATGCCCAAAGACTCAATGAACTTCTTGCTAAGCTCAAGAGAAACAAACGATCGGGTGGCACTCGAGTCAAACAACACCTAAACTGGGATACCGTTCACATGGAACGATCCTAAACGCATATACACAGAGCACATATCAATATCATAACATCATACAAATAATTCAGAGGAAAAGAATCATACCCGTCACCACATTGGGTGCAACGCATGCCTCCTCGGTAGTCAGCTGAATTGTCCGGCTCCTCACCACTGGAGCCTCTGCCTTGCCCTGTCGGCTCTCAATAATCCGCAGGGTCACTGGAGTTGGCGCCTTCACTGGCGCTGCTGCTGCCAACTGGGGGCAATTGGCCTTCTTGTGGCCCCTCTGGTTGCAGTGGAAACATAGCAACTCTGACGTCTGTATCATAGGTGCAGGGGCAGTACAATCCCTGCTGAAGTGCCCCATCTTGCCGCACTTATAGCAACCTGACGATCCCAACTTGCACACTCCCTCGTGCGTCTTGCCGCATTTCCTGCAGTGGCCTCGCCCCTATTGACCTTTCGGCCCTGTGTCTGGTCCCTTGGGCTTCTTCCCCGAAGCCCCTGTAGTCTGCCCGTCCTCACCCTTCCTCTTCCGGATGTGCTCCAGGTCGATCTCCCTTTCCCTTGCCTTGGCAATCATGGACCAGAGTAGGGCAAGCGGAAAAACTGACATGCTCCCGAATATCAGCTCGTAGCATGTCATGATAGCGGGTGATCCTCATATCCTCATCACCCGCATACTGGGGCACCAACAACGCCCTCTCCCGGAACTTGACGATGATCTCCGCCACAGTCTCCGTCGTCTGCCTCATATCCAGAAACTCTCTAGCTAACTGCTGGAGCTCCACCACAGGCGCAAACTCCGCTCAAAACCGGGTCACAAAGTCTGGCCATGACATAGCCTCAACAGTCGAGGCTCCCAATGAGTCACCAATAGACTCCCACTAGTCTCTAGCTCTGTCTCTGAAACACCCTGCTGCAAACCTCACCTTCGACCCCTCGGGGCAGAAGATAGTCAACTGTGTAGACTCGATATCTGCAATCCATCGTCTGGAAGCTATGGGGTCCTTCGCCCCATGAAAATCTGGTGCACCAATTCCCCTGAAGTCCTTGAAGGACAGTGTGTGAGATCCTGACTGGCCAGATGTCAGGTCACTCTTGAACGCCCTGAGGCGATCCTCCATCAACTCAACTATCCCTTCCTTGATCGACCCGAAGATGATAGGGGTCGACTCAAGGATGCCTCTGGTGATCTCTGACACGATGAACTCGCGTAGCCTCTCGTCTACTAGCTTGGAATCTGATCCCGAACCCGATCCCTCTCCTGAACTGCCGACTGCTGGCCTCGGACGTAGTACCACCATTCTGCAATACATAATACCAACCGTTAGTGATACTGATACCTCTTGAGGGATCACATCTACTACAAGTTCCCTGGTCTTGTTTCAGCCTTCCTCAGTTCGGGTACGGATCCTCTGCTTTCAGTAGTACGAGCCCATACTACCTTCCACATCTATCCGTACCTTCTTCAAGGACCGCCTTGACTCCACCAGATCCCTTTTTACCACTGCTATCCTCATCCTAGGCTTATGCTAGGGAAAATCTCTGGCCCTACCAAAACCGGTCCTCAGTTGCTGAAGGCCTCCTTGTAATGCCAATTAGCCATCATTTGAATACCATCTCATGTGATGAGGCTCAGATAATCCTTCGAGTATCAGACTCGTCCCTACAACGGTTAGTCTCAGACAAGAGCTGCGCAATAGGGCCAAATCCAGTACTCTAAGATTATTCAACCCTGACCACATGTGACGTGACGTATTCACCAAATGGCTAACTCCCATCACTCAGATTCCCACAAAGCACAAAGCAAGCAACATTCAGATGCAGGTAAACTACTCAAGCAAGTCTGTTCTCATAGAGAGAAACTGCACTAGCATACAATGCTAAGCTCATACTATTAGGCATAACCTAAACAGGCTATCCTACTGCTGTCTACTCAACACTAGCATGCAATTCACATAAGCTGAAGCACATGAATCAGGCACATAAGGCATCACTCCTAGAACCTTAGTCCTATACTAGCATGCTGTTCTACTGAACTAATAAACATTGCATAACATCGTATGGGTACTTTGGGGAATACTTACTTGAGCTCGGCCGGTCGCGCACATCACACACTTCGTTCTTTCTTAAAGCCCTTTACTTAATTTTTTAGGAAAACTTTTACTTTTTTTTTTCGAAATCCTTTAATCCCTCGATTTGAGTTCAGACACCCCCGAAGGCGTGTCTGAATCCCTCAAACCAGGGCTCTGATACCAACTTGTAACGACCCAATTTTCACGCCCAAAATTTCATTTTTAATTAAACACTTTGCAAAACATTTGTAAATAAAATATTGTTTGATCAAATCATTTCGCATCCATACATCGTGTTTGAAAACCAAAATACGAAAACAACCAAAAGTCAGAGTACATATCCTAGAACGGTCTCAGAAGGCGGAAAAACAGTGTGTGTGTATGATGTGCCGCTACCAGGCCAACTCCTTCCCCTTCGAAGAAGAGGTACCTGAAACCAAAACTGAACACTGTAAGCACGATGCTTAGTGAGTTCCCCCACAATACCACATACCATATCATCACGGAACATACATATATTGTCAGGTATATCTGGGTGCCCGACCTACCCCTTCGGTCCTCTCGACCGGATACCGGCTAACATATCTGGGTGTTGGCCTCCCCTTTAGTCCTCTCGACCGGATACTGACTAGCATATCTGGGTGCTGGTCTCCCCTTCAGTCCCCTCGACCGGATACTGGGGACTATTTCACCCCTCTACTACTACCACATAATCTATCTAGCATGGTTGGGCATAACTACCCCTTCGGCCCTATCGACCGGCACTCTGGGGACTATCTCCCCTATTGTCACTAGCACATAGCATCATATCATACTAGCACATAAACATATCAGGTAGTATCAAACCTAGATGAATATCACATAGACAATCATCTAATCATACAACTCCTACTGATGGGCCGACATTATCGTCGTAGACCCACTGCTACTGGAAGGTAACTCACCTCGAAGTAGCTGTTGATCTGCGCGGGAACTGTCTACCTGTTGTTGCTGCTCCGGAAATCCTCCGGCTGTAATTCCCACAAAACAGTCCATCAAACACTGCTAACTGTCCTTAGGGTAAAATGACTACTTTACCCCCGACCAAGTCAAAGTCAAAGTCAACTACCAGTTGACCTGACTCGCCGAGTTGGCTTGCCAACTCGCCGAGTCCTTATCCTTCCATTTGCTCTTACACTCGTCTTTACTCGTCGAGTTAGGCGATGACTCGACGAGTTTTCCTTCTAATGGACATCTACTGAATCTTCATCCGACTCGCCGAGTTGTATGAATAACTCATCGAGTTCATCTTCAACTGATAAACAAGTCCTGGTCTTGACTCGCCGAGTTGTATGAACAACTCGTCGAGTTCATCTTCATTCGCAAGAAGATTGCCTTGGACTCGCCGAGTCCAATCTTGACCAATTCCATACAGTCGATTTAAACAAGATCTAACACACCAAAACCATAGATCTGGCCTCCTAATGTTCATTTTATACGTAAAGTTCCAAACTTGATGCACATGCATGCGGTTTTTAGCTGAAAAATCCATATAAAGTGTCCTACAATGTACATGGGGCTCTCATGGCCCTAAAGTTGGCACCTTTATGCCATGAGACCCCTCTTAAGGTCCAGATCTGAAGTCAAAACCCACTCAACACTTCCAAATCCGAAATATGACTTAGAAATCCAAAGAGATCCCAAGATAAAGATGAATAAACACATGGATGAGTCAAGATAGGGGCATTATACCTTGAAGCTGCTGAAAATGAAGTAACATCTCTAGATCTACTGGTCCCAACTCAAGTTCCAAGCTCCTTCCTTCCTTCCAAGCTTAACAACCACACAAGAACACCAAAAATGGCCTCAACAAAGCACAAACGGCTAGGGTTTCAATGAGAAGTGTTTTGGGGAGCATAAGGGACAATATGGCCGTCATAACATTGCTTAAATAGGGTGCAAACTAGCGGATTAGGGTTTTTGTCCGAACAGTACCTACTCGCCGAGTCCGGGACCCGACTCGCCGAGTCCATCACTTAAGTCCCTCGTCTTATCCCGCTTCTACTCGGCGAGTTGGTCCTTCAAATCGTCGAGTCCATGGCCAAAAATGAAAATATTTAAAGAGTTAATTACAAAGAATACATACCAAGAACCAAGTGCTACAAAATGTTTGCATAATAATGGTTGATTATTAAATCTACATGTGAGTTGGAAACTTTAATGCAAGAGAAGTGTTCAAAGAGTGTACATTAAACTCAAACCATCATTATCATGGAATTCCTTCTAGTAAATAAATTCTAATAGAACATTTTGTAATATCGTTGGCCCAGTCTCTGTGACTTTGAAGCCTTGACATCGCAGAAGGTCATTGCATGTAAGGTTGGAAGTCTAATAAATTATAGTGTCCAGTTGTGAAATGAGCATCATTAGAATAATGTCCAGTTGATATGTTCACAAAGGAAGGTCCATAGAGAGGCATAACATGCATGTTCACAACATGACATAACCGATGTTATTTAATTCAAGTGGTTAGTTAATTACTCGAAATATTATACAATGAATAAAGTCATAGATTATCTAAGGAGTTTAGACATAGCAATTGTGTTGCTAAAATATTCATGAGTACTTAGAAAATTGAGATTTTGAGTATTGGATAAAACCACGCTCAGAGAATTACTTTATGGATTTTATCACGAGTAATTATGATACAATAATAACTTATATTCTTAAAACAAAGATATATGAGTTATAATTTACAAGTCGGTTGTGTATTGGTATTGCGAAAACCCATGGGTAACATGATGTTATAAAACATAGTATCATGCATGATTTGGTGAGTAAAAGATACAAGCATATGAGTCAAAGTTTATTCGTTCCTTTTTCCCTAATGGGAAAAGCGATATCTTTGGGACCTTTGATGATTTGATGACGACATCTGAAGAGCTTGGTCAAGCCCGGACTGAATTGATGTGTTCAATTAGTAGTCTGAATTCGATCGTCATAAATCAGGAAATTAGGAAACATAATTTTGGACAATGAGATTGATTTTAATCCATGTCTCATGTTCGTATGATATCTTGTAGAACAAAGGAATATTTGATCACTTATCTAAAGGAAAAATATCTGATCGGATCAGATTTCAACAGTTGCTTTGGAAAGCACCCTTTGTTGTTTAATTTAGAAGTTATACCTGTAATTTAGTTTTAGACTTATCCAAGTGGGAGACTTTTGGATTAGGTGTTTAAGCCAATAACTAAATTAGTATAATCTTGAATTATTAGCTAAGTCCTTTTGGGTTACCCTCAAATCTAGTAATGGACTGGAATGCTATTTGGAGAGAGAGAGAGAGAGAGAGAGAGAGACAAAGAGAGATTGATTTATTAATTTATAATATGATTAGTAAATTAATAAGAAATCAAAATAAATAATTTATTAATATATTATGATAATAATATAAGAAATATAAATTGTATTGTTTAATTAAGAATTAATCAGAAATTAATTGGAATTAATTTTGGGATTAATTGGATTACTTAAAAGTGGAAGGACTAAAGGTGACAATGTTCAAAGTTGAACATTGAACAATTCTAGAACCTACCTAGGAGGGGAGACGAAATTCTAGATGGTTATAGGGTTTCTAGAGGTATTCTCGCGCTCTAAGGAAACTTGGAATGCCTTAGGGAGCAAGAAAAGGGATAGCAGGCTTATCTAAGGAAACATGTCTTATCCTTAGCCTCCCTATCACCTATATAAACCCACATGGGTTATGAATTTCAAAATTCACCTCATTCCATAGAGAATTTAGAAAATTCCCTTCCTCCCCCTCTCCTCTTTTGCCTCCAATTTGCTAGGGTTTGTGTGTGAGCCATTAGATGCACGAGACTTCTGGTGCTTTCTTTCTAAAGCTCGATCAAGAAGGAATCATTGTTTATTTACTACAATAAACATAAGGTATGTATTTTCTAATAACCCTTTAGTATTTTTCAAAAATAGCAATGTACTACTAGGGTTCTTGATATTCAATAGTTGTTTGCAAATCATAGCGAGAACATAGATCCTTTAGGGGTACATGTGAAATTAAGGTTTATGTTTTTCTGCCAAAAATAGATTTTTGTAATATATAAAACCCTTCAAGAGGTACCATACCTTTGGTGCTAGCTCTTCCAAGGTCTTGAAGAAGGATTCTACTTTGATTATCTACAATAATAATCAAAAGATATGTAACCCTAATTTGATATGAATTTTGATTTCATAGCCTCTCTCCTAGTGTTTCTTGATATTCATAGTTAGTTGCTATCAATAGATAAACCATAAATCTTTTCTAGGTTGCACATGAACTTAAGGGTTTAAGTGTTCTTCCGCCACATGTAATTTTTTTATAACCTAGAAAACCCATCAGTGGTATCAAAGCCTTAGTTTTCTATTTGATTCTGCATTAAATGAATTAATTGAAATTAGAGTTTATGGAAATTAAACCCTAAAGGCTTAAATTTCAACTTGGCTAGGGTTTTCTGAAACCCTAGACACCACCCCCTTATTTTCGAAAATAGATGCTTGTCCCTAGGGTTTCTATTTTCCTTAATTATTGTTTTAATATGATATAAAATTTAAATAATTAAAACCTGATAAATCCTACCCTTTTTCGAAAATTATATGGATAAGGGATTAAGAATAAATTTGAATTATTTAATTTATTGTTTAATTGCTAAATAATTATTTGTGTAACACCTCAAAACCTAGCCCAAATTATTCATTTTTAAATTTACCAAAATTAAGATTTCACAACCAAGTTATCAAATACATAATTATCCCAAAAAAACCAGTATCACAAATATCAGAGTTCATAAACCATCCTAGTAGTAAATCTCTCAGCGAGTGTGTACAATCAGACCTTCGCCTTCTGGTGGTCCTCAGAAGTACCAGCCACATATAAATCAACATATGTAAGCACAATGCTTAGTTAGTGCCCCAAGATACCACATACAACACATCATAAATAAACAACTATAGGTTATTAGCAACCATGGGGACTCTCCGCGGTCCCAGTGGGCTAGCAGCACTGCCTGTGGGTTATCAGCAACCTTGGAGACTATTAGTAGTCCCAGTCACATATAAACATCATAACATAATCATAACAGCTAGACCCAACTGGTCAGTAAAAATACAGCTATTCTACCACACATGTAAGAATAAGTGAGGAGACTCACTTAATACTGACGATAAGTAAATCTCACACTCGAACTGTCAGATCTAGACTCTGCTTAATCAACAAAATAAATAACCGTAGTTAATAACTAAGGTCCAAAGCCAACTTGTGAGTCCAAATCCCACAACCAAATCTTATAAGGGAAAAAAAAGACTATTTTGCCCTTCTCATGGTCCAAAACCCCAAATCTTGACCAAAGTTCATAATTCGACTGCCCAACGAGTACGCTGGGTGTACCACTTCTTACTCGGGGCGTACAACAAAATCAACATCCATCGGGGGTAGAACCAGCTACGCGAGGCATAGCTGGGAGTACGCCCATCATACTGTGTCTGCCTCTACTTCCACCAACTTTGTATCTTAATCCCTTAAGACAACTAACCCAACCTCATATCTAACTATTCTAATATGTCATAATCCACAAAGTCATTGGCTTTAAGCCTTTGCATGGATAGGAAGGATCCAATGCAACAACTTTTGGTTTCTAACAAACTCAATGCTACTTTACTCATGCATGAGCCAAAAGGAAATATCAAGCAACCATTTTTATGAATCCATAGGTTCTAAAATGCATGAAAGGACAACTACAATTTCCCGGAGTGCTCCAAACTCATAAAGGTCTAATATTGGGGATAGAAGTTCATGAAACTTCTACCATAATGATCTAAAGAAAAGCTTGCCAAGGTATAGACTTTATACCTGAAAATGATGCACAAAGAGGAGAGGTTTCTGGATCTACAAGCTTGCTAGCACCCACTCCTTTTTCTCTAGTCTCCTTCTTCCACTACAAGCACCAGAACACCCAAAAACTTGCAAAATATCATACAAGCAACATAACTTAGGATTAGGGTTTTAGGGAGGGTTTGGTGGCTGATAAGGATGATCAAATGAAGACATAATGTTCTTTGAATAGGGGAAACCCTTAAAATTAGGGTTTGAAGTCTGGGATAGTACACCTAGTGTACCACACGTACGCCCAACATACTAGCTGGTCATCCACGTTCCAAAACAGCATGAGTACACTGTACATACTCTTAGATACACCCTGCTCTTGACCAATTCGCAAGCCCATCTCTCCAAGGGACCAAATGTGCCACTTTTAATAGAGATTCAATAATCAATAAAAGTACCTGAAATCGAGATGTTACAATTCTCCCCTAGAATCAGACTTCGCCCTCGAAGTCATCCTCATGAAATAGCTCAGGATATTTCTCACGCATCTCGGACTCTGGTTCCCATGTACACTCCGAACCTCTCTGGTGTTGTCACTGAACTTTAACCAAGTTCACTGCCTTGTTCCTCAAGTTCTTCATTTTTCGGTCCATAATTGCCACAGGCTTCTCAACGTAGTTTAGTCGGTCATCGATCTGAATGTCTTCGAAAGGGACCACAACTATCTCGTCAGCTATACACTTCCTCAGCTGGGAAACATGCAAGGTATCATGAATATGTCTCAACTCCTCCGGTAGCTCCAATCGGTAGGCCAACTTGCCCACACTGGCCAAAACTTGGAAAGGACCAATAAGCCCGGGGAGTAACTTGCCCCGCTTCCTGAAGTGGATAACATCCTTCTAGGGTGACACCTTCATGTTCAATAGATCTCTCACTTGGAACTCTAGCTCAGAGGGTCTTCGATCCGCATAACTCTTCTGGCGGCTCTATGCTGTCAGCAATCTCTGTCGAGCCTTTTTTATAAGCTTAGTCGTCTTAAACATTGCCTACGTGCTCCCCATAAACCTCTTTCTTACTTAGCCCCAACAAATAGGAGTCCGACATATCCTTACGTAAAGGAGCTCGAATGGGGGAATACCAATACTGGAATGACAGTTGTTGTTATAAGAAAACTCAGCCAACGGAAGATAGGAGTCCCAAATCACACTAAAATCAATAACACAGGAACACATCATATCGTTGAGCGCCTGAATAGTGTGCTCTCTCTGCCCGTCCATCTATGGATGGTATGCGGTACTGAAGTGTAGTCGGGTACGCAACTCCTCGTGAGATCTCTTCCAGAACCTAGAAGTAAAGCATACATCATGGCCCGACACAATAGATGTGGGCACCCCATGTCGAGCCACCACCTCCCAAACATAAATCTCGACCAACTTCTCAATAGAAGAGTTATCACTAATGGCTAAGAAGTGAGCACTCTTCGTTAAACAATCCACTATCACCTAGATAGTGTCGACACCCCTTACATTCCTCGGTAACTTTGTAATAAAATCCATTGGGATCTACTCCTACTTCTATAGGGCAACCTCTAGAGCCTGAAACTTGCCATGAGGGTACTGGTGCTTGGCCTTGACCTTCCAACAACTCAAACATTGCTCTACAAACTATGCTTCGTCTCTCTTCGTACATGACCACCAGTAATTATGCTTAAAGTCGAGATACATATTGGTGGCCCCTGGGTGGATGAAAATTCTCGATTTGTGGGCCTCTTCCATCAAAATCCATCAGGCCCCACCAGCATACGGTACCCATACCCACCTATGAAGAGTTAAAAGCCCTCAACTGTCAATATTAAAGGCTGAAATCTGACTGATTACCCGTTCACTTTTCCGATTTTCCTCTTTTATGGATTCCGACTATACTTCCTTGATGATCTCTAAGAATGGAGTCATCACAGTGATCTTCATGCACACATCCCGAATCGGGGCACTTTCTGCCCTTCGGCTAAAGGCGTCGGCCACCACATTGGCCTTGCCCGGATGATACAAGATCTCACAGTCATAGTCCTTCACTACGTCTAACCACTTCCTTTGCCTCATATTTGGGTTAGGCTAATCCATAAGATATCTCAGGATCTTATGGTCTATGTACATGGTACACCGAACACCATAGAGATAGTGGCGCCAAATCTTAAGGGCAAAGACTACTGCCCCAACTCCAAATCATGCATGGGATACTTTGCTTCATGAGGCTTCAATTGCCTCAAAGCGTATGCTATCACATGCCCTCTCTGCATCAACACAACACAAGACAACACCTAATCCTCCAATGGATGCATCACAGTATACTAGAAAGTCCTCAATTCCCTCAGGGAGGGCAAGTATCGTTGCCTGACACAATCTCTGGCGAAAAGTCTTAAATGATGCATGTTGCTCAGGTCCCCAACTAAAATCAGCATCCTTCCCTGTCAACCTGGTGAGAGGAACAAAAATCTTGGAAAAGTATCAGATGAATCTCTGATAATAACATGCCAATCTGAGGAAGCTTTGAATCTCAGATGGAGATCTCGGCACTTCCCACTACATCACCGCCTTAATCTTGGTTGGGTCGACCAAGATACCATTCTTATTGACGAGGTTTCCCAAAAACTAAACCTCACACAACATGGAGTCACCCTTCGAGAACTTAGCATGTAGCTTTTCCATCCTCAAAACCCTAAGAACCTCTCGTAAATGCTCCTCGTGGTGTTCCCTAGTCTTCGAATAAACTAGAACTTCATCGATGAAAACGATCACTGATCGATCCAACATAGGCCTACATATCGGGTTTATGAGGTCCATGAATGCCGATGGTGTGTTGGTGAGCCCAAAAGTCATCACCACAATCTCGTAATGCCTATAGCGAGTTTGGAAGGTCATCTTGTGAATATCCACCTCTCGTACCCTCATGTGGTGATAGCCGGACCTCAAATCGATCTTAGAAAACCTAGATGCCACTTGAAGCTGGTCAAAAAGATCATCAATCCTCAGAAATGGGTAACAAATTTTCACCTTCAACTTGTTTAGCCCCGATAATCGATGCACATCCGGTGTGAACCATCCATCTTTCTGTTAAAAAGGATCGGCGCTCTCCAAGGAGAATTGCTCGGCTGAGTAAACCCTTTTCCTAATAGTTCCTGTAGCTGAGAGGATAACTCCTGCATCTCAAGAGGTGATAGATAGTACGATGCCTCGGTAATCGACGCCGCAACCAAAATCAGATCGATCCGGAACTCACTTTCCTCTCAGGAGGCACACTCGATAACTCCTCGGGAAAGACATCGGGAAAATCACGTACTACCAAAACATCAGAAATAGAGGTAGATCCTTTCTTCTCGACCCAAGTACCCACTACATATTCTAGATAACCCATACACCAATGTTGCAAACTCTGCCTTGACCTTGCGGTAGAACATAAAGATGATCCCGATCTAGTACCCTCGTCGTTGATAGTCAACACTCCCCCATTAGGGTATCGAATCGTCACCAACTCACACTCATAGTCAATCAGAGCCCTAAACCGGCTCGACCAATCCATACCCACAATCACACAAACATCTCCCATCGCGATAGGGATAAGATCTATCGGATAACCAACGCCGAAGATCTCTAATACACAACCTCGATAGACATCAGTAGCAGAGACTGGACACTCATCAGGTATAGAGTGCTTAAAGTCTCTCGTGTAATACTAAAACCACAACAAAATGATGACGACACAAATAACAGACTCGCACCCGAGTCAAACAACACAAGCATAGGCATAAAATTCACAAGAAATTACCAATATAACCGATAATCTGCCTTTGTGTGACCCATTTGGTTGCAGCTGAAACAAACCTGAAATCCCTTGGGGAAATCCTTAGCCATATTCCCCTCCTTGCCACACAGGTAGCAAGCTAACCCGGAACGACAGGGTCCCTTGTGTCCCTTGATGCAATTTCCGCAAGTGCAGCCCTTCTAGCCTCCATCTCTCTAATCATTGGACTTGGGACGCTTAGTCGCTGGCTGCAACTACACTGACCTCCTATCTCTCCCATAGGTCTCCCTCTCCTCTCCATCCTGGGTCTCCAGCTCGATCTCTCTCCTCCTAGCATTGGTCTATAGCTCAACCAATGTCCGATACATGGTGTTCACTAGAAACTCATGGATATATCTCCTCAAAATACTCAAATATCGAATCACATGGGCCTGCTCCGTGGACACCTGCTCATAGCAAAACAAAGCCCTCTCATGAAACATCATGGTGATCTTCGTTACCGTATATGTCATATGATTATGAGACAGGAACTGTTAGGCCAACCTTTCCTGCTCAACCATGGGTACAAACTCATCCCTGAACATCTCAGTAAACCTCTCCCAAGTCACTGTAGTATGCACTGCAATAGGGTAATCAATCGTCACAAACTTCCACTAGTCCTTTGCTCCCAAGCGAAGCAGGTTTAGCGCGAAACGAACCCTCAGATTCTCCAGACAGGAGCAGGTATAGAAACATCCCTCAACATCATAGATCCATCTCATAGTAGCAGTCAGATCATGGGTATCATCAAACGTGGGTGGCTTTGTGTTGGAAAACTCCCAATACCACAACGAATCACCCCCCTGCAGTCTCGCAGCAGAAACAACTGTGGTGGCTATGGCAGCAGCAGCCTTAGTGACAGCAGCATAGCGCTCGTCAAAAGTCTCAAGTAGCATGGTCTTAATATATCCAAACATATCCATAATAGCCTCTTTGATTGCTTCGGCCACCACCACAACAAAAATCCAGAGGATCTCATCATCGCTAGCACTCGGCCTCTCGGGGTCAGTAGAGCCTGAACCTCGAGTAAGCACTATACTGAAACACATAAGAAAATTATCAGAAATCAGGATAAAGCACATATACTGACACTCCCACCCCTACAAGCCCTTTAGTTCCTTGAAGTTACTTTTCGAGCCGTGTACAGATCCAGTGGTTCCAGTAGTATGGGTCCAATACTACATTCCACACCAACCTGTATTTGTCTCAAATCGTCCCCTCAAGACCCTAAGGACTCTACCACCTCAAATTATCTATGGAATCGCCCTGTTGATTCCTTAGAACCAAAACTAAGCATCTAGACTGCTCCCAGTACTGCTCTGCCTCACAAGATCTTTGTTGTCGTTGCTAATTGCTTCTAGTATGCCAATTGTACATAATACGAGACTCAGTAGACATTCAGATAAATAATCCTACCTCAAATCTACAACCAAACAAGGAACATGAAGAAAGGCTAAATAAGGCATTATGAGGCTATAAAATAATAACTATGTAAAACTATGTAGCATACACTAAGCAAATAGTAACTATAGATTCAATCTCAAAAGAATCAACTCGTAGGCTAAGGCATCACAAATCAGGCAACATTACCACACTATTCCTCCAAGATTCCTTAGCCTATCACTAAATAGCATGCAATTCTATCAGCTCATAATATGAATATATCTGCTCTGCACTACTCATGATATAAATTGAGGTATTTTGGGAAACTGCCGCTCGAGCACAGTTGATTATACACACTCCTTCTCTAGGGTTTTCTCTTGTAAAAGTCTACATTTCTTTTTTAAGTTCTTAAAAAAAGTTTAGATCCTTAGTTTGAGTTTGGAATCACCTAGAGGTTCATCCAAATGCCTCAAACTAGGGTTCTGATACCAAACTGTAACAATTCAAAACTTAGCCCAAAATTTTCATTTTTAAATTTACCAAAATTAATATTTCACCACCAAGTTATGAAATACATAATTATCCCCAAACAACCAGTATCACAAATATCATAGTTCATAAACTATCCCAATACTAAATCTCCCAGCGAGTGTGTACAATCAGACCTTTGCCTTCCCGCGGTCCTCAGAAGTAACTGCCACATATAAATCAACATCTGTAAGCACAAAGCTTTGTGAGTTCCTCAATAGACCACATAAAACATAGTAGAAATAAACAACTATGGGTTATCAGCAACCATGGGGACTCTCAACAATCCCAGTTCGCTAACAACATGCCTTGTGGGTTATTAGTAACCCTGGAGACTATCAGCAGTCCTAGTCACATATAAACAACATAAAATAATCATAACAGTTAGACTAAACTTTTCAGTACAAATGCAAAATTTCTACCACACAGGTAAGAATAAGTAAGGAGACTCACCTGATACTGACGACAAGTAAATCTCACACCCGAACTGTTGGATCTAGATTTCGCCTAATAAACAAAATAATTAACCCTAATTAATAATTAAGGTCCAAAGCCCACTCGTGAGTCCAAATCTCATAACTAAATCTTCTAAGGAAAAAAGAATATTTTACCCTTCTCATGGTCCAAAACCCCAAATCTAGACCAAAGGTCAAAAGTAAGCAACAGTCAACTGCCCAACGAGTACGTTGGGTGTACCACTTCTTATGTGGGGCGTACAACAAAATCAACATCCATTGGGGGTAGAACCGAAGACATGGGGTGTAGCTAGGAGTATGGCCGACATACTCCGTCTGCCTCTACATCCACCAACTTATTGTCTTAATCCCTTAAGACAACTAACCCAACCTCAGATCTAAATATTCTAAGAATATCTTAACCATATAAAGTCGTTGGCTTTAATCCTTTGCCTGGCTAGGAAGGACCCAGTTCAACAATCTTTGGCTTCTAACACACTCAATGCTACTTTAATCATGCATGAGCCAAAGGGAAAGATCAAGAAACCATTTTTATGAATCCATAGGTCCTAAAATACATGAAGGGACGACTACAATTTCCTCGAGTTCTCCAAACTCAAAAAGGTCCAATCTTGGGGACAAAAGTTCGTGAAACTTCAACCATAAAGATCTAAAGAAAAGCTTGCCAAGATATAGACTTTATTCCTGAAAATGATGCACAAAGAGAAAAGGTTTTTGGATCTACAGGCTTGCTAGCACCCACTCCTTCTTCTCTAGTCTCATTCTTCCACTAAAAGTACCAAGAACACTCAAATACATGCAAAAGCTCACACAAGAAACACAACTCATGATTAGGGTTTTAGGGAGGGTTTGGTGGCTGATAAGGATGATCAAATGAAGACATAAATTTCTTTAAATAGGGACAGCCCTTAAAATTAGAATTTAAAGTATGGGCTAGTACGCCCGACGTACCACACATACGCCCAGCGTACTAGCTGGTCATCCACACTCCAAAATTGCATGAGTATGTTGCGCGTACTCTTATGTACGCCCTGCATACGACCAATTCATAAGGCCTTCTATCCAAGGGACCAATTGTGCAACTTTTGATAAAGATTCAATAATCAATAAAAGTACCTGAAATTGGGATGTTACAATTTAATTCATGTGTTTAAATTTATTTAATTAATTGTTTAATTTGTAAATAATATGATTTAAATTTATTTAATTAATTCTTTAATTGAGATAAAAGATAAAATCATTATTTTGTTTAAAACTAATTATTATTAATTGTTTAATTCGAAAGATTAATTTTAAACCTTAGTATTTTCAAAAGTTCTAAAATACACCTTATACTATATATATGATTAAAAGTTCTATATAATATATGTATAAGATAAGTATGTCAAATCGCTAGTACGCCTCATTCACGAAGCCATACTATAGTGGAGGGGGGGGGGGGGGTATAAGGAAGCAGACTATAAGATAACCACCATTGGGTGTCCACTCTCACCCACCGCTCCTTTGTAGGGTGGAGGGCCGTTTTCCGAATGGATCTAATAGGACATAAACTCTTAAAAGTATGATGCTATTAAAACACTAGAACCTTTTGAATAAATCCCAACTCTAGTTACTTTAAGAAAAAAAATGTGAAGTGTATGCTAGTCCATGAAAACTCACATCACTCCAACACACTAAAAAATGCACAAGAACTCAAGGGTGTAACTAGGGTTTCATTTGAAATGAGTGGAGGTTGAAGAAGATACCTTAGATTAGGAGATAAGTGATGGGTTTTAAGCAAAAAATACATTCTTATGTTTGCATGCAATCCTAAATGGATTGGATCTACGTTTTCTTTAATTAAACATGCAAACTTGAACACAAAAGAAGAAACCCTATGTTCTATGTATTATAAGCAACCAAGGAATATTGTAGAGAGAGAGAGAATAAAGAAGAATTTCGGCCAAGGCTCTAGAAAAGAGGTCATTCATGAAATTCCACCCTAATGAGGGTTGATATAGGTGTTAGGAAGGTGTATCCAAGATAACCCTAATCCCTTAACTTCCTCCTTAAGGCATCCAAGGCACCCTTAGAGCCCAAGGAAACCCTAGGAGCATCTATATTTCGCTCCCCCTACCATAGGGAGGTTGTAGAATGCTCAATGCTAAACTATTGAACATTGTCATCTTAAGTCTCTGCAGTTTCAATTAATTCCTTTAATCCTAAAATTAATTCCAAATTAATTTCCGATTAAATATTAATTAAATAGTATGATTTCTATTTAATATATTATTTCCATAATACATTAATAAATCATTTATTTTGAATTCTAATTAATTTAAAAACCAATTAATAAATTAATAAATAATTATTTTATCTCTAATAGTTATCCTATTCAATTGCTAGGTTTGAAGGCAACCCAAAAGGACATTACTACTATCAATTCAAGTACATACCAATTATAGTTATGGGCTTAAACACCTAATCCAACAGTCTCCCTCTTGGATAAGTCTAATAACTATAGTTGCAAGTATAACTTCAAAAATTGACTAGCAAATTTTAGCTACCAAAAGCTGTCGTTGAACTCTGGCCTAGTGAGTGACGTGTCCTTAGATAAATGATCAAATATTCCTCCGTTCTACAAGATATCGTATGGACATCAGAAAACACATATAATCATTCTTTATGTCCAAGATTTGTTTCCCGATTTTTGATATATGACGACTGATATCAGACTACTAATTGAACACATCAATTCAGTCATGACTTGGCCAAGTGCTTTAGATGTCATCATTAAATTATCGAGGGGCCCACAAATATCACTTTTTCCCGTTTAGGGTAAAAGGAACGGATAAATGTCGACTCATATGCTTGTACTATTTACTTATAAAATCATATACAACAATACATTTTATAACATCAAGTTACTGATACATTTACGTATTATCAATGCACAACTAACTCGTAAACAACAACTCATATGTATCTATTTTAAGAATATAAGATATTATCGTCTCAAAATTTGTAACATCCATAAAATTCATACCAAATTTAAACTTTTTCAATCATAATTAAAAACCACATAGAATTGTTTACAAAATGTTTTCAAATCATTTTCCATCAGAGTGTCCCAAAAATCATAACATAAGGATGAAGAGCGATACGGTCACGCCTTCGCCTTTCCACGGTCTCCTGAAGTACCTGAAACAATACACTGAAACTGTAAGCCCGAAAGCTTAGTAAGTTACCCCCAAAATACCAACCACAATACCAACCACATATCATATCATATCATATCATATCATATCATATCATATCATATCATATCATATCATATCATATCATATCATATCATATCATATCATATCATATCATATCATATCATATCATATCATAACATAAATAGAACAACCATGCATATCAAGTCTACAGTGTGACTGGTCTGCCCGCATCGGGCCTTTACTCTGTCTGGTCCACTATCCGAGCCTCGGCACGTCTGGTCCGCCCTCTTGGGGTCTTCAGCCTATTCGGACCGCTCGCTGGGCCTTCGGTCTAACCGGTCCGCCCTGGGTATGTTGGCCTACAGCACGAAGTAGGACCCGCCTCAACCCAACCCCAATCCAACAACCATGTGCACATAAACATATAATCATATAGCAATTCACAACTAATCAACCGATTTAGTAGATCACATAACATAGCAACACCCTAACCAGGATACTGACCTAACCGGTCACTAGCATAGCATCATCCTATATACCAGGATATCGACCTTAACCAGGTCTCTAATATATATCATCCTAACTACCCAGATGCATACATAGCCAAACAATAACATAACAACCAACTACCCGGATTCCCATCCGATAAAGGGCCGGCCTTGGTGCCTTAGACCCTGTCGATATAGTGAGGATAACTCACCTCGCAACTGCTGACTGAAAAGATAAGATCACACTGCTCCAACCTCCGACACGAACTTCACCGCTGATCAATACCAAAAGACTGAACTCACTAAATACCAATAATTACCAAAATACCCCTGGAAATCAACTGGTTAACTCTTGGTCAAAGTCAAAGTCCTCAGTCAAAGTCAACCTTCCTGATAGACTCTACTCACCGAGTCAACCCGTTGACTCGTCGAGTCCCTTTGCTCTGAAAACTCCCATGACGCGACTCAACTCACCGAGTCATCCCTTGACTCACCAATTCACCGTTCAACCAGAAAAGGTTAGGACTCCTCGACCAGACTCGCCGAGTCCAAGAACAAATTCGCCGAGTCCAAGGCAATATTCAACAGACTCGTCGAGTTGTTCTTCCAACTCGTCAAGTTTCTGCCCATCTTCATACAACTCGTCGAGTCCACCCATGTGACTCGCCGAGTTACTATGCGACTCAAGACTGATATCAAGCCCGACTCGTCGAGTCATCTCGTAGACTTGCCGAGTCCACACGTGACATCCTCATTCAGACGATCACAGGCCATTCCATTGCTTCCAATACATAGATCTGGACTCCTAGGGCCAGATTCACATGTAAAGTTTCCAACTTTACGTGCATGCAAGGCTCAACAAGCTCCAACCAAGCTACAAAAAGGTTTTGGGACAAAGGCACTCTCAAACAAGCAAAGACTGATGCTTTCTGCCCTTATGACTCCAATACAACCTAGATCTGAAGTTGCAACTTCAGATCTAACCTCTAAACCCGAAATGAATCCAAACCAAGCTAAAGAATCCCCTAAGACAACCACCAAGGATGAACCATAAAGGAAGAATCTTAAGGCAAGAGCTCCTTACCTCAGAGATGTACACAAATCTGATGTAGATCTCAGATCTTTACAAGCCTCTTGATGCTAGCTCCCAATTCTCAAGCTCCTTTCACAATTTCCTCTTCTAAGCCCTAATCTTTCCAACAATGAAGCCTCACACGAAATTAGGGTTTTCTGGAACTAAAAGGGAAGGTAGAGAGGTTGAGGGTGGCTATAATGTGCTTTATATATGGCACAAACCCCGGATTAGGGTTTTTTCTCCCTTCAGCACCAACTCGCCGAGTTCAGCTGCCGACTTGCTGAGTTGGTCACTTA
Source organism: Lactuca sativa (assembly GCF_002870075.4). NCBI lineage: Eukaryota > Viridiplantae > Streptophyta > Magnoliopsida > Asterales > Asteraceae > Lactuca > Lactuca sativa. The sequence continues at coordinate 38,857,454 of NC_056629.2, read as the reverse complement.
ACACGCCTCCTGAATTGCGACCCGACTTGCCGAGTCTATCCATCAACTCGCCGAGTCGATCTTCCTTATTTACACTTAGAACCCTGAGCTTGTACTTCTGAACTCGGGGTGTTACAAAATTACTCATGATAAAATCCATAAAGTAATTCTCTGAGCATGGGTTAATCCAATACTTAAATCCCCATTTCAAAAGTACTCATGAATACTGTAGCAAACCATTGCTATGTCTAACCCCTTAGACAATCTATAGTCCAATTCATGACCGTCTTAATTCACTACTTACTTCCAAAAGTATGATCGACTGTGGATGTTTTGAATAATCCAATTACTCGGGAAGAAAACATGCGAAGTGAACCGCAATAATAACCTAATTAACTATGGTCTCAAAACTATTGAATATAAATAAAACTTCTAATATTTAATCACCATATTAATTAGAATTTATTAATTGTATAATGTTTCAATTAATCAACTTGATACTTGAGTTAAACATCAGTCATGTCATGTTCTAAACATGCATACTATGTTTTTCTATGGTCCTTCCTTTGTGAATAGATCAATTGGACATAATTATAATGATGCTCATATCACAATTCCAAATCCTTATTACAAGTGTACCAATTCCAAATTCTTGTCACCACTAAATGTGTTAGAGTCCAAACTTACATGCAATATCCTTTTATGATGACGCGGCCTAAAAGTTACAAATACTTTACCGACAATGTCACAAAATGCTCCGTTGAAACTTTGTTAATTCAAACAATTTCATGGTAATGAAGTATCAAATTCAAGGTAAATCCTTGAACACCTTCCTTGAATTAAGGTTTCTAACTCATATGTAGATAACCAACTCCCATTATGGAAATATTTCCATATTCCCATATGACTATCAATTCTGATCAAGAATTATCCAATTAGAAACATATCAATATGGTTCATCAAAATATTACTATACTTCCAACTGTCTATGAGAAACCAATATTTGGCGAACCTCAGATTGTTTTTGAGAATTGTTTAATAACTTTAGTCATATCTTGTTCTAGTCCTTTTTCCTCTTAATGCCCTTGGCATTTAAAAAATCAGAACAAGTGAATATTATAGCATATGTAATCAATCCTATATCTGAAGCATATGAGATTCGATACATAATGTCTTACATAAAGACATGATACTTGATCAGTCTCTTCCTATAATATTTCCATATATCAAATTTCCGTGTTGAAGCGTTTCAACACGATATTCATATATGTCCAAGACTAAGTTCCATTAAAATCCTTCAATCTAAACTTTTAGATTTGAAATGAAGTATGAGTGTGATATCCCTAAATCCATTTATAGTGAAACAATTCCCAAACTTTGCAAATTTGCAATCTTTGTTTCCTACAACTAGTATTGCTAACCTGCAATACTTAGCATAACAATTATGCTCCCACTAGCATAAAAATTATGCTCCTATCTATATAACAATTATGCTCCCACTAGCTTTGACACGTACCCAGAAATCAACTAGACTTCTAGAAATCAATACTTTTTTGACTTTCTTACTAAACTGTAGATTTCTGATACGTAATGCTTCGATAAGTCTTCAACTAGACTTATTAAGCTCATACACCTTCATTAGATAGCATATGTGTGTGTTTAAACCCTTTCAGAACTTATGGCAATGAGTCTTGAATGTTCAAACTATTTCTTGCCATTTCTCACAAGTCAAACTATGAAAAGGGATGTCGTAATTATATATGAATTTGAGAACGCAATTATCATAATTTCCCATAATGATATCAACCGGATTTAAAATCTATTAATGAAAGTGTTTCCTCATAATCATTTTCATGAATTAGAGAGAAACCTTTTTCTACTTAGATTTTATGGTGTATGTGTTCCTATCAATGTGAATTTATCAATTCCAACCTACAATCATAAGATAAGGTTGAGGATAAACCAAAATAAAATTTTGTTTTTCCTTTCATGGACTGAACTTTTCTTATTCTTAGTTTCTTGCATTATGGTAGCACAAGGGCCTACCAATGCTTCCAAGTTGTCAAGCAGCTCATCCATATTGATCAATGTACTATCACTGACCAACGTGCTCTTCCTTCTTTAGTCAAATGAGAACTATAGAACTCACATGCATAGTCAACTTAACTGGAAGGTGCACAAAATCAAGAATGTGTCAACTTAATACGATAGGTAATCAACCTCAGGTCGTGTGCTAGTGTTAACTAACATGTTTATTCTTGATTGAATCCTAAAACTATTCAAGATCGTTAAGACTCCCACTGAATTCTTGACATATAATTTTTTTTTGTTAAGGAACACTCCTTGACAAGCAAAAACAAATATTCAAAAGTTAGTGTGGATTCTCATCAAGACAACACTTCATTTAATTTTAGTTTATCTTTTTTTGACCAAAACATCACAACTACCAATTTCAAATGTGCTAGAGCAAGAAAATATTTCTACTCCATATTTCATGAGGTGTTACAAACCTACTTAGTCGGAGAGGGATTCGTAGTTACTAGAGCGTGACTCTAAAACTTGATTTAGAAACGAAGCATGACTCATCTCTTGATTAAACTATTTCAACAATATCTAATTCCTCTTAGTTGAGACAATTTCACTAAGATGTTATTAGAAGATCAATTGTGACTTAGTTCCATAATCATTAAGATGATCATAAAACATAATACTAAAATACTCTCCTTTTCTTTCAAATTGGAGAAAACTTTATCTTTATGCCTAATAGATTCTTTATATTCGTTCTACCATTCTTTGAAACTTTTCAAAGGTGAAGAATTATGATTAATCTTATAAACACAACCATGTTTACTGACTATCAGTAAATCATGACGAATATACTTATCGTCCTTTGTGGTGGATCAGACCATTCCACATTAATGTGTACTAGATCATTTAGTCCTTCACTTGGATTCACATAGTCATGTGATCAACGAATTAGTCTTAATTTTCCAATAATCAAGGTTCTCATACATCATACAATCAAATTGTATGACTCCAAGTTTCTATCCAATTGAAACTTGGTTGATGAGAATTACTTTTCACTTGGTAAATTATGACATTACCACAAATGAAATAATTAAGAATCAATCTACATTTAACGTTGCTAATAATAGAAATATAACCACCAATTTTCATGAATGCCATTGTAAGGAAATAAATAAATCAAAAAATCACTTTTATTGATAATATGCGGAAAAATTTATCCTTACAGTGCAAAAATATGAAAACTATGTTTCTAGATATTTCCTAAGCAATCTATTAATCTATCATAACTCCTAATCAGCAGCTCAAAAATCCGATCATCGAACAATGCGGCATAAATCCATCTTTCACGATCAGATTCAACTTGCTCTTCTTATGCTTCCTTCTTTCTCATAGATCCTGCAAAAACATCAAAATGTGGTTATCACATCATGTAATATGCATCTACGAATAGGAACTTAATAAAGTAGAGTTAGATAGTGGATGTACCTGAAGTAGAGTCATACAACTTGACTTTACTATCTCTGTTAACTTTCAGGTAGACAGGGAAGCTTCGCATCCAATGTCCATTCAATTGGCAATAGAAACATATGGAATATTCAAGAATGGCACACTGGACAATCTCAGAATTGGCCTTTCTCTTTACCATATGGTCAAAAGGTTTGACCTTGGCCGATCCCTTTCCATTAGGAAGAGAAACCTTTTCTGGACTACCAATGTTGCCATTGTCATTGTCCACGGAAGTTTGGGAGACAGATCCTTCAAACATATTTGCTTGACAAGTGCACTTGAGCATTTCTGCTTCAACAACAATTAGCAAATATGTCGGTTCAATTAGGATCACGTCCTGGTCAGTCATATAGTAGCACTTAATGAACTGGCCATATGACTCAGGAAGCGAGTGAAGAACCAAGCCAACCGCCAGCTCCTTTGGGAAAATGACACCCAACATTCCCAATCTGTCAATGTGTGACTTAATTTTTAGAACATGTCCACACACAGAATTTCCATCTAGGTGTTTGCATGCCAACAAAGCTTGAGTAACCTTGAACTTTTCAAGCTGAAGAAAACGTGGGTCGGGGAGAATCACTGGAGAAGGTGGGAGAAGATTTGGAGAAGTAAGATTTCCAGTTCCAACAATGCTCAAAGAAGGGAACGTTCTTTCACCTTGATCGATAAGTAGAAGATCATCTTCACAAGGAAAACCATTTCCAAAAGGACGAAGAAGACCATTGTTGTCAGAACTCAACATCTATAAATGAAGAATGGAGCATTCAAGCTATTTGATTTTAATCCTTAATTACTAACCCAAAAATTCAAATTAAGGCTAGGATCCATATTTTCAATTCGAATTCTGAAGAAGGATGTCGTAATCAAATTCGAATCTATTTTAGGTAGGTAAGCATTTACCAGTTTCAATCTAATGAAACTCCTAGATCTTTGAGATTCGTTGAACTATTCAATGGCATTTTTAATCTTAATTATGCTCACTTTTGTGACTGGGATGCCGAGGATCACAAATGAGATGTGAATAACCATGCAAATTAGCTTTGTACTCTCGATGTCATTTATCACCCAATTAATGTGCCGGTAAACCACACACGCTCCATTAATCAATGATAATTTACGAGACACCCATTACCAACAATATTAGTCCATATTAGTGTGCTAGTTAACCACACACGCTCCACTAACGACCAATAAGGTGTAATGTGCAATTTAATGGGTTTGCATCAAAATCACATTTTCCTAAAGTAACTAAGAATAGGATTTTAGAAAATGGTTTAGTTACTTTATAATTCGTTATACTTTTAATGAAAGTTTAAAGTCATATCAAATCCATTCGGCTAACGACCATCCACTAGTCAAGAGAGCGGTGGGTCAGAGTAGATACCCAATGACGGTCATTTTACAGGCTGCTTCCTTAAAACTCCCCTTATAGACCAACTTCGTGAATGAGGCATACTAAGGATAAGAATGACTTTATATATATATATATATATATATATATATATATATATATATATATATATATATTGTGACATCCCCAATTTCATGGCCAGAAAAGACATATTTGTTTATGCTTTGTTTTTAAAATCAGAGTAATCTTTTAAAGAAAACAGTTGCGGAATTTGTTCCCAAAATATGATAAAGATTTATCAAAACATTTCTTTAAAGAAATGTATTTTCATTATATAACAAAATCTCGGGATGTCATGTTCCGATACAGACACATAAGCATAAACATAACTTACATTATTTACACTAAAGGTTTTACATCTCCTTTATTCTCTCCGTGAAATATATCTTCGTATCGATACCTGTGATACAAAGGAAACTGAGTGGGTCAGGCTTGGGAGCCTGGTGAGCATATAGGGTTTTCATCCCACAATGTTATATCATATAAATATATATAGAACATCCAAAATTATATAATTTCAACATATAAAAGCAACTCTTATCCCACCCCATCGATCCTCACAACACCATGATCTAAACTCTCGTATCTAAACTTTTCCTCTTTATCTGATCCCTACTCACGGATCTAAACTAATCTCTCCACCTGATCCATACTCTCGGACCTAAAACTAACCTCTTGGTCTAATCCATACTCCCGGATATAAACTAATCTCTTGGTCTGATCCATACTCCTGGATCTAAAACTATGCCCAATCCATACTCCCGGACTAGGGAAAATTACCTATGTCTTAATCCATACTTCCGGATTAATAACAAGTTTACCTATTGGTCTGATCCATACTCTCGGATCTAAAATTGTGCCCAATCCATACTCCCGGACTAGGGACAATTTACTATACCTAAATCTTGTTCTGATCCATACTCCCGGATCTAAACTGTGCCCAATCCATACTCCCGAACTAGGGACAATTTACTATGTCTTAATCCATACTCCCGGATTAATAACAAGTTTATCTCTTTTTCTATTCCATATTCTCGGATCTAAATCCAATCTCTTGATCTAATCCATACTCATGGATCTAAAACTAACCTCTTAATCTGATCCATACTCACGGATCTCATCTACCCATGTCCTACCTAACATATTCGTAGATACAAAATATATATACAGTTTAACTCATTACAACCTATATAGTTCATCCATTCCGTCAACATCTCAAATAAAGGACAATATATAAACACATAGCACATATTTCATAGCAAATACTTAATATTTATGTGTTAGAAGAAAGTGAACACACACTCACTTGATCAGAGGATGATCGGACAACACTATGGCTTGCAATGGTAGTATTCTTTGGTGAAACTAGGATCACTTCACACACCGGGTTTCTCGCGGGCAGAGCTTCGGCTTGGAAACTCTTTTCTTCTTGGGATCTTCGGGCTTCGGGACTTTCTTCGGGTCTCGGGGTGATATCAGGGCTTTGGGGGTATTTCTTTTCATGTAAATCGAGGTAATACGGGCGAGAGATGATAGAATGAGCAACCAAACTCGGCTGGCCCTTCAAATCTATTTATAGGGCAAAATCTGCCCTTGCCACGTCGTGGCACCTTTTTCCACATCGTGGGCTTGGTCGTCACTGCTTGCGTCATCGCAAGTTGCATTTGGGGGACTCCCGGAGGTGTTAGAAGACTTGCCACGTCGTAGCACTACTCGCCACGTCGTGGTATCTGACAGTTTTGGGATTTCGCGCCCCGAACTTCAGAAATTCATAACTTTCGCATACGAACTTCGTTTTTGACGTTCTTTATATCGACGCGTAGGTGAGATTATTCTCTACAACTCTCGTTTAGACTCCATTGGCTAATTTTGACTTTATTTTTAATATATTATAAATATATTACTTATATATTATCTTTAGTAGGGCGGGACTAGAAAACTCCGTTATAAACTCATAACTCCTTCGTCAGACGTCCGTTTTCGTCTGTCTTTCTGTCGTTGCACTAATATCGAAGACATATTCGACTCTCATTTAGATCACTAAGGATAGATAGCTATCTACCTTAAATTCACTATTTACGTCGCGCTGGGTCGCGCTGGGTCGTGTCGGTTCTGTCGCGAAACTTCGACAGGTCGTAACTTCTTCGTTATAACTCGGATTTTGGCGTTATTTATATGCACGGAAACCTTTTGACATATACTACAACTTGGTTAAGATTAATCCTTTTAAATAATTTTCCATCAAAAAGTCATTTTTGATGCTTATCGTCTCTAAATTGACTAGCCCGGATCTACGGGCGTTACATATATATATATATATATATATATATATATATATATATATATATATATATATATATATATATATATATATATATATATATATATAAATTAAACTCTTAATCTTAAATATAGTATAAGGTGTATTTTAAACATATTAAAATACTATCGGTTTAATCCTTTAATAAACTAACGATTTAATTTAATTAAATTTAAACCACATATGAATTTATTAATTACCACTAACAAAATCCATAAGGATATATTTTAGGCTTTATCATTTTAAATTTCCAAAATCAAACCTTTTAATTTTAAATTTCAAACAGCCCAAAAATATTAATTATTAAATCCAATTAATAATTATCTAGTAACCAATTACGGATATAAAAGTTGTCCTTTAATTAATCAATTGATTAAATCATCGTTATCTAATCCATAATTATCTTCTAACATTTTGGGTTTAATTGAATTATCTTATATTACCAAAAACAGATTATGGCAGAATAAACCAAAGATAATTATCAAATATAAAACTAGTAAATCAAGTTAGGTAAGAAAATCCGAAATCTAGGATCTGATGCAGCAACTCGTCAAGTTGGAGGACCAAACTCGACGAGTTCATGCAACTCGACGAGTTCTAAGAACAACTCGACGAGTTCATTGAACAAAATGTCTATTATATTCCCTTCTCCTTTAAACAATTCATAATTGCATCATATTCAATAGAAAACTATGTCTAGGCTCTAATACCACTTATGAGTTTTAAGCAAAACACACATTCCTATGTGTGCATGCAACCCTAAATGGATTGTATCTAAGTTTTCTCTAATTAAACATGCAAACTTGAGCACAAAAGAAGAAACCCTAGGTTCTATGTATTATAATCAAAATTCACATATTATTTACATACCTTGATTGTTATATTGTAATAACAATCTAAAAACCTTGCTTGAAAGAACTTTGGTAGCATGCGCCACACGTTTCGCGCCTCTAATGATTCACAAATAAACCAAGCAACCAAGAAATACTTTAGAGAGAGAAGGAATAGAGAAGAATTTCGGCCAATGCTCTAGCTAAAAGTGCTCTCCGAACCGTGCTGGATAGTCACTCCCTTCAGTCCAGTTTGAATCCGTCCCAGCAACGAACACCTTCCTACTACAAGGCTTTGCTCTGCCCTTCCACTAGAATCCACTCCCGGTCGGAGGAGCAGCTTGTCCAACTTCTTGAGCAGCCGAGATATTGAAGAACGAGCATTTGCTTGAATTCCTTGCCTCACCCTGAGATGAGAGGGAAGGTCGATTTGACTCGAATCCTGGACCTGATCTTTAATCCTACACCGGTTAATGATGCGATGGGAGAAGTTTTTCTTTTGTCAGGTTTATGAATTTCTCTATCAATTCCATTACCTTTTCCTTAGCCGTGAGGTTCCAACATTTTTTCCTGAATTTTCGTAGGAGTTGTTCCCGGGCATACTAAAAAAAAGGTTCTTATACACCCTAACCTCGTCCCTTGGAAAGAAAAAGGCAGCACCGAAGAAAGGAAAGAGCGAGATGGTGGTTTTTGTTGTTCCCGCAAAGCGAGGATGATCCGACCAGCGAATGAAGTGGGTCAACTTTTTATCTTCGGCCAAAATTTTTTTCTCGTTGGTCGAGCTTTTGACAAAAAAGTGAAACGTATTGCGCTGTTAATCCCTTCACCTCCTTCTGATGATCATTCCACTTCTTCACCGCGGGAACATCTCTCTAATTAAAAGAGGGAACGAAGGGGTAAGGGAATCGAAAATGGGCTCATAAACCGGGCGGGCATTTGGGCACACGGAAAAGCTGACATCGATACTGAATGAACTCGCATGCTGGAGAACCGATGAGAGACATAGTCGATGCCAATATAGCTACAATTTCACACTAAAGCTTTTCCCTTCGAAGAGTTGATCTTTCATTTCAAAAGTGGTCTCTCCCCAATGGAGAAATGATGCTAGCCCTTTTTCCTTCGATGACAGAGATTGAAATGGATAAAGTGTGATATGCTCTTTCAAATAGATCACAGATCTTTCTGCTTTGCTGCACTGCTCTCTGAGCTCTTTTGTCCGCTATCGCTTCCTCTAGTACTAGCAAAAGAGGTCATTCACGAAATTTAACCCTAATGAGGGCTTATATAGGTGTTAGGAAGATATTGGATTAGGCAGGTGTATCCAAGATAACCCTAATCCCTTAACTTCCTCCCTAAGGCATCTAAGGCACCCTTAGAGCCCAAGGAAACCCTAGAAGCATCTAGATTTATTTCCCCTACCATAGGGATGTTTTAGAAAACTCAACTATTGAACATTGTCACCTTAATTCCCTGTAGTTTCAATTAAGTCCTTTAATCCCAAAATTAAATACAAATTAATTTCTGATTAAATATTAATTAAACAGTATGATTTCTAATTAATATATTATTTCCATAATACATTAATAAATCATTTATTTTGATAATTAATTTATTAACCAAGTAATAAATTAATAAACCATTCTTCTCTTTCTAACAGTTATCATATTCAATTGCCAGGTTTGAAGGAAACTCAAAAGGACATTATTACTATCAATTCAAGTACATACCAATTATAGTTATGAGATTAAACACCTAATCCAACAATAAGGTCCTTAAATATGGAGAGAGCCCTAAAAATTTGTGGGTTTAGGTTGTAACCACTCTAACGTCGTAACACCCTAAGTGTCACTTCGTGAGCTCAGCTGCATCCGTGTTTTCATTTTTTCACTTTTCACGTCGTGACCTCCCTATGTTCACATCGTGACACTTGGTTTTACCCAAAAACCATTCCTTTAACTCCTTGATGCCCTAAACCAATCCCTTCTGGAAACTGGTTGTTACATTAAGTGTGCCAAATGTAGCTTTGAATGTTAAACAGAAGGCTAATAACACTAGGAATGTGAATAAAAGGGAATTTTGGTCATTTAAGTTAAATATACGAGGTTTTATATTTTTTGACCTTATTATAAGTTATTTTGAGTTTTTATGCCCAATTGTTACAACGAATGCATGTGTAGAGTATATTTAGAAGAAACACAAATTTGGGATTTTCATATAAAATGATGAAAAACTTTGGAGCCTTTTAAGCTAATCAAAATAAAGACTAAAATGATGGATGATATTACAATGAAAAGGGTTAAAATATGCTAAGAAATGTGAATGGAATCAAGTAATTCAGTGGAAGAATAATGAAGATATGACCTTGAAAAGTTGGAAGAAAATTTATGCAAATTGATGGAAATTTACATAGTCTATAAATACTATCTTTGGAGTTTTATAACTCAATATCTACAAACGAGTAGAAATGAGTTCTATAAACCAAGGTTGAGTTTTGCATGAAAAATAAAATATAGGAAAAAGATTAAGGTAAATTGGAGTTAAAATGAAGTAGTAATAGTATTTTGAAAATGACTTGTCCAAAGCTTTCAGGTAAATTGGTGGCAAAAATAGGTGAATAACCATGTTCACGGGTTATAACTCAAAATTAGGAAAGAACAGACAAGAGTCAGAACGAAGAAATTATATAGCTTGTGTCCAACTTTCCATGTATTTAAGACTTACAATAAACGAAATTCGGATGAGGAAGTTATAGTCATTTGAAGATAAGGAAACGTTTAATGAAACGTAAAGGACTTGGAAAGACTTCTAAGTCGATGAAAAGTTCAGTTTAAAATAGATACCTATTTTGAGGCCTATAATTAGTGATTTTCCAATGTCTAAATTATAAGCATGATATGTCCTTGGATAGCAATTTTCAAGTACTAGACAATGAAAGAAAAATCAGGCCAAACGGAGTTTATATGAGGAAGTTATGAAGGTACAAAGTTGGGATAATAATTAATTACTCGACCACGACAAAAATTAGTCTACCTGGGTCACTTGGTCAAGTAAACAAGCATGTGGCCAATCCTTTCTCATTCGAACCACATGTGAGAGTGCACATCAAGCCTTGTGGGGCCCGTCAAGCCTTGTGGGGATGAAAATTTGACACATGGTAGATGACCCACTCATCTTCAATTTGACATGTGGAACGTCCAAAACAGACACTGTTTTACAACCGAATTAAGTCAATTACTAAGTTTTTTTAACATTATAACCTAAAAACATTTCAAAATCTTAAGTGTGTGTTCTTAGGGTGATAACGTGTGGAAGAATTCAAGCAAGAATCAAAGGATAATTAAAGATCTTTTTTCATCAAAACTAAGAATTCAATTTAAAAGATCTTCCAGTTGGCCCACTTGTCGACAGAGTTGGTGGTATTCATCCCAGTTGATAAAAGTGATACGTGGGGGTGTAACCTTTTTCGATGGTTTTTATACTATTAAGGCTTGCCAAAGTCTCATTCATTAAAAAATAATTGTTCATGATGGTGATGTAATCAAATTGGTTAACTATGATCCATTGAAGGTTGATTGATTTGTCTGGAGGTCGTGTATTCATAGGATTCCTTTGGCTACTCCACTTTGTGATGGTGGTGTTAACATTCCCTCAATTTAATGTAATAATTGTATTGTAAGGGTAAGTCGGCTGGTAGCTAACAATATCACATCTTTAGTGTTTAATTAGTTTAAATTTAGAGGTAAGAAAATAAAGGGAAATTGAGTTATCTAACAAATATTTTTTTGTATATATATAAAAATAACCACTATAAATTTGTTTTTACAAAATAACCATCATCTCTGGAATAAGCCATTTCGGAGTCCATTTCAGACTATGTACCAGGCCTGGGCCATCAAAAACAGTTTGGAATGCCCATTCCGAACTAATCCGACTTGTTCCAATATATTGGCTCTAGATTTTATTCTAACACCTTTCAGAAAAGTAACTACACCACAAACTCATTCTTGCACATTTCAGTCACTACTACACATTTCGGAGTTAATAACCAAAAAATATATGGAACACGATCTTCATGATCTTGTCGTTTTACGGGTAAGTCCTTTACTATTACACTTTTAGTATTTTAATTTTAAGATTATTGGTTTTAGTAACTTAGTCTGGAACACGAAGAATATGTACGAAACGCGAAGAACATGTTGCGAACTTACAGTAGATGTTTACATTATATTTAGAACCAAACCAAAACTAGTTTACTTATTTATATTATGGTAATATACACCGAAAATTTGTATTCCAGAACAAAAAATATCATTTTGGTACATCTTTTGAATGTCCAAAATTCGAGGAACTACTTTGGAATGTGAAGAACACTCTGGAATGTGAAGAACATGTCTGAAATGATCATCACATTTCATTCTGAAACACCATTTAAACTTATGATTTACCTTAATATAAATTTGTTTGTTTTTATTTGCAGTATGAAAAGATTTATGAAGAATCAATTACATTAACTTGCAATCTCGCAATTGCTGCGAATATTCTTGTAATACTCAATGATAGACCGTCGTGTGAGACTATGTTCCGAAAGACCTGTTTTGGAAGGTGGTTAGATATTATTGTGGGAATAAAAGGGGATCATTTACTTCTACATTATGTGTTTTGCCATGAAGTTATGACGGAACCTCGAAGCGATGTAGATGAAATGGTTTTTGAGATTGGGGTACGAGCATTCTTTCGGGAAGAAAAAATTATGTCTTCTCACGAGCTTCCACTTTGGTGAATATTTTCCTACCTCTGTTTCTAGCGTCGCCTCTCGATCCCATGTATTTCCTATGGTTAGATAGAATGTCTCTATGAGATTAGAACAGGTGGTTCATGTGTTTTAAAATTTATTTAATGATTTATCTGACGAGGATGCGGTCCATGTATGTATTCTATATCTTCTAGAGAATGGTTCCAATGGGCGGTTGCCTCATTAGTCTGTGACAAATTAGTATTTCACTTTTCTATCCGACCTTGATGAATTCAATAGGTATCATGTCGTTAATTTATAATTATCATTACTAATATTTAATTTCTTACAAATTTAATTGTAAATTTTCTTGTGTCGTATATATCCATGAGGGAGGATAATTTGAGATCAATTATACTCTTAGCTACACACTGTATTCGATAAGGTTGAGAATCTTATACATCCAGTGCTACCAAAACCTACAAAACCTCAAAAAATGGCGTACGCCATGAACAGATTTTTATACGCTTTTAAGGTAAAATACATGATTAAGAATTAAACATTTTTTTTACAGTAGTCTAATACTTGATTCTTTCAGATATAGACTCTTGGGAGTTTTCTTGTGAGTAGTTTGTTTGGTACTCGACAATCGAATGTGATCCCTCAGACTGTTGGATGGTCGAAACTGAAGAACATGCATATGGATCAGTACAACCAGTTTCTAATCATTAACGACATATGATTATTTATATAATTTATAAATTTCACCTACATGTATAATTTATACTTATTTATAACTTTACAATTTTGTTAGCAGGATAATAGACTTATCGAGAAGTTAGAGGCGACATTAGATGAGTCATACTAAATGGTGGACCATTTGTCTCGGTGCGGATTGAGCATTATGCTTTAGCTACCAAAAATGTTCACAAGGCACTTTCTCTAACACTGTCACCCCAACACTTGCCTACCCATGAGCCTTGACAAAAGAAGGCACATACAGATGTCGCGAAAGGTTCATATACATCAAACCCACCACCACTCACTGTACCATTAACCGATAAGGACAAAATTATTGTTGAGTTGAAAAACAAGTTTCATGAATGTCGCAAGCAGTTGAGGGCACATGAGATGTGTTTTGTAGAACTTGAAGCTATGTTTGTCATGCTTTTAAAACTTAATAACAAGGTTGATGGAGATGATGCTAGTACTGCAACAGAGGTGGGGGTACTTTGTTAGTTATTACACTCTCGTACATTTTTATTTAATTTTATGGTATACGCATTATTATATCGTATATAATTAAATACTATTGAATCGTACATGAAATTATCATGGATGATGTTGGTAACACAGACAACAATGAATTATGAGAACATGAGTATGGGTTAGGTACACCTAAACAACCGCCGAATGATGGACATGAGCAAATGTTTGCACATATTAACTCGTCAGACATAAAAGTGACTCGCCAAGAAAAATACAAAATGCCTATGACACCTCTTAGGCGTTCTCATAGAGAAAGACATGTATCTGTATTGTATAAGTCCCCATGGATACATATGAAAAATAAAGGTGTTGCACGCCAATAGCCAGCACCATTGGATAGTCTTTTAAACCCTACAATTCCGATTTTATATAAAGAAAGAGATGTTTCACTATTGTTTTCGCAACGTTTTATCATTGTTATACCGACGATTAAATTTTGTATGTTCTTATATGAGGATAGTCATGTGGGTTGGTTGGAATGTGATGTGTGTTATATACTTATGTGATCATTACGTAGTACGCTTTTAGTAACAATACTTACTTTATTATATATGTGTTGATTGGTAGCACATCATGATGTGGATCTCATTATTGATAAGTGTAGACCGAATGATGCTCAGAGGACATTTGTATCGACGACTTTCAACACAAATGCATGTGAATGAAATAACATGGTTGATGGATTCATTTACCCAGCTTGGTCTGACTGTGATACGGTATAATTGTGTTTTGACTACATTACCTGTGTAATAGTTATTTATAATGAAATGTAATTTGATGATTACATAATTCCAACCTTTTGTGCAACTTTACATCCCTATCAATATACTGACGACCCACTAGTTTTTTAGGTGTTTTGGATTTCAAGACATTCAAAATTGCTATATACGATAATCATTGGGCGAAATACTATTTTTCAAAAGATGAATCTTGGTTTATTGATATACGAAATCCTAGTGGGTATCAAGTATCAAGATACCAAATCCGTTGATGTAATCCCCCTTAAGAGTTTCAAAATCTCCCTTTAAAATGGTGCAAATGTTCCACAAAATTCTAATAGTAAAGGGGGTTGTAAGATGTTTTTGTGCTGGTTCACAAAGATGTTGATCACGGAGAAATTTGAGGATAGATGGTTCAACCGAAACCTGGGCCCTGTCATATCACAACGGATTGGCGGCAATTTTTTGGGGTACGAAGATAAAATGGAGTCCATTTAAACCTTGTAGTATTATTTAAACATATTTAGTTTTATGTAATTATATTTTTGGTAGATTTAAATATTAAAAACATTGCTATTTTTTACAATATACAAAACCATAAATATAAAACAAAAAATAAAAATAAGGGTCCATTTGAATATTATATAAAACTATAAATAAACAAAAAAAAAAAGATACAACAAATATAAAACTATAAATAATAAATAAAAGAAAAAAACAAAAAAAAAGTTCCGACACGCTTCTCCAGTATCGAGGAGAACGTTCTTGAATACCCGTTCATTTTACAAAAAAATTAAAAGTATTGGTTATTTTTTCAAAAATATCATTTATATAAGTTGGATTATTTGATTTACAGAAGAAATTATAATTAGATGATTTGGTGTTCTTTCCATTTCTTTTGGGGAAATAGACCTATTAATGTAATTAACTTTTCGATTTGTTCACATCTGGGTAACTATTTTTTTCGTACACATCTAGGTAACAATTTTTTTTTGAAATGTTCACATATCACCATTATGACCGGCTGTAGTAGGTTACATCTTATCATAATGGTCATATGTGAATACTTCCAAAAAGTTTGTTACCTAGATGTGTACAAAAAAAAGTTACTCAGATGAGAACAAACCGAAAAAGTAAGGGTAAATTACAAAAATGGATCTGTGGTTTGTGGTAATTTGCGTATTTGGTCCCTAACTAAATTTTTTAACTCGGATGATCCATACTGTTTATTTTTGTTGCGCGCTTGGTCTTTGTCTTACCTAAAAAGATTAGTGTTCCCTTATTAATTTATTTTTAATTAATTTTATTATTTATGTATTTACCTTTTATATATTTACAAAAATTAATAGACCCCACATATCTATATCTCGTCACCTTAAACCTGAAACAACATTTGAGAAATTTAATCTAAGTCTCATCAGTCACCATCCCATCTTTCATCCCTCTCAACTTCTATTTTCTTTTCATCTTTAGTGATATCGACATCTTCACCATCACGTCTTTTTTCGGTCCTTCAACTTCGGCGAACCAGCACCACCACACAATGTCTCTTCATCGAATTTTCCACCACCACAACTCAATGCATCACAACCCTTGCAGGAAAAGAAAATAGATACCAGAAAGAAAATTTGGAGAACCAGATCAACTGAAAACCATAAATTGAAATGAAAATCAAAACATAAAACTCTATTAACAACATTTTAAGTTTTTACTCATCAAACGATGTTATATATATATATATATATATATATATATATATATATATATATATATATATATATATATATATATATATATATATATATATATATATATAAAAGGTTAGGTTCATATGAGACGACCTAATTTTGTGACACCGTGAGACGCATTTTATTTATTTATTTATTTTAGTTAATTAAAGTTCCGAAAATAATATTTAAAAAAAGAATTTTTGGATTTTTCCATTTATTTTGCATTTTAAAATTATGTTTTAGAATATGTACAGTGTACTATTCTATTAGAATATTTCACGCATTTTTTTAAAAAAAATCGAGATTTTTTTAGTTAATTCAAGTTCCGAAAATAATATTTAAAAAAAGAATTTTTAGATTTTTCCATTTATTTTGTATTTTAAAATTATTTTTTAGAATATGTATAGTGTAATATTCTATTAGAATATTTCACGTATTTTAAAAAAAAACGGGATTTTATTTTATTTTATTTTAGTTAATTCAAGTTTCGAAAATAATATTTAAATTTTTTTTTTTTGGATTTTTCCATTTTTTTGCATTTTAAAATTATTTTTAGATTTGGTCTCACGGTCTCACTAAATTAGAATGGTCTCAAATGAACCTGAACATATATATATATATATATATATATATATATATATATATATATATATATATATATATATATATATATATATATATATATATATATATATATATATTGTTGGTCTCCATATCTTAAAGAATAAAATTCTATAAAACCACATGTTTTTTTCATGTCAAATCTAGAGCTTTTTCTTTAAAACAAAATAGTGTATTTTAAAAAGATACTTACTAAAATAATGTAGTTTTAAAAATATTTACTATTTAGGTTAAATTTTATACCAAATCAAAATTAGAATGTAAAATAAAAAGAGAAAAGAAATTGACTTAGCAGGGTAATTATATTTTCGGTTTGTTCACATCTATGTAACTATTTTTTTTGTATACATCTAGATAACGAACTTTTTGAAAATGTTCATATATGATCATTATGACCAGATATAACCTGCTACAACTAGTTATAATAGTCAATGTGAACACTTCCAAAAAATTTCTTACCTACATGTGTACATAAAAGAAATAAATACTAAAACGTGAACAAAGTGAAAAGTTAATAAGATTAATAAGACTATTTCTTTTTCTTTTGTATATAACGTGTGTAATGCCTCTTTTATTTAGTTTCTTGATGGATGTTGGTTTTCATTTTCATTTTAATTTCTTGTGCGTTCCAAAAAAAGAAGCCGATTTCTATTTATCTATTGATAAATATAAATGAACTCCAATGTTATCATATTTGTAACGGATTAAAATAACTATGACTCAAATGAATCGAAGCGTATTTAAATCAATGAAAATATAAAATATAATTGAAATAACTATGACTCAAATGAATCGAAGCGTATTTAAATCAATGAAATCTTAAACACTTATTTCTTATAAAAACTTTAATAATATTTATAAAAGTACCAATGATTTTCTATCCATATTTGACAGAAGAATTATCCACTAGAAAAATGAAATGATATTTATAGTTAACTTGGTCCTACCGATTGTGGTCGACACCAAAAAGTTCTTAGTTTTGATATAATATATTACACAATTTCCTTGATCCGTCATTATTGATATTGTCCGAGCAAAAAACAAATAAATTTCATGGCAGTGTTTTGTTATAAGAAGTAGTCGTAATTTTGTGGCCAACTTACAAATCATGAGATAGGTCTAAAGCATTAAAACTTTTTATACATGATTTAGAGATTTGTGGTAGGGACTGCTAAAGATTTAATGTAATAGATGTGACTAATTAAGCGATCGAAAATAGAAAAACTATAAATTTTGATAAACAAAAATTCAATAATAAACTATATCTTATTATTTTTAATTAAGCAATTAGTATATGTAAAACAAACTATCTAAAATTTTCGAAACATGTTCTAAACTTTCAAACAAAAAATTCAAACATGTTCTTCCCCAAATTTAAAACATATCCAGAAAAATAAACAATCATATTATTTTCGTTCATACCAATTAACTTTTTAACATGCTTAAAATTCCAACATACTTTTTATTTATATGCTAACAAAAATAGATTATGTAGGAGAAAAACTTATTTTTATTTATGCAAACGAGTCAAATAAAAGCAGTCTTCATGGACATTACAAGTTTCAAATATATTCTTATGACATTTATAAAGCAACTAGTTTATAACCCGTGAAACCACGACTACAAAATTAATTAAATTTTAATAGTTAGAACATAAAATTATTAATCAATTATAATCGTTAATTTAAATAAATATGTGAAATTATATCACCTTATAAATTGTATTAATTTTATTTTAATTTTTATTGCATTGTTATTAATTTATTGTAATTAATGTGAAAATTTTAAAATTTGAAATAGAGAATTAATAGGTTGACAAGTGACATACATTAATTTAGAGGTTTAATAGGGTGACACATGACAAAAATAAAATAAAATGTGTATTAATTAGAAGGCCTAATATGATGACACATGTCAAAAGGATATTAAAACTATTCTTTTATTAGAATAAGGATTTGGAAGCAGATTTTCGAAGTGGAGTTTGGTTTTAGAAAATCACACAACTTTAAATAACGGCCACAGTTTTTCTTTTTGAAAATTATTATTGAATTCAAAAATGTTAATTCTTTTAATATAATGCTGAGTTTTTTTTAAGGTTATTATAGGCATGGGCAGCCCTAAGGACATGTGGTGTGTTTGACCGTACAAAGTTTGTGTCGATAGGGAGGTAGAAATTTTAATTCGTTAATATATCACTAACATGTCACTATTTGTCGTTATTCGTTGCTAATCTATAATTTTAAAAGAACTTTCTTAACTTTCGCAAAAGACCTTCAAAATCAACGGATCGGCTCTGATTATAAGGAATTAGGCGAATGCCCGCGCGTTGCGCAGAAACATCTATATAGTCTTTACAAATATATGTTTTATTAAATATAACAATAACATTGTTGTTAAATTTGATATAATAATTTGTATCCTAACTTGATATAATATATTGATTATTTTGAATTATATTATATATATATATATATATATATATATATATATATATATATATATATATATATATATATATATATATATATATATATATATATACATCTATTATAACTGCATAATCTATATCGTTTGAAAGACTTCTACCTGCGAGTTACTTATGAATAAAATTAAATATGATATATGGTTTAATGTTATTTATAGTTGTTGTTATTGTTAATTAATTTTTTCAAATTTATTTGCTTAATGTTTTAATTTATATCATTATAATTATTATAAACATCAAACATTGTTTTTTGATTTTAAAGTTAACAATATAATTATTTATACAAAGTTATTTTTGACTATTGTTACTGTAAGTTATTTTAAACTACCTATTTGAAAACTTTTAACGATTATAAAAATATTTTTAGGAAATATTTTAGTTAAATTGAGATTACAATTTAGTTTTTTGCATTTATCACTACAATTTATCACTTTTAACTATTTACAAAATATTTTTTGGTTTTTTAAGTGTAACTGAAATTTATATTTAAGTTGATATTGTAATGTTATATTTAAATTAATAATTTAAGTATTTTGTCAAAACTGTTCAAAAGTTGTAGCTTTAAACTGATAAAGGCTTACATACAACAACATATTAAATCTAATAAATTAAGTATAATATGTTAAAAGTTAAAGAAATAACTTTATAAGTAGAAGTAAAGATATTATTTCAAAATTTAAATTTAGTATATTTATAATTACATTTTAGGTTTGACAAAATATTCTTTGGGTTGTTTAAGTTAAACTAAAGTTTATATTTAAGTTGACCATGTAATATTATATTCAAATTAATAATTTAAATACTTTATACAAATTGTCCCAAAATTGTATCTTTAAAATGATAATGGTTTACATCCAACAATATATTAAAACTAATAAATTAAGTATAATATGTTAAAAGTTAAAAAATATAACTTTATAAGTAGAAGTAAATATATTATTTTAATATTGAAATTTAGTTTATATATGATTACACTCTAGGTTTAATATTTATTTAACCTTATTACCAACTTATAATTATTATTAGAAAGAAATTGAAAAGTCATGTGAGTTTAAATGAATGTGGTGAAAGGAAATATGCAAGAGAGTTTCAAGTGAATGTGATGAAAGGAAAAATATTTCCTTTATAATATAGTACGATAAGTTTGGAAAATGTGGTCGATAAATATTATTTAAATGTTTAGATTACTATGAGACGTTTAAATGGTACGATACTTCATTTTTTATGTCAAGTTTATGTTTATTTATCGATAAATAAATAGACCCAGGGCCGACCCAGACGGTTGGCGGCCCAGCGACAGCCCAAAGCCTACGGTTATAGGGGCCCCTAAAATTCTATAATATGTAGTGTGTATGTGTATGTGTGTGTGTGTGTCTATGTATATATATATATATATATATATATATATATATATATATATATATATATATATATAATTTTTATTTATCTACATGTTTGTTTAGGGGCCCAAAATTAGTCCAATGTCCAAACTCATATTAGCCCAAAAAATTAACAAAATTGGCTACTTTGCTTGTTGATTGCTATTGTTCAACGGGTATAGGAAGTTAGGAACAACTAAAGAAGGTAGTGAGAATGTGGGAATTAGCCGATTAGGGCGCCATATGAATCGATAATTGAACAGACACCTTCATAACTTAATCGTCTATCTTACTCTCTCTTTCTCTCACAATCTTCAATCACTAACGGATAATACCATATTCCCATTCTGCTTTTGTCTTGTTTCTCAAATCTCACTCTTGCTGTCTCGCATAATCTGATAATCGAATTCTTGATTTTTGTTGTTATGGATATTCAGGATGTCAATCCAAAATTTGGTAAGGTGTATCGCAGGAAGAAGAAAGAAGCATCAGGAATTTAGAATTTTTAATTTAAATAAGTTAAGAAAATTATTTACTTTTTGGTGTGGGAATCATTTAAGGATTCTGTTAGGATTAAGTTTTTAGTTTCAATGTTTAAAGGATTTTCTATCCCCATGTAAAGGGTGTTTTTGGGAGAAATAAAGTTATGCTTGAAATCAATTATTTTAATCTCTTAAAATAGTTTAACCTAGTCTCCTCTCCAGGAAGATTAGGTCTTAATAGTACTCATGGCTGCAGGAAGCATAAGCACAGGACCTGTCATGAGATCCAAATCCTGGGGCGTATCAAGTTTGGTATCAGAGCCAAAACTCGTGATGTTTGTCTCAAACGATGAATTGATGAAGAAATTGGAAGATTTTATGATCCAAAAAACAGAAAACACCAATGAATTAAAGACCAAAATCAATGATCTGAAGTCAGTTGTGGTAGCCTTGCAGTCCAAGCAAGCTGCGATAGAAGATGTATTACAAGCACAAAGTCAGAACAGGTCATGCAAATAAGGGGGATGAAGACAGTGAATAGATTGGTTTTGAGGGGGAGAAATTCGAGGATCCACCAGAACACGGTCGAGGAAGGGGCTGAGGGTGGATTTTTGGCACTGACCCAAACAACAAGGGGACTTACTTTACAGGATCGATCGGAGGGGAAGAGGGCAGGTCGAAGAAGGAATGGGATGAGGATCAGGAAAGAGTTTTAAGTCCTGGCACACTGGAGGACAACAACCCTTCAAAACTAGTTGGAAGTCGGCTAAACCCGAGGGATTAAAGCGTCGGGGACTAGAATCACCAAAAGAAGGGGACGATAGTGGGGATACAGGATACTGTGGGGGCAGAATTCCATGGTTCGCCAAGCTGGAGTTTTCGTCCTACAATGGGAAGGGTAATCCAATCGAATGGTTGCAAAGGTGTGAAATTTTTTTTGAAGAGAAACAGACTCCTGCGGAAGCTTGGGTGAGGCAGGCCACCTTTTCACTACAAGGAAAAGCTAGCGGGTGATATCATAACCTGAGACAGATGAAGACACGTATGAACTGGTTTGAGTTTTCAGAAGAATGCAAAATTAGATTCGTACCACCAAGGAGTATGAACCCGTTAGGTGAATTGACTCGTTTAAGGTAATTTGGTTCAGTGGAAGACTACTACGAGAATTTCGAGTCCTTGCTGGGAAGGACGATAGGAGTAACTCCTAACCAAATCATATGGCATTTATGTGCGGGATTGACCAATGCTATCCGCTACGAGGTAGAATTTGCTAGACCCACTACGTTGCACTATGCCATGAATCTAGCCAGACAGATTGAGCTCAAACTAGCAGAGGAAGGTCACCCAAAAAGTTGTGGGCACCCTTATCAAACAGGAACAGGAACAGAACCATGAAGTCAGAAACTCGCAACCCAACTTTTAAACGCCTCACAACAATATAGATGGCGGAGCGACGGGCTAAAGGCCTTTGTTTCAATTGTGATGAGATGTTCTCTATTGGTCACAAATGTGCTAAACTGTTTTGCATCATGATGGTAGACGAGGAAGAAAATGATGATTACGAAGAAGACACCCCCACAATATCACTAAATTCAATCAAGGGTGAGAAGACAGAGCAAACCTTTCAAGTCCGGGGCAAGATTGGGAAGGGGATTGCGTGGGTGCTTCTGGATAGTGGAAGTACCCACAATTTCATAGCAACAAGGGCTGCTGAACAACTTAGGGTAACCATTCAACACCGACTAGGACTATGGGTCGTACTTCCAGATGGGGGCAGAATGGCCAGCAGCGGGACCAACAAAAACTTACCAGCAGAGGTACAAGGATATAAATTCCATGCTGATGTGTTTGCGATTCCTTTAGAAGGTTTTGATATCATATTAGGTATCTGATGGCTACATGATAGTGCCATAATTATACATATTTTTAGGCAATATTTTATTACATTTTTATTAATATTTTGGTTATTTGCAAAGATAAATGGTACTTATGAGATTGAATTATATTTTGCAGCCAAAAGGAACACTCTTGAAGATAAAGGACCAAAAGCGACAAGAATTGGAACTTCGGAGGATTGGAGCTGAAAAGGATACAAAAATGATGTTACTAGACAGCTTGACCCCTCGTCGGTATTTTGACAATATCTCATGACTCGTAACTCCAATTGACGAGATTTAAAGTGATCTTAAAACTAGATAAAATTTTGGACGACTTTCGTTTTTATGTTAAATGCTAATTCCTAGTTCTCACGATGTGAGGAGTATTATCTCACGACGTGAGATTGATTCTTCTAGAAGATAGTTACGTGGAATGCAGTTTGCTTGCTGAACATGAATTTTACTGAGATAACGACGTGAGACCTTATTTCTCACGACGTGAGACGTGATTTTTGGTATAAATAAATATTCATTAGCATATCGACTTTGGGGAGGTTGGATCTGATTTCCTTGAGTTATAATCGAGTTTAGAGGTCAGAAAAGTACGAAAAACACCCTTTGGAAGGAGAGATTGTTTGAAGATCGAGAATTTGAAGATTAAAACACTACATTCGGTTTGCGTTAATTTAATCATGTCATGAACTTGTGTGTTTACTTTTAGTAATGAGCAGCTAATATAGTAGACTTTCATTTAGTTAGATGAAACCTTAAAATTATGAGTTAGTTTCTTAGTTTATGGATTATATGAATTTAGTTTATGCATGTGTTTGATTATCATTACCTAGAATGTTAAAGTATTCATCTTTGTTGCTTTAATTCAAGTTAAGTGTAGCTTAGTGACCATTAAACTACATGAACTTGTTTACCTAGTAGTTTAGTGACCATTAAATTGCTAGAGCTAGGATCAACCAAATCTTAGATAAGTAATAAAGGTAAAAACTTTAGCTGTGTTAGAGAACATAAATTGTGACCACAATTGTATTTGATTAATTGTCTTGACCATAGATAATTATCTAGATATATCTTACATAGCCCAATTATCATTAATAACTAATTCTATGTTTGCTAATGTGTGACCATACATAGTAGTTCATGAATTGGCGAAAAGATTAGTAGATTTCACCAATATCACTAATTACATATAAATTGGTAAGCAACTTTATTAATCCACAAATAAAAACTAACCATACGAAAAAGGTGGATTCGAAACTAAATGAAAGTATTTTAGTACATAGATTACAATCGTTTTTATTTGAGTACTTATGTTTTTATGACCTTGTAAAATCAGATAAAACCCCCACTTTTAGTAGTTTTTCTTCGTTTAGATTTTAGTGTTTATTTTATTAATTAGATACCGTTCCCTGTGATCGACACCCGACTTACCAAAACTATTCTATAATTTGACTAGGTACACTGCCTAGGTGCATTCTAGCTAGTTAAGTTTGTTAGGTTATAAATTCAAAACTAGATAGGTATAATTTGTGCACATCACTACACCAACTAGGAAATATATTATGGGATTTTACGGTCTGGGAAATGGAGTTCACGGTTAGCGTGAAGAATATTAAGTGGTTTGGCGAGTCCCCTGACACAGCATGCTTGGCCGTGCTCACCAAGAATGATAGCCTAGCACCAAATCTAGACGATCTTTTGGAGGAATTTGATGATATATTTAAAACGCCACAAGGGTTACCCCCCTCTCGGTCGTGTAACCACCGAATTCGTCTCAAAGTCAACACCGAACCGGTGGCTATCCGTCCTTACTGTTACCCTCATATTCTTAAGGATGAAA
Organism: Lactuca sativa; assembly: GCF_002870075.4. Taxonomy (NCBI): domain Eukaryota; kingdom Viridiplantae; phylum Streptophyta; class Magnoliopsida; order Asterales; family Asteraceae; genus Lactuca; species Lactuca sativa. The sequence goes on along the minus strand of NC_056629.2, from coordinate 38,832,234 downwards.
TAGAAAAGCAATGCATAGAGATTTTGCGAAGCGGGACTATCAGACCAAGCCAATCACCATTTTCCTCACCTGTACTACTAGTCAAAATCAAGATAAAACGTGGAGTTTCTACGTAGATTATAGGGAGCTCAACGCAAAAACAGTGAAGGATAAATTACCAATACCTATGATTGAAGAGCTCCTAAATGAGTTGCATGGTGCGTCGGTCTTCACCAAGTTAGATCGTACGTCGGGATATCATCAGTTACGCATGTTTGGACCTGATATCGAGAAAACTGCTTTTCTCACTCACCATGGACACTTTTAATTTTTCGTGATGCCTTTCAGGTTGTCCAATGTGACATCCCCAATTTCACGGCCAGAGAAGACCGATTTGTTTATGCTTTGTTTTATAAATCAGAGTGATCGTTTAAAGAAAACGGTTGCGGAATTTGTTCCCAAAATAAAATATGATAACCATTTATCAAAACATTTCTCGAAAAGAATGTATTTTCATTAAATAATAAAACCTCGGGATATCATGTTCGTTACAGACCAAAAGCATAAACAATATAAAATAGATCTTACAATAGTTATTTATAACTACTGATCTATAATCCCAAAATCTCTCGTCAAGTCCACCAACTTATACCCTTGTGCCATTACCTGTAATGAAAAGAAAACTGAGTGGGTCAGGCTTGGGAGCCTGGTGAGCATATAGGGTTTTCAACCCACAATAATATAATCATTATATTTAATCAGCAAACAATCAACCCAATTACCCATCCCCATTATCTTCTTAAGGTTTTACCCTAAGAACCAACTATCCTTCATTCATTTATTCGTAAGAAATTTGGCATGAATTCCATTACTGCCAAAGCTTACTTATCAAGTACTAAATCCATAGTTATCTGGTGCTAACTCCATATTCACCAAGGTTCACTTAACAAGCGCTAACTCCATAGTCGCCAAGGTTTACTCAACAAGCGCTAACTCCATAGTCGCCAAAGTTTACTCAAAAAGCGCTAACTCCATAGTCGCCAAAGTTTACTCAACGTGCGCTAACTCCATAGTCGCCAAGGTTCATCAAATAGGCACGAAGTCACATCGTCGCCAAGGTTTATACAATAGGCGCTAACTCCATAGTCACCAACAATTTCCATCTACCTATGTTCTACCCAACAATTTTGTAGATATAAATACTTACACAGTTTAAATCATTTAACACCTGTATAAAACTCCAATTTCCATGCCCATCTCAAATAGACAAATAACATATAAACACATAGCACGTATTTCATAGCAAATACTTCATATTTATGTGTTAGAAGAAAGTAACTACACACCCACACATCTAAACAACAATATACTTAATACACTCAAACCATACTTGTATTATTATCGTGTTTATGAAAGATAGTATACACTCACTTGATCAGAAGATGATCGGACAGCACTACGACTTGCAGAAGTAGAAATCCTCAGCAGATCTGGAAGATCTCTACAAAAATCGAACTTCTCGCGGGTAGAGCTTCGACTCGGGAACCGCACTTCTCGGGATCTTCGGGATCTCAGGACTTGCCTCGGGGATCGAAATAATACTGGGGCTTTGGGGTATTTCTGGCACGCAAAACGATGCAAAACGGGAGAGAGAAGAGAAGAAATGAACAAAACTCTCGGCTGCCCTCGCAAGCCTTTTATAGGGGCTGAGTCTCGCACGTACGCGGGGCGTACTGGTTCGAAAAACGTCACTGCTTATGTATCCGAAGCCACTTGCTGCGATGTCGACACCTTCGGAGTACGCGGGGCGTACCTCGGATCAGACCGGTGACTCGCTTTGGATAATGCTTCCGAATTTCCATTTAAATTTACATACAAAATGATTAATAAACTTCGGAAATTCATATCTTCTTCATACGAACTCCGTTTTCGACGTTTTTTATATCCACGCGAAGGTGAGACTACGCTCTACAACTTTCGTTTAGACTCCGTCGGCTAATTTCGACTTTATTTTTATTATTTATTTTTAATAGGCCGCGATAGAAAAACTTCGTTATAAATTCATAACTTCTTCGTTTGACGTCCGTTCTCGCCTAACTTTTCGTCGTTTCGCTACTAACAACAAGATCTTCGATTCTCGTTTAGATCGCTAAGGCTAAATATCGCTCCAACGTAAATTCACTTTTTACGTCGCGCTGTGTCGTGCCGGTTCTGTCGCGAAACTTCGACAGGTCATAACTTCTTCGTTATAACTCGGATTTTGGCGTTCTTTATATGCACGGAAACCTCGTGACATATACTACAACTTGGTTAAGATTAATCCTTCTAGATAATCTTCCATCAAAAAGTCATTTTTGACGCTTATTGTCTCTAAATTGACTAGCCCTGATCTACGGGCGTTACAATTATCTCCCCCTTAGGATGATTACGTCCCGGAATCATCAACGAAATAGGACTTGCATAATGATTCCACACGTTATCTCTTCATCCTAGGTAATAACCGTAAATTCTATGTTTCCTCGAAAGAGTATTTAACTCTATGGCTTTCTTGACTACAGACGATGCCCAATCTTGCATCTGCTTATCGTACTATGTTGTACTTTCAATCGTAACCTTCAAGTTACCAAATAAGTCCTCATTGTGGACTCCTTCTTCTTTTCAGGATAAATACTTTCCTTTATCTATTGTAACAAACTGATGGGTCGTGCTCTATTGAGCTCTCATCGTACGATGCGACGCTTAGACTCGGTCTTTAATAAAGTTAAATTCCAGAATGGAATATACCTTCCTTCATATTCTAATGTGATTTAATCACATTTCAGCATGTAACATTTCTACCTGCAAACTTCTTTTAACAACGAGCGCGACACTATCAATCGCATTAACTTCAACCTTCTGACTTAATTCAGATGTTACATCTAACTTGGTTCCATGAACCACGTAACAAACTCCTCGTAGTCGGACTCAATTTAAACATGACCACTAGGGTCGGAACAAGAACCATCTTACTAGTCATTACCGAAAAAATGGTAATGACATACCAGAATAAAATGGAATCGATCACTAGCTTCTTGGTAACCTTGTGACTTTCCCTGATCCAAGCGTGAGTCATGTGCTTCCGGTAGTATATGCATCTACTACCTTTCACACCTACTCATACTCGTCCCAAGTATTGTCCCGCAGTCGACCAAGTCACCATACAAGAAAATCACATAATCATTCAACACATCAGATAGCAAAACTAGGGTTTATATTAATTCTTGAAACTATTACACAAAAGTTCAAGTTCACCCTATACTATGCCTCTAACAGGCTATGCTTCCTGATACAGACTTTATATATTAATATGAAGTCTTCATCTTTTAATCCTCCCATCCTTTTCTGCTTCGTTGAGGAACATGTTGAATGCCCTTGGCTGTGGAGGTGTGTTTTTCTGTGGGCAGTCTTTAGAAATATGACCTTCTTCGTTACACCTATAGCACACCTTCTTGAGGGGTGCACACTTATTGGCGTAGTGCCCTGTCTTCCACATTTGTAACAAGTCATCTCCTCGCTACATTTCCCGAAGTGTTTCTTCTTACACTTCTCACACCACTTAGCTTCATCTCTTCCCCCAGATTTCGAGAATTTACTTTCTTTGTCGATTATTGAAGATCCTTCACGCTTCCTTTTCTCTCCAACTTCAGCTCTTTCCAGACCCTTTTCTTTTATTTGGGTCTCAACATTCTTGGCTGCCCAGATGGCGGCCTTCAGAGTGGTTGCTTGTTTGACTATCAGACCAAAGTCCGCTGGTAATCCATTGGCAAACTTGTTGACCTTGGAAAGTTCAGTTGGAATTAGGTGTGGAATAAGCTTCATTTTCTCCGTAAAGCTCGTAGCGTATTCAGTAACGCTCAATTTTCCTTTCTTCAGATTCTGGAACTCATTGTTGATTTCCAGAAGATCTTGCTCAGAGCAGTATTGCAATTTCAGTTTCACCACGAATTCTTCCCAAGACATCTTGCTAGCTTCCCCCTTAGGCATCGAACCAGCCAGTAACTTCCACCAGCTCAATACTCCAGATTTTAACAGAGGGATTGCAAGAGCAGTCTTCTGTCTGTTGCTACACTTGCAACTTTCAAACATCGTCTCCATTTCGGAGATCCAGTCCATGACTTGCACCGGTGTCGGGCTCCCAGAAAGACATGGTGGTTTGGATGCCATGAAATCCTTGTACTTGCATCCACGTCCTTCATTTCCTCTATCCTGGTTGTTTTGGAGAACTATCGGTGGGTTGGCTTGACCAACGGTCCCACTATAGTTTCCTCCTTCAGACTGACCTCCATTTACTTCGGGCTCTTCAACTTGAAGTGACAATTCCTCGCCATTCTGCCTGATCAGACGTCTGGTTTCTTCCATCTGATTATTCAACATTGCCTGGATCATCACTTGAACTCCGGCCATTGTCATTGGTTCAAGCGCTGCTGCTACAACAGGTATTTGTTCAATTACTGGTATTTGATTCCTATTTTCATCAGCATTTCCAACTCCACTCCTCGTTCTCACCATTTTTGATCTATACACCGAATAAGGTGAAATTAGATCCTTAGTCACGATAATTATTCAAATCATCCTTATCACTCCGAAACGTTTACATGTTCGTTCTAATATCGTAGACGCACGCTTAGAATCCTAAACACATAAGGTTTCCAGATCCGGTCGGCAACAGACCATAGATCCGAACAATTAACATCATATATGGCAAACATATAACAATTAGCACATAATAGCATTTTAGGCAATTTTCCTAAAATAAAATAGTGCCTGTGTCAATTTAGGTGTACTACCTAAAATATAATGGACACACTCAACTCACAATCATTGTTTTGCATTCTAAGTTTAAGTCTAGAAATAAATCCATATTCCTAGTTCCCTTAAACTAATGCTCTGATACCAACTGTGACATCCCCAATTTCACGGCCAGAAAAGACCGATTTGTTTATGCTTTGTTTTATAAATCAGAGTGATCGTTTAAAGAAAACGGTTGCGGAATTTGTTCCCAAAATAAAATATGATAACCATTTATCAAAACATTTCTCGAAAAGAATGTATTTTCATTAAATAATAAAACCTCGGGATGTCATGTTCGTTACAGACCAAAAGCATAAACAATATAAAATAGATCTTACAATAGTTATTTATAACTACTGATCTATAATCCCAAAATATCTCGTCAAGTCCACCAACTTATACCCTTGTGCCATTACCTGTAATGAAAAGAAAACTGAGTGGGTCAGGCTTGGGATCCTGGTGAGCATATAAGGTTTTCAACCCACAATAATATAATCATTATATTTAATCAGCAAAAAATCAACCCAATTACCCATCCCCATTATCTTCTTAAGGTTTTACCCTAAGAACCAACTATCCTTCATTCATTCATTTGTAAGAAATTTGGCATGAATTCCATTACTGCCAAAGCTTACTTATCAAGTACTAAATCCATAGTTATCTGGTGCTAACTCCATAGTCACCAAGGTTCACTTAACAAGCGCTAACTCCATAGTCGCCAAGGTTTACTCAACAAGCGCTAACTCCATAGTCGCCAAAGTTTACTCAACAAGCGCTAACTCCATAGTCGCCAAAGTTTACTCAACGTGCGCTAACTCCATAGTCGCCAAGGTTCATCAAATAGGCACGAAGTCACATCGTTGCCAAGGTTTATACAATAGGCGCTAACTCCATAGTCACCAACAATTTCCATCTACCTATGTTCTACCCAACAATTTTGTAGATATAAATACTTACACAGTTTAAATCATTTAACACCTGTATAAAACTCCAATTTCCATGCCCATCTCAAATAGACAAATAACATATAAATACATAGCACGTATTTCTTAGCAAATACTTCATATTTATGTGTTAGAAGAAAGTAACTACACACCCACACATCTAAACAACAATATACTTAATACACTCAAACCATACTTGTATTATTATCGTGTTTATGAAAGGTAGTATACACTCACTTGATCAGAAGATGATCGGACAGCACTACGACTTGCAGAAGTAGAAATCCTCAACAGATTTGGAAGATCTCTACAAAAATCGAACTTCTCGCGGGCAGAGCTTCGACTCGGGAACCGCACTTCTCGGGATCTTCGGGATCTCGGGACTTGCCTCGGGGCTCGAGAATAATACCGGGGCTTCGGGGTATTTCTGGCACGCAAAACGATGCAAAACAGGAGAGAGAAGAGAAGAAATGAACAAAACTCTCGGCTGCCCTCGCAAGCCTTTTATAGGGGCTGAGTCTCGCACGTACGCGGGGCGTACTAGTCCGAAAAACGTCACTGCTTACGTATCCGAAGCCACTTGCTGCGATGTCGACACCTTCGGAGTACGCGGGGCGTACCTCGGATCAGACCGGTGACTCGCTTTGGATAATGCTTCCGAATTTCCATTTAAATTTAAATACAAAATGATTAATAAACTTCGGAAATTCATATCTTCTTCATACGAACTCCGTTTTCGACGTTCTTTATATCCACGCGAAAGTGAGACTACGCTCTACAACTTTCGTTTAGACTCCGTCGGCTAATTTCGATTTTATTTTTATTATTTATTTTTAATAGGCCGCGACAGAAAAACTTCGTTATAAATTCATAACTTCTTCGTTTGACGTCCGTTCTCGCCTAACTTTTCGTCGTTTCGCTACTAACAACAAGATCTTCGATTCTCGTTTAGATCGCTAAGGCTAAATATCGCTCCAACGTAAATTCACTTTTTACGTCGCGTTGCGTCGTGCCGGTTCTGTCGCGAAACTTCGACAGGTCATAACTTCTTCGTTATAACTCGGATTTTGGCGTTCTTTATATGCACGGAAACCTCGTGACATATACTACAACTTGGTTAAGATTAATCCTTCTAGATAATCTTCCATCAAAAAGTCATTTTTGACGCTTATTGTCTCTAAATTGACTAGCCCTGGTCCACGGGCGTTACATCCAACGCCCCGTCCACATTACAAAGCTTGATGAACAAAGTTTTTCATGCATATTTATGAAAGTGTGTCCTTGTTTTTTTTATGATATTTTAGTTTGTAGCCCCTTTATGTCTAACCATGTGGCTCACCTTCGAATCGTTTTTGAGTTGTTGTAGGAACACAAATTATTTTTAAAGCGAATTAAATGTACGTTTGGAAGCCGAGAAGTAGTTTATTTGGGGCACATTGTTCACGAAAATGGAGAAGTAGTCGATCAAACGAAGATAGAAGCTATTTGTGATTGGCCAAAACCGCACAACGTTTGAACCTTGCATGGGTTTCATGGATTAACGGGATACTATCGTAAGTATATCAAGGATTACGGGATCATCATGGGTCCATTGATGGGTATGTTACGTCGTAACATTTTTGTGTGGGGCCCAGAGTCCGAACTCGCCTTTACTCAGTGGAAAGACACGCTCTCAAACTCCCCATTTCTTGCATTACTAGATTTCACAACATCTTTTATTATTGAGTATGATGCATCAGGTAATGGAATTGGAGCCATATTACAGTAAAACAATCATCCAATGGCTTTCTTTAGTCGGAAATTGGCTAATCAACATCACAAGCTTCCGACATATGAATGAGCGCTAATTGGGTTGGCTAAAGCAGTGGCTCATTAGCGGCCCTACCTATGGGGTCGACACTTTTTGATCAAAACCGACCACTACGACCTCAAATTCTTGCTTGACCAATGGCTAACCACATCCCCACAACAAAATTGGGTTAGCAAATTACTTGGGTTTGATTTTACGGTCGAATATCGAGCGGGATCGTTAACCTGAGCCGCCGATGCGTTGTCAAGGAGGGAGGACCAAATCAAGAACGGAGAACTCTTTGTGATGTCAGAATTGTAACAAAAAAATTACTCGACACTCTACGCGTTGAAATTGAAACTGGTGATGAACTTCGGGAATTGCAAGAAGGATAATTGACGGAACCGAAGACAACAAGTAGGCTGTGAGAGACGGGTTGATCATTCATGATGGACGGGTGTATTTAAAATCTAGATCTCCACTGGTTGATGAGGTGGTCTCGGCAGTTCATAATGTCACTCATGAAGGGGTACAAAAGACGATGGAACTGATACATAATGATTTTTATTGGAAGGGTTAGAAGGCTACCATCCAAGTTTTTATCCGAGAGTGTGTCGTGTGCCAACAAAATAAGTGGGAAACCCTCTAACCAGCTGGACTTCTTCAGCCCTTACCCATTTCGGAGTTCGTATGGTCAGATATTTCAATGGATTTTGTCGAGGCGCTACCCAAGGTGTCGGGAAAATTAGTCTTGCTGGTGGTAGTAGACCGGTTTTCTAAGTATGGTCACTTTATTCCCTTGGGCCATCCCTACACTGCTGAGTCTGTCGCTAAATCCTTCTTTACATAGATTTTTTGCTTGCATGGTCTGCTGGAAACGATAGTTTCAGACAAGGACAAAGTATTTCAAAGTGCTTTTTGGAAAGAGTTGTTTCCCCAATCTGAATCTCATTTAGCTTTTTCCACAGTATACCATCCTCAAAGTGACGGTCAAATGGGGGTAGTCAATCACACTATTGAGATGTATCTATGATGCTTGGTCGGAGATAGACCCCGAACATGGTTGGCCTGGTTACTGTGGGCAGAGTACTGTTATAACATTTCTTACCATACAACATTGAAGACTACACCATTTAAATTGGTTTATGGGCGAGATCCTCTTAAATTACTTAATTATGTTGCAGGTCATTCTAAAGTCGAAGTAGTGGATAAAATGCTTATTGATCGGTCATAATTTTTAGCTGTGGCCAATGTTAGACTTGCTGAAGTTCAGCAATACATGAAATTGACTTATGATAGTCACCACAGATAGTTGGAATTTCAAGAAGGTGATTGGGTTTGGTTGATACTCCAACCCTATCGACAGCTCACCGTGGCCAAGTCTAAGTTCTCGAAGCTTTCTCCAAAGTTTTATGGATAATTCTAAGTGTTGCAACGAATTGGATCCTTCGGATATCAGTTAGCACTTCTAGAGGGTAGTCGCATCCACAATGTGTTTCACATATCCCTGTTAAAACCCCACCAAGGAGTACCACCAGAAGTTTTTACTGCTTTACCACCTTTGGTTAATGGTATAACCCTGTTTCAACCTTACAAAGTGTTGCGTACTCATTGGTACGAAGGAGTGTCTGAGTTACTGGTTCAGTGGTCTAAAGGAAATGAAAATAGTGTGACTTGCGAAAGGCGGGAGACATTTCTAGAAGCTTATCTTGACTATGAGCTTGAGGACAAGCTCACATTGGAGGGAGGGAGTAATGTTATGGATAATGATGGTGTCAATCCAAAATTTGGTAAGGTGTATCGCAGGAAGAAGAAAGAAGCATCAGGAATTTAGAATTTTTAATTTAAATAAGTTAAGAAAATTATTTAGTTTTTGGTGTTGGAATCATTTAAGGATTCTGTTAGTATTGAGTTTTTAGTTTTCATGTTTAAAGGATTTTCTATCCCTATTTAAGGGGTGTTTTTGGGAGAAATAAAGTTACGATTGAAATTAATTATTTTAATCTCTTAGAATAGTTTAATCCAAGGAGATTAGGTCTTAATAGTACTCATGGTTGTAGGACGCATAAGCACAGGACCTGTCACGAGATCCAAATCCCGGGGTGTATCATTTGTCTGCTTCAACTTCACACCTGTCTCATTTCTGGAGGAGTAGAGAACGGAGTGTGGACAACTGCTACTTGCAAATTGCGACACATGCACAAATCTATAGCAGGTAATCGAATTTTATTTCTGATTTTTCTTCTCGTTCCAATTTCTAGCAATCTACTTCAGTTTCACATCTTTTTAGTTTCTGATTTTTTTGTCTGAAATCTTGTATCTTTTCTTTTCTATATCAAAAATTTGAATTAGTGAAAATAAATGCTCCAACATCCTAGTTTGAAAATTTTACTCGATTAGGTATTAATTTTTGTAGCTTTTTGTATGTATATCTATATGTACAACAAAAAATCTTATGTTTCAAAATTTCTAGTGTTTTGCTTATGACTTGGTTCTTTCAGAATTTCAACTTGAAAGTTCAAACCTTCAAAGTATCACTATAGTATTAGATGTTTGAATTGAGTATTTGACAAGGTAACATTGTAATTTGATTTATTCGTTATCAGATTTTTTATTTTATTTTTGTTATCATATTAATGCATTTTGTTACTATTTTTTTTACAAATTGCATGCTTTGATATTAGGCATCAACATATTTGACAAAGAAATCATGTGTATTCCTTTCTTAAAGTAGTCTTCACTTTACTGTCGATCATAAAATGTTTTCTAAAAAGCATTTACTTGGAAGTGAAAAATGAAAAATTATTGAGGCTTCTTTACAAAAACAAAAAGGATCTATGAATAAGTTTTTGAAACCAATGAGTTCTAATGAAGAAAATATTAATTTGAATGAACATGATACTAACTTAAATAAAAATGTTACTAATGTTAATGAAAAAAAAGATTAATTTAAATAAAGATGATAATAATTTGAATGGAAAAGATACACACTTAAATGAAATGTTGCTAGTTTTAATAAATAAAATATTAATTTAAATGAACATATTACTAATCTAAATGAAAAAAATACTAATTTAAATGGACGTATAGATATTTTTGACCCTAGAAATTGGGATTTGCTTGATATAAATCAAGAGATATTCTAACTGAAAAGGGCCTATAAGAGAAATGAATCTTGTGTTTCCTAAAGATTTATTTTCAAGACATTTTTCTTATGCGTTTTATACTATATATAAAGTTAAATAATGGTTTATCATGTGATTGTAAATGGTTAGTATACTATAAAAATTTATATAGTTTTTTTTGGTAAAATATTTAAATCTACTAATCAAAAAGCTTTTTAACAAATGAAGGATATAATGATAGGAATATCTTAGTGAGAAACTTAAAGAACATGTAAACAGTAGTGAACATTTAATTTGTATGAATTGTAACATCCCGATGATAATGTACTTCTAATTTTAACCCTATAATTTAATTATGTTGCATTTTGGTCTCTAAGTTCAAGAAAGTGTGCAAAAGACCCTAATGGAATTTTCGTAAACAAGCCTTGGGGGAGTACACCATGCGTACACACCTACGATGAGGCACGCCCTAGTACGCGGGGCGTACATGTTGTACGCCGGGCCTACTTGCCAGATATAGAAACCCTAATTTTTAGGGTTTAGCTCGTATTTAAACGCCATTATAACCTCATTTCCTCTCACCTCATTAGCTACCATTTTCTTAGATCGTTCTTGCAACCCTAATTTGCCTTGTGGAGCCATTCCAAGCTTAAGAGTGTGTGTTTTGTACTTTGAAGATGAAGGAAGGGAGTAAAGCTCACCTTGGAGGAGTAAAGCACTTTGGATCTGGGATTTGTACCTCATTGGCAGCCTTTTTAAGGTATAAAGATTGAAACTTTACCCCTCCATCATATAGATCTAGAAATGGGTGTTTAATGATGCTTTTTGGTCCCAAAATGTTAGATCTTGAGCATTACATGTTCTTGACCCATTAAGCTCTCCTTTTAGACCCTAGGAGGGGTCTTAAGTCATAAAAATGGAGTCCCAATGGATGGTTTTTTCCCATGCATGTTATGGAGAGTCTTAAAGCATTAAGATGTTGGGGTTTTATGGATTAAGCACTTATTGAGCATGCAAGGTCATAAAGTTAGAAACTTTATGACTCCTAATGAAATTTTGACCTTGGATCTGCATTTGGACATGTTAAGATGCTATATTAAGAAATTAATGGGAAAAAGGAAAGTCTGGGGTTATGTTGAGCGTATTTGGGTTTTGCCCAGCGTACACAGTCAACAGCCCTGATATGGTCAAACGGAGGAGTATGCCCAACGTACCTCCAGAGTACGCCCTACGTACGCTTGCTGAGTTGACTCGACTGGGTTGACTCAATTGATTTATGGATTTTGACCAGTTTGACCTTGACTTTGACCAAGTTTAACCTTAAGGGTATTTGGGGATTTGGATTGAGATTAGTCACTTAGATGGTTAGGTGTCGGTTGGAGCTGAGATTCGAAGTTGAGACCTCATCAGCTTTTGTCCAAATTGTGAGGTGAGTTTTCCTCATTGTACTTATGGGTCGAAGGCACCAAGGTCGGCCCAATGCTTTGATATCATGCTATTATCTAATATGCTGATTATGGAATAGTTAGGCATGATTATGCTAGTCTGGTAGATCTGTAGGAGTACCTATGATTCTGTCTGCATGATTATCTGTATATGTTATTATCTATAATATCTCGACATATTTTGGGTTGAGGTTGTATTGCTTCGTGTGGTAGCCAAAAAACCCTGGAGCATTCCAGACATGGTATGAGGGTCGGGTATGGCATGTTAGACTCATACTAAGGGCTCTGGAGCATTCCATATACAAGCTGAGGACCGGGTGGTATGCCAGACTCATATTGAGGGCTTAAAGGTATTATAGTTTGATGACTGATTTGGTTAGGGAGCAAGCCCGAAATAAGTTATGGGCCCTGAGGGCAAGCCATATTTATGTTGTGGGCTCAAGGATAATCCAGTCTCTTAGATGTGGAGCCAGTACATGTACATGTTGTTATTGTATATGTTATCTTTTTATGTGTTGGTACTTTGGGGGAACTCACTAAGCTTTGGTTTACGCTTTTTAGTTGTGGCTTTAGGTACTTCGGATGATCGAGGGAAGGCGAAGACATGACCGTACACATCCTCTTATTTATGACTTATAATTTTTAGAGACTCTGATGTTTGGAAAATGTTTTGAAAACTATGATTTGTAAACATTTTATGAATTGGGTTGATTTTAAAAGTTCAAATTTCTTGTGATTTTTATAGTTGTTACATGAATAATTAGAATGAAACAAAACTAAGATTAGATAAAAACCTTACAGTTGATATCAAATTACAACAATAAATAATAAAAGAAAAAGAACGTCGGGGACAAGTATTAAGAAAAACAATAGCGGCTGTGAAATATGTATCTAAATATAATTTGGCTTTTCGAGGGTCTAGTGAAAAACTTTATCAAGATAACAATGGTAATTTTTTAGGATTAATTCAAATGATATTTGAATATGATGGTATAATGCAAGATCATATAAGAAAAGTTAAAAATAATGAAACTCGTCATCATTATCTTTGACATAAAATACAAATTGAACTAATTTCTATTTTAAGAGACACGGTTAGAAATTCTATCATTAAAATAATTAAAGAGGAAAAATATTTTTTTTATAATTCCTGATTGTACTAAAGATGTGAGTCATTAAGAACAAATGACTTCGATTGTACGATGTGTGAATTTTTTTTCTTAAAAAATACAAGTTGTTGAAATTTTTTTAGAATTTTTAAAAGTAGATAATACTTTTGGTTTGGGAATTTTTAATGAATTATTAGATGCATTGAAATTGTTAGATCTTAATGTGGATGATAGAAGGGGTGAAGGTTATGATAACGAGTCTAATATGAAAGGAAACGCCACGGGGTTCAAAAAAGAATGCTTGTAACATCACGTTTCGAGAAGTTCTTATTTTAGGATTATGGACAATTAATGGATCAAATAGAGGCCTTGGGATTCAAGGGAATGGGTCTTAGACTCTATCTGAAGTATATGATGTTGGATAAGTGATTTAAACCTTGGATTGTTCGTTGAAACCTGAGGGGTAAAATGGGAAGGGTTTTGTTTCAGATTTCTTGCATAAATTAAGGATTTTAGTTCGAGATGTTTTTAGTCGTAAGTATCAAGATAGAATTGTAGAGCTCGTCGATGCCTTTCCATTGGTATAAAGATCATCGAAAAGGGAGTTGGAACGAAGAATTTATGGGTGTTTGAAGTTAAGTTGGAAGAAGAGAGTCTGGCAGTACGTTGGGCGTACTAGGCTGAGGAAGTCGCATTTTTAGGGTGTTACGTAGGGCGTACTGCTGCAGAGTAAAAACCCTATTTCCATGGTTTTGAGCCCTATTTAAGGACTCTAGCCCCTTGGGGTCCTTCCTAACATCAACCTCCACCCTCTTGAGCCTCCAACTCGAAACCCTAGCCCCTAGATCAAATCTTCAGCCTTTTTATGTGTTTTGGGTACATTTTGGATGAAAGAGAAGTTCAAGATTGTTGATTGTTGATTGTTGAAGCTCAAGCTTGTGGATCCAGAACTTACATTTCTTTTCTCAACCCTAGAAGGTATAAAGCTTGAATCTTGAGGATGCATTTGTTAGATCTAGCTAGTTTTGGGTGTTACGAGCTTTCTGGTCACTTTAGTTCATAAATTTTAGATCTTGAAATTTTGTGAGCTTGTTATAGATAAAGTTGGAAAAGTTATCCATCTCAACATCATATCGATGTAGATCTGAAGGTTGGAGACATGGAGTTAATTGATTAAGTTGAGAAAGATGACTTTTTTGGTCCCTTCAAGACTCGACGACTAGATCTTGGTTGTTTAGACCATCCTAATGGATAAAGTTGGAAACTTTATACAATGTGGAGCTATCAGTAACCATAAAAATGTGATCTTGGTCCTTCTATCCCTTCCATGCAAGAGTTATGATGTCTTAATGGATTAATAAGTTAGGGTTTTAGCTTTTGGACCTTTTCTAGCCATGAAAGTCATAAAGATGGAAACTTTATGACTTAAGTCGATCTTTTGATTATAGATCTAAATTTTTATGGAAAGGCCTTAAGGAATACGCACTTAATGAGAAGGAGGGTGACCAGACGTAGTACAATGGGCGTACCTCGGGGTACATTGCACGTACTTGCTCAAGATACCATGTTTTGGTCAAGGACGCACTATGTTGGACGTAGTTACTGAGTACGCTTAGCGTACTCAGTCAGTTTGACTTCTTTGACCTTTGATCATGGGTTGACCAAGTTTCACTTAAGGGCATTTTGGGTATTTTGAGCTATGGTTTGAGATTTGGTCACTGTTCTTGTATAGGTGATCTGTAGAGTTGGTATTTGGAGCAACATGTTGTTTAACTATTTTGTTAGACTACGAGGTGAGTTTTTCCTCACTGTAGTTGTGGGCCGAAGGTATCAATGTCGGCCCACTAGGTTATGTATCCTAGTATATAGGATGTTGTTATGTTGAAGAGATATGTTAGATCTGTATCTTGGTATATAGGATGTTGTTATGCGGTTGTGATCTGTAAAGTTGTATGTTTGAGTGTTGACTGGTTATATGAATATCTGTTACATATGTCAACATAGTCTGGTTTTGGGTTGAGGCTTTACTACTATGTATGTAAGCCTACAAACCCGGGCATTCCTGTCTGATGAATGAGTGAGCCAAGGTATTTTAGTCCAACGACCGATTGGACCCATTGCATATTGGCTTTCCAGTCTGATGACTGATTGGGCTGAGGCATTCCAGTTTGATGACTGATTGGGTCGGGGGTAATCCAGCCCATGGTCGTGGACCCAAGTTTATTCTAGTCTGATGACTGATTAGACCCATCATGCATGATTTTATATGTTATATGTTGTGTCGTTGTACTTTGGGGGAACTCACTAGCTTTGGCTTAAAGTTTCAGTTTTATGTTTCAGGTACTTTAGATGATTGGGGAAATGCGAAGGATTGATCATGCACATCATCTTGGATTTTTGTGAGATTATGATTTTTGGATACTCTGATTCATGTTTATGACTTTTGGAAACCATGATTTGTAAACGCTTATGGTTTTGGATTGGTTTCAAAAAATGTAAAACAAATTTACCTTTATTTTTGGATGTTACAAGTTTGTATCAGAGCCCTGTTTTTAGTCAATTGGATGAGCATTCGTGTGAATCCAGAATCAAGCAATGGATCTGAAAAAAAATTACAAAATAGTTTCAAAAAAAATTTCAAAATTGTTTTTAAAGGTAACCACAGAAGTATGACATGTGTACGATCAGTCGGAGCAAGGAAGTGTACCGCGAAATACTCGCATTGTTGTTTGCTTATGATGATTATGATAGAATTCAATGCTAGTTTGTAGGATAGGGATCCTCGGGAATTGCATGATGTGTGATGTCTGATAGCCTAGGAAAATCTCTTGTATACTAGATGAAATTGACATCATTACTATAGTTGCTTAGTGTGTGCATAATAGTTGTACACAATTAAGAATTATTGTTTGATTTAGCCTTATTTCATGTTTTTGTCTGATGAAGGGCTTAGGGTAGAATCAAGTATTCTAATGTCTACAAGATCCAACATTATGTATGATTAGCATACACGAGTGGCTACAGGGTTGTGGAAGTTTTATGGTTGAGTACAGTTCATAGTGGGCAGCGTGAGGAATGATTGGTCACTTCTTGGGGGAGTAGATATAGGTTATATATACATACATATACATATATATATATATATATATATATATATATATATATATATATATATATATATGTATGTATATGTATGTACTAGATGCTTGGTCCTAGTGGTCAAGAATTGCATGTAACGATATGCCTTCTTTTATTATGGTGTCTTAGTGCTAGTCGGTTTCACTGCTCGAATGATGCTTGATTTGTGCTTTGCAGGACCCATATTGTAACACCGAAAATTTCAAAACAAATTTTCATTTCAAATAATCGTTTAATTCTTAAAAACACTTTGTTTAAAATCTCATTCATAATCGAATTACAAAACATAACTCCATTTCCACTTGCATGATAAACCAGGATCCTCAAAACATGACTCTTTCTCTGGTGTGTACAATCGAGCTGGTGCCATCCCGTGATACTTTGATAACTTGAAACACATAACACAAAACACTGTAAGCACGAAGCTTAGTGAGTTCCCCAAAATACCGCATACAACATATACGCCACTCAAGGCTATAATACGACCCCCTGGTCGATGTGTCTCAGTGGGACCCTCCAGTCCCGTAGCTCGTTGGACCCTCCGGCCCGGTCATAGCTCGTTGGACCCTCCGGCCCGGTCTGTATCGTTGGACCCTCCGGTCCACTCTATAACATCATACCACATACATATAACACATAGCACATAATCTCATATATAACACATAAGACCCTCTGGTCATCGCATAATACCACTCTAGGTAACGTATAGTGAGAAGACTCACCTGCTACTGCCGATTGAAGAATCATGATCATGCTGCTCCGACCAGTGTCACGAACTCCACCACTGAATCACCGAAACCAAATAAATACCAACAACAACCAAAATACCCCTGGAAGTCAACTGGTCAAATCTTGGTCAAAGTCAAAGTTCTCAGTCAAAGTCAACCCTCCTGACTGACTCGACTCACCGAGTCAACCCGCTGACTCGTCAAGTTCCCATGCTCTGAAACTCCCATAACACGACTCAACTCGCCGAGTCGCCCCAAGACTCGTCGAGTCCCACAACTCTGATTCGAACCGTACTCAACTCACCGAGTCATCCCTTGACTCACCGATTCACAGCTTAACCAGAGAAGATTAGGACTTCACGACCCGACTCGTCGAGTCCAAGAACAGACTCGCCGAGTCCAAGGCGACATTCAACATACTCGCCGAGTTGTTCTTCCAACTCATCGAGTCCCTTCCTATCTTCATCCTACTCGCCGAGTATACCCATATGACTCGCCGAGTACCTCTAGTTCTTAACCCATACAGTGGCTTTCTAAGCCATGCAGGGGCTCCAATCCATAGATCTACCCTTCTACAACCCACCCATCACGTAAAGTAGCAAACTTTACGTGAATCCAAAGAGATCTAAGCCCAAAACACTCTTGGGCTAAGGTTTGGGACAAAAGAACTTTACCAACAACTCTTGGGCATAGACTTTAAGGCTTTCTGGATCATTAACAACCTAGATCTGGGGTAGCAACCTCAGATCTTACACCAAACTCGAGATGGTCCTCATTTATACCCCAAAAACCCCACAATTGATAGATCTAGATGCACAAAAGCTCAAGAACAGATTATTACCTCAGATGCAAGCTCCCACTGAAGTAGACTTCGGATCTATACCACTCCCTTGCTGAAATCCCTTATCCTTCAAGTTCCCTTTTCAAGGTTTCCTTTCCCAAAGCTCGAATTTCACTATCAATGGAGTTCCACTCGATTTCTAGGGTTTGTAAACTCTCAAGGGTGGTAAAGAGGCTGAAGAAAGGATGTTATGCTCTTTATATAGGGCACAACCCCCGGAATTAGGGTTTTCTCCATACAGCACCAACTCGCCGAGTCCACCCATGCGACTCGCCGAGTTGGTTACTTAACACGTGTCCCGAACGCGACTCAACTCGCCGAGTCCATCCATCGACTCGCCGAGTCGACCTTCTTATTTACACTTTTTAGCCCTTCACCCATACTTCTGAATTTCCGGGATGTTACACATATTGATGTGAGTTAGCTATTAAATGATTATGTTCAATTACATGCTACAAAGGTTAAATAATTTTAGAATGATTGATTCGGTCCTATTGTGTAGCTCTCGTTCGATTCTTACTGTTCTAGTGTTGGATCTTTATGTCGAAAGATTATTTAAGCTTTGTTTCACGTAATTATATTCATGAAGTGGTTATCTGACATTAATAGAGGTTTTTCAGCAGCTGATGGTAGGGTGAGGTGGGGATCCTAGGAGAGCCTAGGAAGTGCTTTAGCGCGGGAGCTATGTTGTTTAATGGATTTTGGTAGTGTCATTATGAAGAGGTATCTTAGAGGTTTTAGGATAATTCTTGAGGGAAGTATAGATATGTGGGGAAGGTAGTATTGGGCCAGTCATACTGGAAGCACAGGATCCATACTCGAATCGAGAGAAGTAACGAGGATTTGGGCCACATGTTGGGCCTTGGTTGATTTTTTGGCTTTTGGGCCTTTAGAGTGTGAGTTTGGCTTTGGGGTTGGATCAAGCTAGGTTTGGGTAAAGTAATCTTTTTCCCCCAAGTATGGATTTATGGTTATGCATTGGGACGCGGTTACTAATTGGGTGTTGTTTTGATGTTGACAGTTCAAGGATCTGTCAGCCAGCAGCTAGAGTTTTATCCACGGGACTTTAGCAGTGTGAGGTGAGTCTCCTCACTGTTCTATGGGTCGAAAGCACCAATGTCGGACCATGTTTATGCTATGATAGTATGCTAGCAGTCTTCGTGACTCTTTCATGTGTATGTGTTTATATGCTTTTCGGGCTAAGGCCTGATGTCGAGCGGGGCCCGATTACTATTTGTATGCTATGTATCTATGTGATTATTGCATGTGTATGTGTTATTTGATATTTGTTATATATATGTTGGGCAGGGCTCGATCTATTACCGAGCTTAGCTCGATGCCGGGCGGGGCCCGATACCGGACGGAGTCCAAAGTCAGATGGGGCCCAATGACGGGCGGGGCCCACTATATGTGTATATATGTATGGTATGTGGCATCTTGGGGAACTCACTAAGCTTTGTGTTTACGGTTTTCAGTTTATGTTTCAGGTACTTCGGTTTTCAAAGGAAGAGCTCGGGTTGACTGCAAGGCACGCACACTAATTGTTTTGCATTTGACTTGTTCTAGGATTTATACTATGATTATAATGTATCTGTTTTATTTAAGTAATTAATTGATGATCCTTTATTTATAAATCAAATGAAATTTTATGTCAGTATTTTTGGGGACGTTTCAAGTTGGTATCAGAGCCTTGGTTTGAAGGATTCGGGCACACTCCCGAGTATGTCTGAACTCTAGCTGAGGATTTGGTAAAGTTTTTCAAATATATATATATATATATATATATATATATATATATATATATATATATATATATATATACTCAAGGAAAGAGTTTTTTAAAATAAGAAAAGGGTGTGGTGCATGCAATCAACCGAGCTCAAGTAAGTTTTCCCAAATTACCCATACATGTTATCTGTTATTCTTTGATCTGTGAATCTGTGGAATGGCTTACTAGTTAGGGTTAAGGATCTCCTCAGTTTTTTCATGTTAGAATGCTAGGGGAGATGACTTTATATTCCTATTGTATAAGCTAGTAGCCTTGCATGCTAGTTATATTTAGCCAGTGATAGGTTGGCCTAATACATGATGCCTGGTAGTCTAGGAAGCATGGGATGATGGATTGAGTTTGACTCAGATGTGTAAGGAAATCAATAGAGGGAGTGGGGGGCTCCTAGTATGTGTTGTAGTTGGTTAGATTGGAGGGATACTGTACGAATGTTGCTTGCTTTGTGCTTTGTGGAACTCCTAGGTGATGGGAGTAAGCTACTAATTGAATACGTCAAGTCATATGTGGCAAAGGTTGTATAATCTAACAGTGACGGAATTGACTCTATTTGCGCAACTTATGTCTGAGTCCAACCGTATTAGGGATGAGTCTATTACTCAAAGGATTATCTATGATTTGTTACATGTGATTGTATTAATGAGGTGGGTGACTGGCATTATGGGGAGTTCTTCAGCAGCTGATGGCAGGGTGAGGTCGGGAACCTGGGAAAGCCTAGGGATTTCTTCAGTGGATTATGTTACGTTGGTTAGCGATTGTGGTGTATGGATTTGAGAAGGTGACTTAGAGGATTTGGTAGGATTCCTGAGGAAAGTATGGATAGGTGTGGAAGGTAGTGTTGGGCCCATACTACTGAAAGCACAGGGTCCATACTTGAATCACAGAGAGTCTTGGGAGAACCTAAGAAGCCTTTAGGATAAAGATTCTGGGGTTTATCCAGGTCTTTTGCATGTTGTTTCGGTGTGGTGTTGAGTACTTAGGAAGATGGTTTAGATTCAGGTTCTGGCTCAATAGCAGCTACTAAGCCGATCGATGCACGGTTGTGGGAGTTAATCTCATCGAATATTACTCGCGGTGTTTCGGATTGGACTTTGGTGGTCTTAAGTTCAGCCAAGAGAGGGATTTTGGAGTCCTTCAAGGGTTATCTCAAGGCCTTTCGGGTCAGGATTATGGTAGGGCAGTTGGGGGCTCATCGGTTGCCTAAGTCTTAGAGGACCTTATGGTTAGCTCTTGTCGTTTGGGATCGGAGGTGAGCTCCGTACCATGTACTTAGGAAGGGTTAGGGTAACTCCGATAGAGGAAGTCAAGATTTATTCTAATGCTCCTGTGGGTATTTCATCTTTTGTTTTCTCCAGGGTTGATATCAGGAATTTGTATTCGGTTGGAATTCTGATTGGGTTGCACAAGCTATATCTCAGGTCGATTCTCTATTATTGTGTAGATTATATTATCAAGGATCGGGATATGACATTCTGCATGCTGGGAGTCTTCGGCGAATCTTCAGAGGGTCATATCTTGTTGAGTGGGGTCAACATGTCCCATTGTTGTTCAGGGTATTTATCAGGACCAAATTAGGGTACTTCTTGGAGGACCTTTGGTCAGGGTTAGCGGGTTAGTTCCCTGGTGAAGACAGGGTTCAGTGGTTTTATCATCTGTTTGGGCATGATCGGCGGCTGCCCATGGAAGAAATTTTGAATTCCAGCACCATAGTTGCTCGGAAAGGAGCGGTAGCAGGAAGATAGTGGTGTCAGTTGTATAATTTGTTTGTTCACTGGATGTGCTAGGGAAGTTTTATATCTGTATGGGTTGTATCCGATTAGAGTTCAGTAATTCCTTGTGAATGGAAATTAGAGTAGAGGTTCGTCAGTGCATGGCAAGGGTGATGGTTCTTAGTCGCAGGCATAAGAACTCAAGGAGGTTGATCATGGGATGTGATTTGGATCATCAGACTGGTTAAGGTCTCAAGAGTGTTCTTCCAAATTTCGGGAGTCGGGTAATCTTTGAGATTTGCTAGTAATGGAATGCTAGTGTTGGTAAGCGCATGTCATAGGCAGTTCATGTTATATGAGGTTTGATGGGTTGGTGATCCATCATACTTATGGGATGAAAGAGCTTCTTCAAATCCAAGTGGGGGAGAATCAACCATAATTTCAGGGAGTTGGGTCGGGTTTGGAACTAGGGCAAGTTTTGCATCCTGTTCAGGAATAGATGTAACGCCCGGGTTTCGGGGCTAAGCATTTTTGTCAATGTAATAGTTTTGGTCAACTCTTGTAACTCTTTTTGAAGTAATAAAGATGAACTATTTGAGTATTATGTGAATTATGTGTGTTTATGTGTTTATTATCTAATTATAAATGTATCATTAATAAAGAATAAAAATGAGCGTCAAAATTAAAGTGTGAAATAAGCCCGATATCTCTACGTAAAGTTGTAGAATATGTCTCAAGGTTTCCGTGCATATAAGGAATGCCGAAATCCGAGTTATAACGAAGAAGTTATGACCCGTCGAAGTTTCACGACAGAACCGGCACGATACCGGGAAGCGTGAATAGTGAATTTACGATAGAGCAAGATTTAGCCTTAGCGATCTAAACGAAAGTCGTAGAAAATGTTAAACTAAGAACATCGATAAAAAGAACGCCCAAATCTGACTTTGTATGAAGAAGTTATGATTTTTCGAAGTTTCAGAATAGCAGTGTACAGCCCGAAATTCGAATATTAGATCAAGCGGTTTTTAGCCGACACGACCTAAACGAGAATCGAAGATCTCGTTGAGAGTAGCGTAACGAGAAAAAGATGGGCGAAAACGGATGTCGGATGAAGAAGTTATGAGGATTTAACGGACCAATCGTGTCCCGGCCCGTTTATAATATAAAATTTAAAATCGAGCCAAAATTAGCCGACAAAGTCTAAACGAAAGTTGTAGAGTACCTTCCCACCTTCGCGTGGATATAAAGAACGTCAAAAACGGAGGTCGTACGTGAAAGTTACGAATTTTTAAAGTTGAAGTATGAAAATACGAAACCTGGTGCGAGACTGATGACGTGACGCGTTGTGGGCCGTCCGATGAAGGTCTTAGATCTCGCTTCGGATCATGCCACAAAGCCTCGCCCTACGCACCGCGTACGAAATCCGGAACGCCCCGCGTAACCTTGGTCTTATCCGGTCCGAAGTGGCTAACAGCTGGAGTCGATCAGGCGCTCTTATCCGATAAACTAAACCCTAGTGGTATCGATACTAGGTTTTATCGAAGGAATATCGTTTTGAGAGTATCAAAGCGTTGTCCGAGTGCTGAGTCACCACCTAATCAGGTGAGTGCATAGTTACTTTCAACATACACATAGATATGAAGTATTTTATATAAATTACGTGCTATGTGTGCATATTATCTGAATACTTGCTATCTACGCCGGATGAACATTGTTATACATGTTTTCAATGATTTAAACTGTATATTTATTTTATATCTACGAAAATGTTGGGGTAAAACATGGGTAGATGTAATAGGTGATGTGTGATAAAATGATGAGATGCCTCGATGTTGATGTTGTTGATTCTGTCATCTAGCGGAGTATGGATGACGACCACGGACTCTTCTAGACAGTCCAGTGGAACACTAGCAGGCTCGCAACCTGTAGGTGTTTGTGAACGATGTGTTCACCGGTGTACTCCATCCCCCACATGGTTGCCTTTAGGACATTTATTGCCGAGGAATCCCCTTAGCAGTAGTGTCCGTCCCGATGATGATCCTTAGGCTAGGTCCCTTATGATAGGTGATTAGGGACATAAAGTGAGGATAATGGGAACGGGTAATCAGGTTATTGTTGATCGATGAAATTAATAAACTTATTTATTGTGGGTTGAAAACCCTATGTGCTCACCAGGCTCCCAAGCCTGGCCCACTCAGTTTTATGTATTACAGGTAGTGGCGCATGAGCATAGGTGTGATGTTTTGGACGAGGGATTACGGATATAGGCCTGTAGATATGAAATAATGTAGTAAGGCTTATATTGTATTGTTTATGCTTTTGATCTGTACGAACATGACATCCCGAGTCTTTTAATGAAATACATTTCTATGGAAATGCTTTTGATAAATCTTTATCATATTTTTGTTTTGGGACAAATCCACAACACTTTCATTTAAAATGTAACTCTGATTTTTAAACAAAGCATAAACAAATCGGTCTTTTCTGGCCGTGATTTTGGGGATGCCACAGTTGGTATCAGAGCATTAGTTTAAGCGAACTAGGAATTTGTAGGATTTCTAGACTTAAACTTAGAATGCTAAGCGATGATTGTGAGGTGTGAGCACCAGCTTATTTTAGGAATTGTGCCTAAAATGCTTTTATGTGCTAAATGCTTTGTGCATGATATGCTGTTAATTGTTCGGATCTATGGTCTGTTGCCGACCGGATCTGGAAACCTTATGTGTTTAGGATTCTAAACGTACGACTACGATATTAGAACTAGCATGTAAACGTTTCGGAGTGATAAGGACGATTTAAAACGTCTATCCTAAATAAAGATCTAAATTCACCTTATTCGGTGTATAGATCAAGATGGCAAGGACCCGTAGCGGAAACGTGAACGCAAATGGAGATAGGAACCAACCCCCAGTGGTTCAGCAAATACCTGTTGTTGAAGAAGTTGCACCTGAGCCAGTTACCATGGCTGGAGTTCAAGCCATGATTCAGGCTATGCTAGCTGAACAAAGGGAAGAAATGAGACGGATGCTCCACGAGAATAGGGATGAACCTACCATACATGTTGAATCGACGAAGCCAGTTCCCGAGCCATCTGAGGAAGGGAACTATAGCCGGCAAGTGAGTCAAGTAGGGACTCAAGGTGAGCAAAGGGATGGCCCAGAAGGGAGAAACAACAAGGATGGGCGGATGTACAAAAATTTCTTGGGTGCGAAACCACCAAGTCTCTCAGGAAGCCCAAAGCCCATTGAGATTATGGACTGGATCTCCGAGATGGAAATGGTGTTTGAGAGCTGCGACTGTAGCGAGAAGCAGAAGATTGTCTTCGCTGTAAGACAATTGAAAACTAGAGTCTTGAGCTGGTGGAAGCTACTGGCAGATACAATGCCACGAGGAGAAGCTCTGAAAATGTCATGGGATGAGTTCTTGGAACAACTGAAGGCACAGTACTGTTCAGAGATAGACCTGATTGATCTGAACAATGAGTTCCAAAATTTGAAGAAGGGGAGAATGAGCATCGATGACTATGCTACTGCATTTACGGAAAAGATGAAGTTGTTTCCATACCTAGTGCCAACCGAGCTTTCCAAAATTGAGAAATTCGCAAACGGACTGTCGGCTGACTTTGGCCCAACAGTCAAGATGGCAACCACTCTGAAATCAACTGTTCAAGCAGCTAAGAACGTGGAGACCCAACAAAAGGAAAGAGGTCTGGAAAGGGCTGAGGTTGGTGAGAAACAGAAATTCGATGGATCCTCGAAGTCCAACAAGAAGAGTAGATTCTCAAAGTCTGGTTCGAGAGGAGGAGGATCAGAAGCGAAGTGGTGTGACAAGTGCAAGAAAAAGCACTCTGGGAAGTGTGACGGAGGGGTCACATGTTACAAATGCGGAAAGCCTAGGCACTATGCCAATGAATGCACCCTCAACCAGAAGGCCTGTTATGGGTGTAATGAAGAAGGGCACATTTTGAAGGACTGCCCGAAGAAGAAGGAGGCAGGAAGACCCAACATACCACCAAAGCCGAAGGCGAGAGCCTTCCAGATGACGCTCGAGGCTGCAAAGGAGGCAGCAGACGTCGCTTCAGGTACCTTTCTTGTAAATGGTTTGCCTGCAAATATACTATTTGATTCCGGAGCCAACTACTCCTTTGTGTCGCATAAATTTCGTGGGAAATTAGCATTGCCTATAGAAAAACTTGATAATGCCCTGATTGTAGAAGTTGCCAGTGGCAAATTCGTACCTGTTAGTAATCGTATTAGGAACATCTTCATTGACCTAAACAGAAACGAATTCCACGAAGAGCTATTACCCATAGAGTTAAACGGTTTCGACATCGTTTTGGGTATGGATTGGCTTAGCGCCAACGATGTTGAGATTCAATGCCGAAAGACGATAGTAAGGGTGAACCCACCCGGAAAGGAATCATTTATGGTATACGGGGACAAACTCAGAGTGAATTCTGGAATCATATCCCTGATGAAAGCCAGGAAATGTTTGTCCAAAGGATGTGCATCGTACTTGGCATTCGTAATCGATGCTAAGAAGGAGAAGAAAGAGGTGCAGAATATACCGGTTGTGTGTGACTATCCGGAAGTCTTTCCCGAAGATCTTCCCGGATTACCACCTGATAGACAAGTGGAGTTTCGTATAGACATGTTACCAGGAACAACACCGATAGCAAATGCACCATACCGATTAGCACCGACGGAGATGAAGGAGCTCATGACGCAACTTCAGGAGTTGTTGGACAACGGTTTCATTCGACCTAGTTCATCACCCTGGGGAGCTCTGGTGTTATTCGTGAAGAAGAAGGACGGAAGTATGAGAATGTGTATAGACTACCGAGAGCTGAATAAGGCAACGGTGAAGAAGAAGTATCCATTGCCGAGGATTGATGACCTATTCGATCAGCTGCAAGGTTCGAGCTACTTCTCAAAGATCGATCTCAGGTTAGGATATCATCAGCTGAAGGTGAGAGAGCAGGATATTGAGAAGACTGCATTCAGAACAAGATATGGACACTATGAGTTCTTGGTTATGTCGTTCGGACTAACCAATGCTCCTGCAACATTCATGGATTTGATGAACATGGTTTGTAAACCATTCCTCGATAAATCCGTAATAGTGTTCATCGACGACATTCTCATCTACTCGAAAAGCCAAGAGGAGCATGGCAAGCATCTACGAGAAGTATTAGAAGTGTTAAAGAAGGAGAAACTTTACGCAAATTTCTCCAAATGCGACTTTTGGATACGGGAAGTCCAATTCTTGGGCCATGTTGTTAACCAGGAGGGAATAATGGTTGACCCCGCAAAGATCAAGGCTGTGATGAAGTGGGAACGTCCGAAAAGTCCCACGGAGATTCGAAGCTTTCTAGGATTAGCCGGATATTATCGACGATTTATCCAAGGCTTTTCTTCAATAGCTGCTCCATTAACAGCTTTGACTCATAATGGAGCTACATATACGTGGAGTGAGAAGCACGATGAGGCATTCGAGAAGCTAAAGAAGAAGTTATGTGAAGCACCGATACTTTCTCTACCCGATGGAGTCGAAGATTTCGCGGTTTATAGTGATGCATCTGGAGTCGGGTTGGGTTGTGTTTTGACCCAAAGAGAAAAGGTGATAGCATACGCATCTCGACAATTGAAAGAGCACGAAAAGAACTACCCCACTCATGATCTGGAGTTGGCAGTGGTAGTATTTGCCTTAAAGATATGGAGGCATTACCTCTACGGCACGAAGTGCAAACTCTTCACTGATCATAAGAGTCTCCAATATGTCTTTAATCAGAAGGAGTTGAACATGAGGCAACGACGCTGGCTAGAACTTCTCATGGACTACGACTGTGAGATACTTTACCACCCTGGTAAAGCAAATATTGTTGTTGATGCTCTCAGTCGGAAAGTCAATCTTGAAAGGAAAAGGCCAAGAGCGTTAAGAATTGAAGTCTTCTCGACGATTGTGGAAAGTATCAGGAAAGCTCAAGAAGAAGCTTTAGAGATGAATGACCGAAAGGAAGAACGTTTGGGAAGAACGTTAGTGTTCGGTAAAAACAACCGAGGACTAAAGGTATTCCAAGATCAAATTTGGGTACCTAAGACGGGAGGAATAAGAGACCTTCTGATGGAAGAAGCACACAAGACCATGTACTCAATTCATCCCGGTAGCACTAAAATGTATAGGGACCTAAAACCCTACTACTGGTGGCTGAAGATGAAGCTCGATGTTGCGAAGTATGTGGCCGAGTGTGTAACATGTGCGAGGGTTAAGGCACAACATCAGAAACCGTATGGGAGTTTAGAACCTTTACATGTACCCATGGGTAAATGGGAAGACATCACCATGGATTTTGTGACTAAATTGCCCAGGACGAAGAACGGTCACGACATGATTTGGGTAGTCGTGGATCGTTTCACCAAGAGTGCACACTTCATAGCAGTCAACGAGAAGTGGTCTATGGATAAGCCCGCAAATGCTTACGTGAAGGAAATTGTAAGACTTCACGGTGTCCCTCTAACAATTGTATCAGATCGTGATAGTCGTTTCACATCGAGGTTTTGGAGGAGTCTACAAGAGGAGTTGGGTACAAAGTTGTGTTTAAGTACTGCTTACCATCCGCAAACCGATGGTTAGAGCGAAAGAACGATTCAGACGTTGGAAGATATGCTGAGAGCATGTACCCTCGAATTCCAAGGGAATTGGGACGAGCACTTACCTCTGGTAGAATTTTCCTACAACAATAGTTTTCACTCGAGCATCAAGATGGCACCTTATCAAGCCTTGTATGGACAAAAGTGTCGTACGCCGTCTTGTTGGCTTGAAGCCGGAGAGAAGCAGTTTATGGGCCCCGGGATGGTCCATGAGACTGCTGAGAAGTTGAAGATGATTAGGGAAAGAATGTTAGCAGCTCAGGATCGTCAGAAGAGCTATGCTGACAAGAAAAGACGACCGATAACCTTCGAAGTTGGGGATTCCGTTTTTCTTAAAGTCTCACCGTGGAAGGGACTTATAAGATTCGGGAAATGAGGAAAGTTGAGTCCAAGGTTTATTGGACCGTTCAAAGTTCTTCAGAAGATTGGGAACCAAGCTTACAAGCTGGAATTGCCCGAAGAAATCAATGGTATTCATAACACCTTCCATGTGTGTTATTTGAGGAAATTCACGGGAGATGTTCCCGACATAATTCCAATCTCAGAGTTAAGGATGGATGAAAATAAAACGCTGATCGAAGAGCCTGAGGCAATTGTTGACCGTAAGACTAAGAAGTTACGACGCAAGATGGTCGACTTAGTGCTAGTCCGATGGAAACATTCGAATGGGCCGAATCTCACTTGGGAAACAGAGGATGACATGATGAGTCGCTATCCACATCAGTTTGCTGATGCATGATTCCGGGACGGAATCATCCTAAGGGGGAGAGAATTGTAACGCCCGGGTTTCGTGGCTAAGCATTTTTGTCAATGTAATAGTCTAGGTCAACTCTTGTAACTCTTTTTGAAGTAATAAAGATGAAATATTTGAGTATTATGTGAATTATGTGTGTTTATGTGTTTATTATCTAATTATAAATGTATAATTAATAAAGAATAAAAATGAGCGTCAAAATTAAAGTGTGAAATAAGCCCGATATCTCTACGTAAAGTTGTAGAATATGTCTCAAGGTTTCCGTGCATATAAGGAACGCCGAAATCCGAGTTATAACGAAGAAGTTATGACCCGTCGAAGTTTCACGACAGAACCGGCACGATACCGGGAAGCGTGAATAGTGAATTTACGATAGAGCAAGATTTAGCCTTAGCGATCTAAACGAAAGTCGTAGAAAATGTTAAACTAAGAACATCGATAAAAAGAACGCCCAATTCTGACTTCGTATGAAGAAGTTATGATTTTTCGAAGTTTCGGAATAGCATTGTACAGCCCGAAATTCGAATATTAGATCGAGCAGTTTTTAGCCGACACGACCTAAACGAGAATCGAAGATCTCGTTGAGAGTAGCGTAACGAGAAAAAGATGGGCGAAAACGGATGTCGGATGAAGAAGTTATGAGGATTTAACGGACCAATCGTGTCCCGGCCCGTTTATAATATAAAATTTAAAATCGAGCCAAAATTAGTCGACGAAGTCTAAACGAAAGTTGTAGAGTACCTTCCCACCTTCCCGTGGATATAAAGAACGTCAAAAACGGAGGTCGTACGTGAAAGTTACAAATTTTTAAAGTTGAAGTATGAAAATACGAAACCTGGTGCGAGACTGATGACGTGGCGCGTTGTGGGCCGTCCGATGAAGGTCTTAGATCTCGCTTCGGATCATGCCACGAAGCCTCGCCCTACGCACCGCGTACGAAATCCGGAACGCCCCGCGTAACCTTGGTCTTATCCGGTCCGAAGTGGCTAACAGCTGGAGTCGATCAGGCGCTCTTATCCGATGGCTACGCCCCGCGTAGGTCCGAGGTACGCCCAGCATACCGAGGCCTCGCAGGGGTATAAAAGGAGGCCAATGGTTCTTCATTTTTCACACCAAAATCACTTCTCTCTCTAACTTCTTTCTCTCTCTACAACCCCAAACCACCCCTAAGCCCTAGTTAAGCCCCTTAGCACCCTAGGGAAGCCCCGAGGCTCCCGGAGTCCCGAGAAAAAGGAGTTTTTCGGTTTCGAAACACTGCTCCAATTAAGTCCCGGTTTTCGATAAAATTCGCTGTAAGTATGCTACGCTTACGCAATTTTTTATATAGCTTTCAAATAATTATAGGAATGTTATTAGGTCCTTAAAATAATTATTTGGGCTATTATTATGAGTTATATCGAGTATTATTAACACTTAATAATACTCGGACTAATTAAATTGTCGCGGTTATCGTTAAACTAAACCCTAGTGGTATCGATACTAGGTTTTATCGAAGGAATATCGTTTTGAGAGTATCGAAGCGTTGTCCGAGTGCTGAGTCACCACCTAATCAGGTGAGTGCATAGTTACTTTCAACATACACATAGATATGAAGTATTTTATATAAATTACGTGCTATGTGTGCATATTATCTGAATACTTGCTATCTATGCCGGATGAACATTGTTATACATGTTTTCAATGATTTAAACTGTATATTTATTTTATATCTACGAAAATGTTGGGGTAAAACATGGGTAGATTTAATAGGTGATGTGTGATAAAATGATGAGAGGCCTCGATGTTGATGTTGTTGATTCTGTCATCTAGCGGAGTATGGATGACGACCACGGACTCTTCTAGACAGTCCAGTGGAACACTAGCAGGCTCGCAACCTGTAGGTGTTTGTGAATGATGTGTTCACCGGTGTACTCCATCCCCCACATGGTTGCCTTTAGGACATTTATTGCTGAGGAATCCCCTTAGCAGTAGTGTCCGTCCCGATGATGATCCTTAGGCTAGGTCCCTTATGATAGGTGATTAGGGACATAAAGTGAGGATAACGGGAACGGGTAATCGGGTTATTGTTGATCGATGAAATTAATAAACTTATTTATTGTGGGTTGAAAACCCTATGTGCTCACCAGGCTCCCAAGCCTGGCCCACTCAGTTTTATGTATTACAGGTAGTGGCGCATGAGCATAGGTGTGATGTTTTGGACGAGGGATTACGGATATAGGCCTGTAGATATGAAATAATGTAGTAAGGGTTATATTGTACTGTTTATGCTTTTGATCTGTACGAACATGACATCCCGAGTCTTTTAATGAAATACATTTCTATGGAAATGCTTTTGATAAATCTTTATCATATTTTTGTTTTGGGACAAATTCTGCAACACTTTCATTTAAAATGTAACTCTGATTTTTAAAAAAAGCATAAACAAACCGGTCTTTTCTGGCCGTGATTTTGGGGATGTCACAATAGAGATGACCCAAGAGGCTGTCTGGATTGAAGTTGTATAAGTTGGAAGACAAGGAAAACTTCCAACAGCTGGTCGGCGCTTTCTTTGTTATGCATAGCAGGCTTATGAATGGATCCATATTGAGGGTCGTGTTAGGGCCTCACTGCATGTTCTTGTCTGATGAGGGTTTTGGAATTTGAGGTATAACCTGAACACCTGGTTGGAGGTGGGTTTCAACTCAGGTGCGTGGGGTTGTGATGCTTAAGGTATGGTAAGGCCATGGGTGGTAACCATGGTTGGTTAGGAGTGTTATAAAACTGCGATGGGATCGTAACATTCACCAGTTCGAGGTAGACTACCATTGGAGGTGGTCATGAGCGTATCAGGAGGAATCAGTTCGTTTTGTGGGCACGCCGGTAAGGATTGTCAACGAGTAGTTCTTTCTGTTATGGGTTAAGGACCATTGAGGTCCAAGGCAGAGTCAGGCATGTGTAGCTCTTGTTATTTGGGACCTGTGGGCGAGACCCGTGTGATTTTGGCAATACAGGTGGGGCCTAGTCAAGATCGTTGGGTCAAGGATTTGGATCTTAAATTGCAGAATCGGGTGGTTGGTTAGTGTGTGACACAGAGAGGTTTTTAGGCTGGGTAGCCTTGTTATTTGGACTATTGGGAACCTAGTGGTTGGGTCAGGTGAGAGACTGGTGGCCTCAACATTGGTTTAGGAAGGATTATATCTCCGTCTAGTGAGGGGTTCTCACGAACCATAAAGTGTTGGGTGAAATGCAAGTGTAGATCTGTGGATCTCGGTTCATGAGTTGATTATCAGGTTGGTTTATAGGTAAGACCCTGTGTCGGGTATCGCGAGTGTTTTGTGGAGAATCTTCATTTCCGTGGGTTGAGGATTGGGGTATCTACATGCCAAGGGAATTGATCAAAGGTTTCAAGGGTAATGAATGGATTCAGTTTTGATGATAGATCAAGCTCTTGTGATTGTGACTTAGGGTGGTTCTATTGGTACAAGGCATCAAGATAAGTCAAGGCAATACTTTTGATTTGGAACTTAAGTGTGGAGTAGCTTGTTATTCTTAAGCGATGTCAGGTCACGTGCATTTGGGTTTGGATAATCTTAGAGTAGATGATTAGATCCTATTGTGCAGCTCTCGTCCGAGTCTAACCGTTTCAGGGATGAGTCTCCTACTCGAAGGATTATCTGAGCCTACTGTCAAGTATAAGTGTTTTGCAGGGATATTTGGCTTGTAATTCTATTTTCTAGTGGGAAACTCAAGTTATTAGAAGTTGAGTAGTTAGATGGGAGATGAGAGAACGGAATTCAATAATAATAATTTAGTATGGACGGTCTGTCAGGGAGTCAGACCATCTCGGGACTTCAGATTTCAGATTGACTAAATGTGATTATGTTGCAAGGAATTCATTCATCTGCAAGTTAGAGAGCCTTGTGAAGGTTGATTGCGGTTACTTTGGGAAGGTTGTGGTATGTTCGAGGTTGTGGTCCTGTTGCTCAGGTTGTAGGATTGCTAGGAATGGTAAGGAAAGATTTCGAGGACGAAATCAAATTTAAGTGGGAGAGAATTGTAACAGTCCATTTTCAGTTAAATAAATAAGTAAATAAATAAATAAACCCTAAAACCCCAAGATGTGAATTATATTTCATATTATTTTATTGTAACCCTAAATCCATAATAATTTATTAGTGTTAGCCATGGTATTTAAATATTTTAAACTCGGGAATTGGGAGTCGATATTGTATCAATTAGACATGTATTGAATGGATTTTGAGAAGAAAGGGCCAAAGAGTAAAATACGGATTTTGATTGTAAGGATTAGTGAAGGAGGGGTCGAATGTGTCAAAAAGGAGTGAAGTTTTAAAAAGGACAGGAGTTTAAGATCCGTCCCCTCCCTTCCTTTTTCCCCTAACGCATACATTGAAACCCTAACTCTATTTTTGTTTCAGCAGCAGCCGCCACCCTTCCTACCTCATTTTTCGATCAGCCAAGCGGTTGCCATTCTCAACCTGCGCCTTGCCACCGATGTGAGCCGAAGTGCCACCGTCATTGTCTTGTTGCCGGCGAAACCAAGAACTGCGAAGCCGACGTCCATCCGTGGGCAGTGAAAGATTGAGCTAGCTTAGCCCATTTGCTATTGTTTTAGGTGATGTATAACCACCACCTCCCCGCTGTAATCACTTCTTCTTCCTCTATGTCCGTTCAGACCTGTCATCTACCGCCACCGTCGCTCGTATAGTTCTTCTTCCACTGCTCCGGTCAACATTCACCACTCAAAGGGAGGCTACTGTATGCGATGGTGTGTGTCCGCTCCTGTGTTTTGGTGTGTTTGTTGGCTTGAAACTGGAAAAGAACCACCATGGCTGCCAACCATGGTGGTTTCCATTGTGGTGCCTTCTTTTGCCGCCACCTGCCACCATGAGGGATGGTTATGTGTTTGATTTGCTGTGTGTGTGAGCGTATTTTATGAGTTGGATGTTGTGTGGACTTTTCTTAGCCGGGAAAAACTGAAGAAAACCCACCACCACCATGAGGTGGTGGTTGCCGCCGTGAATCATTGTCGACCACCATCGCCCAAGGTGGCAATGGGTGGTGGCCGACCTAGTGGAACCCTAATTAACCTAAAACTTAACCTTGGACATAATTGGCATGTGTTTGGGTTGGAAACCCTAATTAGGGTTTAGAAAACCCTAATGTTAAGAAACCCTAGTTTTGGAGATGGTTGGACCCGCGTTAAAGCTGTTAATTAATTTCTAAATAATATATAATAATGCCCCTACAATTAACTTAATGCAATATTTGACTTAATGGATTTAGTCCTTAATGGGTTAAGTGTTTTACTTAACCCTAATCGTCATTTCATATGAAACCCTAATCGTGTTTGGGCTTCAAGTTGGGTCTTTCTTTTGGGCTTTGGTAATTGGGTTATTGATGGGCCATCTGAGAACAAGTGTATGGACTAGGATATTTGGATGGGCTTTAGGGTAAGGCCCAAATAAGGGGTTTGGGCCCAATTTGGAAAATTGGGCCATATGTTGGGCCTTGGTTGATTGTTTGGCTTTTGGGCCTTCAGAGTGTGAGTTTGCGCCTTGGGCTTGGATCAAGCTAGGTTTGGTAAAGTAGTCTTTTTACCCCAAGTATGGATTTATGGTTCTTCATTGGGACCCAATTATTAATTGGGTGTTGTTTTGATGTTGACAGTTCGGGGATCTGTTAGCCAGCAGCTGGAGTTTTCTCCGTGGGACTTCAGCAGTGCAAGGTGAGTCTCCTCACTGTTCTATGGATTGAAGAAACCAATGCCGGTCCATGTTTATGCTATGATAGTATGCTAGCAGTCTTCATGACACTTGCATGTGTACGTGTTTATATGTTTTCCAGGCTAAATTCTGATGTCGGGCGGGGCTCAATAACTATTTGTATGCTATATATCTATGTGATTATTGCATATGTATGTGTTATTTGATATATGTTTGATGTGTGTAAAATGCACTTGTTTTATTCCTACTTTTAAATTATAAATCTAGCACACAAAGGCAGTGAACCTGTTTTTTAGTGGTATAGTTGGATAAGTAGAGTGTCGAACTCAGGGAACGGAAATTAAACTAATAACCAATTTTAACTAAGCAAGTAATAAAAGTAAAGGTTTTTCTCTAGTTTTACAAGACAAGAAACTTAAACACACCGCCTAACAAGTGATTAACTACAAACTATAACAACTAAAAATTCACCAAATTTGATAAAGAGTTTCTGTTTAGGTCCAACCAATTCACTCCTATGGTTATTTGTGTAATAATGTGATAAATTAATTGTTATTGGTCACCAACTATAGTGGTTAGATTCATGTTCACTAATACTAACCCTTAGATAATTAATCAATTCAAGCAGTGGCCAAATGTTTAACTAATTAATTCCTTAGTTCAATTATTTGGATTAAATAAGATTTGTAATTGGTTAATCAAGTGGGTGTTTCAATTAACCTCTTGTTTGTTGGTTTCTCAAACAAGCTTACACATTAATTTACCCATTCTCTTATTAATTCTAGTTTCATGTTCATTATTCCTAAACATATGATATAGTGGTCACATAAACATATGAGGTTAACAACTAAGAGATGTTCATGCAGCTTAATTGTCTTCCAATTAATAGAAAATAGTTGTGGTTAATGCATAAGGATCTTTAACAAACTTAATTTAATAAAATCACCAATAAACAATTAACAAAAGTAATAATTAAACCATAGGAGTAATTTGGTTTTTCCTAAACAGAAACAATACGAATTTAGCTCATGATTACCGTGGAAACAAGCTCAAACATGAATTTAACTAGGCTAAACATGATTCAATCCTAAGATTAAGTTGAAAATATAAACTAATTCGCCTTGAGTCTTCAAAAGATCGAAGGTTAGGGTTCTTTAGGTCTTCCAAGGGTTCTTCAATCGCAGTTCTATCTCCAAGAAAGCCAGAAGGGTCCTCAATTCGGATTAAGATCTAGAATTTATAGTTATCACAAAACAAGGGCAACTCGGCGAGTAGGTCGTGTACTCGCCGAGTACAAGTGCAAAATCCGTGTACGGCAAGGATTTTTGACTTTTCTTCGGGAACATTCACATGAACTCGCCGAGTTGGTGCGTGGACTCGCCGAGTAGGAGTGGATTTTTCCTTCTTCTTCATTCTTTGGTCTGTAATTGCTTCTCCTTATTCCTTTTTACTTCAAAGCATGTCTTTTGAACTGAAAACACAATTAAAGCATTATTAAGTATCTTTTGTCCACATTATGCACATAATTAGCTAAAAATGAATAAAAATATATGCTAAACATATGGTTAATTATGCAAATATCAATGTTATATGTATGTTGGGCGGGGCCCGATCTATTACCGAGCTCATCTCGATGCCGGGTGGGGCCCGATGCCGAACGGGGCTCAAAGTCGGGCAGGGCTCGATGACAGACGGGGCCCATTAAGCTTTGTGCTTACGGTTTTCAGTTTATGTTTCAGGTACTTCGGTTTTCAAAGGAAGAGCTCGGGTTGACTGCATGGCACGCACACTTATTGTTCCGCATTTGACTTGTTCTGGGATTTCTACTCTGATTATAGTGTACTTGTTTTATTTAAGCAATTAATTGATGATCCTTTATTTATAAATTAAACGAAATTTTATGTCAGTATTTTTGGGGACGTTTCAATGTTGGGGCAGCGTTGTTTAGTTTTTTCAGGTGTGACTTGGGATATGCACAAAATCTAATTTTGGCGTCTTGTGTCGGTAGGATTGGTATCTGGATTGACCCGACCGGGGTGTTGACAGCATTGCTGATAGCTTTGGAAGTTTTATCGATCCAGTTGCATATTGGAAGGATCTGTTTAGTTTCAATCAAGGTATGGGATCTTAGTTTCGGCCATTCATAAGGATGTTTCTGTTAGTGGTTGAGGTTCGTCATTTCGGTTAGATTTATTGGTTTCACACCCTATGGGTAAGGTTGTGAGGAAGAAAAAGTGTAGTAGATCTAAGGTTGGTTATGTGTTTCTCTTGGTGTTATATGTAGGCTAAGTAAGATAGCATAAGAACACTATTGGATTAGGTATCTAAGCCCATAACTATAATTGGTATGTACTTGACCCGAGAGTAGCATGGTCCTTTTGGGTTGCCTTCACCAATGCAATTTGATAGGATGTACTTTTGAGAATAAGGGTATTGTGATTTATTAATATATTACACATATAATATATTAATATGAAATCATATTATTTAATTAGTATTGATCAAGAATTAATTTGGAATTAATTTAGTGATCAAAAGAGACTAATTAAATATATGGGGACTGATTAAGCAAATCAATGATTCTAATAGTTTGGGCCAATGATCCATGGTTAATTAAGATGAGCTAAACCAATATGATAGTCCATGGATAGTCCATGGAGGTTTAACCCATGGAGCCTAAGTAGTATGAAGGGTCATGGTGCATTAGGGTTTGCATGGATGTAACCATAGCATTTGTCACACTATAAAAGGGAACCTCTAGAGCTAAAATTGGTGGCCAATACATTCTTAGAGAGTGAGAACTGATTTTTTGCTAAATAACTTATTCTCTCAAGCCTCCTTTTTCACTTGGTGTTTGTGACACATTAGAGGCATCACATTTGAGGTGCTAAAGCTTTTGAAGGCCAAGAACTACAAGTCCTCCTACTAAGAGGTAAGTTATCTAACTAGTTATAATTTTCAATTGTCAAATTGTATGCTAGTTAGGATGTATGCTTTGGAAAATGAAAATTCATGTATAATTAGATAAAACATAGATCTAAAGCATCTAGGGTTGCATGTGCACCATAAGGTTGTTATAGTGCTCAAAACCCTTCAAACACTTGCCTCAAGTTACTGGCATGGTTCTTAATTGGTTTGTAGCCCTTGAATTCTCTGGTTGTGTGCGACCATGTTTTCGCCTAATTTTGCATTGGTAGCAGCCTGTACTGTGAAAGGAATTGTGTGTCATAGAAGAGTATGGTTCGGGTTGTGTTCGGTTAGCATTGAGAGGGATGTTGATTGGGTTCCTACAAGTCGGTGGATTGATGGTTGGGTATCTTTAGGCCCCTTTGGTGCTAGTTATGAGTCTTCATGACAGTGATGGGATGACGACAAGATCGGCATAGTACCATGAGCTTATGGTTTAGTGGTTAGAAGGTGTCATGATGTATCGTGAACCATTGGATGCATGAATCATATGGGAGGGACCCAATAGTCATTTGATTGAGACTCTTATGTCACGAGTCGTTAGTCTTATTGGCATGGTTGGATGTTAGTACATTGTTTTTGGGAGTCGGAAGACTCAGTGACTAGATGGTTTGGATCATGTGGTCAGTAAAAGCTTTTTTGGTTGATGTATTAGTTATGCATTGGAATTCGCTTGATGAATGTTTCAATGGTGGACCCTGTTTTCTTGAGGGTTGTTTATTAGCACTTTCTAGTGTAAGGTATTGGTTTTGGAATCTCGATTCATGACGTTCATTGTGAATGTCTCAAGTTATTTGGCAGGTGGATGTATGCCTGAGCTGATAAGGGATTTGGATGCAATGTAAAAGTCTTGGATGGACCATCATTATGCTCATAGGAGTAGTGGGTTGGTGATGATTTGTCAGGACGTCACGTGTGTATTTCAGGTTTTTGGGCATAATTTTCGGATTTGGGATTGGGAGAAATTCGCGATTGGTATGTTTTGAGTATTATTTCTGCATGTGTTGACGGTGTTCCGAGTCAGGGACTATGGGTAGGTACAATGAATAGATCATCAGTCATAGGGTATGGTTTTTGATATTTAGAATTGATTATTGATGGAGTTGGTTTGTGGTTGTAGTATTGGGAGTTCCTGGTTGTGTGGTTCTCATTGGTAGTTAGGTATTATAGTTAGGGAGAGGAAGATAGTCGTTGCGATTGAGTATTTTCAAGTTATTGGGTTGTCGGTTGGCAGTTGTGGGTTTCAGAGTGGTCTATCGAGTTTTCTTTATAAGATGCCTTGATTTCGAAGTGGTTAAAGGGAGTTTATGGAATATGTTGATGCTGTTTGTGTTTCACCACAACGATTATTTAGCTGAGACTCATGTTGGGAGTCACCTTTGTTTTCAAAGTTGAGGGCTCAACAGTAGTGAATAGTTAGAGGTTCTGTTTTCTAGTGGTATCAGCAAGATAATTCTGGGTCAGAAGAGTTCTGTGTGGTTCGGGTTATGAACTGAATTCATATTGATTGTGTTCCGAGATGGTTTTGCCTGTTTGGGAGTCATACAAGGTATTAGATTTCTGAATTTCGGGCAAAGCAATGATGTTTATTCTTCAGCCGTTAAAGTTAGTGGGTCAAGGATTCATTATTAGTCGAGGTATGTGAGTTTCACTAATATTGGTTTTTTATTGTAGTATGGGAAGGTAGTTATCTGTATGGGTCGACTTTTTAATTGGGATTGGGATTATGGAAGGATGGTCCGAATAGCCTTGGGTGTAATAGGAAGCGATTTAGAGGACACAATCTAATTTAAGTGGGGGAGAATTGTAACACCCGCATTCCAGACTAGTTTAGCCTTATATTTATCAGAGACCAAAGATAGAGTTTTGGGAAAACTCTATGCCATGACGTAGTGCAAGGATGCCCACGACATGGCATCAAATAATAACACACAAGATTTATTGGACCTCCAAAACGTGGCCAAGGGTTTCAATGGGTAGCAAAGGGTGGCACACTAACTTGCCAAGTCGTTAGCGGAGCGTGTGTGGTCAACCGGCACACTAACTTGGACTAAAAAGGGTGGCAAAGGGTAGCTCAATGTTTATAATAGATTAATGGAGCGGGTGTGGTTAACTGGCACAATGATTAGGTGATAAATGACATTGAGAGTACCAAGCTAATTTGCATGGTTATTCATACCTTGTTTGTGATCCTCGGCATCCCAGTCACAAACTTGAATGGCATAATCGAGATTAAACATGCCATTGAAAAGTTCAATGAATCTTAAAAGATCTAGGAATTTCAATTCATTTAAAACCTAAAGTTCATTTTTGTTTTTCATGGTGGAAATTGGTAAATCGTCATTTACCTACCTTCAAATATTTAGCAATTGGGTTACGACATCCCTCTTCCAAATTGTAAAATATTGTGTTGGGTCCTAGCCTTAATATTTCATTTTGGGTGTTATATTAAGGACTTAAATAAACTAAACTTCAATTTCTCCCCTATAGATGTCTATTTCTGACAACTATGGTCTACCTTATCCTTTTGAAAAAAAGTTTTCTTTATAAAGAAGATGTTCCACAAGACGATCAAGGTGAAAGATAAATCCCTCCTTCGTGATGTAGTGGAAATTCACTTCCTCCACCTCCTCCAATAATTCTACCTAACCCACAAGATCAAGGTGAAAGATTAATCACTCCTTCGTGCCGAAAATCTTCCTTCTCCTCATCTCTCTTCAAGTTTCCATAGTTGCATGGGTTTGGGTGTGAACCATCGACATGAGATTTCTGGTGCTTGCTTCCAAGAGCAATTGAAGAAGGGATTCATTGTTTATCTATAAGAATAATCAAAAAGGTATATAGTCCCTAACTTGTTTATGACTTCCGAAAATAGCTAGGGTTTATACAGTTTTTGTTGATCGATAAAATGTTACTTCAATAGTGTTATGACTTAGATCTAATAGGTTGCATGTATGCTTAAGAGTATAAGGATTATTCCGCTTTATTACATGTAAAATCCATCAAGGGATACGTTAACAAGTCCCCTAGGCTAGTAAACATCAGCGTTAGCCCGATGTAGCTGAGTTGTTCTAGCTTAGATCAAGACACGTGTTCGGAGAAGATGGCTTTGACACCCACTAATGTGATGGAGTCATTTACGCAGATAGTTTCATCATTGTAATTGTTTGGTTTTCCCACGTTGTATTTAAAACTTCCCTTATCAGGGACGGTTTTCTTTATTTTACACTTCCTTTTCTTCAACTGCTTCATCCTTCTCTTTGCTTATTTTCTCTCCCATCTCACTTTTGTTATCAGGAAGTAATGGCAACACCAAATACCGAGGTTGAGCGACCATCAAGTGAATCCGAGGCCTTGTAGGCCCGATTCAACTTTTTTGCTTGAGCATGGGGTGCAATATCCTCAAGAGGAACGATCATTTCTTCGGTGCCGGAAGGTAAGGTCGGAGTCCCCATTCCGATCTTCAAGGAAGGCCTAAGGCTACCGACGACCGACTTTTTTGATGAGATCATGTGTTAATATGGCTTCTCTGCATATTATATGACTCCTAATACCATCAACAAGATAGTCAGATTCGAAATGGCCTACCAAGCCCTGGGAGTGCTTCCCCAGTTCTGGGCTTTCAAGTACTATTTTAACTCCTCTACCTAATCTGGAATTCATGCTTTCTCTCTGCAGCGGGACATCCATGCCTTCATCATTAACTAAAAGGTACCCAAGAAGAATTGGCAAGACAAGTGGTTATGGGTGAATCACAAATTGGTCGGTTATGGTTACACCCACAAGACTACCTTTTCCGATCAGACTTCTCAATCGTAGGGTGCTAACGAGACTATGGTGCAAGTCTTGATGACCATTTCCTTCAATGGGGAAGATTGAAAGGATTGCATGCTAGTTACAGTCGATATGAGGGTCGCTTGAAGAGCTCGTGGAAAGATGCCTCGGTTATTTGTAGAGAAGAATGGTGAGTATTCATATCTCCCCCCTCCCCCACCCCATTTTTATCTTGAAAGAAGAAGTTGGGAGTTTTGTCGATTTTCCTTATGTGTATTGTTTGTTTTGTTGCTTTTTTTATAGGTTGTGATATAATCATACCTTTCGAGATGTTCTTGTAGGGTAGGTTTTAGTGCAATTGCCAGTATCGGGAAGTACCCTTGGTGGAGATACTTCCTACACCGGTATGTATTGATCATGCTCTAAAGCTTGCTTCTCCTGTCGTTGCCGTGGGGTAAGGATCCGGTCCTCAGTTTGACTAGGAGTTGGTTGAGGTGCCTGTTGAGGGTGTTTATCGTGATGATCCTCTACTTCCTGACCTCAAGGAAGAGCCGGAGAAGGAAGTGGAAACTGGGGAGCTGGTCGACTACCAAGTGGGTGATAGCATGGTTGGACTCCCCGCTTACTGAAGGAGTTGGTGCTAGAACTATTAGCAGGCGTCTTCGTAAGAGGCATATTGTGGATTTCCTATTGGGAGAGTCTGACGTTGTGTTAGAAATTCCCGATGATGATGCTCCGAACCTGTCGGAAGGAATGCGTAAAGAGGAAACTGAACTGCCTCACGAACCGAAAGAAGAGCCAGATGAAGCTACCAACCCCGACGAAGGCGACTAGGAACGATTTTGAGGTTGGGTTTCAAGATGCTTCTTATTTTGCTTTGCCTCCGGTGAAGGATAATGTTATTGCAGGTTCCTCTTCTTCGCCTTTGGCAGCCCTTGGAGTCTACATCCCGGATTGGAGGCTCACTCGCGATTTCTTTCTTATGCAACATCTTGTTGTGTATGAGTGATGCCTACATGCTTTCCCTTTGGCCATAATTGAAGCTCTGCAGCTCTTCTCCAATTCACACATGGCCAACAGTGTTCAGTATGCGGTGGCGCAGGTCACCCCTTATTTGGTGGCCACTGCTAAGCATCTTCGCCACTTCAACTATGGGCTAGCAGAGTTAAAATTTTTCAAGGTTGAGTGGGATAAACTGAATACTAAAGTATAGGTCCTTGAAGTAGGGAGACGTAAGTTCGAGGAACGTTATGACCTCTTGGCTAGCGATAAGG
This sequence comes from Lactuca sativa, assembly GCF_002870075.4. Lineage (NCBI taxonomy): Eukaryota > Viridiplantae > Streptophyta > Magnoliopsida > Asterales > Asteraceae > Lactuca > Lactuca sativa. The sequence continues at coordinate 38,789,669 of NC_056629.2, read as the reverse complement.
TGTCATCGAAGGAGCGAGTGGCTAGTTTTGATGGGTCAGTGGAGCCTCTATCTCATCGAATTGAAGGTTTGGTCAAGGAGAAAGAAATGTTGGGGAGCTAGGTGAAGGATCAACATGAGCAACAGGAGCTGGAGGTTGTAAGGAAGAATGTTGTGGAGGAAGATGTGGTGTGGCTCCATCGAAAGGGTGTTGGCCGGGTGGTGGATAAGGTGGTGGAAAGTGTTGAGTTCTCTCTTGGGTTTAGGTGAATGAAGGTAGCGTGCATGGCCTCCGATGTGGAGGGCGGCAAGCAAGCAATCCGTGAGGACGTCGCCACCGGGGATTTTGTCACCAGGAAACCTAGCGTCGTTGTGGAGCATACGCAGGCGATGCATGATGCTATAAAATCTTTTTTTAGAAAGACTTTTCCTCCTATCTTTGCCTTGGTGAGATGGACATGGAAGGCCTTCACCAATTGTGTCGCGATCCCAATGTTGAATGGGATCATCCCGAAGGTAGCTCCTCTAAGGTCGGGACCTCCTCGAATCCCTCTGGTAAGTGGTCCTTTTTCTCCTCTTTGTTTGGGGTGTGAAAGAAAATATTTAAACTTGTTTAGTGTTCTTTGAACAATGTCTAGAAACAATTTCTGAATTTCTTGCTTGGCCCTACGGAGCCTTTTTGCTTAAATCCGGGGTTAGTTCGGCGAATTAGACGTTTTTATGGATTGTGCTTATGTCATTGCAGCTTTTTCCTTAAAGCTTTTTGCTTCTGATACCAGGTGGTTTATGTTAGCTACTCTAGATTCAAGTTCTTCTTAGAAGTTAGTGTTGGCCTCTGAGGTAGTGTTTATTGTTGTTCTTTTCCAAAGTTCCGCACTAGTTTTGGGAATTTCTTGAGGATATCTCCTTCTTTGTTGGCAAGGTATTGAGATTAAATAAATTCTCTCTTTTGGTAAGTGAGAGTTTGTTTGTATTTAGCCAAAGTTCCTTGGCTTTGTCTCGGATGGTTCGTGTTGGCCATTGGGGTATGTAACTATGTATGTCCTCTCCTTTCCTCATTGAGATAATTCTTCCTCAAGGTTCATGTTGGAACTAAGGGTCGGTTGAGGACAAGTCTTACTTGCTATGTAAGGATTTGAGAATCGAGGGGTCATTCTATTTGGTGGGCGAAGGTTTGTTGTGATTGATAATTGAGCCATTTTACTAGATCTGCCTAACCTGTGACACTAGAACTCATATTTTTAGGGTCCTTTGGGCCTATCCGTGGAACTCGTGCTAGAAGATCGGAATTGTCCTCCTCTTTGGGTCGTAGGACTTTGTTTTTAAGTAAATGCTCTTTGGCTGGTTTGCTTTTATTAGGGTATTCGCTTTTAGGAAAAGTTTTATAGTTACCCTTTAAGACTTTGCTCTAAGTCATGGGCTGATGAGAGTTGCACTTTGTCCCTAGTTATCTATGTTAATCTGAGATCGTCACCTCGAGGCACTGAGCCCTTAGGTATTCTTTGTTGCAAGAGAAAGGTTATGAGCCTTTGAAGTCATTATTCATGTCATAGTCAAAAGTTGTGGCCCTTTGGGCTGAATTGACATGTTTAGGGAAAGGTTATGAGCCTTTGAAGCCTATGATTTCATTCTCACAATGGTTTTGCTCAAATAAAGTGGATGATTGGTCCTTGTTATCATTTGGTAAGCATGCAAAACCTCTTGTTTAAATGATATCAACCTTGAATAGTATAAGACATTCTGATAGTTTTTTTTTGGGTAGCCAACTTACGTTACTTCATCGAAAATGTTTTAATAACATCTACATTGTTTTGGTGAATGAATAAAGAGATATGATTACATTATGGCATAAACCAAGGTCTAGCTCTTGGGCTGACCGTCGGGGTGTGATTATTCATTCAAAGTTTGAACACATTGCTCAGATGTGCCTTATCTGGATATTTTTCATCGCTCTAGGGTTAATGGTGAAAACTGTGCGCACTCCAGATCCAGGGAATGATTCCTCCGTCCTAAGCTTTTGGGACGTAAACTCCATCTTGGTGTGAATTTGTGGTCTTGCTCGCGTATTCCTAGGTGATACTCTGCTTGCTATGGGGTCATGCATAGCTAGGCATGTTCTTTTCTGACACCACCCTTCCTATTTTGGAGTTTTCCACTGGCATGTGCCAATTGTGGTAGTTTGTGGTGTGTGCCTTGTGGTTGACTTCGCGGGGTTTAGTGTTTCATGTTTCTTGCTGAGCATATTTCGCAATCTCAGGTGGTAACACCACCTTTGCACTATGTGTTGGACTAAAGGGTGCTTTTTCGATACTGGGTCTTGGGGACATATGATGCAGCTGAGACATTGCTATCAACTCTTCAACCTGAGCTTTCTGTGATCCCATCGGGTGCTTGGCCATGGTCTGGTGTCATGGGCATTCTTTTGGGAGTTCGATCGCATCTTTGTACGCGTAGGGCCAGCATGCTCCTGGGAGAGGCACCCTTCCAGAGATGATTCTCGAGCGTCCACGTGCTCTGGTTTCCCCTGTCTGGTTCTTTTCTAAGTACAAGTTTTCTTCCCTATGAATAGTACGTCCAGGACATGTCACCAAGTGTCCTTGTTTATCTAACTGTGTTTTCCTTGTTGCGAATCGTGCAGCCTTGGTGCTGGTATTCTTGATTTATGGGGGATCGCTTGGAAGAGCCTCGTGTGAGAGGTAATCAAAGAAAGGTCTTAGTTGATTGGAGGTATCTATGGCATTTCCGATCTACTCTTCACTAATGTTCTTTCCCTGGAAGGTTTTAGCCAACACCTTCTTAACCTAGGGGTCGAAAGATGCTGAGGGCAACCCGCTGGGAGCATTGGTATTCGAGGTTTCCTATCGGGGGGGGGGGGGGGGGCTGCTTGACCTTGAAATCCCTGCATAATTGTGCCAATTCTTGCTGTGTGTCCTTATAGGTGTCATTGGCCCGATTGGTAGTAAACGAAGACTCGTTGGGGGCTGGAAAGTGTCCCGTTTCTACTTCCTAAGGCCGATGAGCGCCTGTTCTAGATCCTTCTTTGTTTGTAGTGTTGTAACACCGTAAAAATTTGAACAATTTTTCACTTTTGAAAAACCATAAAATTTCATTCACAATTATTTTAAAAACATTGTATCAGTACAAAACCCCAAGATCATAATATATACAACTATACTCAACCCTAAAAGTCAACAAAGTCAACGGTCAAACTTTGACCCGACTCGTCGAGTGCACTAGGGCGACTCGGCGAGTCTACACGTGTCCACTGACTCTCTTACTCCCTCTCTTGCCACGTCGAGTATTTCCCCTGACTCGACGAGTCACACCTGGCATGAATCGCGGGGCCACCCCGACTCAACTCGCCGAGTCTCAAGAACAACTCGGCGAGTTCTGCCTCGAACTCCAGTCCTCATAACTCTCCCTGACTCACTGAGTTATTCCCCAACTCGGCAAGTCTACTCACTGAGTGATTTACGGGAAACCCTCATCCTACTCGACGAGTTTGTTCTTCGGACTCGGCGAGTTCATGCCATGCACAAACTCCATAGGCCTCCTGAGGTCAGATCTGTTCCATACATTCATAGAACTGGCCTTCCCAAGCATGATAATCACGTAAAGTTCAGACCTTGACACTCATACAACATCAAAATGGTCTAACTTGGTGATTTAGCCCCAAAAATGACATCCCAAGCTCATGGCTCCCAAAATGACTCATAAAGATGCAAGGGTTAAGGTCTCTGGACCTCTTTGGGTCCAGATCCAAGACATAGACTCGAGAAGGGACCAAATGCTCCACTTATTCAACCTCTAAAAGGGTTAGAAAACCCTAACACTAAGAATCAACACCAAAACTGAAGACAGTCCGAGCAAAATAACTCAATATGGTCTCTAAGAACTCAGAAATCACCAAAATCGCACCTCCTTCAGCCACCTCTTGCCTTGGTCACCTCCTTCTTGCAAAAACACCAAAAAAGGATCAGGAATGGCCTCTCCTTCCTCACAAACGCTCAAGATCTCTTAGGGTTTCTCTCTGGGGGTTGGTGGCTGCAAATGACGGCCCTAAGGGCCTTTAAATAGGTCTCAAACCCTGGAAATTAGGGTTTCATTAAACAGCGTGGACTCGTCGAGTCCACTCATGAACTCGCCGAGTCCAGCTGTGAACTCAAATACGAATCCGCGACCATACTCGGTGAGTTTAGACACCAACTCGCCGAGGCTCCTCACAACTTCCAAAAATAAAAGAATAAAATATAATACATGGGAATCCGGATGTTAGAATTCTCCCAAACTAGAATCAGACTTCACCCTCGAAGTCTCACTCTGCAAACAACTATGGATGTTGCTCTCGCATCTCACGCTCCGGTTCCCAAGTTAACTTTGACCCTTTCCGATGCTGCCACTCGACCTGGACCAGAGGCACCTCCTTGTTCCTCAAAACCTTGATCTTCCGATGCATAATCGCCACCGGTCTCTCAACATAATTTAGGCTCGCATCCACCTGAATATCTTCCAATGGCACCATTGCCGACTCGTCGCCTATACACTTTTGCAACTGTGACACGTGGAAAGTGTCATGAATCTGACCCAACTCTGCTGGTAACTCCAAATGGTAGGCTACCCTGCCTACCCTCGCGATCACCCTGAAAGGACCAATATATTGGGGACCAAACTTGCCCCTCTTCCTGAATCGAATCACTCCTTTCCAAGGAGAGACTTTCACGAGCACGAAGTCGCCGACCTGAAACTCGAGCTCAGACCAACGTCTGTCCGCATAACTATTCTGACGACTCTGAGCGGTCAACAACCTCTGTCTGACCAGCTGGATCTGCTCTGTCGTCTGAAGCACAATCTCGGTACTACCCATCACACCCTGCCCTACTTCTCCCTAGCAAATAGGGGTCCGACACATCCTCCCATACAACAGCTCAAAGGGCGGCATGCCAATGCTCGAATGATGGCTGTTGTTGTAAGAAAACTCTGCCAAGGGCAAATACGTGTCCCAACTCCCGCCGAAATCCAACACACATGCTCGGAGCATGTCCTCGAGCGTCAGAATCGTCCGCTCACTATGCCCGTCAGTCTGTGGGTGGTATGCGGTACTAAAATGCAGTTTTGTACCCAATTCCTCATGAAACTTCTTCCAGAATCTGGAAGTGAAACGTACATCTCGATCTGAGACAATCGAGATCGGCACTCCATGCCGCGATACCACCTATCTCATGTACATCTCTGCCAACCTCTCCGCGGAAGAGCTCTCACTGATGGGCAGGAAGTGAGCACTCTTCATCAACCTGTCCACAATCACCCAAATTGCATCGACACCCCTCGCGGTCCTTGGCAATTTGGTGATGAAATCCATGGTAATCTGTTCCCATTTCCACTCGGGAATCTCTAATGGCTGCAGCTTACCATGTGGACGCTGGTGCTCGGCCTTAACCCTGCGACAGGTCAAGCATCTCTCTACAAACCATGCGACATCCCTCTTCATACAGGGCCACCAATATTCCTTTTTCAGGTCCAAATACATCTTAGTGGCCCCGGGATGGATCGAGAATTTCGATCGATGAGCCTCTTCCATCAAAATGGTACGCATTCCGCCCACGGACGGTACCCATATCCGACCCTGAAATGTCATAAGCCCCCGGCTATCGGTAACGAATTCCGATACCAGCCCGACAACTCGCTCTCTCTTCTGGTTTTCTGGCCTCATAGCCTCAGCCTGGGCCCCACGAATAACATCCAACACCGGGGTCATCACTGTCAATCTCAAACAAACATCTCGCATTGGGGCGCCCTCCGCCCTACGGCTCAGTGCATCGGCTACAACATTAGCTTTGCCCGGGTGGTACAGGATCTCACAATCATGATCCTTGACCACGTCCAACCACCTCCTCTGGCACATATTCAGTTTGGACTGATCCATCAAATACTTCAAGCTCTTGTGGTCTGTGTATATCGTACACTGAACCCCATACAGATAATGTCGCCAGATCTTGAGGGCGAACACTACCGCTCCCAGTTCCAAATCATGAGTGGGATACCTCGATTCATGAGGCTTAAGCTACCTCGATGCATATGGTATCACATGCCCCCTCTGCATAAGCACCGCTCTCAATCCGGATATCGATGCATCACAATATAACACAAAATCCTCCATCCATTCCGGAAGGGCTAACACTGGGGCTTCGCATAATTTCTGGCGAAGTGTCTCGAACGAGGTATGTTGCTCCGGACCCCAAGAAAACACAGCACCCTTCCGGTTCAACTTGGTGAGTGGCACGGAGATCTTGGAGAAATCCTTAATAAATCTCCAATAATAGCCGGCCAAACCCAGAAAACTCCAGATCTCGGTGGGTGATCTTGGCACCTCCCACCTCATGACCGCCTCAATCTTGGCCGGATCGACCAATATCCCATTCTGGTTAACGAGATGCCCCAAAAATTGAACCTCTCGTAGCCAAAACTCACATTTGGAGAGCTTGGCATAAACACTCTCCGATCTTAGAACTTCGAGGATCTCCCTCAAATGCTCCTCATGCTGCTCTCTAGATCTCGAATACACCAATATGTCGTCGATGAACACGATCACTAAGCGATCCAACATCGGTCTGCACACTCTGTTCATGAGATCCATGAACACCGCCGATGCGTTGGTGAGTCCGAAAGGCATCACCACGAACTCGTAATGCCCATAACGAGTCTGGAATGCGGTCTTCTGGACGTCCTCCTCCCGCACCCTCACCTGATGATACCCAGACCTCAAATCGATCTTGGAGATCCAAGATGCTCCCTACAACTAATCGAACAAATCATCGATCCTCGACAACAGATAACGGTTCTTGACCATTAGCTTGTTCAACTCACGATAATAAATGCACATCCGGCGCAAACCATCCTTCTTCTTGACAAAAAGAATAGGCGCCCCCCAAGGCGAACTGCTCACCCAGATAAACCCCTTCCCCAGCAGCTCTTGGAGCTGCGAGGATAACTCCTGCATCTCCGGATGTGCGAGGCGATAAGGCACCTTGGTGATTGGCGCAGCTCCCAGAAACAATTCAATACCGAGCTCTACTTGCCTCTTCGGAGGCACACCCGAAAACTCCTCTGGAAACACATCCGGAAACTCACGCACTATCGGGACGTCATCCACTGACTTCGGTCTCTCTGAATCAACCCTCACATCCATCATATAGGTAACAAATCCCTTACAGCCCTGTTGTAGACTCTGTCTCGCTCCGGCGGCCGAGCAAAATGCTGACCCCGTACATGTAGCCTCGCCGTACACCGTAAGAACTCCCCCACTAGGGTCTCGAATCGTCACCAATTGACGCTCGCAGTCTATCACAGCTCCATATCGGCTCAACCAATCCATACCCACTATAATACACACGTCCCCCATCGCGATCGGAACCAGATCTATTGGAAACTTCACACCGAAGATCTTAAGGACACATCCTCGAATCACATCTGAAGCATACACTGCTCGCTCATCTGCTATGGAAACTCGCAGAGGCCAATCCAACGCCTCCCGACGGATACTAATGTGCTGACTAAATGTTACGGAAACAAACGACCGACTCGCACCCGGGTTAAATAATACCAAAGCAGGCACAGGACTCACAAGAAAAGTACCTACGCACATCATCATATAAGCATAAAAACTCAACTCAAATAAAAGATGAATAGAGAATACATACCAGCCACAACATCGGGCGCCACGCGGACCTCCTCCATAGTCAACTGAAATGCTCTCCCACGAGCCTTCGGGGCCTCGGCCTTCACCGGCCGAACCTCGGTAGCCCTAGCAGCAGGCGCAGACCCCTGCGCTAACCCCTGAACAAGCTAAGGGCACTCGGCCTTCTGATGGTCGGTCTGGTTGCAATGAAAGCAAACCGAAAATCCCTTGGGGAAATCCCTCACAATATGCCCCTCCTTCCCGCACTTGTAGCATACTCCAGCCCTGCACGACCCCTGGTGACTCTTACCGCACTTCCCACAAGTGCGGCCCTTCGCGCCCCCAGATCTCGAATCAGCAGGTCTAGCCCACTAGGCTGTCAGCTGAGACTGATCCGGTCGCCGATCCGCCCTCTGTGACTCGGCCTCCTCCTTGGCCTGAGTCTCCAACTCAATCTCCCTCTTCCGGGCATTTTCCTGTAGCTCAGCAAATGTCCGGTAAGTCGAGTTCGCCACGAACTCCCGAATATCTCTCCTCTGAACACTCAGATAACGGCTCATACGAGCCTGCTCAAAAGACACCTGTTTAGGGCAAAACATCGCCCTCTCATGAAACTTCCTGGTGATCACTGCCACAAAATCAATACCCTGCTTAAGGGTCAAGAACTCCTAAATCAACCGTTCCCTCTCCACCGGGGGAACATACTCCTCTCTGAACATAGCGGTGAACCTCTCCCAGGTCACCTCGGAAATCTCAGCCAAAGTCAAGTTCGCCGTCACGAACTTCCACCAATCCTTCGCTCGCAAGCGGAGCTAGTTTAGGGCGAACCGAACCCTCAAGTGCTCTGGACAAGAACACGTATAGAAACATCCCTCGATGTCAGAGATCCATCTCATAGCGGCAATCGGGTCCTGAGTCCCATCGAACTCTGGTGGCTTCGTGTTGCTGAACTCCCGAAACAACAACGAGTCACCACCCTGAGGTCTGGCAGCAGCAACAGCAGCAGTAGCTACAGCTGCAGCAGCCTCAATCAGCGTTGCATACCGCTCATCAAAAGTCTCAATCAATGTGGTCTTGATGTCCCCAAACATCTCAAGAATCTTAGCCCGGATGGCAGCAGCCACCTCCTCGTGAATCAATCGACGGATCTCCTCGTCGTTGACACCACTGCTCTCAGGTGTGTGTCGAGTCCCAACCATGATGCCTCTGAAATACAACAAAAATTATCAGAGACTCGATCAAGCATACTCATACTCGATGACGCAACCCTACTCGTCCTCCGTTGTCCAAAAGATTCTTACTTGGAATGCCTACTGATCCGGTGTCTTCAGTAGTATGGGCCCAACACTACCGACCACACTGCATCAGCATTCACTCCAAGTCCGCCTCCTTGGATCTTACATTACAAGTACTCTATTCTCATGAGCTCCTAACTGCTATCTACTCGCTCTCAAAGCATCTTAGCAGCAGAAATCTCCTAGGCTAAGGCATCACAAATCAGGCCACTCTAGTCCTAATATGTATACCTAGCCTACGCTAGCATGCATAACATAACATAACATATCTCATAACACATAATGTAAGGGTAGTTTTGGGGATTCACCGTTTGGGCGTTGGCTGATCGTACACACGACTCTGCTCTTTTTGTTTCAAAACTCTTTTTACTCTTTTCAAAAATTTTACTTCATTATCAAAATTTTCCTCAAATCCTCAGTTTGAGTTCAGATACGCTCGAAGATGCATCCGAATCCCTCAAACCAAAGCTCTGATACCAACTTGTAACACCGTAAAAATTTGAACAATTTTTCACTTTTGAAAAACCATAAAATTTCATTCACAATCATTTTAAAAACATTGTATCAACATTGTATCAGTACAAAACCCCAAGATCATAATATATAAAATCCAATGTGCGTGTGTACGAATCATGCCGACGCCTTCCCGCGCTCATCACTGGTACCTGAAACACATAACACAACAACTGTAAGCATAAATGCTTAGTGAGTTCCCCAAAATACCGCATACAACACATATACCACTCGAGGCTATAATACGACCCTCCGGTCGATGTGTCTCAGCGGGACCCTCCGGTCCCGTAGCTCGTTGGACCCTCTGGTCCGGTCATAGCTCATTGGGCCCTCAGGCCCAGTCTGTATCGTAGGATCCTTCGGTCCGGTCTATAACATCATACAACATACATATAACACATAGCACATAATCTCATACATAACACATAAGACCCTCTGGTCCACACATAATACCACTCTAGGTAACTTATAGTGAGAAGACTCAACTCGGTGTCTCGGTAAGTCTCTGACTCGGTAGTAATGTGATCTAGCCTCCGCCTAATCACATAAACTAAATACTCTCATAAATACAACTATACTCAACCCTAAAAGTCAACAAATTCAACGGTCAAACTTTGACCCGACTCGTCGAGTGCATTAGGGCGACTCAGCGAGTCTACACGTGTCCAATGACTCTCTTAGTCCCTCTCTTGGCACGCCGAGTACTTCCCCTGACTCGACGAGTTACACCTGACATGAATCGCGGGGCCAACCCGACTCAACTCGCCGAGTCTCAAGAACAACTCGACGAGTTCAGCCTCGAACTCCAGTCCCCCTAACTCTCCCTGACTTATCGAGTTATTCCCCAACTTGGCAAGTCTACTCACTGAGTGATTTACGGGAAACCCTCATCCTACTCGCTGTGACATCCCCAATTTCACGGCCAGAAAAGACCGGTTTAATTTATGCTTTTAAAATGATTTCAGAGTAATCCTTTGATTTAAAGAGTTGCGGAATTTGTTCCTGTAACAGCCCGGATTCCTAGGTATTATTCATTCTTATATTTTTGGTGATTTTTGGGGAGACTCGGCGAGTTGGAGCCCAAACTCGCCGAGTATGATCGCGGCTATGGGCACGGGTTCGCGTCTGAACTCGGCGATTCCATGCTGTTTAGTGAAACCCTAATTCCCCGGGTTTGGAGCCTATTTAAGGGCACTTATAGCCTCCCATTGAGGCTACCAGTCGGTTAAGAGAACCCTAAGAGAGCTAAATCGTTCTGGGAGAGAGGAAGTCACTTTTGGGCCCTTGTATTCCTTGTTTAGCAAGAAGAAGGTGGCAAGAGCAAGGAGGAGGTGAGATTCCAGCAGATCCAGAGTCCAGAGGCTTCATTTTGAGGTAATAGCTTGAATCTCCTTCAGTTTTAGGGTTGATCTTTAGAGTTAGGGTTTTCTAACCCCTTTGGAGAGTGATTATGTGAAGCAAATGGTCCCTCTTCGAGTTTATGCCTTGGATCTGGACTCAAAGATGTCCAGAGACCTTAACCCTTGGAGCTTTTTAGGTTATTATGGAGTTATTGGACCTAGGTTGTCCTTTTTGGGACCAAATCTCCTTTTGATGCCTTGTGGGAGTTATACAAGCATCAAGTTTCGAACTTTACATGACATTCATGCTTGGGAAGGCCAGATCTATAGTTTGGGGAAGTAGATATGACCTCAGAAGGTCAATAGAGTTTGTGCATGGCATGAACTCGCCGAGTTGTTCTTGGGACTCGGCGAGTAGGGTTGGGGTTTCGCGTAAATTGTTCAGCGAGTAGACTCGTCGGGTTGGGGGATGACCTAGTGAGTCAGGGAGAGTCAATAGGGGGCTGAGTCAAGCTGGAACTCGCCGAGTTGTTCTTGAGACTCGGCGAGTTGAGTCGTGGTGGCCCCGCGATTCATGCCACGTGGAACTCGTCGAGTTAGGGAAGTACTCGGAGTGTCAAGAGAGGATCCGAGGGAGTCAGTGAACACGTATAGACTCGCTGAGTCGCTCTAGTGCACTCACCGAGTCCGGTCAAAGTTAACCGTTGACCATTGACCAGAGTTGACCAGTGTTGACTTGATAGGGTTAGTCAACCTTAGTTGTGAAAGTGTTAATTAGAGATATATTGTGTTATAGGAGGATTATAGCTCGGGGGATCGAGCGTGAGTGATTTCCAGGATTTGCGAGTTATCGAGATACGCGAGCTGAGTCTTCTCACTATACTTTACCTTGAGTAGGTAATCAGAGTTATGTGACAGAGTATTTGTATGCTATATGTATGTTATGTGTTGTACTGCATTATTTCTATGTGATTTATGCTGTGCATGTTTATAGAGTTGGAACCGGAAGGTTCACAGAGTTAGAACCAGAGGGTTCACAGAGTAGGGTCCACGGACCCACAGAGTTATAGCCTCGAGTGGCTAATATGTGTTATGTGTGGTATTTTTGGGGAACTCACTAAGCTTTGTGCTTACAGTGTTTGGTGTTATTTGTTTCAGGTACTAGTGATGACTGTGGGAAGGCCCCGGCTTGATCATTACACACACGAGATTTTTATGTTATGAGATCTTGGGATTTTTATATGGAATGGATTGAGTTTCAAACATTGATGTTTTTATGGATATTAAATGAATTATGTTTTTATAAAATGCGAAAAATTGTTTTTGAAATTTACGGTGTTACAATTCCCAAACAAAATATGATAAAATTTATCAAAACGTTTCTCAAAGAGAACGTATTTTCATTAAATAATAAAACCTCAGGATGTCATGTTCCGATACAGACCAAAAGCATAAATAGTATAAAATAGACCTTGCAACAGTTATTTATAACTACTGATCTATATTCCAAAATCTCTCGTCAAGTCCACCAACTTGTACTTTTGTGTCATTACCTGTAATGCAAAGAAAACTGAGTGGGTCAGGCTTGGGAGCCTGGTGAGCATATAGGGTTTTCAACCCACAATAAATAATTAATTTAATTTCATCAACCAATAATAACCCAATTACCTATTCCCGTTATTCTCACCTTACGTCCCTAAGACAACTAACACAAGGGACATAGTCTAAGAATATTTCATCGGGGCGACAACACATGCTTCGGGGGTTCCTCAGCAATATAAGTCAAATAAGGCAACGATGAGGGGGATGGAATACAGCGAATGAACACCCAAGTTCATTAATACCTACAGGTTATGAGCCTGCTAGCGTTCCACTGGACTATCTAGAAAAGTCCGTGGTCGTCATCTAAATTCCGCTAGATGACTGGATTACAATGACATCGATGCCTCTCATCCTTTTATCACAAGACAACTATCTACCCATGTTCTACCCAACATTTTATTAGATAAAATATACATTTTTAGACATAGTTTAAAACTTGTATAGTATGTTCATTCAAAACACATTCCAGATAAAAGATGAGGCACATAAACATAACACATATTTAATAGAGAATAAATCATATCGATGAGATTAGAAGATAACATCGATACACTCACATAACACATATACTTAGTACGTTAAATCAATACTTGTATAAAATCTTGCATTTGAAAGAGATTAGGTACCCCCTTCAAATCAACACCATTATATATATATAAACACATAACATGTATTTCATAGTAAATACTTCGTATTTATGTATTAGAAGAAAGTAACTACACACTCACTTGATTAGAAGATGATCGGACAGCACTACGGCTTGTAAAAGTAGTATTCTTCGGTAGATCTGGAAGATATTTACAAAAATTGGGCTCCTCGCGAGCAGAGCTTCAGCTCGGGAATTTCACTTCTCGGGATCTTCTGGGCCTCGGGACTTGCTTCGGGGCTCGGGAATGATACTGGGGCTTCGGGATAATTCTTGCACGAAAAACGATGTAAAAACACGAGAGAAAGAAGAGAAATGAGCAAATGAATCGGCTGCACTCGACTCCCTTTTATAGGGTCTGGAACTTCGAATTACGTTGGGCGTAAGCTTAGGTTACGTTGGGCGTAACCTGGATAAGCCCGGTGACTCCCCCCCCCCCTGGATAATATTGAAAATTTATAATTAAATTTAATATCGAAAATATTTAATAAACTTCAAAAATTCATATCTTCCTCATACGAACTCCGTTTTCGACGTTCTTTATATCCACGCGTAGGTAAGACTACGCTCTACAAATTTCGTTTAGACTCCATCGGCTAATTTTGAATTTATTTTTATTATATTATTTTAGTAGGCCGCGACAGCAAAACTCCGTTATAAAATCATAACTTCTTCATCCGACGTCCGTTTACGCCTATCTTTTCATCGTTTCACTACAATTAATGAGATCTTCGATTCTCGTTTAGATTGTTTCAGCTAAAATCCGCTCGATCTCAAATTGAGTATTCGGGCTGCATACCGCTAAGTCGAAACTTGAAAAATCATAACTTCCTCATACGAAGTCAGATTTGGACGTTCTTTTTATGCACGGAATCCTTGTAAAATATAATACAACTTAGTTAAGATTTGGACGTTCTTTGGACATTCTTTTTATAACGAAGAAGTTATGACCCGTCGAAGTTTCTTTTTATGCACGCTCACTGTTTAACATATTCTACGACTTTCATTTAGATTGCTAAGGTTAAATATCGATCTAACATAAATTCACTTTTTACGTTGCGCTGTGTCGTGCCGGTTCTGTCGCGAAACTTCGACGGGTCATAACTTCTTCGTTATAACTTGGATTTCGGCGTTCTTTATATGTACGGAATCCTTGTAAAATATACTACAACTTAGTTAAGATTATTCATTCTAAATAATCTTCTATCAAAAATTCATTTATGACGCTTATCGTCTCTAAATTGACGAGCCATGATCTACGGACGTTACACTCGCCGAGTCTGTTCTTCGGACTCGACGAGTTCATGCCATGCACAAACTCCATAGGCCTCCTGAGGTCAGATCTGTTCCATACATTCATAGATCTGGCCTTCCCAAGCATGATAATCACGTAAAGTTCAGACCTTGACACTCATACAACATCAAAATGGTCTAACTTGATAATTTAGCCCCAAAAATGACATCCCAAGCTGATGGCTCCCAAAATGACTCATAAAGCTCCAAGGGTTAAGGTCTCTGGACCTCTTTGGGTCCAGATCCAAGACATAGACTCGAGAAGGGACCAAATGCTCCACTTATTCAACCTCTAAAAGGGTTAGAAAACCCTAACACTAAGAATCAACACCAAAACTGAAGACGGTCCGAGCAAAATACCTCAATATGGTCTCTAAGAACTCAGAAATCACCAAAATCGCACCTCCTTCAGCCTCCTCTTGCCTTGGTCACTTCCTTCTTGCAAAAACACCAAAAAAGGATCAGGAATGGCCTCTGCTTCCTCACAAACGCTCAAGATCTCTTAGGGTTTCTCTATGGGGGTTGGTGGCTGCAAATGACGGCCCTAAGGGCCTTTAAATAGGTCTCAGACCCTGGAAATTAGGGTTTCATTAAACAGCGTGGACTCGTCGAGTCCACTCATGAACTCGCCGAGTCCAGCTGTGAACTCGGATACGAATCTGCGAACATACTCGGCGAGTTTAGACACCAACTCACCGAGTCTCCTCACAACTTCCAAAAATAAAAGAATAAAATATAATACCTGGGAATCCGGATGTTACAATTCTCCCCCACTAGAATCAGACTTCGCCCTTGAAGTCTCACTCTGCAAACAACTATGGATGCTGCGCCCGCATCTCACGCTCCAGTTCCCAAGTTAACTCTGACCCTTTCCGATGCTGCCACTAGACCTGGACCAGAGGCACCTCCTTGTTCCTCAAAACCCTGATCTTCCGATCCCTAATCGCCACCGGTCTCTCAACATTATTCAGGCTCGCATCCACCTGAATATCTTCCAATGGCACCATTGCCGACTCGTCGGCTATACACTTTCGCAGCTGCGACACGTGGAAAGTGTCATGAATCTGACCCAAATCTACTGGTAACTCCAAACGGTAGGCTACCCTGCCTACCCTCGCGATCACCCTGAAAGGACCAATATATCGGGGCCCCAACTTGCCCCTCTTCCTGAATCGAATCACTCCTTTCCAAGGAGAGACTTTCAGGAGCATGAAGTCGCCGACCTGAAACTCGAGCTCGGACCGGCGTCTGTCCGCATAACTCTTCTGACGACTCTGAGCGGTCAACAACCTCTGTCTGACCTGCTGGATCTGCTCTGTCGTCTGAAGCACAATCTTGGTACAACCCATCACACGCTGCCCTACTTCTCCCCAACAAATAGGGGTCCGACACCTCCTCCCATACAACAGCTCAAAAGGCGTCATGCTAATGGTCGAATGATGGCTGTTGTTATAAGAAAACTCTGCCAAGGGCAAATACGTGTCCCAACTCCCGCCGAAATCCAACACACATGCTTGGAGCATGTCCTCGAGCGTCTGAATCCTCCGCTCACTCTGCCCGTCAGTCTGTGGGTGGTATGCGGTACTAAAATGCAGTTTTGTACCCAATTCCTCATGAAACTTCTTCCAGAATCTGGAAGTGAAACATACATCTCGATCTGAGACAATCGAGATCGGCACTCCATGCCGCGATACCACATCTCTCATGTACATCTCTGCCAACCTCTCCGCGGAAGAGCTCTCACTGATGGGCAGGAAGTGAGCACTCTTCGTCAACCTGTCCACAATCACCCAAATTGCATCGACACCCCTCGCGGTCCTTGGCAATTTGGTGATGAAATCCATGGTAATTTGTTCCCATTTCCACTCGGGAATCTCTAATGACTGCAGCTTACCATGTGGACGCTGGTGCTCGGCCTTAACCCTGCGACAGGTCAAGCATCTCTCTACAAACCATGCGACATCCCTCTTCATACAGGACCACCAATATTCCTTTTTCAGGTCCAAATATATGTTAGTGGCCCCGGGATGGATTGAGAATTTCGATCGATGAGCCTCTTCCATCAAAATGATACATGTTCCGCCCACGGACGGTACCCATATCCGACCCTGAAATGTTATAATCCCCCGGCTATCGGTAACGAATTCCGATACCAGCCCGACAACTCGCTCTCTCTTTTGGTTTTCTGGCCTCACAGCCTCAGCCTGGGCCCCACGAATAGCATCCAACACCGGGGTCATCACTGTCAATCTCAAACAAACATCTCGCATTGGGGCGCCCTCCGCCCTACGGCTCAGTGCATCGGCTACAACATTAGCTTTGCCCGGGTGGTACAGGATCTCAAAATCATAATCCTTGACCACGTCTAACCACCTCCTCTGGCACATATTCAGGTTGGACTGATCCATCAAATACTTCAAGCTCTTGTGGTCCGTGTATATCGTACACCGAACCCCATACAGATAATGTCGCCAGATCTTGCGGGCGAACACTACCGCTCCCAGTTCCAAATCATGAGTGGGATACCTCGATTCATGAGGCTTAAGCTGCCTCGATGCATATGGTATCACATGCCCCCTCTGCATAAGCACCGCTCCCAATCCGGATATCGATGCATCACAATATAACACAAAATCCTCCATCCATTCCGGAAGGGCTAACTCTGGGGCTTCGCATAATTTCTGGCGAAGTGTCTCGAACGAGGTCTGTTGCTCCGGACCCCAAGAAAACACAGCACCCTTCCGGGTCAACTTGGTGAGTGGCACGGAGATCTTGGAGAAATCCTTAATAAATCTCCGATAATAGCCGGCCAAACCCAGAAAACTCCAGATCTCGGTGGGTGATCTTGGCACCTCCCACCTCATGACCGCCTCAATCTTGGCCGGATCGACCAATATCCCATTCTGGTTAACGAGATGCCCCAAAAATTGAACCTCTCGTAGCCAAAACTCACATTTGGAGAGCTTGGCATAAACACTCTCCGATCTTAGAACTTCGAGGATCTCCCTCAAATGCTCCTCATGCTGCTCTCTAGATCTCGAATACACCAATATGTCGTCGATGAACACGATCACTAAGCGATCCAACATCGGTCTGCACACTCTGTTCATGAGATCCATGAACACCGCCGGTGCGTTGGTGAGTCCGAAAGGCATCACCACGAACTCGTAATGCCCATAACGAGTCTGGAATGCGGTCTTCTGGACGTCCTCCTCCCGCACCCTCACCTGATGATACCCAGACCTCAAATCGATCTTGGAGATCCAAGATGCTCCCTACAACTAATCGAACAAATCATCGATCCTCGACAACAGATAACGGTTCTTGACCGTTAGCTTGTTCAACTCACGATAATCAATGCACATCCGGCGCGAACCATCCTTCTTCTTGACAAAAAGAATAGGCGCCCCCAAGGCGAACTGCTCGGCCAGATAAACCCCTTCCCCAGCAGCTCTTGGAGCTGCGAGGATAACTCCTGCATCTCCGGAGGTGCGAGGCGACAAGGCACCTTGGCGATAGGCGCAGCTCCCGGAACGAATTCAATACCGAACTCTACTTGCCTCTCCGGAGGCATACCCGGAAACTCCTCTGGAAACAGATCCGGAAACTCATGCACTATCGGGACCTCATCCACTTACTTCGATCTCTCTGAATCAACCCTCGCATCCATCACATAGGTAACAAATCCCTTACAGCCCTGCTATAGACTCTGTCTCGCTCTGGCGGCCGAGCAAAATGTTGACCCCGTACATGTACCCTCGCCGTACACCGTAAGAACTCCCCCACTAGGGTCTCGAATCGTCACCAATTGGCGCTCGCAGTCTATCACAGCTCCATATCGGCTCAACCAATCCATACCCACTATAACACACACGTCCCCCATCGCGATCGGAACCAGATCTATCGGAAACTCCACACCGAAGATCTCAAGGACACATCCTCGAATCACATCTGAAGCATACACTGCTCGCTCATCAGCTATAGAAACTCGCAGAGGCCGATCCAACGCCTCTCGATGGATACTAATATGCTAACTAAATGTTACGGAAACAAACGACCGACTCGCACCCGGGTCAAATAATGCCAAAGCAGGCACAGAACTCACAAGAAAAGTACCTACGCAGATCATCATATAAGCATAAAAACTCAACTCAAATAAAAGATGAATAGAGAATACATACCAGCCACAACATTAGGCACCGCGCGGACCTCCTCCGTATTCAACTGAAATGCTCTCCTACGAGCCTTCGGGCCCTCAGCCTTCACCGGCCGAACCTCGGTAGCCCTAGCAGCAGGCACAGACCCCTGCGCTGACCCCTGAAGAAGCTGAGGGCACTCGGCCTTCCAATGGCCGGTCTGGTTGCAATGAAAGCAAACCGAAAATCCCTTGGGGCAATCCCTCGCGATATGCCCCTCCTTCCCGCACTTGTAACATACTCCAGCCCTGCATGACCCCTCATGACTCTTACCACACTTCCCACAAGTGCGGCCCTTCGCGCCCCCAGATCTCGAATCAGCAGGTCTAGCCCACTTGGCTGCCGCCTGAGACTGAGACGGTCGCCGATCCGCCCTCTGTGACTCGGCCTCCTCCCTGGCCTGAGTCTCCAACTCAATCTCCCTCTTCCGGGCATTTGCCTGGAGCTCAACAAATGTCCGGTAAGTCGAGTTCGCCACGAAATCCCAAATATCTCTCCTCATAACACTCAGATAACGGCTCATACAAGCCTGCTCAGAAGACACCTGCTTAGGGCAAAACATCGCCCTCTCATGAAACTTCCTGGTGATCACTGCCACAGAATCAGTACCCTGCTTGAGGGTCAAGAACTCCTGAATCAACCTTTCCCTGTCCACCGGGGGAAGATACTCCTCTCTGAACATAGCGGTGAACCTCTCCCAGGTCACCTCGGAAATCTTAGCCAAAGTGAAGTTCACCGTCATGAACTTCCACCAATCCTTCGCTCCCAAGCGGAGCTGGTTCGGGGCGAACCGAATCCTCAAGTGCTCTGGACAAGAACACGTATAGAAACATCCCTCGATGTCATAGATCCATCTCATAGCGGCAATCGGGTCCTGCGTCCCGTCGAACTATGGTGGCTTCGTGTTGCTGAACTCCCGAAACAACAACGAGTCACCTCCGTGAGGTCTGGCAGCAGCAACAGCAGCAGTAGCTGCAGCTACAACAGCCTCAGTCAGCGCTGCATACCGCTCATCAAAAGTCTCAATCAATGTGGTCTTGATGTCCCAAAACATCTCAGGAATCTCATCCCGGATGACAGCAGCCACCCTCTCGTGAATCAATCGACGGATCTCCTCATCGCTGACACCGCTGCTCTCAGGTGTGTGTCGAGTCCCAACCATGATGCCTATGAAATACAACAAAAATTATCAAAGACTCGATCGATCATACTCTTACTCGATGACGCAACCCTACTCGTCCTCCGTTGTCCAAAAGATTCTTACTTGGAATGCCTACTGATCCGGTGTCTTCAGTAGTACGGGCCCAATACTACTGACCACACTGCATCAGCATTCACTCCAAGTCCTCCTCCTTGGATCTTGGATTACAAGTACTCTATTCTCATGAGCTCCTAACTGCTATCGACTCGCTCTCAAAGCATCTTAGCACCAGAAATCTCCTAGGCTAAGGCATCACAAATCAAGCCACTCTAGTCCTAATATCTATACCTAGCCTACTCTAGCATGCATAACATAACATAACATATCTCATAACACATAATGTAAGGGTACTTTTGGGGATTCACCGTTCGGGCGCTGGCTGATCGTACACACGACTCTACTCTGTTTGTCTCAAAACTCTTTTTACTTTTTTCAAAAATTTTACTTCATTATCAAAATTTTCCTCAAATCCTCAGTTTGAGTTCAAATATGCTCGAAGATGCATCCGAATCCCTCAAACCAAGGCTCTGATACCAACTTGTAACACCGTAAAAATTTGAACAATTTTTCACTATTGAAAAACCATAAAATTTCATTCACAATCATTTTAAAAACAGTGTATCAACATTGTATCAGTACAAAACCCCAAGATCATAATATATAAACTCCAATGTGCGTGTGTACGAATCATGCCGACGCCTTCCCGCGCTCATCACTGGTACCTGAAACACATAACACAACAACTGTAAGCATAAATGCTTAGTGAGTTCCCCAAAATACCGCATACAACACATATACCACTCGAGGCTATAATATGACCCTCCGGTCGATGTGTCTCAGCGGGACCCTCCGGTCCCGTAGCTCGTTGGACCCTTTAGTCCGGTCATAGCTCGTTGGGCCTTCAGGACCGGTCTGTATCGTTGGACCCTTCAGTCCGGTCTATAACATCATACAACATATATATAACACATAAGACCCTCTAGTCCACACATAATACCACTCTAGGTAACGTATAGTGAGAAGACTCACCTCGGTGTCTCGGTAAGTCTCTGACTCGGTAGAAATGTGATCTAGCCTCCGCTTAATCACATAAAGTAAATACTCTCATAAATACAACTATACTCAACCCTAAAAGTCAACAAAGTCAACGGTCAAACTTTGACCCGACTCGTCGAGTTCACTAGGGCGACTCGGCGAGTCTACACGTGTCCACTGACTCTCTAAGTCCCTCTCTTGGCACGTCGAGTATTTACCCAGACTCGACGAGTCACACCTGGCATGAATCGCGGGGCCACCCTGACTCAACTTGCCGAGTCTCAAGAACAACTCGGCGAGTTCCGCCTCGAACTCCAGTCCCACTAACTCTCCCTAACTCTCCGAGTTATTCCCCAACTCGGCAAGTCTACTCACTGAGTGATTTACGGGAAACCCTTATCCTACTCGCCGAGTCTGTTCTTCGGACTCAGCGAGTTCATGCCATGCACAAACGATATAGGCCTCCTGAGGTCAGATCTGTTCCATACATTCATAGATATGGCCTTCCCAAGCATTATAATCACGTAAAGTTCAGACCTTGACACTCATATAACATCAAAATGGTCTAACTTGGTGATTTAGCCCCAAAAATGACATCTCAAGCTCATGGCTCCCAAAATGACTCATAAAGCTCCAAGGGTTAAGGTCTATGGACCTCTTTGGGTCCAGATCCAAGACATAGACTCGAGAAGGGACCAAATGCTCCACTTATTCAACCTCTAAAAGGGTTAGAAAACCCTAACACTAAGAATCAACACCAAAACTGAAGAAGGTCTGAGCAAAATACCTCAATATGGTCTCTAAGAACTCAGAAATCACCAAAATCGCACCTCCTTCAGCCTTCTCTTGCCTTGGTCACCTCCTTCTTGCAAAAACACCAAAAAAAGGATCAGGAATGGCCTCTCCTTCCTCACAAACGCTCTAGATCTCTTAGGGTTTCTCTCTGGGGGTTGGTGGCTGCAAATGACGGCCCTAAGGGCCTTTAAATAGGTCTCAAACCCTGGAAATTAGGGTTTCATTAAATAGCGTGGACTCGCCGAGTCCACTCATGAACTTGTCGAGTCCAGCTGTGAACTCGGATACGAATCCGCGACCATACTCGGCGAGTTTAGACACCAACTCGCCGAGTCTCCTCACAACTTCCAAAAATAAAAGAATAAAATATAATACCTGGGAATCTGGATGTTACAAGTGTTCCTCACCATGAGAGGTTTTTGAAACTTGCTCTAATTCGAGGTAATTTCTTGCTGGCTATCCAAGGATTGACTTTCCTCTTCTTTGAAAATGGACTCTTCATTACTTGGTGTCATCTTTGTTTTTGTTGGGATCCAGGAAGTTCCTTTGTTGTCGTAGAGTAGAATTGTCTTGCTCAGGTCAGGGTAGTTAATGCACTTCCAATGTGCCTTGTTGGGCTTTCTTGGCACTGATTGGTTTGTAACCCAATTGGGAGAGATTGAATCCTAGGATTTGCCTTTACCTTCTAACCATGTGGCTTCAGGCTTGATTGATTTGCTCTTCTCGCCTGCTTCCCCCCCCCCCTTTTGTCTGCAACTGGGGTTCGCACTAGCTCTGAAACAGCGAGGGTCTGATGGTGTACACATAGGTTGATGACAATGACACTGGCTAATCTGGTGCTCGTACTAAACTTCATGGTGCCAAGGATTTGTAACGTTCATTTCAGGTATCAATTTCTTGTCAGAATTTTAGGGTTTTAGACTGGAACTCGACGAGTTGGGGAGATCCAACTTGTTGAGTAGAGATCAATTATGGGACGCAGGATTTAGGACCTACTTGACGAGTTGGAACGACCAACTCGACGAGTACGCGCTGTAAAGGAGAACCCTAAATTTTAGAGTTTGAACCCTATATAAACTCCTTAAAACCTTAAGGATGACCTTCCATCAACCTCCAAACCCTAAGAACGTCAGTGCTAAACCCTAATCTCCATTTTTTCTCATATTGTGAGCTAGAGTGACTTTTGGAGCTTGAGAAGAAGAAGAAGAAGATAGTGAGAAGAAGGAGAAGATCCAGCAAACAAAGCCCTCACTCTTGAGCTTGACCATCTTGTGGACTATTGTAAGCACTCAAGACTCAATTTTTATCTTAGAGTATGACTAGATTTTGAGTCTACTCTTTATTTCCTATCATTCTTGTTGATTGCATGCATGGGTTTCATAAAGTTTTCAACTTTATGAATCTCCAGGGAAAAATGGTCCTGTAGTGGGTTGGATCTAGATTTTGGTCAAGCATGTATGCCATGCATGGAATTTAGGGTATATTTTCCCTATTTGACTATTTTGACTCCAAGACATGCATTGGACATGCATGTCCATAAAGTCTCCAGCTTTGGAACGTTTTGAGGATTAGAACCTCTTTTGGAAAGGAGGGATTCCAGATCCCTAGAGTCTTGAACCACATGGCTAAGCTTTTGAGCTTTCCAACATTTGTTAAGGGCTTTAGAGCATTTGGAGTGATTTTAGAGGATAAAGTTGGAAACTTTATCCTTCTAGACACCTTTCAGTTTTAGATCTAAGCGCTAGAGTCCCTACAATCGACGTTATCCGAATAAGCAAGTAGGGGGGTAAAATTGACGAGTTGGATTAGGTTTCCCCGTCTTCTGGATATTGAGTGAACTCGCCGAGTTGGCTAGGGTTTGTCCCGGTTTTCTGGACTCTGAAGGAACTCGACGAGTCGCTAGATGCACTCGACGAGTTGGGGTCAACATGGACTGATGACCTTGACTGTTGACTTGGACTTTGACCAAGGTTGACCAATTTTGACCCTGAGGGTATTTTTGGTATTTTGGGATTTTGACAAGACCAGTTACATGATGATTGTAGATAGTCGAGTTGGAGCTGCGCATTGGGACTTATCTGATCTTATCTCATCAGTTCAACATCTTTGAGATGTGAGTCTCCTCTCCATACCAATGGGTCTAAGGCACCAAGGCCAGCCCATTATTTTTCATGTGATATGCTAGTTGGTTATGGTATATATGGTATGTTAGTTATTTATGATACTCGCTTGAAAGACCTTGGGGGGTTCCCGAGGCACTTATGTGTAAGACCTCGGAGGATTTCCACGACATCCTTAATAAAGACCTCAGGGGGTTACCGAGGTATTTGGGTGTAAGACCTTGGAGGGTTTCCAGGGCATCCTTAGGCTAAGACCTCGGGGGGTTACTAAGGCACTCGGAGTAAGACCTTGGAGGTTTTTCAGGGCATCCTTGGGCTAAGACCTCAGGAGGTTCCCGAGGCACCCGGAGTAAGACCCTCGAGGGTTTCCAGGGCATCCCTATATGTTGTATGCATGACTTATGTGGTTTATGTAGCTTTTATAGCTAATATGATTATGTGATTATGTGGATTGTGTAGGGTATGGTCTGGGGAAGTCACTAAGCATTAGCTTATAGTTGTTGATTTGTTTCAGGTACATCTGAGCCTAAGGGCAAGGTCAAGGCTTGACGGCGCAGCATGCACTCTTCAACATTTTTTTTGATGGGACACTCTGATATTTGAAATAAAATATTGATGTTATGGATTTTGAAAACAATTTTCATTGATATTTCATATTTTATGGGAATGATTCGGTTAATTAAAAATGAAAAATTTGTTTGAAAATTTTGGGTCGTTACAGGATTGTTGATGGTATGGCCCGTATTTGGAAAAGATTTGGTCGCCCGAGTAGGATATCATGCTATGACTAGAAGCGTATTACCGAGAATTCTAGTAAGCGTGTGACCCTGCCTCCCTCGTCATGACTAATCATTGTAAGGGGGAGATGTATAGTGCCTAGTGGCTGCAAGTTGTGCCCTGTGAACCTTGTGAGTGGGCCACCAGTCGGAGGTGCTAGGCCTTTCTTCCAGGGAGCTGGAAATTGCTAGAAACAGTTCTTGTAGAGGATGTCGGTACTATTGTCGTTGTTTATGTAGATGTGGTTGTTTTGCATTTGGCGTATGTAGGCAGTTATCAAGAGTGGATCCATGGGGTTCCAGCCCGACACCCTCAGATCTTCTGACGAAAAGTTAATGTTGAGGATGTTCTTAGGCAGTACCTCGATGTCATCATCTGTGTCGTGGCGCTCACTTCTCTTGCGAGGTCTCGCGATGGTAAGGATCTCCTCCTTGACTGGGCGCTTGCCAACATCCTTCCAAGCTCGAGCGTTCCTCTGATCGACGTCAAACTTGGATCTTAACTCCTTTGCGATGTCGGAGAGGTCACCTATTAGCTATTTTTCATCCACTTCTTTACTCATCACCGTGCACTCGCAGGTATCGTGGGTTTTTCTCTTGTGGTACTCATAGTACTTCTTTTTCTCTCTGTCTACCTTTGGTGGCGTTTTCTCAACGTCATGCACCTCAGCTTTATGGATCCAAGGCTCATCTTTTCCAAACGGATGAAGTTTGTGGGATGGGTGCCTTGAGTGCCGGTCGTGCTTGTCATGGTTCACGTCATGGCATTCTTGGTGGATGGGGCTTCAGCGGGATTTTTCTTCTTATTGCTTGATTTACGCATTTGTGACAACCTTTAGGTTGGCCTGCTTCCTTTCCTCAACCTCGATCTGGCTGAGGTATTTATTGACTCTGTATTTGACTTCGTCTCTTGTCTTGGGCACTGTACCATGCATCTTCTTGGATGGGGGAGGGGGAGGAGAAATCCTTGGGTGAAGGTGCCAGTGACGAGGAATTCTTTGTGGCCCGGTACGCTTAGTGTTGCAAGGGTGAACCTTTCATAATACACTCCTATGGACTCGACTTCCCTCTGTTTACATGTCGTTATTGAATTCACATCCCCTTTTTCCCTTCCTTAGTTGCATGAAGTTGTTAAGGAAAAGGTATCATAATTGCTCGAAGCTCGAGATGCTCCCCGGTCATAGTGCCTTGAACCATTTTCAGGGGTTGCTCGATAGTGTAATAGGGAAATATGTGCAAATAAATCGCTTTTCCATCCTCATCGATGTCATAGTCCACTCATAAGTGTCGATATGCTCTTTAGGGTTGGTTGTACGGTCATACTTGGGGATGTTTGGTATCATCGCCGATTGGGGGAACTCATACTACAAGAGCTCCTGGCAAAAAACAGAGTTGGTGCTTCTCGTCGGTTTTTCCATGCATAGATATGGAAAACCACTGTATATCTTAAATTGTTGAGCATGATACAGGTTCCCGTACACTTAGTTGTACATCGCTGCTTGCGAGATGTACAATTGCTTCTAAGAGCTCGATTGCATGCTTTGCTGCAGTTGTGAGCCTGGTTCTAACTGCTGGAGCATGTTTAAATTCGACTCCTGAGGCTATTGAGCATGGGTATTGAGTTGTTGCGCCAATGAAAAGTGGGGGTTAGATTCTTGAGACGGCAGTGCGTTGGGGATGGATCCTTACAACTGCTGAAAATAGGGGTTGAACATCATAGGTTGTTGAGCGAAAAGCATAATGTGCGGCATTCCTGCTACAATAGAGAACTAATAGCTTGAAATTGAGTATTATGTGGATGACAGTATGGTTCCTAGGGACCAAGAGTTCATCCCCAGCTGCTGCAGTCGCGATTGTGGCTGGGAAACAATCGGTTGTGATTGTTGAGTCGGTTGTTGCGACTGTTGAGTCGCTATCTAATGAGGCGCTATAGTTGTGGTTGTAACCAGGTGCTCTGTTGTAACGG
Organism: Lactuca sativa; assembly: GCF_002870075.4. NCBI lineage: Eukaryota > Viridiplantae > Streptophyta > Magnoliopsida > Asterales > Asteraceae > Lactuca > Lactuca sativa. Next base: position 38,763,238 of record NC_056629.2, on the reverse strand, counting down.
ATGACAGTCGCCATAGGGAGACGATTGTCGTCGCTGCGGTTCCTATTATTGGACTTGATGTATGTGTTGTTGGCGTGAGGGTAAAGGCTTGTCCTTCTGACGCAGATGGTTGTGTGCCATCAAACAACGACATTGATCTGAGTGGACTCGTTTCCCTTCCGCCGGATATCGTAGGTTCCTTTCCCGTCATCGTTAATGTCTAGAGTCATATCAAGGTTGTGTAACTCTGAGTACACGCCCAGATGAAGCCAGATGTTGTGATATGTGTTCCGAGATTAACGCCGGCTAAGAATGGTTTCGTCTAGGTTAAGCCTGAGAATCACAACAAAGAAAGAACCGACGCCGGTCGTCGTCTGGGAGGTGGTCCCAGAACGAAGCTCTGACGGTCAAGTTAGTGGTTGTATGAGAGAATTAGGTTTGTGACTATAATAGAGAATAAGGTGATCCCTCCTTCTGAAGAGGAAGGGTTTCTTTTATGGTGCGAACTCACCGTTTCGTCGTGAATAATACATATATATTCACATTTGATTATCACATATATTCACATGTGAATATTACATATATCCACATGTGGATATAATTCCTATATGTTATTCACATATGAATTTGGGATCTCAAAACGTCGTGTTTTCATTTTTTTTTTTTATTATTTTCCAAAAAAATGTGTTATAACATATGAATATTATATGTTTCATTTGTGAATATTACATATATTCACATGTGAATATAATTTTTTATATGTTATTCATTTATGAATTACATATTTGCTCTTTGTTTTTAAAAAACATACATTGATTCTTGTCTAAAGATATATTCAGTTGTGAATATTACGTGATATATTTAATTTATGTATTTTATCGAACAATTGTCGTGCAAATAAATTAACTTATATAATTATGGAAAAAAATTAACAATTAAAGCCAATAATTACAATACAAATCAAATCCTATAAAAATCGATCAATAATCGGTAGGTTAAGATAAAAAAAATATTGGAAAAAATGTATAAAAACGAAGTTTTTCAAACTTGAAATATGATTTTTTTTAAAAATTTCAAACATATGGTTATGTTGATGAACTTTCGATTGCTATCTATTGTTTGATATTTGTGAAGGCTCGATTGATGAATTTCGATGACTGGTGATCGCTAAATGATGAGATATCGATAAATATGGATTATGTTTAACGATTTTGCTTGACATCAACCAAACCGGACAAGATTGAATCACGACTTATACTTAATAGCATGAATAAATATTTTTGATGAAGAATCACAGCATTTTGATGAATAAATGAAGATTTTTTATAAAGAATTGATGTTTTTATGAAGTGTCGATGTTTTGTTATGAAGAACAGTTGGCGGTGGCAAAAAAGTAGTAGAACATATGATGTTGATGAAGAACAAATGACGTAGATGAAAAACATATGATATTGATGAAGAACAGATGAACGATCCAGAAGAACAACGTACCTTAATAACTTAATCTAAATGTATTTTACATATGTAAAAATGATTGGCTAAGAATGATTCCTTCATTCTCAACTTTTTATTTTTTTCTCAATTAAACTTACATCTCTCTCTCTCTCTCTCTCTCTCTCTGTGTGTATATATATATATATATATATATATATATATATATATATATATATATATATATATACACACACACACATACACACACACACACTAGATGTGTGCTCGTGCAACACAACGACCATAAATAACATTTTTGGCGAATAGTTCTTACGTGGAAATAATATTATTAGTTATTTTATAATAAAAAATTATCACTTTTAAATAAAATAAATGTATGTTTATATTGCTTGTTTATACATTATTGATGTAAATTAATTAATATTTATATTTAGTTTAAGAAATATAAATTAATTTATATACATTAATTTAATATTTTAAATTTTTCATTTTGTTCTAAATTGAATTTGTTAATTACTTCCCTTAATTCAAATTTTCAAACTTTTTGCAAGTATTAATGAATTATTTATGTATAATTGATTAGTACAAAAAGTTTTCTACCTTATACCTTTTAAAATTTAACATACGACTAATATATATATATATATATATATATATATATATATATATATATATATATATATCCACAAATTATCGGTTAAGATTCAAGGAAGCCAGCAGCAAAGTGCATTACTCGTGAAATATATCTCTTTGATGATTAAAACATAAAAACTTTAAATATTTAACATAAAATTACTCAATTATTTGATGCAATAACCAAAGATGATGCACAAAGAGAGAGTGTGAGGGATGAAAGGTGGCAAGATCAAATCAACAAATCTAGTTGGTTCCAGCAATGACAAATCTTTTCAATTATTCAATATGCTCCGATTATTTGATTCCCCCACATACCCACAAACATCTTTAAATGTTTGATGAGATCTTATACGGATTAATAACTAATAAGAAATTAAATATCCTATTCTTCTTCCTTCCTACCTGTATGAATCAATGACCAGTCTCTTAAATAACATATTATTAATTTTATCAAAATATAAAAGTTGTCATCATTTCATATAGATAGAAAAATAAATAAGAAAAAAAAAGGTAAGAAGGTTTCTCATAAGCAATTCATAAACTCGAAGACCATTAATTCTTTGCAAGAGGGAAATGACATGGACCACATCCAAGAAGAGTGTTCGTTGATAAGACTATATAGTATATACACCCATCCTCCCCATAGGCTTCTAAAGAATTGGTTTATTTGCCATCACTTAAGGAGTATACACATCCAATGGTCCTCATATGCTTTTAAAGAATTAATGCACTTGCTACCCCTTAAAAGACACCATATAATGGATGGCATATGCATTGAAGGGGACCAAAAGATTTAAACAAACAATTTTATAGTTTATCTGAACTGTCCCACCAACCGATCCCACTGCCAACATGTAAAAGTAATCACGATACCCAAACTTGAAACTGAGAACTAAATTCTCACCGATTTATGTCTTTTGCACAAACAAAAAATCAAAAAAGCATCATCATCTCACAGGACAGTCTAATGGATATCAAACACAGTACAACATATCTCTCATAGTCCTGTCTAATAGATATCAAACAACACAGTACAACATGTCTCTCACAGTCTAGTCTAATGGACAGTACAATATGTCTTGCTTGAAAAAGGAATTAAGATTAAGGAACGCAATACGAGACCACCAAAAGAGTTTTATTAATTTTTTTGAAGCAAGTCTCTACTACAAACAACTCGAGAATCAACACTTTGAACATGGGATTTTGGAAATAAGACACAAAATCTACAAGATTCATAAAGGCATGAAGTTCCAACATAACCTTTGCTTAATAAACATTACATATTTTTATACCTACAAATATTCACAAAAAAGAAAGATATTGTCTAATGAATCTAGAAATAAAAAAAATAAAAATAAAAAAAGGGCACATAACTCTTACCACCTCATCTACCAACAACTTCATTCCTTCCATTTTTCAGAAGCAAAATTGTGTGGTTTCTCTGCCATTCAATATGCCTTCAGAAACCTAATGTTCTCTAGTTATTCTTGAAAACTGAAAAAGGCCAAAAAAACAATATCAAATGAGAATCTTTGTAAAAGAAGCAAAGATATATTAACTATAAAGAAAAAACACCATATAAGGAATAAAAATGAGCCATCTTTAACAAATTAAAGATTCCGTATTCTGCTTACTTTACTTGATGTCTTTTGGTAGAAGTTGTAACTGATATAGAAAAGAAAAATATGACCTTTCTTATGTATAAAGAGTCACATGACATTCATGATTAAAGAAAGCGATGTGTGGATTAAAAAGAGTTGCTTGTAACATAACTTATGAATGCCTTGAGAGAGCAAACATCTAACGTCAATGGCCGAATTAAATTCTTAAAATATTATAATACTGAAACACTTTAACATAGTGTCGATTTTTTGTTTTGGAAATTTCAATGCCTGTATACAAATTCCTATCTAATAGCAATATTTCAGCTCTTAAATGTACAATTTTGTCAACAACCAAAAGTGTTCTGATCAAAATGGATGAACATCAATGAAGATTCTATATAATTTACCTAAGCATAATTGCAACATTAAACAGTTAATCAATCAAGTTTTATAATATATATAAGTCCTTAATTTCAATGATTCTTGGTAGCAGGAGATCAGAAACAAAATTACAATCAAGAAAGCAGTTTCATGAGATTGAATTCAAGAAAAAAAGTGAAGATGATTAGAGTTCTTACATCAAAAGGAATTCATCTCAAGGCAATAAGTCCTCCTTTTGACCAACATTCTTGCAGCAGTTCCAAAAGGCTCCTCGAATGCAGATGAAACCCACAATCCATCAGAAAAATCCTTTTGAACAGATTGTTCACTTGGCCTAGTCGCAACTAATGTAGCCCCTTTGAGCACAGTTCCATCTGGTAACTCCAAAAATGGCGCATACCAGAGCCGCATATTCAAAGCTGGAACAAGGGTTCTCTTTGAAGCTGAAGAAGCTGACAATGGCTTCACTCTTAATTCTTCCAATTGTTCCCTGTTCATACATAACACCCCTTGTCCATCAGCATCGGTTAAAACCAGTGAATCTAATGTCTTATGCTCGGAAATGATCGGTTGAAGCAAATAATGTCTTGCAGATGCTGCAATCAACGAGCTTATGGTCCATACGACGCGTAATTTCAGACCACCGTTGGTGTAGAAGGATTCCGGTATACTGCCATTATCTTCGTGGAGGTTGTTGTTTCCATTAACGCACATTGTGTCGTAATTGGATTGATTGGGGGAAGAATTTGCAGGGCGAATCACAGAGGATGCGCCAAGCATCACGCAATTATCTAACGTTGATCCAAAATCTGCTCTCCATCTCAACAGAACATCATCTTCGATACCCAATTCACCGCTGGGGAGTTCAATTTTGAGATATCGAATCTCGTTGAAGTTTTTGAGGACTTGAGTTGGAGAATGATGAGTAACTCCACCGCCTTGTTCGATATCGTCGTCACCGTCGACATTCCCGACGGACAAAGAAGACGATGAGGAAGAAGAAGGGGAGGATAACGACGAGTACGAAGATCGTTTTGGACCGAAGAACTGGCCAAGCGCTTGGATTGGCTTCACGATGCCGCCGAAGACGATGCGGAAAAGACTAGAAATTGGTCCACGAGATTTGTCGGAGGAGCCGGAGGCGGAAGAAGAATCATCGTCGGAGATAACGCAATCGACTCGAACAACGACGTTTTCGACCTGAGGAACAAGGGAATGGAATCTTTTCGAAACGGCGCAACAACGGCCCAACGCCTTGACATCGCCGATCCTATTGAAGATCAAGAGAAGAAGAGAGTCCGGCAGCTGATCAAACCGGTCGACGCCTTCATCCTCCGCGGCCACCGACAAGAAACTGCATGGTGGTTCTGGGTAGATTCTTGTGGTCAGATCTGGGAGGAGAGAAGACATCATACCTGATTACAACAACAAGAAGCAGGAGAATCAAACAAAGGATCTTGATTTGAAGAACCCAATTACAATTATTAACAGATCGAGCAATAGAAACGTGAAACCGAACCAATTGGATTGAAAGACGAAACAGAAAGGAATCAAATATTGGGATCTAAAGGGGGTTATGGCGATTTGAGAAAACAAAGGCGAAGAATGGTGGATTTGGTGGAGAGAAGGAAGGGAAATGGGGGAGGATATGGTGGCGTTGAGGGATAGAGAAGTGTGTGTTGGAAAATGGGTCAAAGACACACATAGAGTGCTTTGAGTTCACTATTTTCAACAAATTTATTTTCGTGTTTTCTTTCTGTTCGTTATACTTAATACATATTCATGGTTTTGATGATATATCCATTCTACCATATTAATTTTAGAGGGACAAATTACATAAATAGTCTATCGAGTTGGTAAAACAAATATCACTCATAATTGTTATCGATATGGAGAGTAAATGCATCATTTTCAACCCACCCAATACTCAACCTATTGTTTAATTGTTATACCATTTTTACTTTTATTTATCTATTTTATTTTTTACCATTCAAACACAAGAAAATAATCTTTTTTTCCGAACCATTCTAACACATTTGTTATAGCATTATTTTTAATTTAACTAAAATAAAATAAAACATAACATTTTTAAAAATTTTGTATTCTTGAAAAATAAATTTTAATTAAAAAACTACATTACAATAACATTAAACAAATCCTAAAACAAAAACCGAAATACCTAAAAAACAATACAAACTAAAAAAATACTTAGAATCTAAAAAATGAAAAGTTATTTTTTTAAAATATTTACGCCTTCTTGTAACGAAAATCATTTATGTTATGGTGTTCGTGATATATATATATATATATATATATATATATATATATATATATATATATATATATATATATATATATATACATTTAAAACTTCTTCGATAGAAACTCCGGACTCCCTGACATTCATCTGATGGGTGAAAAACAATATTAAACTCTTTCGTTTTCTTGCTATATATTTTTTATTTGTAAGCAATTTGATGTGTTGAACGATCTTAACCTAATACTACTTAAAATGATATGTAACTACTCATAAAAAATATGAAGATTTATATTGAGTAACCTGTTTTTTTTTTTTCAAAAATATTAGTGTATGATCTGACCAACATCATTTCTTCAATGTCATACCATTTTCTGAATACAACTAAAAAATGAATGACAACTATTTTCAAATTTTGAATTGAAATGTATAGAAAGTAAAGTAAAATGGAATGAAATTGAAAGAAGGGAAAATGTGGTTTTAAAATGGTAGAAGAAAGTTTTTATAATAGGAAATTTTATTAATTAAAAATAATAGAACAAACAAAATCGTTTAAAATTTTGGTCGTTGGGAAGCATCACGGGTTCATTATGCAACCCTTCGTCTAGTCCTATATGCGCCAAGGATTCGTCTTACCAGCAGTACCGCCAGTACCACCAACTCATAATCATCAACCCGCCACTACTTCATGCACCCTTACATGGATGAAAAAAATAAATTAAATACTTATAGGACAAATAGTTTGCCCTCTTCTATTTATTTATTTATTATTTTTCATTTTCTTAAAGGTTCTTTATCATGACATTATAAAAGGAAGATCATCATCATCATCTCTCTCTCTCCTAAAAACACCATCAGAGCTCCACATCCATCTATTTCCACTCCAGAAACGCCTTCTTCACCTCCTCATGCCACTCTGACGCATTCAACTGCTTTTTCTTCTTTTTCCTCTTCCCCAATCACCACACTTTCCTTTATACACTCTCTATCACATCGTAAAACACATCAACCGTCATCCAACATCCTTACCCTTTCTTTTCATCCATGTTTTCTATATCTCTCGTAACTCTGATAGCAACTCCATCTCACTTATTTTCAGTACCCCTAACCCTGCCGAAGTAAATTGAAAAACTCCAATCGAAAATTAGGTTTAGGTTTGTAACATGAGAATGACTTTATCAGTATACAATTCTGATTTTTGCATCGATAAGGTTGTCGTGTATGTTTGTAAGAGAGGGATCCTAGTAATGTGGTTGTGTTAGGTCGATGAAGATGAAGACAATTGATGAATCCATATCTCGGTGTTGTGTTCATGTTGTTCTCCTTATATATATATATATATATATATATATATATATATATATATATATATATATATATATATATATATATATATATATATATATATATATATTATTTGTATTTAGGGTTAATTACATAAGAGTTCCTATATGTTGAGTTATTTTCAGATTAAACTTTAGCTTTTTTATTCTAAAAAATTATTATATTTTTCGATATTTTCAATTTGGCTATTTTTAGAATGTTTTGCGGTAATCTTCCGATTTTACACAATTTTTTCTGGGAAAAACCTCAAAATTTTCTCAAAAAAACTCTCCTGTTTGGACCAACTTTTTTGTTTTTGGCTCATAATTCCTCTATTTGTTATGTTGTTGATGTTTATGGTGATCGTGATAGTTTTTAAAATTAAAATATAAATGAAATATTTTATTTAAAAAAAAAAAAAAACAAGGAGAAAGGGTGTCGTGTTAAATTGTTGTTGATAAACTATATATCAGAATCTATTTATATGATGAATGGAGATTATAATAGGTTAAAAATGTGATCTAAACACACATGGTATCTTAGACCACTTGAAAAAATACATGATAATTCACATGTTTGATTCTTGTTTGCAAACTGTATAATAATTCTCATGTTTAACTATGGTTGGTAAAATGCATATAAAAATCTATTTATAGGATTATTGTTGGCAAAATGCATAATAATTTGCATGGTTGATTCTTGTTTGCAAAATACATATACAAATATATTTATAGAATTATCAACGATTGTAGCACGTAAAGACGGGCTATCTAAGTTCGCTTGGCAGCTTAGGTTTTTATAAGAATCAAATATAAAAACAACTTATGTACTCTAAGCGGTCTAAGATACCAAGATAGTTCATACTGATGTATTTTGACAAACAAAACAGATTTGGATATGTATTTTGCCAACAAAAATTGGACATAACATCCTTTATCCTTGTTTGGGAAAATTCAAATGTCTTCTTCATACTTTAATGTTGAAAACTTTCCAAAACACCCTAAACATAGCAAAATGAAAAACAAAGGAATTATGAGCCAAAAAAAGTGTCCAAACAAAAATTTTGCCCGATGTGAGTTTTTTTCCAAAAAAAAAAGTAAATGTTTCTAAAATCGGAAGACTACCGATAAACATGCTAAAAGGGTACAAATGGAAAAGAGGTTTATTATAAAAATAAAATAAAATTAAGTTTTAATCCGAAAAAACACATACGTTCGTTTATGTAATTTAACACTTGTATTTATTGCTTCAATTCTTCAGGAAGCCGCTGATTGTAGAAAGTAAATGGATCTTAAACAATTCAAGAGCTTTATTAAGGATGTGGTTTAAATGATGACATACGTGGTGAGGTTTTAGGTTTGATGTTTGATGTTTTGTTTATGTGTTGCTTTCGGGCTCGTTAGTTGTGGTCATTGTGTTCGGCGGCAATTAGTTGAAGCGATGGAAACAATTCGTAGTATGAGAACAGTCAAAATAAGTCAATGATCGTCAATCGCAAATGTGAAGAACACTCAATGAAATAGACTTGATGTATAATATTCAATTATTTTTTATGTAAATACAACATTATACCTTGAATTACATGAGAAATATCAATTAAGTCATCAAAATGTGAAAATTTGGATAAACCAACACTCGTCGTATATACAAAAGGTGAATTAATACACAATCTGAAATAGATATATGTATTAAGTATTATTTTTTTTACAAATAATACCCTAATCAGAAAATGTGTTTTACTAAGATTTCATGGATATAAAGGACGTCGAAAACGGAGTTCGTATGCAAAAGTTACAAGGTTTTGAAGAAAACGCACACGTCAGCCGCCTAATGACGTTAATAACGAAACTTAAAACGCTTCTTTTTGTGCCTTAAATAATGAATTTTCAACTCATAACAATTTTCTCTCGATCATACTATGATCTGGTATTCAATTTTATACTTAACTCATTTTTCCTGAAAAATCCTTAAGGATCGAACAATGCAACACTGGCTTTCCAGCCAACGAATTTTCGAACAATTCAGTAAGTTAACTACGCAATTTGTTAGATAAAAATGATAACATTTTTTGGACCAATTATAGGTCTGGTATTTGCTTCAATTTTCAGAATTTTATTCTCACGGAGTTTTGGTACTTTCGCGAACACTATTGAATCGCAGCAACCGGAAACTCAATTCTAACTCACTTCAAACACTTTGTTCGCCTAGTTGTGGGATTTGTTTGAAAAATATTTTACATATTATGAACTTTAACATCATAGACATCAAACTAGTTGTTGGGTCGTGTTTTGTGTTAAGTATTGCGTCTATTGGGCTCGTTAGCTAGTCCATTTTGTATCTCCGGTATGGGCCTGTCCATCCGTGAGTTTAGTAGGGTTTAGTATATATAGGAGCTTGCATGCATCCTAGAAGAACGACGATAGAATAGAACGATCAGAAAGTGATTATTCAGCAAGTTTATTATTATCGTTCTTGTAACCCTAAAATCCTCTACAGCGGAAGTTCTTAGTCGAGCTCTGCTGAGGATTGTTTGATCTAATCATTCGACACATATTGATCCATACTTGTGTTATTTACTGCTTTTGCATCCATCGCATTACCTGTTAAGAAGATCTAATCGATCATTAAGTTTGTTAATAACTTATCAATTGGTATCAGAGCAGGAGGTTGTGTAATTCATACACATCTTTTCTGTGAAAAAGGTTGCGATTAGGGTTATTCCGCATTAACTAATATTTATTGAGCCGTCATCCCATAATTGACGTAACTCAGCATTTATTTGTTTTGCCCTAATCTTATATATATTACAAGTCCGATCTTTCAAACAGGTTATACGATCAAGCATGGACGAGTCACAATCAAATCCCATAAACATCTCAAATAGCATTGGATCAACGACGAAGATTCCCATCCTTTACACCCAGGATTACGAAGTCTGGGCACATCACTTTGAAGATTATGTCATTGGATCTGAAGACAATGGATATCTTATTTGGGAAGCAATCGTGTCTGGACCATTCGCTCATTCAGCAACGTCTAAAATCATTAAAACTCAGAAAGAGTATAATGATCTGTTGAAGGACGTAAAAGATATTGCTCAAGACGAAAAGGATAAGTTTCAGTGCAATATTAAAGCATTGAGACTAATCAGATTCGCTCTTCAACCGGATACTTTCAGGCTAGTAAGTTCATGCAGCACTGCCAAAGAAATATGGGATAGGCTGCGAGAGTTATATTCCACAGACGAAGATCTGGAGCATTCCATTCAGACCTTACTCTTATCTGAGTTTGGCGAATTTAAGCAGAATCCCGAGGAAATTGTTACTCAGACATTCGATCGCTTTAATCATCTTCTCAGTAAGATGATTAAACACGATATTGAAAGGAAGTTGATTGAACAAAAAGTTACGTTTTTGAATGGTCTTAGATCTGAGTGGAGAGCAGTTGTGTCCAGTGTTAAAGCTCGTGAGCAATTCAAATCATATTCATTGGCTAAACTGGTAGGAATTTTGAAATCCCAAGAAAAGATTGTCTTGTAGGAGAAAAATGTGGTTTCAAGCTTGGGTTCCTTGGCCCTTCTATCTAAAAGCAAAAGTGTGGTAGAAGATGAAGATCTTAACTTAGAAGACTATGACCTTACCTCTGAAGATTATGCAATGATGGTGTCAAATCCAAAGAGGTTTATCAAGAAAAGGTTTCCTACCAATAAGAACAGAAATTGGCAGGGAAGATAGTTCTGAAAAAGTGAGGGAGGAACCGAAGGCAGAAGAACCAAAGAAAGAGCCGAAAGCTGAAGGAGATTCAGGTGTGAACTACTACTACTGTGGAGGAAAGAACCACTATGCTAAAGACTGTGTCCTAAAGAAAATGGCAGAAAAGGATGAAGAAAAAGATGAAGAAGCTGTGTTGATGAAAAAGCTGGAAGAGATCAAGAGAAAGAAAACTACTGCTAACCCTTCTATGAATGCTTTAATTGTGCAGGGTTCGGTAGCGGATGATGAGTTCGGTGGCGTGGAAGTTTGGTCAACCGATTCTGAGGATGATGAAGTTAGAAAGCCATCTCATGGAAAGGCTTATGTTGCGAAAGGTGAAGGAAGCGGTGGAAAGTGTCTGACGGTGTCGGATGTATCTCAAATAAGGGGATACAACACAGACGGTGGGAATGAAGACAAGAAGGAGCGAGAGGACTTGTGTTTCACAGCAAAACCTCTCAGCGTGCAGTTTAATGAGCTTGATGAATTAATCAAGAAGGTACAATCCATTTTTGTTTCATTCAAAGTCCCACAAAATTCATATGAAAAAGAATTAAAAAATGTAAATTCAAGAATCTCATATCTAGACAGCAGTTTAACTCAAACACGGGTCACCAATTCTAACCTAACTGACCAAATAAGCAGGGTGTCTTTAAAGAGTGAGGAACGGAGGATGTGGATAGAGCTGAAGGAGTCAGAGTTGATCAAATCCAAAGACGAAAACATTTATTTACAAAGAGACAATTTAAAACTTTTGAAACAAAGAAATGTCTTTTGTTTGATTGCTAAGCGTCTTTATTCTAACATCACTCAACTTCATCTTAACTGTGAAATAGGATAGAAAATTCATCGCATGATTTTGCCCTTCCTTGAGTTTAAGGAAGATGAAATCGACGCTGAAGCATATAATTGCGAAAGTGTAGTCTCGTCTGAGGATGTAAATCCGACTTATATGTATGGACTAGACAAAATCGAATCTTTCATAAAGTCCAAGGACCATAAGGACATGCTGAAAAACCTTTTGGATGAAAATGATAAATTGAAACTAAGGACCGAAACCATACAAAAGTTTGACTCATTGAATGCCAACTTGAGTTCAGAAACTAAAATTGATGTTGAAAATGCATCTGAGCTTAATGAGGATCATGATACGAGTGAAATTTCTGTAGAGGATGAAGTGGATTGTTCTGAGTTTGTCAAAAGCGAACCCGAAAACCCAAAAATCTTATTTCAGAAAATTCTGTGGAGTTTGCTCGTCTGTCCCAACAAAAGTCCCCGATCCTTGAAGAAAAGGCTGTTGTATACCAAAAGGTAAGGACGACTCCAAATCAGGTGTATAAGGTCACAGGAGTAACCGAACATCAGACAGCCGAACTCACGGCCATTGTAAATGAAGATAATGCTGATGGTTGTGATGAGTTCTTCTGGTCCGCCCCCATCGACAATGCTGATGAAACCGTTGGTCTGTCAGAACGGACGTCCTGGAAATCCAAAGGCAGATATGTGCCAGAGCCTTTGAACAAGCCTGATAACTTCGACATACCAAGTACTAGTGGTACAAAAGATGTTCCTGAAGAAAAAGGAGTTCCTGCAAAAGATGTCACTCCTTCAAGCGAAACATCATCGGTACAAAGTGCACCGACTGACAAGAAGCAAAAGCAAAAAGCCAATATCCATCGACAGCCAAAGCAAGTGAAGAATCAAAAACAGCAAAGGAATCGGAGATACAAGAAGAATCTCCATGAACGAAAACCGTTTTGGCAATCTCAAAACGCCCATTTCTCTTATCATGACAGAAATTCGAAGTCAGAGGAAAGTGCTGTTAGACCGCAAGAAAAAAATAACAACCGAAAGGACAAGTTCGGTTCTGAAAAATATGACAACCGAAGGCATAGCTTCGGTTCAGAGAACACCAACTACCGAAAGCATAGGTTCGGTTCCGAGAGCAAAAGCGACCAAAGTTCAAGATTCGGTCCCACAAATGACCAAAAACAAAAGGGTCACTCAGGACCTCAAGAATGCAAAACTTCCCAATCTAACTTCTCTCATTCTAATTCTTCTAATTCTTCTCAACCTCATTCTAAATCCAATTCTATTCATACTCAAAAACCAAAATCTTCAGCAGATTTGAAAGGAAAATCGAAGGTTTCCTCAGTCAAAACAAATCAAAATCATCCCAATGTCCAAATGCCTAAACCTGAATCCAAACCGACAGTAACAAATCCCAATAAAATTAAGGTTTTCACCATTAAAAAGAAAGATGAAACAACTTTAATAAAAAGAAAATATCTTGTTGACATCTCTCTTACTATTCCTGTTCCTGTGAAACGCTCACGTGGACCCAAGAAACTTTGGGTTCCTAAATCTGCTTAATTTTTGCAGGTTATCAGTGACGAGCAGTTTGACGAAGAATGGTATATTGACAGTGGCTGCTCACGTCACATGACAGGAAGGAAGGAAGAGCTGAGGGAATTTTGGTCTCTTTCAAACGGTGGAAATGTCAAGTTCGGGAACAACTCATTCGGCACGATAAAAGACTATGGAATGATAACAAATGGAAATTTCACAATCAGAAAGGTTTCATACGTTGAAGGACTGCAGCACAACCTCATTAGTGTATCTCAGCTTGTTGGAGGTACCGGTCTCAAGGTCTCTTTCGACGATGAGGGTTCAGAGATAACTGAAAAGAAAACAAAAAGAGTAATTCTCAAATCGGAGCGCAAAGGTGAAATGTTTCCCCTGAATCTCAAACCCATCAAAGGAAATCCAGCTATCTGCCTGTTATCCAAAGCACAATCTGACGAAAGCTGGCTGTGGCACCGAAGGCTCTCTCATCTCAACTTCAAGGATATCAACAAACTTGTCACAGGTGGTCATGTTCGAGGTCTTCCATTGCTCAAATTCGATCGAGAACATTTATGTGCTGCGTGTGAAATGGGGAAGCAGAGTCGTCAAAGTCACCCATAGATTGTAAACACTAAAGTTGTTGAACCATTAGAGTTAATTCACATTGACTTGTGTGGTCCATCATCTATCAAAAGCATCGGCGGTAGCAAGTATATTCTTGTCATTGTTGATGACTTTTCACGTTTTACATGGGTGTTCTTTCTGAAGCACAAATCTGAAGCAACTCTGAAGCTAAAGATGTTTATCAACCAGGTTGAAGTGCAGCTGAGGAAAGTCGTTCGCAACATCAGGAGCGACAATGGGGCGGAGTTCAAAAATAAAGAATTCGAAGACTTCTTGGCAGAAAAAGGAACCAGTCACAACTTCTCAGCTCCCTACACCCCTCAACAAAACGGAATTGTCGAAAGACAAAACCGATCTTTGTGTGAGGCGGCCCGAACCATGCTAAGTTTTGCCTCTTTACCTTTATATTTTTGGGCTGATGCTATTGCTGCAGCATGTTTTACGCAGAACAGGTCCTATCTCAATAAACGCTTTAATCTCACTCCTTATGAGATCATCAACAACAGGAAGCCAAATGTCAAATTCTTCCACGTATTCGGCTCACGGTGTTTCATCTTCAATTCTAAAGAACATCGTAACAAGTTTGACGTGAAAGCCGATGAAGGGATATTTCTGGGATACTCTCTCACTTCGAAAGCATACAGGGTTTTGAACAAATGTTCGAGGAAGATTGAAGAAACTTATTATGTGACTTTCGATGACAGCTATGTCAAAAAGCTGAAGGCCAGTGGAGACACAGTTGGAGAATTTTTTTTCTCAAACAGGCCAAGTCACAGCCTCGATTGCAAACCTATTTGAGAAGTTTGTTGAGTTATTCGATGAACCAGAGAAGGCCACTCTCTCGGAAGCTAGTGCAGCAGACAACAAAGTAGATCATCTGAAGCAACTCATCGAAAATGCTGCCAAACAAATGAACGAAGGAGGATCAAGTTCCAACGACCCTCCACAACACGATGCTTCAGTTGAGGGGGAGGATCCACCTTCTTCTTCACAGCCGGGCTCACATGTTGAGGGGGAGAACTGTTCTCCAGCTGCTCCCGAACGCCCAACTATACCCGAAAGCCAATCTGTACCCGAAAGTCCTGTGGTACCCGAAAGCTCAACACCACCCGAAACTCCTGTAGCTCCGGAAAGTCAAGATACACCTGAAAGCTTATCTGTCGAGGGGGAGAATGCAGATATGTCCTATGACTATGATAGTCAATCTGAACTAGACGAGCTGGTAAATGCTTAATTAGATCCATCCTATGATCCAAATTACCCTCCTCTTGTCAAATGGACCAGAGATCATCCTGTTTCACAGGTTGTCGGTAATGTCTCTGAAAAGGTCCTGACCCGATCTCAACTAAAGGCTAAGCAAACTTCCTTATTTTCAAAAGTAGAGTTCTGTATGTTTAACTCCTTCGTCTCAAAAGTTGAACCAAAGACAGTTAACACTGCTCTTGATCACTCCGATTGGGTTCAAGCTATGCAAGACGAACTTAATGAATTCGAAAGAAATAAAGTTTGGCGCCTCATTCCAACTCCTCCAGATGCCTCGGTTGTTGGTCTCAAATGGGTCTTCAGAAATAAGATGGATAAGGAAGGCAATGTGATAAGAAACAAAGCTCGTCTAGTGGTGAAAGGATACTGCCAGGAGGAAGGAATCGATTATGAGGAAACTTTTGCTCCAGTGGCTAGGCTGGAATTTGTTCGAATATTTCTTTCCTATGCTGCACACAAGAACTTTGAGGTCTTCCAAATGGACGTAAAGTGCGCATTTCTAAATGGAGAACTCGAAGAAACGATGTACGTAGAGCAACCACCTGGATTTGTCAATGAAAATTACCCCAATCATTTTTATATTCTGGACAAAGCGGTATATGGACTGAAACAAGCACCGAGGGCCTGGTATGAAACGCTAACCAAGTTTTTAAAGATGTCCAAATTCAAACAAGGTTCGGTTGACCCAACCTTCTTTCGTAAGAAGGAAGGTAACCACCTTATGATTGTTCAAATCTATGTCGATGATATCATCTTTGGCTCAACGAATCCTAGCTTAACGGCTGAATTCAGAAAGCTGATGGAGACTAAATTTGAAATGAGCTCAATGGGTCCAATTAACTTTTTCCTTGGTTTAAATATTAGACAGGGACCCGAAGGCATCTTTATTAACCAGGAAGCTTACACGAAGACTCTCCTTGCTAAATTTGGCATGATGGGAGACTCAAAGGTTAAAGTTCCAATGGCGTTCGGCACCAAGCTCACTACATCCTTGGATAAACCAGCAGTCGATATTACGCTATATCGTCAAATGATCGGTTCTTTAATGTACCTTACTACTAGCAGGCCTGATATAATGTTTTCTGTTTGTTACTGTGCTAGATTTCAGGCAAATCCTCGTGAACCTCACATGCTTGCAGTGAAGAACATACTCCGGTATCTCAAGCGAACTACCTCTTTAGGCCTATGGTATCCATCCAACTCAGGCTTTTTCGTTCAAGCCTACTCAGATGCAGACCTTGGAGGTTGTGGACTAGACAGGAAAAGCACCACTGGAGGCTGCCAATTCCTTGACGGGAAGTTTGTTAGTTGGCAATCAAAGAAACAAACCTGTGTATCCCTATCTACCGCTGAGGCAGAATACATCGCAGCTGCCTGCTGTACTTCTCAACTGATTTGGATCCAAAGCCAACTCAGGGACTATGGACTCAATATGAAAAAGATCCCACTATATTGCGACTCTGAAAGTGCAATTAGGATCTGTCATAACCCAGTACAACACTCCAAGACTAAGCACATAGCACTGAGGTATCACTTCATTAAGGATCATGTGGAAGATGGGAACGTCGAAATACACTTTGTTCGAACCACTGATCAACTGGCTGACATCTTCACCAAAGCTCTTCCTAAAGCATCTTTTAACAAAATACTACAAGAGCTAGGTATGATGGAATCAGAGTCAGTACCAAAAGTTATCTCTCAAGCTCAAAAGCAAGAAGCGAAATAGACCGAACATTCGGGTTCGGGTCTTGTGCTAAAGTACCGAAATGAACTGAATGCTCGGGTTTGGTTGCATTATCTGCTTTTCGCTCATCACTCAAAGGTAGTTTCCTTGGTTGTAGATCTTATGTATAAATTTTCCAAATTCATTTCTCTTATTGTCAAAGTTATTCTCTTTTTCAAATCTATTTTCTTTGGCGACCGAAATCAACCGAACGTTCGGGTTCGGTTCCAAAATTTTTCTCACCCGAAATAGACCGAACGCTCGGGTTCGGTTCCAAAGTTTTTCTCAACCGAATTAGACCGAACGCTCGGGTTCGGTTCCAACAATTTTTTTTGTATAATTTTTTTTATGTCCTATTTTTATTTTATTTTATCAAAAATTCCAGAAACCAATTTTCTTTTAATTCAATTTTTTTTATAAATTCAAAAACTCCAAAACAATTTTTTTTATTGGCTCTTATTTTTTTTTATGTCTCGTTTTGGGTAAATTATTTCACTAGCTAAGTGTCCCTAGAAGCATGCTGCTGTATGCGTCCAAAGCCTCACCTGATTCTAAATAATAGCCTTACTGACCTGGTATAAACAAACCTTGTCTTCCCAATTAGGCTATCATATTTATTCTAATCATGAGCTACCTAACTCTCTTCTCACATGAGATAAGAGTTTTCTGCTTGGTCCTATTTTTATAGCAGAGGTACTTTGGTTTCTTTATACCATCTACATCATTGTTCTCCATCTCCCTCGTTTCACAAACGTAACCCTTGAGACTCTCAAACATTACCACTGAGGTTTATGGTGGCACAATTTCTGTGTTCATGATCTTAGCTTCGTGTCACTACGTGCTAAGTGAAACCCAAAATTCAATACCCATTATGCATTGACAGTGAACAATTAATTTGCTCAAGCTTTCACTAATGAATTGATGAATGTACCACATGAAATCTCTATTTTTCTTTTTAGTGATTCCTATGAAATTGTTAACACCCATAACATTTCTTCCCTTGGGATCCAGTTTTAATTTTTGTTGAGATTTTATATATTTCCTAGCTAAATTAAATTATCTTCAACCTACTTGTTCAACAGACTACATTGGTCTCACAAGTACTTCGTTCGATTTCTATCTTATATCAAGATTAGGAATTCTGAATCGAAGCGAAAGCCACCCTTATAAGCCTAATTAAAAGGAGCCTTTCAACACTTCTTAATAAGTGTCTGATCGTTATTCAACGGGAAACCACACAAACACTTTAAAGTCTCTCTTGATTTTAAAGGAAGAGATTCGTGCCCGGGATCCCCTGCTTCGTGTCTTTATTGACATCACATCATCCCTCAAAAGTGTTGCTTTATTTCTTTTTCTTTTACACACTCAGCACGAAAATCTTTTTGATTTTCCAAAATTCTGGTTTCATTAATTCTAAGGAATTTTAATTGGGTTGGCTATTATCAAAAGTTGTGGTTAATATTGATCCACGTGGCAATTTTATTTTAAAGATGCCGTTACAATTTAAAGGGATAAGATGACGACATAATGACTCAGGCGAGAGTCCAATCGATTTGATTTCAAACGGCGCAACAGGGAAACGCGTGCGCATAGGAACCGTTTCATATCCAAACGGCGCCTGATGGGAAGGCGTGTTATTAGGGCCTGACATTCTCTCTTATGCGTGATCATCGGCACGCCAACTGTCACGAATCAGTCACTTCCGAAAAACCCTTCGTTTTTCAATTGAAGATTTGGGAATATATTTCTCTCTCCTTTACCCTCACTATAAAAGGCAGTGTAACCCACCATTTACCTCTTTACCGTGCCTATATTTTCAGAGAGCCAGAAATCCTTCAAACTTCACTATTCATCATCTCTTCCACTTTCTTCAAAACAATGGCAGATTCTTCTTTAGTCCACGCAACATCCCACATCTTGCCCATTCGCCCACATCAAAGCTTGATCATCGATTTAACTCCTTAATCGTATGACGCATTCATGGTCCCCATCATCGAATGCCTGAAGTTTTCTCCAATCGCTCCTGCACTTACCAGGGCTGAAACTGTTCCGATGGAATTCTTGTCACAGATCTTTGCCACCGCTCACTATGACAAGGTCGTCGACAGAATCTTCTTTGATGTCTATGAGCACAAGGCGTCGATTTCAAAGCATCGGTTCTGCTCATTGTTAGGGTTTGACGTGGATTCTTCCAGGGTCAATCCGGAATCCATCCCCATGGGTCATTTGTTCAACATGTTCTACAACATGGGATACACGGAGGTGCTTACTACGGTGACGAAATTCAAGAAGTCGTGCCTACCTCCACAGTGGAATGGGATGTTCACTGTTTTGTTCAAGGGTTTATCTGAACGAAGTGTCGGGTCTGATGGAGCCAGCCGTTTATTTCTCTCCATAATGAATGGTATCTACAATGGCATCAACATGGACTACGGGTCCGTTCTGTGGCAACAACTCATTCAGAGTCTCTCCTCCACTTCCAGACATTCAGAGATTTCGTATGCTCGGTTCTGGACCATTATCACGAAATGGGTGATGGACAAGTACCACGTCCCCATTGTCGCTGGTGCTCCAATGTCTTCGATTAGTACCTTTCATACCACGAAGATCATTGTGTCGGACGCTTCAAAGTTTCTGTTCAACGGGTCTATTCCGGAAACCATGTATGGGGATGTTCCCGCTGATAGCCGGATTATCAGGACGTACAAGGAGTTCAAGCGTTCTGGTCCAAGGGATCTTACTCCGGAGATGCTGAAATCCATTCATGACGCCGACAAGCCTGCTCCAAGAGGCAAGAAGGCTGATAAGGGAAAACAGGTGGTCAAGGGGGCAAAAGGCCCCTCTCCAAAGAAGAGGAAACCCATCAGGGCTGCTCAGTCTCCCCAGCAGAAGAGGAGAAAAACTCAGCCGAGGCGAAAGCTGGTTATCGCTTCCTCCTCAAGCGAATCTGAGGGTGAGAGTTCTGATTCTGATGACTCTCCACATGGCAACACTCCACCCAGATCTCCGACCCCTGAAGTTCATGTCTCTACTTCTCCAATTTCCTCTCCACCTAAAACCATTCCTATTTCTATTCCCCCCATAACTTCCACTACTCAAATACCACCCACTTCCATCCCAATACCTCCACCAATATTCACCAACACAACCACCACAACCACTGCAGATGTTAGAACCAACGTATCTGATACGGGGGTTCATACTGACGCACCTAAATCCACCCCAGCACCCAAAACCACTCCAGAAACCGAACCCACGCCTACACCCGAACAAACAACACAACCCGAACCTACCCATACTACCGAACCACCAGCTTCACCACTACCATCTTCTCCTGGTCACGCATCAGAAGGAGAAGAACCACTCCTTGGCGGGGAGAATATGACTTTTGACTCGGTCTACTATAGCCCGTTTCAAGTACAAAGCGATGACGATGACGACGCTCCTGTCACTAAAAGGCATCTCCAGGAGCTCCATGATAAAATTGACTTGCTCATCGCCTCCTCTTCCACTTCTCAGTCATCCCTATCTGAAGCTGCAGTTCAGAAAATTGTTGATGCTTTCTCCAAAGCTCAAAAAGCTTCCCTTGCTTCTGCAACCACCGCCATAGATGCCTCTACCAAAGCCTGTCAGGCTGCGACCGAAAAAGTCGATAAACTATTTACTGATGCCTCTTCCCTGTTGAAGTCTTTACAGGAGAGTGCCAACGCCGCCAAGACTATGCTGGAACCTATTGTCCACCAGCTGGCAACATCAGTCGCAACTGAGTTGAAGTCCTTCGCTTCTCTTCGTCAAACAATTTCTGACGACAACTCAGCTTTCCGAACAACCATCGAAGAACGTCTCTCCAAGCTTCAAGAAGATTTGGTTGCCGAGAACACTCTCATGGATGTTCTAGCCAGGAAGACTACCGCTCTGAAGGTCAAGAGCATTCAACTCGAGGAGGAATTCGGTCATGTTTACCAGGAACGAAGGACAGAAATGTCTTTTCGCCTTGGCTGACAAACATCTATACACCACTGCCTGTTTGGAGCACGTTTTGGGGATCATCCACAGATGCAAGCAGAACACAGCGGATGATATCAAGTAGTTTGATGATATGATTCAATGGTATATTCGGTTCAGACAGACTATCCTTGCTCTTATCACACATCTGTTTGATACCGTAAAGAAGGCTCCCGCTGCTGGCCCAAGCAAGAAGAAGAAGTAGTCTCGCTCCAATTTGACGCAAAGGGGGAGATTGTTGGGTCGTGTTTTGTGTTAAGTATTGCGTCTATTGGGCTCGTTAGCTAGTCCATTTTGTATCTCCGGTATGGGCCTGTCCATCCGTGAGTTTAGTAGGGTTTAGTATATATAGGAGCTTGCATGCATCCTAGAAGAACGACGATAGAATAGAACGATCAGAAAGTGATTATTCAGCAAGTTTATTATTATCGTTCTTGTAACCCTAAAATCCTCTACAGCGGAAGTTCTTAGTCGAGCTCTGCTGAGGATTGTTTGATCTAATCATTCGACACATATTGATCCATACTTGTGTTATTTACTGCTTTTGCATCCATCGCATTACTTGTTAAGAATATCTAATCGATCATTAAGTTTGTTAATAACTTATCACTAGTCTTTTCGGAAAATTCACGGGATGTGGGAATTCAGAGACTTGTCGCATGTGGTTCGAGAACACGCAATGTGTCGCGTTCATATCCATCCATATCACCCTTGACCTTCTATAAATAGGAGAGAGGAGAACTTTCATCAGCCACCACCTCTCTCTCTCTCTCATTTTTCCGATGAAAACCACCACATGCGCCGCATGATCCGACATCAGTAACCCCCTTATCTTCCTTCAACCGCCTCCTAGCGACGATCCAAGTCCCACCCAGCCTCGATCTGCTGTTGTTGTGCGGTCGAGAAACCACTGATAACTATCATCGTTGGCACTGCTTCGACAACCGAAAATGTTTTCCAACCACTTCTTGATCTGGTTCGACTCCTTTTCAAGCTACTTTTTGACTCCTATAAATGAAACTCTGTTCGGTTTATTTCTCGATAGAATTCGACAAATCCAACAAAAATCCAAACGGTTAAAGAACGCACCGAAGGTGAGTATTAACAACCATATTTTCCAAAAAAATTAATGCTTTCAGGGGAGAATACTTGCTTATAATTGGTATTTATTTTTATATAAACATAAAATTATCATTGATTGTTTATGGAGAATTAAATCCTTTTTATATATGTTTAATAAACTAGTGTTTATTTATAATTGATATATGCAATTGTTGGACGTTTATTGACATAACTGATATGATAGTTATGCATTGGTCAAAATTTGGTTATAAACATTTATAATGGTTATGCTGTCAAAATCTAGTTATAAACATTTATAGTGGTTATGTTGTCAAAATATTATAAACTATTTAGAGTGCTTATATTGTCAAACTTTTTCTTGGTAACTTTGACACTTAATGTTAGGGAATAGACACGTTTAGATCTATTCACTCAGTGGTTTACATGTGACATTTTATCACTAAGTGCAATGTTTAGCAAGACCCTTAACCTATAATTGTTAATCATGAGTGAGCGGGAGAGTTACACAAATTTATATGGGTTGACACCCCTCACCTATGGTTGCTAGCTGCAACCTCGACAAAATAGTCACACCGAGTGATAACTGTCTACACATCTTGTATGTCCGATGAAGTTTCAAGGAAAACATTTTTATGGCGTACAAAAATAGCGCCGTGAGGGGCAACAACTAGTCGGTAGCTCGGTTAGGGGCTCATAGTAAATGTTAAGAACACTCTAAATGCATTTATATAAGTTGAAACAGTAATTATATACAAAAGTTAGAGAAGCACTTATATACAATATACACTTACTTTTTGGTTTAAAAAGTATATTTTTATATAAACTGGTAAAACAGTTATATATAGTAAAAACATACTATTGATATAAAAGGACTTTGAGTCAAATGATTGTGATCCATGATTATGTACCTTTAAATTAGAGATGATGTAATTTCTCTTTTCTCGTTAATAGAATTTATATTTTATGTTATGGTTTTGTACTTTTTTTTATACAAATGATTGTGATCCATGATTATGTCGTATAACTCGGCGTTTTTGCCACCGTCCGAAGGTGTGACAATAGGTGAAGGCAAACTTGAGTTTTTTATACTATCATCATAAGAATATGTTCTTTGAATAATTAAAAGAGTGAATCAAAAGCATTAGATTGTATTTGAATGGTGACTTTGGAACATTTTATTTTACAAAGTGTCATGAATATTTGACGTGTGAAATTACAAAAGAATGATTCCACCGCTTTTTTATATTCATACCAATTTTAAAAAATGAAAAAATAATTGGATGAATATTGGTTCTAATTCTAGATTTTGTGCTTGTAATGATAACCAGAGGGAAAAGGTTAGTCATGTGTTATTTTAATGCATTAGTTATTTATTTATAAGTCCTAGTCTATCGTATCTAAACCACACCTTATAGGCGGTGAAACTGATCGAGTATAGTATAGTTTTGATAAGCAAGGGTGACGAACTCAAGGGAAACAGTAGTAAATTAATATTAGATTTTTTGATTATAGGTTATCATAAATAAAAGAAAGCAATAAAGTGGGGGGGGGGGGGGGGTTAATTATTAAATCTCAATTTATAACTAAACTAAGTAGATGAAAGGAATGGAGATGAATCACTTTAGCTATTTTGGTTTAGTTTGGATTATTTATCAAAATCATGGTTAACTTCGTTAATAGTGAAATAGATCTATTATTTGACCGAATTCTAATGTGACTATTTATCTTGATCGGATTTCCTAATACTAATAATTAATGAACAATTAACACAATGATCATGCAATTAGTGAACACATAATTAATTTAATATATTCGGATTATGACTTATATGATCTAGTGATTTCTCAGCAATGGTCATGACAATCAATCGAAGCATAGCATGGATATTTAAGCTCTCTAACATGGCCAAAGTCACAGATTAAGATTACCTAACCCTAGGATTTGATCAATCTCTAGTCCTAACAGTTTGATGATCATAAAATAATTAAGATTCAAGTTAATGTAATTAGATTGGTCCTCTTAAATACACATATCAGAAATAGGAAATAAAAATAATAACTTTAACATGATAAGTGATGATCAATCAAACACAATTAGTAACCAAACTAATAAAATCCCAAATCATTGAAATCAACACATAAAAGTGAGTTTCATCTACTCCAAACAAAAGTAACATGTTTTAACACCTGAATTCATAAAGTAAAAACAGTAGGAACACAAATGGAACACTAATCATGATCAGAAAAGCAAACCGAATGACTCTTGACATGAATCTGCTCTCAAATCCTTCAGATCTTTTCTCTATATCAGCTTAACGGCCCTCTAGCCGCTTTCGAGACCCTCAAAACGGCTTCTATGAGGTTTATAATTGTAGGGAACGAATTAGCGCTCAAGATCTCTCATTAAGGGTAATTTTCAGATCTATCTATATCTTATAATTGGTCACTATTTCGTGGTTGACCGCCACCACGTCGTGGTCCTCGTCGAAATCTTGTATTCTCTAAGTCAACTCAATGATCGCGAAGATTCCATTCACCACATCGTGGCTGGATCACCACATCGTGTTAAGTGGGAATCAATATTTTCTCAAAACAAGAAAGTCGTCTGAAATTGTATATAGTTTTCAGAACATTTTGAATCTCATCGATCGGAGTTACGAGTCATGAGATATGACCAAACACTAACGAGGGGTCAAGTTGTCCAACAACATCCTTTTTGCATCTTTTTAGCTCATTTCTCCTCCTTTTGCATTCCAACTCTCATTTTAACCTCAGTTGAGCATTTCAAAGCATATTAAGTATCTTTTAGTTATAAATAACATAAAAACATAGTATAAAATAATAAGAAAACGTCATAAATATATGTATAAAATAGACGTTATCAGTCAGTTTTCGATAACAAGAAGAGAAAGGGATTAGCATAAAGGAAGATGGTTGGGACGATTTCTTATAATGTTTTTTTTTGTTATTCACCTTATATATAAAAGACTATATAAATGGTCCATATGATATAATTATAAGTCAATAAAAGGAAATTAGAATGTTAAATTTTACATGCATTTAATAGAGTTTTTTTAATGGTGTTATGCATAAAGACCAACCACACAAAAATCAAAACCATAAGGATCATCCATGTCAAAACAAGTTCATATAAAGACTATTCATGGTATTATCTTGTCCAATACAATGACCGTTTATGTAATTTTGTCTAAATTTTATTTCAAATAGCAAGTATAGTTTTTTGTGGTTAATGTTGGAACTTATGAAACGGTGATGAAAATCATGATATCAGGTGTGACATCCCCCATTTTTCAGAACCAATTAAAATATTTTCTTTATGCTTTAATAAATTAAGATGCGGAAATTCCTAGTTAAATAAAACATTTTTGAGATAACAAAAGTTATTTCAATTTATTAAAACTTCGAGGATGTCATGGTTCATATCCAAACATACATTACAATATAGATATAAAAGGTCCCTAAACTACTTATTTTAGGCACATCTCTTCATTCCACTCAACATCCTACCTAGACTACAACAATCTTGGTTCCACTACATGTGATGCATAAAAAAGAGTGGGTCAGGTTTGGGAAACCTGGTGAGATGCATAGGGTTTACAAGCCCATAATATATTAATGATAATATATAATAACATTCCTACAACAAAATTTATAGGTATAATCTGACATAAGACCACCTACCATGCCCAATCGTTTTTCACAAAATCCTAAGGCAACAATTATCTGTGGGAATCACCCAATCGGACGAATTGTTTGAGCAACTACATGACTACACAGCTAGGCAAGTCTGTGGCCAGTGTAATTCATATAAAGTGTGACATCCCCAATTTATCGGCCAGAAAAGATCGATTTGTTTATGCTTATTTAAATAAGAGTATTATTTTCAAAAGAGTAATAGTGCGGAATTTGTTCCAAAAAAACATGACAATATCATTATCAAAGCATTTCCGAGGAAATTTATTTCATTTGTATTTAAAAACCTTGGGATGGATCTACAACTTACATTTAGACTCCATAAGCTAATTCTCACTTTATTTTATTCACATAGGCTTAGAATGTTAAATTCCATATAAAACTCATAACTCTCTTATCCGACGTCCGTTTTTTATTGTCTTTATATCGTTGGACTCCTAATAACGAGATCTTCAATTTTCATTTAGATCGTTTTGGCTAAAAATCATCCGATCTAAAATTCGATTTAGGTGCTAAAGTAACTATGTTGAAACTTCGAAAAATTATAACTTCCACGTATGAAGTTAGATTTGGGTGTTCTCTATATGCATGCTTTCGGTTTAACGACTACTACGACATTTGTTTAGATTACTTAGGCTAAAAAGTAATTTATCAAAATTTCACTTATTAGGATTTGCAGAGCCATGTCGATTTATTCACGAAACTTCGAAGAAACATAACTTATTCATTCTAAGTCACATTTGAGCATTCCTTATATCTCCGGAATCCTCATCGCAACTACTTCTTCTTTCGTGAAGTTTATCCGTCCTAATTGTTATTCTATTTTAACGTGTATTTTAATCATATTTATTATATTATATACACAAAACATCATATAAAAGACTTAAGCACATAAATACATTAATAATCCTTTATTATTCATTCATAAAAAGATTATAACAGTTGACCAAATTAATTACTGAATATGACTATTTCTAGCAGGAAACACATGCGTTACAATTATCTCCCCCTTATGATAATTTCGTCCGAGAATCATGCATCAATAAACAGATGAGGATAACGACTCTTCATTTCGCTTTTTGTTTCCCAAGTGAGGCTCGACACTGTCATGTGTTTCCATCGCACTAGCACTAAGTTAATAATATTATTTCGTAATTTGTTCCTTTAACGGTCAATGATTGCTTCAGGCTCTTCAACCAGCCTATTATCTTCATCGATCCTTAACTCTGAAAGTGGGAGCATATCAACTTATTCTCCAGAGTAATTCCTTATATAATAAACATGAAAGGTGTTATGGATACCTTCCAGCTCGACAGGTAATTTAAGCTTGTATGCTTGATTCCTTATCCTTTGAAGTACCTTGAATGGTCCTAGAAAACGAGGACTCAACTTTGCATGCTTCTCGAATATAATAAAAATCCCTTCCATGGTGAGACTTTAAGTAACATTTGATCACCCACATTAAATATTATCGGTCGTCTCTTTTTGTATGCATAGCTTTTCTGATGACTTTGAGTATCTGCATCCTTTCCCTAATAAGTCTCTTATGCTTCTAACCAACATGATGGTTTATGGCACTTCCTTCCGTACCCTACTTCATAAGGAGGCATGTTGATGCTTGAGTGATAGGTGGCCATACAAGCTACCAGGAAATTCTAAGGCACATGCCTGCAACATATTTTCCAAGGTTTGGATAGTGCTTCATAAGGAGGCAGTACTTAAACACAACTTCATGCCCATCGCTTCCTGCAACCTCTTCTAGAATCTGGAAGTGAATCAACTATCTCTATATGACACGATTGATAAGGGTACTCCATGAATCCTGACGATATCCTTCACATAGGTCTCGACCAACTTCTCCATAGACCAATTCTCTCGTGCAGCTATGAAATGTGCATTTTTTTGTAAATCGGTCTACTACAACCCATAGCATGTCGTTACCTCTCTTTGTCTTTGGCAACTTTGTTATAAAGTCCACGGTAACATCATTCCACTTCCCCATGGGTGCCAGTAAGGTTTCCAAATCCTTGTATGGCTTCTGATGTTGTGCCTTTACTCTTACACAAGTTACGCATTCTGTTATGTAAGTTGCCACATCGATCTTCATTGTTGGCTACCAGTAATAGGGTTTTAAGTCCAAGTACATTTTGGTGCTTCCTGGGTGTATAGAATACATGGTCTTATGAGATTCTTCCATAAGAATATCTCATATACCAACCAACTTTGGCACCCAAATGCGATTCTTAAACGTCTTCAACCCTTGCTTGTCCTTTCCAACTACTAACGTCTTGTCAGGACGTTCTTCTTTCTTATCACCTTCTGTCAGAGACCTTGTCTGAGCTTGCTTGATCTTTTCCACAATCATTGAGATCACTTCAATCTTCAATGATCAAACTCTTTTCCTTCTGGAATCACCTTTCTACTTGAGGCATCAGCTACAATATTTTCTTTTCTAGGATGGTAAAGTATCTCACAATCATAGTCCTTGAGTAGCTCCAACCATCTTCTCTGCCACATATTCAATTCCTTTTACGTAAGGATATATTGAAGGATCTTGTGATCTTTAAACAATTTTCATTTGGTTCTGTAAAGATAGTGTCTCCAAATCTTTAGGGCAAAAGCCACTATTGCAAGCTCTAGATCACCAACAAACAACCCCACCCCTAAACTGACGCACATCATAAGTGGTTTGTAGCTTGCCCTTGCAACCACATGTTATGAAAGTTAGCTCCATCTTAGAGATCCAATCCATAACTCCGATTGGATCTTCTTTCCCAATAAAAGTTGACGGCTTGCAACTTGTGAAGTCTATATTTGCATCTATTCTTTTCAATTCCTTCATCATGGTTGTTTCTCCTGACCACTTTTGGTTTGGCTTGACTAACGGTTCTATTATAATTTCCTTCCTCTGACTGTTCCTCATTCAGTTCAGGTTGCAAAACTGGTGCAGTAGGTTCATCCATATTCTTTAGAAGTAGACGCCTTGTCTCCATTTTTCGATCTAGCATGACCTGTATCATTTCCTAAACTCCTGCCATTGTGACAGGTTCTGGAGCAGGTGTAGCGACTGGTGCACACTCAGGCTCAGGTTGTTGGTTTCCAGTACCATTTCCAAATCCACTGCGAGTTCTCACCATAACGTTCTACATACCAAAACAGTCGATCAACGTACTGGGACGCATGCTTATTTGATAAGGAAGGTTTTAGTTACATATATAGTCATTACCACTCCGAAAAGTTACATGTCAGTTCTAATACAATAACTAAATGTTTAGAATCCTGAACACTTAAAATTTCTTAAATCATGTTCGGTAATAGACCTTAAGTCTAATCAAGTAATAGCAAGTTAGGTAGGCAACCTAAGTCAAGCTATAATAAAATCAATTAGCACATAACAACAAATTAGGTATCTTATCCTAATGTAAGGTAGTGCTTTGTGTCAATTTAGGTATGCAACCTAGAATATTTTAGACACATATCTCACCATCATCACTTAGCATTCTAAGTTCAAGTCTAGAAATCCTCAAAACTACTAGTTCGTTTAAACTAATGCTATGATACCAAGTGTGACATCCCCAATTTCTCGGCCAGAAAAGATCGATTTGTTTATGCTTATTTAAATTAGAGTATTATTTTCAAAAGAGTAATAGTGTGGAATTTGTTCCCCCAAAAAACATGTCAATATTATTGTCAAAGCATTTCCGAGGAAATGTATTTCATTTGTATTGAAAAAACTTGGGATGTCATGGTCAATACAACAACATAAGTAAAAACGTAATATTACAAGCCTTACAATAGTTTATTATTCTATTGGCCTATTCTCCTTTAAATCTCACTCCAGATTTAAACTCATCACAGTTGTGCTCTTACACCGCTACATGTGATACAAAGAAACTAAGTGGGTCAGGCTTGGGATACCCTGGTGAGCACAAAGGGTTTTCAACCCACAATAATATAATTAATTTGTTTTAATTATACATTTCAACATAAACAAAGAACATAATTACACATTCCCGTTACTCTTACTCTCCAGTTCTATAATAATGATCTCAAGAGACCACCTATGAAAGTAACTATGCCCTCACTTGACTAGTTAGTGAAAACTAACTACTATTATGGCTCCAAGCTCAACACTACTTGCCAACTTATTATATTGCCTAAAACATCTAATATGTGAACTGATATCAAAAATAATTTCTTGAAAGACTTTCGTTGATATATATGAAAATAATTCAAGATGTTACTATTTATACTAGAATTCAAACTGCACATCTCTTATCTTTCATACGCTTTAAAATGTTTACTCATTTAAAATTATTGACACGTATAACTCTAGTTACAAGAGTCAATAGAAAAACAAAACACGTATACATTTTTATTAAATGAAGTTGTACGATCACATATTTAAACAACACGTGTTATTTTTAATTAATAAAATATGTACGACCTTTCCTATATTTCTTACAGATATGTTGGTTGGATCATTTGCAATTTACAAATCAATTATAATTACATTTATGGTCCCTCCGTTATTCTTGTATTAACATAATATATCTTTCAAATTACACTATAGTCCCTGAACTATTTATTAATAAAATAGTTATACTCTTTATAATAAAATCTTATCATATACATATATATTACATATTATTGCGTTCTACTTAATTTTATTAATAGATGGCCGATGTCATAAAGTATATCTAGTTATTATTAGTCGAAAAATACAGATGTAACAAAAATACCATTTTAGTATGTGAGTTAAACATTGAATGTATTTACATCTTATAACATAAAATTTGAGATTTTAGGGTTATTTATCCTAAATAATCTTCTATAAAAAATGTTATTTTATTGCTTCAACGAAAATTTTATAATAAGATTTTCTACAAATATTATATACACATAATATATGTCCAGATTTCATGCAAATAATATATATACAATTCAGTTTTATATAAACACATATTATTAATAAGTTTACATTAGACATAAATGTCTAGCGAGAAACACGGGCTTTACAATTATCTCCCCCTTAGGATGATTTCGTCTCGGAATCATGCATCAACAAACAAATGTGGATAGCGACTTCTCATATCATTTTCTGTCTCCCAAGTAAGGTTTGGCCCGATCGAATGTTTCCATTGCACCAGTACTAATTCAACCATCTTACGTCGTACCTTCTTTGTCTTACAGTCAACAATTGCTTCAGGTTCTTCCACCAACCTCTTGTTCTCATCGATTCTTAATTCCAAAAGTGGGATTATGTCGCATTCTTCTCCTAAGAACTTTCTCAAGTAACATACATGAAAGGTGTTTTGAATACCTTCCAGTTCAACTAGAAACTCCAGCTTGTAAGTTTGATTCCCAATTCTCTGAAGCACTTTAAATGATCCAATGAACCTTGGACTCAGTTTCCCTTGTTTTCCAAATCTGATAAGTTCCTTCCATGGAGAGACTTTGAGCAATACCAAACCTTCAGCTTTAAAGGTTATTGGTCGTCGCTTCTTATCTACACAACTCTTTTGACGATTTTGAGCTGCTAACATTCTGTCTCTGATCACCTTCACCTTCTCACCAGTCTGATGGACAGTCTTAGGACCCATAAACTGCTTTTCTCTAGCTTCAAGACAACAAGATGGTGTACGGCACTTCTGTCAATACAACGCATCATAAGGTGCCATCTTAATGCTCGAATGATAATTGTTGTTGTAGGAGAATTCCACTAGCGGTAAGTGCTCATCCTAGTTACCTAGAAATCCTGAAGTACATGCTCGCAACATATACTCCAATGTTTGAATCGTCCTTTCACTCTGACCATTAGTCTGGGGATGGTATGTTGTACTCAAACACAATTTTGTACCCATCTCTTCGTGTAAGCTCTTCCAAAATCTTGAGGTGAAACGATTGTCGCGATCTGATACAATTGTTAGGGGAACACCATGAGCTTTCACTATCTCTTTTACATAAACCTTTGCAAGCTTTTCCATAAACCACTTCTCATTGGTTGCTATGAAATGTGCACTCTTCGTGAATCGGTCTACAATTACCAAATCATATCATGACCCCTTTTGTTATGGGTAATTTAGTAACAAAATCCATGGTGATGTCCTCCCTTTTCCCATGGATACCGGTAAAAGTTCCAAACTCCCATATGGTTTCTGATGTTGCGCTTTAACTCTTGCGCATGTCACACATTCAGCCACATACTTTGCAACATCGAGCTTCATCGTTGGCCACTAATAGTAAGGTTTCAGATCCTTATACATCTTGGTACTACCTGGATGAATATAGTACATGGTCTTGTGAGTCTCTTCCATGAGAAGATCTCTTATTCCTCCCATCTAAGGTACCCAAATCCTATTTTGGAATACCTTTAATCCTTGATTGTTTATGTTGAACGCTAACACTTTGTCTAAACTTTCTTCTTTTCGGTTACCTACTTCCAAAGCATCATTATGTGCCTTCTTGATGCTTTCTATAATTGTTGAGACAATTTCAATATTAAATGCTCTTGGCCTTCTCCTTTCTAGGTTTATCTTTCTACTCAAAGCATCGGCTACAACATTTGCCTTACCAGGGTGGTAAAGTATTTCACAGTAGTAATCTTTGAGTAATTCTAGCCAACGTCTTTGTCTCGTGTTCAACTCCTTCTGATTAAAGAGATATTGGAGACTCTTATGATCAGTAAAAAGTTTACCCTTTGTTCCATAAAGATAGTGCCTCCATATCTTTAGCGCGAAAACTACAACTGCTAACTCCAAATCATGAGTGGGGTAGTTCAATTTATGGACTTTTAGTTGTCGGGATGCATATGCTATTACCTTATATCTTTGGGTTAGAACACAACCTAGCCCAACTCCAGATGCATCAATACAAACTACGAAGTCTTCCACTCCATTGGGTAAGGAAAGAATTGGTGCTTCAAACAACTTCTTCTTTAACTTCACAAAAGCTTCTTCATGCTTCTCGATCCATGTATAGGTAGCTCCTTTATGGTTCAAAGCTGTCAATGGGGAAGCTATTGAGGAAAAGCCTTGGATAAACCTTTTGTAATATCCAGCTAATCCTAGAAAGCTATGAATCTCAGTGGGACTAACTGATTTCTGATGGCCCACTATGGCCCACAATAGCAAAGTCCGTGGAATGGCCTAAAACAAGGCCCAAATGACAAAAAAACCCAATCTAGTGAGTAGGCAGGGCGTACTCTTCTATACGCTAAGCGTACAAGCTGCATGGCTTGTACGCTGCGCGTACGGGTGTGTACGCCCAACGTACTACCCTATTAAGCCATAATTTCCAAAAGGCTTAATCCCTTAATACATTAAGCTCCAAACACATATCTGTGTCCAAACCCATAAAGTCGATTACTTGGTAACTTGCAAACCCCCAAATGGACCCAAACTTGAAATATGGCAACCTAATTCCCTAGAAATGACTAGAACTCATGCATGGCCACATTATGACCTTCAAGATGGTAACTTTTCTATCTTTGGGACTCAAATATCACTAAGGGTGGCAACCCTAAGCCTAGAAACGGATTTGGAACCATAAAAATCTGTACTTGGGACCAAAAAGGTCCAAAACCCCATTACAAGAGATCTAAGCATATATGAGGCAAGTTTTAAAGTTTTTACCTCAAATGAGTGCTAAATGATGATGATGTCTCAGATCTTTAAGCTCAAGCTACACAAGTTCTTCTTCACCAAGTTCTTCTTTCTCCTTCCAAGCTTCAAGCGACTAAAATGGACTTCATAAGATCAAAATCACACAAAGATGAAGAAGGTTAGGTTTCTAGGGTTTCTGAGTCAAGGTGGATGGTAAGGAGTATAGGGTTTGGGACATAATAAGGTATATATATGGCCTAATCCCTAAAAATTAGGGTTTTGAGTCTGCTCTCGTATGCTGCGCGTATGCGCAGCAACCCCCCGCGTCCAATGTTGCCACTACGCCCCGCGTACGCCAAGCTTACGCCCAACGTACGTCTTTAGTGTGCCCAAATATATAACAGCCCAATCACTAATGGCCCAAATCAATAAAAATTAATCTCATAGTCCAACAATTAATTACAAAAAAATGAATAATTATCATTACCTCAAGTCACCGGTGTTACAATATCGCACCACATCTATATCAGTAATTGCATTCTTTTCCCTATTTGCATCGATCATGTATGCCAAGAATGTTTTACATCCCTTGGTTAGGCATTCTTTGGCCTTTATCATCGTGATGATTGTAGACCTCACTCTACTCTTATCACCGTATACTATGAATGGCTGTCTCCCAAGGGGATTAATACGCACCATATTCCTTCCACATAGGATGTTCGCAAGGTTCTCTCCTAACTAATCCATTCTGAGAATTACGTCGAACTCACTTAACTTGAAAGGAAAAAGTTCTTGACAAAATTTGTTTCCTTTCAAGTCGATGGTTACGACCTCTAACTTATTGCTAACAGATACATTCCTACCACCAGCTACTTCTACTAAAATAAGGGTATTTAGTCTAAGTGGTGATAACTTATGTTTTCTACCAAATTCATGTGATATAAAGGAGTGATCTACTCCTGAATCAAATAAAATCTTAAAAGGAATTTGATTAACTAGGAATGTAACTAAAGCAACATCACTCTCTTCTATTGCTTCATTAAGGGTCATCTGGTAGCTTTGACCATTGGGTTTTGCTAGCAGGATCCTTAGGGTTGGGTTTTTAGCATTTGGGCACTCTGCCTTCATGTTCTCTTCTTCCCCACTAGTGAAGAAAGCTTTCCCTTTAATTGTTTTGTTTGTAGATAAATTTCCTAAGATTTTTGCACTTGTAGCAGACGAAACAGTCGTTGAAGTGATTTTTCTTGCACTGGTTGCACCACTTCTCTTCTTGGTTGCTTCCAGTCTTATTGCTTGACTTTGAAAACTTGTTGATGTTGTTGTAGTTGTTGTTATTTTTTGAGGATCCATCAGCCTTCCTCTTCTCACTGACTTCATCTATGTTGGCAATCCTCTTCTTAATCATATTCTCCATAGACTTTGTAGCCCTGACAGTTTCCTCAAAAGTCAATGCCTACTTAAACAACATAAAATATTCCGATGGCAATCCCTTGCAGTACCAGTTAATCTTAATCATCTCGTTGGGGACATTATGCAGTGCAAACTCCATTTTATCAGTGAAAACATTGGTGTACTCTTTAACCGTCATGCTTCCCTTTTTCAGCGTTAGAAGTTGATTCTCTAACTCCAACATATCTTCAGTTAAACATAACTTCCTCTTGAAGTGGGTCAACAAATCTTCCCACGTCAGTTGCAACGTCTTATTAGGGATTAATGTTTTCCCTAATGTATTCCACCAATGGATCAGTGTACCCTTAAATTACCTTACAACATAGGTTGTTTGAATCTTGTCAGTGCAACCACATGAGACAAAAGCTAGCTCCATTTCCAAGAACCAGTCTATTACCCCCAATGGATCTTCGTTTTCGTTAAATAATGATGGCTTGAAAGCCATGAAATATTTATACTTGTAATAGCCTTTGGGTTAAT
Organism: Lactuca sativa; assembly: GCF_002870075.4. Lineage (NCBI taxonomy): Eukaryota > Viridiplantae > Streptophyta > Magnoliopsida > Asterales > Asteraceae > Lactuca > Lactuca sativa. Next base: position 38,727,561 of record NC_056629.2, on the reverse strand, counting down.
CTTTCCTTTAGATATCCGAGTCTTCCGGAGGAGGGAGTGGTCTTTGATGACTTTTTGATTCATCATTTCCTTCCTAAACCATCGTTTCATGAGAATGAATCGGTCCATTATTGACTTGCTCATCAACAATTAGTTCATTGACCATCGTCGCTCCACCTCTAATATTTGCTAGCTCCCGAGCCAGTAGATTCCTAAAATCAATACGATGTTGTTCGAGTAGATCTTGCATCATGGATCGAGCTTTGTTTATCGAAATTTTAGCAACTCCTGCTCCGGTGTTCAGAGGTGTTGGACCACCTTCATTATTCACGACTCTATTTCTCCTCATGATCATCATATCATTCTATAGTCGTAGAGGCGATATATTACTTACTATATATATTTATATATGTTTATCATATAATAGAAGTTAAGGAATCTTCCTATAGCATGATAGTGATAGTATCTATAGAAATTTAGCCATCTATCCTGAAGCATTCTATCACACACATCACATATTTATACTTAGCTTCTAAGTTTAAATCTAGAATTAGCCTAAATTACTAGTTTGCTTAAACTAATGTTCTGATACCAACTATGACATCCCCCATTTTCGAAACCATTAAAACATTTTCTTTACACTTTAATAAATTAAGATGCGGAAATTCCCAATTAAATAAAACATTTTTGAGATAAAAAAAGTTATTTCATTTTATTAAAACTTCAAGGATGTCATCGTTCATATCCAAACATACATTACATCGTAAATATAAAAGGTCCTAAAACTACTTATTACAGGCACATCTCTTCATTCCACTTAGCATCCTACCTAGACTACAACAGCCTTGGTTCCACTACATGTGATTCATAAAAATGAGTGGGTCAGGTTTCGAAAACCTGGTGAGATGCATAGGGTTTTCAAGCCCATAATATATCAATGATAATATATAATAACATTATGACAACAAACATTATAGGTATAATATGACATAATACAATCTACCCTACCTAATCGATTCTCATAAATCCTAAAGCAATGATTATATGCAGGAATCACCCAACCTGATGAATCATTTTAGCAACCGCTTGACTCCGCAGCTAGGGCAGTCCTTGGCTAATGTACGTCATATAAATGCAACCAACATTCAGAGTAATTGATTGATATCGTTTCCCATTCTATGTACGTATGTGGGTTAAGTCCTCTCTAGCAACGTAATTAACTAGACCCCCTACAATAGTCAAGTGTTGTCATCTACTCTGGTTGATGACCCATACATACTTGCCGGCTATCTGATCTGGACCCACCATTTTTGGTTATCCAAAAAAAAGAGGACTACTACACTCTGCTTTGATCTCACACTCTACCCTCATAATGAGACCTATCAGATATTAATCTTACTTGGAGCTATGCACCTTTTTATAAGTTTATACTATCACAGACTATGACTAATGGCAATCTGATTGTAACACAGTTCTTGATAAGTAGTATTTTTATAGTATACATATATCACATAGTAAAATTAATACAATTAGCATTTAATAAATACTTTTATTAAATTATGCTTTTGAAAGTAACTACACACTCACCTGACCCAATTAGGTGATTTCAAGGTTAGGGTAGTACTTCGTTTTAACACTTATCCTTTTAAAAGACCTAGATTTAAATGGTACTAAGTCTAAGACTATTTTCATATTTCTTGTGACTATAATATTAATAGTCTAGATTTCTCAATAATCCCAATATATACTTATAGTTCTATCAAATAAGGATAGTCAGGCAGGAAAGTGGGGAGGCAGGAACATTTCGGTGTATAGCCTTTCTGAAATCCAACAAACAAGCCAACGTGACCATTCTAGACACCTCTCCCATAAGTAGATCAATCAATATAATGATATGGAATTACTGATAAATCTTTTTTATATATTCACAACAATGACTATTAATATAAATATAAATTACACTAAAATAAGGTTGAGTGTAATTTAACTTACAGAGATCTCCTAGACAAAAGTGTAAAAATTGTACTGGCAGAGCTCTTACTTGATAGCTACTACTCATCGGACACTCAGGGATCTTAGGGGCTTCGCCGAAATATAGAAAACTTAAGGGAAAATGGGCTAAGGCAGAGATAACTTTAAGAGAGAGGCTATAGGGCGAGATATGGGCATCACATACAGAATGAGGGCTATTTATAGAACTTTTTGAAAATTGTGTTGCACCCAGGCATGATGCGCCTTTTGACATGGCTCCATGGAGCTGCTGACAGGTGTCATGTATTAGCTGGAGCTGCATGGCTGGCTTCTGGAACACTGTGCGCCTCGCGCACCGTACACGTACCGATTTTCATATTTTCAAAATTGTGTAGCTTCTTCTTATGAGCTCTATTTTTGACATTCTTTATACTCACACGTAGCTATCGACGAAGTCTACAACTTTTTTTTAGACTATGTCGGCTAATTCTCAATTTATTTTATTTACACAATCTTATATTGTTAAAGCTCGTATAAAGTACATAACTCTCTCACCCGACGTTCATTTTCGACCGTCTTTATATCTTTGGACTCCTATTAACAAGATATTCAATTATAGTTTACATCATTTTGGCTAATAATCGACCGATCTAAAATTCAATTTCTGCGCTAACATAGCTACGCTGAAATTTTGAAAAATCATAACTTCCTCATGAAGTCATATTTGGGCGTTCTTTATATGCATGCACTTGGTTTAACAACTACTATGATTTTTGTTTAGATTACTTAGGCTAAAAAGTAATTTATCAAAATTTTACTTTTTATGGTAAGCATAATCATGCCGATTTAATCGTGAAACTTCAAATAAGCATAACTTCTTTATTCTAAGACGGATTTGAGTGTTCCTTATATCTCCGGAATCCTCATCGCAACTACTTCTTTCATTAAGGTTATTTGTCCTAATTATTATTTTATTTTGACATGTATTTTAATCTTGTTTATTATATTCTATACACAAAACATCATATAAAACACTTAAGCACATAAATACATGAATAATAATTTCTTATTCATTCATAAAAAAATTACAATAGTTGACCAAAGTAATTACAAAATATGACTATTTCTAGCAGGAAACGCGAGAGTTAAATCAGGGAAGCGAGTTTCAAATGTGGAAAATTGATAGATAATGACAAACAATTTTTATATGTTAATTTTTTTATAATTAGAATACTTAATCATGTTATGTCAAACCTTATAATATAAGTGTTGGACTAAGGTGTTTAAGCTCATAACTAAATCGGTATAAACTTGTAATTAGAAGCAAAATCCTTTTGGTGTTGCCCTTATAACTAGAAAGTTATTAGAATGAAATTTGTAGAGAGAGGAAATACTTTATTATTTTATTATATGATTAATAAATTAATTAAGAATTGATCAAAATTAATTTGGAATTAATTAGAAGTGCAAGGGTTGCTTTGTAATTACTCAATAGTTGAGATAAAGAGAGATCCTAGAAACCTCTATGAAGTGGAAGGTTTTGAGATGCCTTGTAAGGCAATCTAAAATGCTCTATCTAATATAAGGAAAGTAAATAATCACTAAGATTTGAAAAAAAAATATTATTTTATGTACAAATCCAGGGATTCTAGGGTTTAATAGCAGCTATATAAAGGGACCAAGACTTGTAATTTCCGGACACTCATTCTTAGAGATACCTAGCTGAAAATCGCCTTCCTTCTCCTCTATCCTCTCGTGTGTTTTAGTGTCTAGCTTTGGGTGTGAGCCATTCGAGTGATCATACTTTTGGTGTTTGCTTTCTAAAGATCTACCAAGAAGTATTCAAGGAATTGTTTGTTATAACAATTCAAAAGGTATGTAACCCTAAATCTAGTGATTTCAATTTTACTAGGGTTCTTGTAGGGTTTATATTTCATTGCATCTTGCCTTTAATGTGAAGACATAGATCCTTATAGGTTGCATGTACCCTTAATTGTTAAGTGTTATTTTTCCGCATGTACATGATTTTCGTAACCTATAGAACCTATCAATAATTGGTTTAAAAAATATGTGGTTATGCAAGTTTTAGGATAAAACTCAAAGTAGGTTATTATTTTGTGAATTAAGGGATATAAAGAAATTTAAGCATATTCATTGTTAAATAAGGGCAGTAAAATATGAAAAATACCTAATAAGAATGAAAAAGGTGTGGTGCAACCCATGAAGAGTTAAAACAAGTAAGAAATTCAAGTATATTGCATAAAAATGACTAAAATATTAAGGTGTTTTCTAAGTACAATACATAAGTTATATACCATAAGTACCCTAATGCCTTTCGAAATGGAACATCACATTATTGGAATTATTCATTAACGACGAGCTCCTTAGTTTGAGATTTACTCATGACTTGTTAAGTTAGTAGAATTGAGGTTTATTTTTTAAGCATTAACAACTACTATGTGACATCCTGAAATTTAGGTCTAAAACTACTGACAATCAATTCACTGCGAACCTCTTTGTAATTTGACCTATTGAGTTTTAATGCATGCAATTTGGAAATCCCACTTTAAAAATCTCACTAAATCTATCCTAGACATCATCCCCGTAAGTAGATCAATTAGTATTTTGAGTTGGAAACACTAATGAATATTATTTATAAATTCATAACAACGACTATGAATATAAATATAAGTTACACTGAAGGCAATATGAGTGTATCTTAACTTACAAACATTTTCTTCACAAAATTACGAACATTGTACTGGCAGAACACCGACCCGATAGCTTTTATTTACTGGACACTCCTATCCTCCGGATCCTAGCTAAATACCTTAAAACCTAAGAGGTTCTCCGAACTTAAGGAGAGGTATAGCCAGAGAGAAGCACTTGTGGATTGAAAAATGAATGAGGAGTGTTGCTCTATTTATAGGGAAAATTTTGATTTTGCGTTCCACGCCTTTAGATGTGTGCACCGCGCACTTTAACCACATCGTTCCTTTCTCCTGGTGACATATGTCATCTTTCTGCAGGTCCACGCTCGCTTGTTAGTGTGTGCCGCGCGTGCTCAGTATGAGTCTCATGATCCCAGTATGAGGCTCGTGCTTCCGTTAGTATGGGCCAATACTACCTTCCACACCTACTCATACTTGTCCCAAAATTTATCTCGTAGTTTCTAAGTCACTATACACGAAAAGATTCATACAAAAACTTAGCATAATTTAAAGATTTTATAATTTCTTAAAGCGATTACAACCATCTTTACAGTGTATTAAACTCTATGCCTCTTTTATTAGGCTACATACTACAATACTATATATATGGGATGACCACTTCATGTTTGTATACTTTAGATAAGAAGCTTTATTCTCTTGATTTCCTTAAGCGACATATGTTCCATCTTCTACAACATCCAGGATCATCTGAAATGTCATCGTCTGTGGCTTTGGCGACACATTCGGCTTTGTGATAGCTTCATTTTATTTACTTATTTTTATAGTTTATTTTAGTACATTTCATTCGCATTTTAGTTAACTTTCATGCATATTTTCCCTTTTTGTTATTTTTATGACCATTTCGGGGTACTTTCTAGTTTCTTGAGCATTATTGCAGATTTTCTTGGAAACTAGCGGGGCGGCACTCTTGTGAGGCGATTGGGCTTGAAGGGAATTGGAGATTTCATGCTTGATGGATATGAAGGTGATTCATGGGGTGGACTTGTCAATTGCTTGAAGGCTTGGAAGAATTGAGCTTTAAATTTGAAAGATGCGGGGGAACATTCAAGCGTATGAAAATTATTAATCGGGCGAGTTCACGAGCTTTGGAGGATTTAGAGAGGTCAAATTGGGCTTTAAATGAAGAAAAACTTGAAGAAAATGGGCTAGGAGGTGATTGGATTCGATCTGGGCTAGTGGGATATGCTTTAGAGGCCCAAAATCTCAAAGGAGCCCATGTCAGGTACCACCCGCGCAACCCACCCGCGCAGCAGCACGCGGGTCGCGCAAGGCCCTGCAGGGGCAATTTTGGAAATCCTTCTTTTGAGCTATTTGAGGAAGGTTGGTGCCCATCTTTTGCATACTCTTGGACATCCGATTTTTGGAGATTCTCTCTGGAGTTTTGAAGACTTTTGAAGGCCATAAACACTTGAAGAACATCATATTTTTACCTCTTGATTCTTGCTTAATGTTTGGTACAATTTTCTCTAACTTTGTTTCTTTGAGTTTAGCCATGCTTGGCTAAACTAATCTTGGTTGACTTTTGGTTAATCCTTTGAACTTTTGTTGAATGTTGAAGAATCCATGAACATGTTCTTAAATCTTTATGGGAATGTTTTGTGTTTTAACATCTTATCACTACTTGTATGTTTTAGTTCATGAGTTTAAATGTGTTTGTGGTGATTAGTTGGCTAATTTCTTGATTAAGTAAAGGATCATCAAATTAGCAAGCAACAAATGATTTTTGTGTTGTTTTTGCTTCACACAATCATAAAAACATTTCCTCCAACATGGTGGTGAAAGCATTTGACCCCTCTTGGATTTGGTGACTTTTTGGTTCTTAATGCTAGTTGACTTTCACTAATTACATGCTATTTGGAATTAGTGACTTTGACTAAGGAAATTGTTATGAGCTTCTCTAGCCATTTCAACAATTAAGAAAAGTCTAGGTAATCTCAAGCTCCTTGGATTACTATAGCCAAATTAAGGATTTAAATCAAAGTATTGCACCATTGGATTCTAATGATATGTTCATCAAAAGTCAAAGTGAGGAAACTTTAAGTCAACCATCTCTCCCTTATTGATTTTACATCAAACTCTTATCTTTGTTGCATTTGTCTATTTAAATCATAGTTAATTCTAGTTTGTTTCAAATATTTCAAAACGCCAAAACCCCCCATTTTATTTTTATTGTCATTTTACAAGTATTTTTACAAAGAGATATTTCATAGAGTTATAAATTGAACCAATCTCCGTGGATTCGATCCCTTTACCACTATACACTATTTTAGTGTGTAATATTTAGGGTTATTATTTGTGTTGGCCTCGACAACCACCACTTTGCAACTTCCTTTTTCCTTGGACAGTCCTTATAAATATGCCCACTACCACCCCATTCATAACATATCTTGTTATTGAACGTACAATATCTGGAATAGTGACCATTCCTTCCACATTTGTAGTAGGTCACCTCCCCCTCGCATCTCCCAAAGTGCTTCTTCTTGCACTTTTCACCCCATTTTGCTTCATTGTTACTCATAAATCTCTTGTTTTTTGGGTCAGACTTTGAGAATTATTCTTCCTATTAGACTTTGAGAGTTATTCATTCTTCCTGTTCTCTCCAACTTCAAATTTGTTGGCAGCTCTTTCCTTGATCATGTCTTCGACAGATCTGGTAGTCCAGATGGTTAGCTCGAGAGGTGTATGACGTACTAGCACAATGTAATCCCATGGTAGTCCTTTCGCGTACTTATCGAATTTTGCTAGCTCGTCGGGAACAAGGTGCAAGGCAAACTACATTTTGTTTGTAAAGGCATTGGTGTACTTATCAATGAACATGTTTCCCTTCTTCAAGGTCAGAAACTAGCTTTCCAGCTCTAACGAGTTTTGGGCTGAGCAGAATTTGGGTTTGAAGTGTATCAACAATTATGCCCATGTCATTTGTTGTGGCGTGTTAGGGCTTATGATATTTCCTAACGTATTACACTAGCAACCAACCCACCTCTAAATTGAAGTATTGTGTAAGTGGTCTGCAACTTGCTGTTGCAACCATATGTTATGAAAGCTAACTCCATCTCAGAAATCCAATTCATTAATCCAATTAAATATTCTTTTCCATTGAAATTCGACAGCATACAATTCGTAAAAGTCCTTATACGTGCATTTACTCTTATCAATTCCTCCCTCTGGGTGGTTCCTCCTAACCAATGGATTTTCAACTTGATCCATAATCTTACTATAACATCCCTCTTCAAACTGTCCCTCATTCAACATTGTTTCATCAACCAGTGCAATTACTTCTCTCATATTCCCTTGGAGTAGTTGTCTAGTCTCCTCTATTTGCTTAGCTAACATTTCCCGTATCATGGCTTGAAATCATGCCATTGTGATCGGTTTGGCTACCGGCACTACTTCTGGTGCATGCCCGATTGTACGTCGAGGTTCTGGTTGTTGATTTTCGTTATCATTCCCCAGTCCATTTCATATTCTCACCATGACATTCTGTACATCAAAGCAGGCGTTCGGTGTACCGAAAAGCAAGTATATTATGATATAGAATTTTGTAGTTATGTTTTCACATGTAAATCCTCCTAATCGCTCTGAAAAGTTATATGCTAGTTCTAATACATTAATTGATACGTGTAGAATCCTGAACACACATAAAATTTCTAAATATAGGTCGGAAATGGACCTTAATTTAAATCAAGTAATATCAATCTACGTAGGCAACCTTAAGCATGCTATACTATAAATAATTTAGCACATAAAGTTATTTAGGCATTTTATCCTAAAATAAGTTATTGCTTGTTTCAGTTCAGGTGTACTACCTAATATAATAGAAACAGATATCACGACCATCGCTTAGCATTCTAAGTTTAAGTTTATAAATCTTCAAATATTCCTAGTTCGCTTAAACTAATGCTCTGATACCAACTATGACATCCTCAATTTTGATGGTCCAAAAAGACGATTTTATTTATGCTTATTTTAAATATGAGTAATCTTTCATGAATGCGGAATTTGTCCCATAGAAGTATTTTCGAAAAAATGTTTTTCATTGATTATGAAAAACTTGGGATGCATAATTGATACATGAAACTTAAGCATAAAAGTAGTTATTACAGGCCTTACAACAACTTTTATACTATGGCCTATATTTCCTCGAATCTTTCATCGGATTCAAACATCATTATATTTTTAATGCTTCCTGTGATACAAAGAAACTAAGTGGGTCGGGTTGAGAAACCTAGTGAGTATATAAGGTTTTTAAACCACAATAATATAATTAACTTTTGTTTAATTATCTATCAAACAATTAACCCGATTACCCATCCCTATATTATTCTTTATTTATTTTTATTGAACTATCCTAAGGATCATCGCCAACATCATATTTTCTTATATATTCATCGCTAAGGGCCTCTCTTAAGGATCATCACCAACATCGCATAGGCAACACTGCTCTGCAATACATGTCTATGTGGGGTAAAGTACCTCACATGAACATATAGTTCAACACTTACAGGTTATGAACATGCCATTGTTCTACTGGACCTTTAGAGTGTTCCGTGGTCGTCGTCTATATTCTATTATGTGACTACATCACAACATCACAAGTAAATTCATGGCCTCTCCTAATCATTTTTCATCTCCCATCTCACATCTCTCATCACCCATCACTACCCAATATATATAATATCAGTATAAAATATTTATGCAATTCAATTAATTAAACATCATCCCACAAAACATCTTCAACACAAATTATAAGCACCTATAACATGTAATTATATAGATACTTCATATGTATCTGTAAGATGAAAGTAACTATGCACTCACTTGTTAAAAGTGGATAACTTGAAATTTGGGCAGAGCTTCGCCCTTCCAGTTACCTTTTCCTTTGATGTGACCTAAGTACGATTCTATCCTTCGTGACTAATAATAGTCTAGATTCTTCAACAATCCTAATGTCTACATCCAAATCTACCAAGTAAGGAACAAGCAGGTAAGATCATATCAAAGGTAGGGTACGTTTGGTATACAGGGTATACTGTTTGGAAATCCCACTATAAACACCTCATTAAGTGTAGCCTAGACATCATCCCTGTTAGTAGATCAATCAATATTTTAACTTGGAATCACTGATAAGACGTATTTATAAATTCATAAGAACGACTATGAATATAAATATAAGTTACATTGAAAACAATATGAGTGTAGCTTAAGTTATAAAGATTTTCTAGACAAAAGTCCGGAAATTTTATTGGCAGAACTATGACCTGATATCTTTTATTTGTGGGACACTCTAATCCTCTAGAGAAATATTAATTCGCTAAAACCTAATAGATTTTTGGAACTTTTAGAGAGATATAACCAGAGAGAAGCTCTGGTGGAATGAAGAATGAATGAGGGGTTATGCTCTCTTTATAGGGCAAAAATTAAGTTTGCATGTCACGTCTTTAGATGTGCACGCTGCACACTCTAGCCACATTGTTCCCCTTTCTTGGTGACACATGTCATCTTTCTGTTGGTCCACGCCCGATTGATAGTGTGCGTCGCGCATGTTTAGGCGCGCTCAAAATTTTAAAACTTTGAAAAATTGTATGTTCTTCATACGAACTCTGTTTTCGACATTCTTTGTATCCAAGTTTAGCTATTGACGAGGTGTTGAACTTTCATTTAGACTCTGTCGGCTAATTCTATGACATCCCTAAAAAAAATTCAGAACTAATTAAAACTTTTCTTTACACTTTTAAAATCATTTTTTTAGGAAAAACCCAGTAAAAAAAGATCATTTTGATTACAAATGTTTGTTTCCAAAATGTTAAGACCCTAAGGATGTCATAATCAATACAAATACATAAGTTATAGTGTAAATGTTACATACCCGACTCTATAACTAAGTTCATGGATCACAGGCGATTAGATATATAGCACAAGTACAACAATAAACAAAACAACATTTGTATTTCATCTTGATGTTTGAATACATGGCTCTTACAAATAATATTATAGTATATAAATTGCCTTAAACTGTTAGGCAGACATAACAAAAACTAGATTATTAGGTCGCCTGAAATCCATGACTAACCTTCTTTCTGAAATCTTATTTGATGATATCTTGAGAATACATGTAGTTTTGAGGGTCAACACAAGGATGGTGAGAATTATAGGTTTTTGGTGGTTAGTAGTAATACTTTTAAAAATTTAAAAAGTATTTTCTTTGTAAGTATAACAATACTTAAATCTATGTTTGTAAATAGCCTTTGAATAAATTTTGAAAAACCATAATGTATCTTTGCATAAGTAAATCCATACGTAGAATATTTTTGACAGAAATCAAACCAATGGTTTTGTTATAAGAGAAAAGGATTCTAGTTAATGTTTAAAGTGAATCCTATAACCAAACTATGTGACGATATGTAACCCTTAGAACGCTTCATTGGACGTGATAGGTAAAGTTTAAGATATTTATACAGATAAAGTGGTACGGTTGAAGTTTTACGGATAAATGGATATATGGATAAAGTTATCTGTCAAGGTTGTAGTTAGCAACCGCAAATACGGATAGAGTTGTAGTGATATACAAATCAAGTTATATGACAAGTTTGTAGTTAACAACCACAGATACGGATAAACGGATATACGAACATATGGATAAAGTTATTTTATAAAGTTTAACTCTAAAGGTCATTAACTAAATTATATGGATATAATTGTACAGATAAATGTTGAGTATGTTTGATAAGTATAAGCGTAAGAGTGTATGATATTCATTTAAATAGGTGACGAATCTTAAGGGAGTGTACACAAAATACATGTAAGAATCTAGGATATAAGTTTCATAGCTTATATATATATATATATATATATATATATATATATATATATATATATATATATATATATATATATATATATATATATATATATAAGCACGATATAGTGTTGAAAACTACAGAGTTGATAATCGATTAAGACACATGTTTTATGACAAGATTTGTTTACATAAAAAGTCATAACACTTTGTAGTAGAAATATATATCATTTTTATTAGTTGTAATATAATCATAACAACCATAATATATCTATATGACATATGATAACTAGTTTATTTGCATATGAGGTGTTATTTAACAAAATAGCATATATAAACTAGTTATGAATTGTAAGTGTTTTTCATTAACCAAATAAATTATAGCACATGTAAACCTCCCCCCCCCCCCAACCGAAATATATAAAAGCATTAATATGTCGCCGTAGGCACTCACCTTAATGTGTGAATGTGGTTTAGATTCATTGATGTGATGCTTGTTGTGAGAAACCGCAAGTTGACGCGTTTCTAAAGTGACCGTTAGGACTATTTTTGTTCCCTATTTAACCAACGTTAAGTTTTGGTATAAATTAATAAGTGTGGGGCTATTTTGTTAAAATAAATAACTTGAATAGGATTGACTTTTTAAATATTTATCAAGGAGGGGTGGTTTTTATTAATTTGAAATGGAAGTTTGAGATGGCTTCTTCTTCTTTCTATTTACATGTGCAGGAAAACGGAACACATAAAAAGAAAAGAAGGTCCCTTGGTCTTGGCTGTTCATAAATCGAAGGGAGTAATGAGGAACAAAATGAGATGATGGTGGTGGAGACTTACGATAGAAGCAAGCAGTGGTAGAGTTATGAAGGTCGAACAGTAGCACCCAACGACAATGGTAGGAGGTGGAAGAGCTGCGATGGTACCCTTCTGCTGTAAATGACGAGAGGGTGGGGGAAAAGGAAAGGCTACGATCAAGGGGTGTTTAGGCCTACTCCGATCAACAGAAGAAAAATATAGATAATGGAGATGGTGGTGGATTTCGGTGGTCACCACAACAACACTACTCTTGGTGATGGTTGTTTTTGGTAGTAAAGAAGAAGGAGGGAAGTAGGTGGTGATCAGAGGATGGGATAGGGGGAGTTTTATTAACAAATTAGTAGGGTAAGAAGTGGTGGTTTGGTGGTTTCTCTAAACCGAGAGAGAGATATCAAGAGAGTGATAATGGGTTTGAGAGGTGTTGTGATTGGTATGGAAGATGAAGAAGCAAGGGGCTCCTTTTGTATCCCCATGCCAACATGCAAGGCCAGCTATGCATGTGCCCTTTGGTTAGTCAGACACACAAAGACACCCATACTTGTACTTTTTGGCAAGTGAGCATTCCAACTTCTAGGAAAAGGTAAGGTGGTGATGGGGAAAGGTTTTGGACATGTGTCTTGATGCGAGTGATATTGGTAGTCTTCTAAATTCCAATCCGGGTCTTGATTATGAATGGAAAACCTTCAAGATGGGTTTTATGTTTGCATGCTACGCCTTTAGATGTGCATGCCATGCACTCCAGCCACGTCGTTCCTCTCGCCTGGTGACATGTGTCATTTTTCTGCTGGTCCATGACCGCTTTTTAGTCTGCGTCGCCCGTGTTAAGGCATTCTGAAATTTAAAAATTTTCCATGTTTTGTAACTGCAAAAGTGCGTATTAGATGAGGATGTAGTGGTTTCTTTGGATGATGTTTAGGTTGACGAGCGCTTGAACTATGTTGAGAGGCCATGTAGCTATTCTGAATAGGAAGGTGAAGGTTTCATGTAACAAGGAAGTAACTTTGGTAAAGGTACGATGGAAAAATCGGAGGGGTTGAGAGTGTACCTCGGAGCCGAAGGCTGAGATGCTAGAGTATTCCAGATTTGTTCGTTGTAGCAAACTTCGAGGACGAAGTGTAGTTCAAGTGGGGGAGAGTTGTAACACCCTGGTTTTAGGAATTTTCAAATTTATCCCTTGGTTTTATATTATGTCATTTTGGTCCTTGGATTGTAAGGAAGTATCCATGAGAAGCTATAGTGGCAAAAAGTGTAATTTTGATGCAGGAGGTGTACGCTAAGCGTACTAGGATGTACCCTAGTACACCGGGCGTACATATATGTACGTTGGGCGTACTCATGTCCGAATGAAACCCTAAGTTTTAGTGTTTGTGGGGTATTTCAACATCCTTATGGCTCATTTACCCCTACCTTTTTGCCTCCAAAGCCCTTGAGTCGTTTTTGGCAAACCCTAGTCCTTTAAGAGTGTTTTTGAGCTAAAAGTGTGTTCTTGGTGTGAATAAAGAAGGAGTTGCATCAAGGAGCTTAGAAGTTGAAGCAAGCTTGTGGATATTGGATCACTACCTTCTTGGGAAGCTCCAGAAGGTAAAACATCTTCACCTTGATGCTTTCTTTGCTTAGATCTCATTTTGGTAGCTTTATGTTGCTCTTCTTGTCTCAAAAGTCCCATTCTTATGCATGTTTCGTTTTGGATGATTTAGGTTGTCCTTTCAGACCCTAGGAAGTGTCCTAAGCCATAAAAATGAGGTCCCTTTAGCTAGTTTGGCTCCATGTTTCTTGTAGAAGGTCTTAATGGATTAAGAACTTGCATTAAGGACTTTATAGACATGCAAAGTCATAAAGTTGGAGACTTTATGACTTTAGAGTGCATTTGGACCGTGGATCTAAAATATGGGCTTAAGTGCTTAAGCCATTAAGCACTTAATGAAGATTTGTGGACTATGAAGTTATGCCCATCGTAGGTGGGAGTACGCCCCACGTAAGTTGGTTGATGTGAGGGTCCTTGTACGCTCAACGTACCTATGGAGTACACCCTACGTACTCACATGGATCAGCCATGTTGAGTTAACTCGGTTGGGTTGAATCAGTCGGTTTATTGACTTTGACCAGTTGACTTTGAGTTTGACCATGTTTGACCAAGTTTGACTTTTGAGGGTATTTTGGGTATTATTGGATTTTTTATGGAATTGGTCACTTGGTGGATGTAGGCATTGAGTAGAGAGCTGAGATTCAGAGGTGGGGCTCATCAGTTCTGTTCCGCTTGTGAGGTGAGTTTTCCTCACAATACTTTTGGGTCGAAGGCACCAAGGCCGGCCTGTTGGTTTGATAAACTGATGTTGTTGATATGCTAATTATGGAATAGATTTGCATGCTAGTATGGTAGATCTGTAGGACTACCTGTGATATTGTCTGTTTATCTATGTATGATATTATATGTTATATGTCGACATATTGTGTGGGTTGGGTTGAGGTTGTACTGCTCCGTGTTGTAGCCAACAAACATTGGAACATACCAGATATGAGCTGAGGGTAGGGAGGTCATGTCAGACTCATACTGATGGCTCATGAGCATTCCAGATACGAGCTGAGGGTCGGGAAGGGCACGCCTAACTCATACTTAGGGCATGCCAAACTCGTGAACAATGATGATTTATGGGTTGTTTTAAAAGTTAAAAATTTTCATGAATTTTATGGATGTTATAAGTTAGTATCAGATCCTTGGTTTGAGTGAATTAGAGGAACACTCGTGTGAATCTCTTCTCAGACTAATGAAAAAGATTTTTAAAATGGTTTTCAAAATAATCAAGGAGGATGCAATGTATACGATGTGACATCCCCAATTTCACGGCCACAAAAGACCGATTTGTTTATGCTTTGTTTTAAAATGAGAGTAATCCTTTTTAAGGAAAACAGTTGCAGAATTCGTCCCAGAAACAAAATATGGTAGCCATTTATCAAAACATTTCTCAAAGAGAATGTATTTTCATTAATTAATAAAACCTCGGGATGTCATGTTCCGATACAGACCAAAAGCATAAACAATATAAAATAGACCTTACAACCGTTATTTATAACTACTGATCTATAATCCAAATTCTCTCGTCAAGTCCACCAACTTATACCCTTGTTCCATTACCTGTAATGCAAAGAAAATTGAGTGGGTCAGGCTTGGGAGCCTAGTTAGCGTATAGGGTTTTCAACCCACAATAATATAATTAATATATTTAATCATCAAACAATCAACCCAATTACCCATCCCCATTATCTTCGTTTAATCTTCCCTAGAGATATTATCCTAAGGGTCATCTCCTATAACATGTTTACCTCCCATATCCTTATATCTTATTTCCTTATATGTTTGTTCTTAAGAACTTTTCCTAAGGATCATCGCCTACATTGCATAGAGAATACCAATTCGGGGATCACTCCCTCATGATTTTGCAGCCACAACATTGCCTGGACTCGTAAATCATAATAAGGGTTAGACTATCATCACATGAATACGCAACCACAACATCGCTTGGAATCGTAATTCATAATAAGGGTTAGACTATCGTCGCATGAATACGTAGCCACAACATCGTCTGGACTCGTAATTCATAATAAGGGTTAGACTATCATCGCATGAATACGCAGCCACAACATCGACTAGACTCGTAATTCATAATAACGGTTAGACTATCATCGCATGAATACACAGCCACAACATCGCCTGGACTCGTAATTCATCACCGATCTATCATCACCTAATTATCATCACTATTATATCCTCACCTATCTCTTATCACATTATTTCAACACACATCAACTATTTCATCTACCCATGTTCTACCCAACATATTTGTAGATATAAATTACATATATAGTTTAAATCATTTAACACATAATAATATATAACACATAGCACATAAATAATATATAACACATAGCACGTATTTCATGGCTAATACTTTATATTTATGTGTTAGAAGAAAGTAACCACAAACTCACCCAAACGTATACTTAATACATTCAAACAATACTTGTATTATACTTGTTTTTATGAAAGGGACTATACACTCACTTGATCAAAAGATGGTCGGACACCACTACGGCTCTAAGAGTAGTAACTCTTCGGTGAAACCGGGATATCTTCACACACCGGGTTTCTCGCGGATAGAGCTTTGTGTCACACCCCAAAACCAAGAACGACGGAAATGTTCTGGAGCGGAGGACATCATGTACAGTATCACAACAATGAAAAGTAGTAAACAAGCAACAACATCATCCATTGCATTAATAATATAATTATTATACAAGTGTTCTGTCAAATTTTGATAAACATTAAAGCATAAATCAAAATGAAAGATGAGTCTTGAACAAGCTCCATCTTCCTTTCTCCTTGCATCGGTACCTGTCTATGATGACCTGAGGATACAAGTAATTTTGAAAGCGAGTATCAGCTTTGAAGCTGGTGAGATCATAAATATTTTAGTGTCTTAATTTGTATGTAAGAATTTGTAAGTTTATGAACTGTAAGTAAGTACAATGTATATGAATTGTAAGTATTGAAAATGTATATGAACTGTAAATGTAAAAAAGTTTGTAAAACAACTGTAAACGTTTGAAAAACCCTAGAAATCCCTATGATTACTACTATTATATAAAGCGTGTCTTCTACCAAGACCTAACTGTTCTCAATGTAGTCTTCTACCAAGACTTAACTGTTCTAAATGTTCGTTTCTTGTAAAAGTGTGTAATTTTCCCAAGTGTAACTATCATTTACAAAATATAGTTTTTACATTTAATGTTTAAGTGAAATGATCACTAAAATGTGAAAAGGGGAAATTAATGTAGTACTGTAGTGTTGTATTATAGGAACTACTGTTGTACTAACTACCTTAAACCGGATTTATATTAAGGCATCATGTGATTAATTGCACCATACTATCGACTGGTAACAATGACATACGAATGGTCGTAAAATGGAATGATGTTTGGCACCCGCAGGTCCGGCTGTAGCTAGCAGCAAGGTGTAGGATAGTCAATCCAGTATAGATCTATACGCAAACTCACGCTCTCCCTCCAAGAGAATTCTGGTTACAACTCGGGCCATGACATTTAAGGCATGCTCCGATACAGTGGATCACAATTATTAACGTATTCGTGTATATGTAATGTAATGAACTGTTCTAGCTGTAATGTATGTGCTCTCTACCTAGCAAGTATGGTAATGTAATCGTTCTAGTATCGTTGTATATGTTCTCTTTCTAGTATAGTTGTATATGTTCTTCTCTAGTATAGTTGTATATTTTCTTCTCTAGTATAGTTGTATATGTTCTTCTAGTAGTAAGTATTGACTCATGAATGAACTGAGTCATAGTATGATATCGCGTTCTAGTAATAGTTCTAGTATCTTCCTAAACTACCCATATGGTAGTTTACTAGTAATCTAACTGGTACGTATGAACATGGATGTATACCCTTGCTACCCAAGGGCATGGGATGAACTGGAAGGGCCTTTACGACTATATATGTACATATGTTATATAACTAATATTTAAACGACCTTCGAATGAGTACCCGATATCCCACCAGACCACATCTCAAGCGCGAAAAGGAAATAGGGTGGATAACCTTCCTAAGTCTTTTAAACATTTCTTATATAACTATACATATAGAGGCATGCAATTTATAATATAAAAGCATAAAATAAGATTTGTAAAACCTTTGAACATAAATATTTTCTAAGAAAAGATCTACTTGATGTCGATCTATAAAATGGTTTTGAAGGCATGGGTTTGATAAAGCAGTTTAGTATAAAGAACATTTGTTTGAAACACAATTCTAAATAAGTTTGAAATGTAATATAAAGAGTAAAATGTACAGTGTAATAAGCAGTTTTTAAACACTTAAAGTGTTTATGAAAAACATTTGAAGGAAACTGTTTGGTAAAACGGCTAATGAGTAGCCAATCATTTGTATGCTGCTTATTAATCACATGTGATTGATATAATAATTAGCATAATTCTACTTGTACCCCCCCCATAAAACCTTTAAAAACAATTTAAAACATAGATTAAGGGGTATGAACTCACCTGTTGTGGGTGATACGGATGAACTGAAGAGGTAGGACCGCTAGGTGTCAAGTGAAGTGTTGAACACACTTATGATCCTAGTTAACATATAATTTCACATATATGTAACAAATTAGTCTATAAACAACTAATAAACAAGTCAAGACACCCTAGGACATGCTAAACACCTTTATCAAGTGTTATTAGCCTCTAGGATTGCGTCTAAGTGTTTGTAGGGGAAGCTATTGTGTGTAGGGCTCAAGGAAAACTCCACCATGAAGTTCACGGCCCTAATAACACTACCAAATGAGTTTACGGTCGTAAACTCATGAGTTTACGGCCGTGAACTCATACCTATGTGTCCATTTGATGTTTGATGCTCTATAAGGCCCTAATAAGCATTTCTACTTAATGGCTTGGTCTATGGAAAAGTTTAGGGCATAATATAACTCCTTTTAGGAGTTTACGGCCCTGGGACCATATTCCATGGAGTTTATGGCTGTAAACTCCCTTCGAATGATGTTTTTGATGCTTTCAAGTCCCATACTCACATAGGATATGTTCTAAACAATTGTTCAAGGCTTTAGGAGGAATTATGGCACCATTTGGCACCATATATTGGAGTTCACGGCCCTAGAATCTTTTGGGCCGTGAACTCTCTTTCTCCCTTGAATCTTAATTGATTTGGTGGTCTAAACATGTAATATAGGCTTCTAGTTTGAGATCCGAGGCTTTGAGGAGGATTGGGACTCTTTTGGCTCTTAAAATGGAGTTTACCCCCCAAGTGTTCTTGGGCGGTAAACTCCCAAATCTTGGGGTTTTGGATTGTTTTCTAGTCCTAAATACATTTATAAATAAGCCTAAGTTAGTTACTTATCATGGGGAAAAGACTAGGTAGCATTTAAGCCTCATTTTGGAGTTTACTCTCCAAGAACGTTCTTGGGCGGTAAACTCCCGAATCTCACAGATTTGATATGTAATCTAAGTTATTAAGCACATAATAAGCATTATAAGACAACTAGAGAAGTGTACTCACGATTTGGGATAAAAACCCGAAGATCCGTGAGAGAGAAAACGACTTTTCTCTAGTTGGAAATGCGAATAACGAATGAATTTGGTTCAGAATTCTATTTATAGTCCTGAGATATTTTCGGCAGAAAATATTTTTATTTCCGGAACGAACTCTACTATCCTAGAGTATTGGAATAATAGTGTTGCACTAAACCCTAGTGCATCCACTCTCCTGATATCTCCTTAAGTTTAAATCCTGAAAAACTGCCAAACTTATACTTGAAGTCTGGAATTTCACTGTAACTGCTCTAACTTCTATTGGATTGATATGGTTTGTTCAGAATGGAAATTTCGGGTTGTCACATCATCCCCCTGTTGAAGGGAATTTCGTCCCGAAATTAGAATTTAGATAAGGAAGTAGGTACGAATGATCGAGTCGTGAGGAGGAAACGTCCTAATCAATTGGTTCCAGCGCTCCTAAGTGAAATCGAGTTCTCGGTTGGAATCCCAACGAATCTTCACTAACGGGAGATGGAATTGCTTCGTCCGCTTGACCTCTCGGTCGAGGGTCACTACGGTTCTAATACGAAGGCGAGGATCTCGACGAGTGGACTTACAAGAGTCCTAACGGAAAGGTAAGGTTTCATGATCGAGACGCTAAGAGTATAATGTACGTTACTGAGTTCGCGGAGTAGGTCTAGTTTATGCGAGGCACAGGACCGATTCTGATAAGAATCTCGGAGGTCCTAACTATATTGGATTTAGCTTTCCACGCGATATGAAGCGTATTAAGCCATTCCCAGAGTGAGTTCTCCTAAAGAACTTGGTCACTCACTTGGAATTCCAAAGGTTCCTTTTCTTGCTTAATTTACCAGTCAAAGGCCACCCCTTGCTGGGTCAAAGTCGTACGGGTTTCTGTAATTTGCGAGGAGTTCTGAATGAACTATGATAGTAGGTCGGTAAGACCTAGAATTTGGCGGATGACTGTCGGCGTCTCCGGTGTCGACAAATGCTCAACGGTTTTGACAAATTGAAAAAGTACTCAAATTTTCCCACATTACTAACAGTGTGTCATAGAAATTCGACTCTTCAATTTCAAAACTCGTGCCTAGAGAACTTCGCGAAAAGTTCCTCTGAAGGTAATGTTTCCATGGATTCCTTCTTACTACAAGGGTAGATAATTAAGTCATTACATGGAGAAATGACGAACTGATCCAACTAAGAAAGACATACCCTATTCGCTTAGCTCATGAAAGCTATGGGCGTATTGGTCCTATCCGAAGGGTATCACTACGGACTCGAAGTGTCCACATCGAGTTCGGAAGATAGTCTTCCGGACATCCTTTCCTAACACTCGAACTGGTGATATTCGGATCTCAGATCCATTTCTGAAAGTAATTATTTCCTTGCGTTTGCTCAACCATTTCATCTATGTGCGGCAGAGATAACGATTTCTAATGAAAAATCTTAACGGAGTCCTCGAAATCCGAGGCACATACGATGCAATCCGTCGATCTCTGGGAGAATAAGACTGGGGTTTCTCCAGGGTGAGAAGCCTAGTCTTCTTATTCTATCGCTGTGCAGTTCGTTAAGTTTTTTGTACTGTTCTGGTATCTCCGTAGGTGTTTACAAGAGTCGTACTGGGTTCTAAGTTTGTTCACATGACGATGCGATTACTCGTAGGCTTAGGCAGTTCTCTGTCCTGAAGTTCATATTAGAATTCATACATGGTTCACAACCACAATTTTGTGTATACGAGTCGTATATAATTAAGATTGAAAAGGTAGTTGAATAACTGATTCTTCTTTAAGCTCACATCGCATCGGGGAAAAAGGAGTTAAAGTGGAATTATCAATTCTAAACATGTAGAACCTTGATTATATATCACTCTTATGTATACATTCCTCAGTGATAGATCAATCGTATGAATCATTGGATTGAACTTGACGTACTGCACGAGTGGTACTTTGGGGATTTCTTCGGAAAGAAAAAGAACTATGAGGTACTCTATGCATGAGTACTTCAGTGTTCTGATATGATAGCTTCGCTAAAAGACGTTTACTGAGAAAGAGATGTACGTATGAAGCTGGTATTGCAAGGATCGAATTTGAATCTAATCGTATGATAATGTCGGAATCATACAGAAACTTTAAAGACATTAGATTTGAACATAAGGCGTTTATAGACAAAACATAACCGTGCAACCATGAACAGAGTTACAGTACTTTAGATTTTCTGCAGGACTGTAACAGCCCGGAACTCCAGGTATTGTTATATTTATGATTTTGGGTGTTTTAAGAGGGGACTCGGCGAGTTGGAGCTCAGACTCGCCGAGTAGGATCGCGGATCTGGTCGCAGGATCGCGACTGGACTCGGCGAGTCCGGATATGGACTCGGCGAGTCCGTGCTGTTTAGCGAAACCCTAACTTCCCAGGTTTGGGACATATATAAGGGGCCTTATGGCCGTCATTGTTCACCCTAGTCCTTTGAGTGAAACCCTAATTCGATTGTGAGCATCTGGAGCAAGGTAGAAGACCATTATTGATCTTGGAAGTGTTATTTTGCAAGGAGGAGGAGGCTTGGTTAAGGGAACAACAGGAGAAGCCATATTCTGAGGGTTGGGGACACAGAGCAACGTTATTCAGGTAATATTTTCGAGTTGTTCCCTTCTATGTTGATGTGTATATGGATTTAGGGTTTATTGAACCCTTTTGTGGCTAGATCGAGTGTTTCCTTAGTCCCCCAAACGATTGGAACCCTATATTGGGACCCTTGGAAGTCCAGAGTGTCCCATGCCTGAGTTTTTCAGGAATCAATGGAGGTTTTGGATTGGAATCCTTATGCCTTAGGTCAAAACGTCAATTATGAGTCCAGGAGGAACTCGTCGAGTCAGGGGGGATACTCGACGTGTAGAAAGGGAATCTTAGAGAATTGGTGAGAACGTTTAGACTCGCCGAGTCGCCCTAGCGCTCGCCGAGTCCGGTCAAAGTTGACCGTTGACCGTTGACCGTTGACCAGAGTGGACCTGTGTTGACTTCTTAGGGATAGTCAACATTAGAGATATAAAGTGTTAACTAGGGACATATGATGTTATAGGAGGATTAGAGCTCGGAGAATCGGGCACGAGGGATTCCCAGGGTTGTGAGATATCGAGACACGCGAGGTGAGTCTTCTCACTATACTTTACCTTGAGTAGGTAACCAGAGTTATATGATAGAGTATTTGTATGCTATGTATGTTATGTGTTGCACTGCATTCTTCTATGTGATTTATGATATGCTTGTTACAGAGTTAGAACCTGAGGGTTCACAGAGTATGGGTGCACGGACCCACAGAGTTATAGCCTCGAGTGGCTAATATGTGTTATATGGTATTTTGGGGAACTCACTAAGCTTTATGCTTACAGTGTTGGTGTTATTTGTTTCAGGTACTAGTGAGGATCGCGGGAAGGCGCCGACCTGATCAGTGCACACACGCGGGATTTTATATTATGTGATCTTGGGGTTTTTATATGTTATGAAGTGAATTACAAACAATGATGTTTTTATGAATATTAAATGAATTTTGCCTTTATAAAATGCGAAAAATTATTTTTAAATTCTTGGTGTTACAATTTGGTATCAGAGCCTTGGTTTGAGGGATTCGAGTACACCTTCGGGCGTATTTGAACTCAAACTGAGGATTTGAGATGTAATTTTCAAAAGATTAAAAGATTTTTGAAAAGACGCAGAGCAAGAGATGTGTGTACGATCAGCCCGCGCCCGAACGGTGATTTCCCAAAATACCCTTACATTATGTGATGTTAATATTGATATGATGTATCTGCATGCTAGAGTAGGCTAGGCATTGCTATTAGAACTAGATTGGCCTGATTTGTGATGCCTTAGCCTAGGGAGAGGTGAGCTGCTATGAGATGCTTGAGAGTGAGTAGGTAGCAGCGAGGGACTTATGAGAGATCTATTAGAGAGTGGTCTACGCATGATAGAGTACTTGAGACCTGGAATCCGAAGAGGAGGACTTGGAGTGTATTCTGGTGCGGTGCGGACAGTAGTATTGGGCCCGTACTACTGGAAGCACCAGAGCGGGGTGCAGCCCAAGTAAGAATCTTTGGAATACCAAGAATCAAGGAGGAAAGAGTTGACGAGTGTGAGTGTGTTCGTGGGGATTCTAAATTTATTGTATGTCGTATTTCAGCGGTAGATCATGGTGAGGACACGTTTCACGTCCGAGAGCAGTGGTACCAGTGAGGAGGATATCCGCCGGATCATCCAGGAGGAGGTAGCTGCAACCATCAGGGCAGAGATTCCGGAGATGTTTGGGTCCATAAAGACCACGCTGATTGAGACGTTCGACGAGCGTTATGCCGCTCTTACTGAGGCTGCTGCTGCAGCGGCTACCGCAGCGGTGACTGCTGCAAGACCACAGGGTGGGGATGCGTTACTATTTCGGGAATTCAGCAACACAAAACCACCAGAGTTCGATGGGACCCAGGATCCGGTGGCAGCGATGAGGTGGATATCTGATATTGAGGGGTGCTTCTTCACTTGCTCGTCTCCTGAGCATTTGAAGGTCCGATTCGCGCTGAACCAGCTTCGCTTGGGAGCGAAGGACTGGTGGAAGTTTACAACGGCGCATTATACACCTGCTGAGCTTTCTGCGGTGACCTGGGAGAGGTTCACCACCATGTTTCGAGATGAGTACATTCCCCAGGTGGAGAGGGAGCGTTTAGCACAGGAGTTTCTGACCCTCAAGCAGGGTACTGAGTCTGTTACAGCAATCACGAGGATGTTCCACGAGAGGGCGATGTTCTGCCCTGAGCACGTGCCCACTGAGCAGGCACGTATGAGCCGTTACTTGAGCATCTTGAGGCGGGATATTCGGGAGTTCGCTGCGAACTCCTCGTACCGGACATTTGCCGAGCTTCAGGCAAATGCCCGGAAGAGGGAGATCGAGGTTGAGACTCAGGCCAGGGAGGAGGCGGAGTCTCAGGGGAGGGATCGGCGACCGGCACAGTCGCAGCCGGCCGCCAAGCGGGCCAAGCCTGCTGATCCCAGACCAGGGAGCCAGAAGGGCCGCACTTGCGGAAAGTGCGGCAAGGGGCATGACGGAGTTTGCCGAGCGGGGTCTTGCTACAAATGTGGCAAGGAGGGGCACATGGCCAAGGACTGCCCCAAGGGGTTTGCAGTGTGCTTTCACTGCAACCAGACTGGACACCGGAAGGCTGAGTGTCCGCAGCTGCGCGGAGCACCTCAGGGATCTGCTCCTGCCGCCATCAGGGTTACAGAGAGTCGGCCTATGAAGACCGAGGCACCGAGAGCTCGAGGGAGAGCCTTCCAGCTGACTGCGGAGGAAGTCCGCGCTGCGCCCGATGTGGTGGCTGGTACGTTTCCTTTCATGTATTTATATTGATGTTGAAATATTATGCTTATATTAGGTTATGCGTAGGTACCTTCCTTGTGAATTCTGTGCCTGCTTTAGTGTTATTTGACTCGGGTGCGAGTCGGTCTTTTATATCTTTGGCCTTTAGTCAGCATATCAGTGTTAGTCACGAGGCATTGAGTCGGCCTCTGAGAGTTTCCATAGCTGATGATAGAGTGATTTGTGCCACGGGGGTCTTCCGGGGATGTGTGTTAGAGATTTTCGGGGTTGAGTTTCCGATTGACCTGATTCCTATCGCGATGGGTGATGTCTGTGTCATTGTGGGCATGGACTGGTTGAGCCGATTCGGCGCAGTCATCGACTGCGAGCATCAGCTGGTGACTATACGAGACCCTAGTGGGGGATTTCTTTCGGTGTACGGCGAGGGTACGCGTTCGGGATCAGCCTTTTGTTCGGCCGCTAGAGCGAGGCAGTGTCTACAGCAGGGCTGTAAGGGTTTTGTGGCGTATGTGATGGATACGCGAGCGACTTCCGAGAGACCGAGTTCAGTTGGGGAGGTACCGGTGGTGCGTGAGTTTCCAGATGTCTTTCCCGAGGAGCTGCCGGGAGTACCTCCTGTGAGGCAAGTGGAGTTTGGTATTGATTTGATTCCGGGGGCCGCGCCTATCGCTAAGGTGCCTTATCGTCTTGCACCTCCAGAGATGCAAGAGTTATCCTCGCAGCTTCAGGAGTTGCTGGGGAAGGGATTCATTCGGCCGAGCAGCTCGCTGTGGGGAGCACCTATTTTGTTCGTCAAGAAGAAAGATGGTTCACACCGGATGTGCATTGATTACCGGGAGTTGAACAAGTTGACGGTCAAGAACCGTTACCCATTACCGAGGATTGACGATTTATTTGATCAGTTGCAGGGCGCATCTTGGTTTTCCAAGATCGACTTGAGGTCGGGATATCATCAAGTGAGAGTGCGGGATGAGGACGTACAGAAGACAGCATTCAGGACGCGATATGGGCATTATGAGTTTGTGGTGATGCCTTTTGGGCTCACCAACGCCCCGGCTGTATTCATGGATCTCATGAACAGGGTATGTAGACCGATGTTGGATCGGTCAGTGATTGTATTTATCGATGATATTTTGGTGTATTCGAGATCTAGAGAGCAGCATGAGGAGCATTTGAGGGAGGTCCTTGGGGTTTTGAGATCGGAGAAGCTTTATGCAAAGTTCTCCAAGTGTGACTTCTGGTTGCGGGAGGTCCAATTCCTAGGACATCTTGTTAATCAGGAAGGGATATTGGTCGATCCGGCCAAGGTTGAGGCGGTGATGAGTTGGGAGGTGCCGAAGTCACCCTCTGAGATCAGGATTTTCCTTGGGTTGGCAGGGTATTATCGGAGATTTATTAAGGACTTCTCCAGAATTGCAGTGCCACTCACTAGATTGACCCGAAAGGGGGTTGCATTCTCATGGGGACCCGAGCAGCAGACCTCTTTTGAGACACTTCGCCAGAGATTGTGCGAAGCCCCGGTGTTAGCTCTCCCGGAAGGGATGGAGGATTTTGTAGTTTATTGTGATGCATCTATTTCGGGGTTGGGTGCAGTTCTGATGCAAAGAGGGCATGTAATAGCATATGCATCGAGGCAGTTGAAGTCTCACGAGACGAGATATCCCACGTGACCTAGAGCTGGGGGCGGTAGTGTTCGCCCTCAAGATTCGGCGTCATTACTTGTATGGGGTTCGTTGCACGATATACACGGACCATAAGAGTTTGAAGTACTTGATGGACCAGCCCAACCTAAACATGCGTCAGAGGAGGTGGTTGGATGTGGTCAAAGATTATGATTGCGAGATCCTGTACCACCCGGGCAAAGCTAATGTGGTAGCAGATGCGTTGAGTCGTAAGGGGGAGAGCACTCCACTACGAAATGTATATTTGAGGTTGACCGTGATAGCTCCAGTACTGGATGCCATTCGTGGGGCACAATCGGAGGCTATGCAACCGGAGATGCAGAAGAGAGAACGGGTCGTTGGTTTGGTTTCAGAGTTCGTTACGGATGTTCGAGGGTTGATGACCTTCCAGGGTCGGATTTGGGTACCGTTTGTGGGCGGTACGCGTACTACTTTGATGGAGGAGGCACATCGATCGAAATTCTCGATCCATCCCAGGGCTACAAAGATGTATTTGGATTTGAGGAGAGAATATTGGTGGCCCTGCATGAAGAGGGACGTCACGTGGTTTGTCGAGAGGTGCTTGACCTGCCGTAGGGTTAAGGCCGAGCACCAGAGACCGCATGGCAAGTTGCAGCCATTGGAGGTTCCCGAGTGGAAGTGGGAACAGATCACTATGGATTTCATCACCAAATTGCCAAGGACTGCCAGAGGGGTTGATGCAATTTGGGTGATTGTAGACAGATTGACGAAGAGCGCTCACTTCCTTGCCATTAGTGAGAGTTCTTCAGCAGAGAAATTGGCGGAGGTGTATGTGAGAGAAGTAGTATCTCGGCATGGGGTGCCGATCTCGATTGTTTCAGATCGTGATGTGCGTTTCACTTCCAGATTCTGGAAGAAATTTCATGAGGAGTTGGGTACTAGATTGCATTTTAGTACCGCATATCATCCCCAAACAGACGGTCAGAGTGAGCGGACGATTCAGACGCTCGAAGACATGCTTCGGGCGTGTGTGTTGGATTTTGGGGGTAGCTGGGATGCGTATTTGCCCTTGGCGGAGTTTTCCTACAACAACAGCCATCATTCGAGCATCGGTATGCCGCCCTTTGAGCTGTTGTATGGTAGGAGATGTCGGACCCCCATTTGTTGGGGAGAGGTGGTACAGAGAGTGATGGGCAGTACAGAGATCGTGCTTCAGACGACAGAGCAGATTCAGCAGGTTAGGCAGAGGTTATTGACCGCCCAGAGCCGACAGAAAAGTTATGCAGACAGATGCCGGTCCGAGCTTGAGTTTCAGGTCGGCGACTTCGTACTCCTGAAGGTCTCTCCTTGGAAAGGAGTGATTCGATTCAGGAAGAAGGGCAAGTTGGGGCCCCGGTATATTGAGCCTTTTCGTGTGATTGTGAGGGTAGGCCGGGTGGCCTACCGTTTGGAGTTGCCAACGGAATTGAGACAGATCCACGACACTTTTCATGTGTCGCAATTGAGAAAGTGTATAGCCGATGAGTCGGCAGTGGTTCCATTAGAGGACATTCAGGTGGATGCGAGCCTGAATTATGCCGAGAGACCAGTGGCCATCAGAGATCGGAAGATCAAGGTTTTGAGGAATAAAGAGATACCTCTGGTGTTAGTTCAGTGGCAGCACCGGAAGGGATCGGAAATGACCTGGGAGCCGGAGCGTGAGACGCGGGAGCAGCATCCGGACCTATTTTCAGAGTGAGACTTCGAGGGTGAAGTCTAGTCCTAGTGGGGGAGAGTTGTAACAGCCCGGAACTCCAGGTATTGTTATATTTATGATTTTGGGTGTTTTAAGAGGGGACTCGGCGAGTTGGAGCTCAGACTCGCCGAGTAGGATCGCGGATCTGGTCGCAGGTTCGCGACTGGACTCGGCGAGTCCGGATATGGACTCGGCGAGTCCGCGCTGTTTAGCGAAACCCTAACTTCCCAGGTTTGGGACATATATAAGGGGCCTTATGGCCGTCATTGTTCACCCTAGTCCTTTGAGTGAAACCCTAATTCGATTGTGAGCATCTGGAGCAAGGTAGAAGACCATTATTGATCTTGGAAGTGTTATTTTGCAAGGAGGAGGAGGCTTGGTTAAGGGAACAACAGGAGAAGCCATATTCTGAGGGTTGGGGACACAGAGCAACGTTATTCAGGTAATATTTTCGAGTTGTTCCCTTCTATGTTGATGTGTATATGGATTTAGGGTTTATTGAACCCTTTTGTGGCTAGATCGAGTGTTTCCTTAGTCCCCCAAACGATTGGAACCCTATATTGGGACCCTTGGAAGTCCAGAGTGTCCCATGCCTGAGTTTTTCAGGAATCAATGGAGGTTTTGGATTGGAATCCTTATGCCTTAGGTCAAAACGTCAATTATGAGTCATGGGGTGTATTATGAGCACCGAAATAAGGACTTTACGTGATGAACCAGTCTAGGAAGGCCAGACCTATGAATTGCCGGAGCAGATCTGACCTTAGAAAGCAGTTTGAGTGGTTGCATGGCATGGACTCGCCGAGTCCGATGAACAGACTCGGCGAGTAGCTTGAAGATTGCCTTAGAATGGTCCTGTCCGGGTTATGGGTTGGATCGGTGAGTCAGGGCGAGTTAGAGAGGGTTAACAGGTGGTCTGAGTCGAACTGGGACTCGCCGAGTTGTTCTTCAGACTCGGCGAGTTGAGTCGGGGTGGCCCCGCGATTCTTCCAGGAGGAACTCGTCGAGTCAGGGGGGATACTCGACGTGTAGAAAGGGAATCTTAGAGAATTGGTGAGAACGTTTAGACTCGCCGAGTCGCCCTAGCGCTCGCCGAGTCCGGTCAAAGTTGACCGTTGACCGTTGACCAGAGTGGACCTGTGTTGACTTCTTAGGGATAGTCAACATTAGAGATATAAAGTGTTAACTAGGGATATATGATGTTATAGGAGGATTAGAGCTCGGAGAAACGGGCACGAGGGATTCCCAGGGTTGTGAGATATTGAGACACGCGAGGTGAGTCTTCTCACTATACTTTACCTTGAGTAGGTAACCAGAGTTATATGATAGAGTATTTGTATGCTATGTATGTTATGTGTTGCACTGCATTCTTCTATGTGATTTATGCTATGCTTGTTATAGAGTTAGAACCTGAGGGTTCACAGAGTATGGGTGCACGGACCCACAGAGTTATAGCCTCGAGTGGCTAATATGTGTTATATGGTATTTTGGGGAACTCACTAAGCTTTATGCTTACAGTGTTGGTGTTATTTGTTTCAGGTACTAGTGAGGATCGCGGGAAGGCGCCGGCCTGATCAGTGCACACACGCGGGATTTTATATTATGTGATCTTGGGGTTTTTATATGTTATGAAATGAATTACAAACAATGATGTTTTTATGAATATTAAATGAATTTTGCCTTTATAAAATGCGAAAAATTATTTTTAAATTCTTGGTGTTACAAGGACTATTGCTGCGAATAAGGTATACTACAAAAGACAAGTATACGCAGCACGAGAATCCCTATACAGACAAGATCTCGCCAAAAGGTATTACTTTAGTTGCACTAGTTTTGGATAGTTTATAAGTCTGTTACAACGAAACGCCTAAATTACATTAACGATGGTTCCGGAGTAGGCTCTCCTGCGGCTGTGATCCTGAGGATCTTCCCATCTGCACCCGAGTTCTTTGCTATCGGGCAATCTTTCTTGAAGTGTCCAATTTCACCGCATTGGTGACATATCTGGACAGCACCAATATTGGTGGTGGAAGTGAGGTGTTTAGCTAGTGTTATGTGGACACGAGTGCCTTCCTCATTACTCCACCTTGGAAATTGCTTCCTAAAGCGTTCGGCTTTATAACTACTCTCGTGTGTAGGGTTAGTCCCGATGAAAGGGACTTGAGTGATGGGTCGTGCCGATGCTCCACAGCCACGAGCATGGTGCCCTATTTTTAGGCAATTGCAACACTGCATCTCATGGCAAGCCCCATGATGATGGAAACTACACTTATCACACTTCGGGAGTTTTCCCTCGTATGGCCTGCTCGGTACTGGGATGGCAGGGGTTTCCACTTGTTGCTGTTGCATAGCCAGCCTTTGGGATTTCTTGCGTTCTTTCTGAGCTTGATGCTTTCGTTTCTTGTTCTCTGTCTTTCGGCTTTGCGAGCCTGTAACTGTTACTGTTTGGCGACTTCCTGGATTGATACTACGATTAGAATCTTCAATCCCAACATCAGTATTGCTTGTGCTGATAGCGCTACGGTGCGCAAGGATAGCTGTCACGGCAGCCATCACGGCAGTTGTAACTGCGGTTTGGAAGGTAGCGGCGTCCATAGGAAAGGTAGAGGTTTCGTTGTACGACTGATTGTTTCCGGATGACGACATGATTCTGTAATACGAAAGATAAGGAATTTGTGAGCGATTCTGGTTGACCCTAGGTGTATGACGATTGTTCAATCAAAGAGTAAGAGTATGTTCTCAAAAGGTTGACCTACATTCCTATGATGCAGTCCTAGTACAGAATGGAAGTATGTTCGCGAAGGTTTGACCTACATCCCTATGATGCAGTCCTAGTACAGAATGGAAGTATGTTCGCGAAGGTTTGACCTACATCCCTATGATGCAGTCCTAGTACAGAATGGAAGTATGTTCGCGAAGGTTTGACTTACATCCCTATGATTCAGTCCTAGTAATGAGTAGAAGTAAGTTCGTAGAATGGTCTCAAGACGTTTGTCGTTCAAGCCGAGGTATCGATGGCTGGC
Source organism: Lactuca sativa (assembly GCF_002870075.4). Classification (NCBI taxonomy): domain Eukaryota; kingdom Viridiplantae; phylum Streptophyta; class Magnoliopsida; order Asterales; family Asteraceae; genus Lactuca; species Lactuca sativa. The sequence goes on along the minus strand of NC_056629.2, from coordinate 38,696,429 downwards.
GAATAACATGATCCAACCACTAAAAGAGACTTGGAAATGTCTCCGGATCTAACTTGCTATAGTCCAATGACTTGACTAAAGCATGTTTCAGATAGACTCTAATGAAAGAATGATAAGAATACTTGAATGAAGAATGACACAGAAGTTAGCCGGCTGTTAATATCTTTGATATTCCCGACGTAAAGATTCAGGAAAAATGACCTTGTAAAGGTCTTACATCATATCTAGAGAACATAATTCTTGACAGCATAAGGACCTAACCTAAAGTACTTACAATACAAGGTAATTTCATATAAAATGCCACATCGGGCAAAGACAGAAAATGATTACTTTCTAACAAGGGAAGTAAGGTAAAGAATCTACTACTGACGACGTTCACCCCTCTGGTGAACTCTCAGTTCAGCTAGTTGACGTTCCTCATCAAGTATGTGTCTTTTGTACACCCTCTGGCGTACTCGGAGTTCTATAACTTCGGCTCGTGATTCTGCTAGTGCTTGCAGCAGGGTTTCATGGTTTCTCTCTGCTCTCACGCGAGCATCTTCTAGACTAATGGTGTGAAGGGTATGCATTCTAGCATCGGTGCCCACTTCTGTAATCTGATGTAGAGCTGTCCTGCCTTGAATCTCATTTCGGGCCACTCTACGGACCAAGATTGGCAAGACTCTATATGCTGAGCCCCCATCGCTCAGGCCATAAAAGCTTCGGTCACCATTAAATGGCATGGGCTGATCTTGTCCTTGGCTCCATGTTTCCAAGCATTCCACCCACTTAAGCGTCGGGCTATGAAAAGCCGGACGAGGGTTAGGAATTGGAAATGGATCTGCTTGGGGTAGGTTCTCAACCTCGGGTTCGGATTTAGTATCGTCTGAAGGGTCTTAATCATGGTGATCATTCAAAAGGATAGGATGATCATTATCTGGTTCTTCTCCAAACCAACCAGCAATGACCTCGTTTGGAAGGTACTGGTTGCCGTGGGGATGGAGTCCAGCTATGTTTTCTATGCGAGAATTTAGGGTAAGAGAATAATTATTAGACGAACTATCTAGATAATTATTTAGAAAACCTTCATTAGTTACATCGCTATTTGTGAAGTGCATACCAGTTATGTGTAATCTAAACAGGATAGACCTTCGAATAAGTGACCTTAACTCCATATTCACACAGAATAGGGGTGAAGTAAAATTTTCACAGATTCTAAGACTATAACATCCTAATTACATATAGCCTTAGTGTATCCACTTAGCAACTATCAACTTAGTAATGAAGATCCCGTTTTAGTTCTCAAGTATAAAGTACTTATAGTAACACCAAATACTCCTATAGTATTTTAATTTTTAATGTTATGTTCTAGTGTTCTCATTGTGGTAGAGTTGGTAAGATTTTAGCATTGTTGCAACCACACAATTAAACTTAGGCACATGCTAGTCAACCCTCGGATAATATAGGTGATCAGGCTATATCTTCCCAGTTTTGACCATATGTCTCTAACCCACTTGTGTTGCCCAACAATTGTAATTCTTTTGTATTGTGCTAGTGACACTGATTTTAGTATGAATGCAGGCACGTATACTTTATTAAATATTTTATTATTTAAAGTATAAACTCTTGGTCATAGTATTTTTATCCCTCATGTATTTATAGTTAGTATATCTTTTATGGGTTGATATACTTAATTCACTATAAACAATGCTCTGATACCAATCTGTCACTCCCCAAAACCAAGAACGGCAGAAACGTTCTGGGGCGGAGGACGTCATGTACAGTATCACAACAATGAAAAGTAGTAAACAAGCAACAACATCATCCATTGCATTAATAATATAATTATTATACAAGTGTTCTGTCAAATTTTGATAAACACTAAAGCATAAATCAAAATGAAAGATGAGTCTTGAACAAGCTCCATCTTCCTTTCTCCTTGCATCGGTATCTGTCTATGATGACCTGAGGATACCAGTAATTTTGAAAGCGAGTATCAGCTTTGAAGCTGGTGAGATCATAAGTATTTTAGTGTCTTAATTTGTATGTAAGAATTTGTAAGTTTATGAACTGTAAGTAAGTACAATGTATATGAATTGTAAGTATTGAAAATGTATATGAACTGTAAATGTAAAAATGTTTGTAAAACAACTATAAACGTTTGAAAAACCCTAGAAATCCCTATGGCTCCTACTATTATATAAAGCGTGTCTTCTACCAAGACCTAACTGTTCTCAATGTAGTCTTCTACCAAGACTTAACTGTTCTAAATGTTCGTTTCTTGTAAAAGTGTGTAATTTTCCCAAGTGTAACTATCATTTACAAAATATAGTTTTTACATTTAATGTTTAAGTGAAATGATCACTAAAATGTGAAAAGGGGAAATTAATGTAGTATTGTAGTGTTGTATTATAGGAACTACTGTTGTACTAACTACCTTAAACCGGATTTATATTAAGGCATCATGTGATTAATTGCACCATACTATCGACTGGTAACAACGACATACGAATGGTCGTAAAACGGAATGATGTTTGGCACCCGCAGACCTGCAGGTCCGGCTGTTGCTAGCAGCAAGGTGTAGGATAGTCAATCCAGTATAGATCTATACGCAAACTCACGCTCTCCCTCCAAGAGAATTCTGGCTACAACTCGGGCCATGAAATTTAAGGCATGCTCCGATACAGTGGATCACAATTATTAACGTATTCGTGTATATGTGATAAGTTAAACAAACTAACTTGAAGATCGATTAGATCTTATAACAGGTAAAATAAAGAGTACGAAAACAGTGAACAACTCAAGTATGGATCAAACGATTTTGAATGATTAATAAACAATCCTCAGAAGAGCTCGATAAAGAACTTCTACTGTAGAGGAGTTTTGGTTTACAAGAACGATGAAGAAAATCTTTTAAAGCTATCGTAATTGCTATCAATCGTTAACCTAATATGCATGCAAGCACATTATTATATACTAAACCCTATCAGCTCTCGGTTGGACAGGCCCAAACCGGAGTACAAAATATGGACTATTAACCGAGCCCAATAGACACAATACATCAAAAATGCTACGCTATGCTAAGCTACCCAACAATCTCCCCCTTTGCGTAAAATTGGAGCGAGATCACTTTGTCTTCTTACTTGGGCTAGTAGCAGCAGCAGGAACCTTCTTCTTTACAGTGTCAAACAGACGAGAGATAAGCGCGAGAATTGTCTGTCTGAATCGGATGTACCATTGTATCATATCATCAAAATATTTGATATCATCCGCTGTATTTTCTTTACACCGGTGGATGATCCCCAGCACATGCTCTAGACAAGCAGTGGTATAAAGATGTTTATCCGCTAAGGCAAAGAGACATTTCTGTCCTTCACTCCTAGTGAACATGACCGAGTTTCGCCTGGGGTCAATTTTTCCCGTCTTCATCTGGTTTAGATCACTGGCCGAGCCAACAGGAGCGATCTTCGGTTTCTTCTTGAAAACATTTGCAACCTCCTGATCCATCAGTGCGACCTCCATGATGTAGCACACTAACATCCTCTTGAGATGGTCAATAATCGGACCATATTCAGCTTCATTAGTCAGAAGGATGTTGTGCAGAACGATCCAGTCATGAGGGTTGAGGTTCGGTAGATCTGCTAAAGAGATGGCATGTTCGGTTTTTGCAGACCCTCTGAGCACTTTGAACCGAACGTTGATAAATCTCCCTTCAGTATATGGCTTCAGAACCCGAACGTTGATGATCTTCTGAGCGCTCCAAGTTTGATACTGGGGTTGAGCGGCCTTCAGATAGAACTCAATCAATTCCCGATCAACCTCCGGATGAGGATGAGGGACCTCAGCAACGTTGGCGAAGGCGTGAAAGATGAACGCCTTTCGGGTTAAGGGCATGTCGAACTGAGAGTCGACGGAGTTGTAGCAGTCAAAGGAGATTACCGGTTCAAGCCATAAGATACTCGGAGTATCGATTGCCTCCTTTATCATCCTCTCTCGAGTCCAAGCAGGAAACAGAGTTTTCCTACTCTCGAGGAGGTCGTGGGCTTCTTTCTATTTGCGCTCAGCTTCTTCAGCTTCTCTCACCACACGAACATTATCGTCTTCAGCATTGCGTCGACTTTTGCGTTTCAGCAAGTCGGCAATGGTTTCATTGTCTTCTTCCTCTTCTTCCTCAGCTATTTTCTTGCCTTTGTCCTTCACACCCGAAACAGAGGCTTGGCCTGTAGGAGGAGGTTCGGTTGTGTGAGTTGCCTTTGAGGAATGAGGTGGTTGCGATCCGGACTCCTTTTCTCCCCCTTGTTTCGGAGTGGACACGAAACTGGGTAGCCCTTCAATTTTACTTAGCAGATCCAGGGCAGGAGCGAGTTTCTCTGCAAGGGTACGCCTCACAGACTAGTTCAGGATCGGATCGTGCGCTTCAAGGATGTTGGATAGAGCGGAGTGTACATCCGAAACACACGTCTTGATAACCTCCCGTTCGGATCGAAGAGTGTCAATCTGTTGTTGAGAATTAGTGAGTTGAGCACTCTTGACCTTCAGGGCAGTGGTCTTCTTGGCCAAAACGTCCATCAACGAGTTTTCAGCAGCCAGATCCTCTTGGAGTTTAGAGAGGCGCTCGTCGATAGAGGCACGAAGGGCAGAGTTGTCGTCACTGATAGATTGACGAAGTGTGGCAAATGACTTCAACTCCGTGGAGACAAACGTGGCCAACTGTTGAACAATTGGTTCCAACGTTGTCTTGGTAGCAGTGGCACTCTCCTGCAAAGACTGTAACAGGGTAGAGGCGTCAGAGAATAGTTTATCGACTTTTTCGGTCGCAGCCTCACAGGCTTTTGTCGAGGCATCTATGGCGGCAGTGGCAGAAGCTACTGAATCTTGCTGAGCCCTAGAGAAGGCATCAACAATCTTCTGAAGAGCGGCTTCAAAGAGAGATGATTGAGAGTTGGAGGAAGAAGCAATGAGCAAGTCGACCTTCTCATGGAGCTCCTTAAGGTGCTTCTTTGTAACCAGAGCATCCTCATCATCGTCAATTTGCACTTGAAACGGACTGTAATAGACCGAATCAAATGTCATGTTTTCCCCGCCAAGGAAAGGGTTATCTCTGTCAGAGGCATGACCGGGAGATGGTGGTGGTGGTGAAGCTGGGGGTGTGGTGGTATGAGTAGGTTCAGGTTGAGTTTGAGCAGGAGTAGGTTCGGGTTGTGTTTGAGTGGGGGTAGGTTCGGGTGGTTGTTGGGCTTCGGTTGTGTGTATAGGTTCGGTTGCTGGCAGTGGTTCGGTTGCATCGGTATGAACCCCCGTATCAGATACGTTGGTTGTAACCTTTGCAGTAGATGTTGTTGTTGCATCGGTGAAAATGGGTGGTGGTATAGGTACTGAGGTTTTTGGAATGTTGGTAAAGGGGTTTATGGTGGGAATGGAAGTGGGAATTGTTTGAGTAGGAGAGGGAAGTGGAGAAGTATGGATGTGCATATCAGGGGTAGGTGATCTGGGTGGTGTGTTGCCTCTTGGAGAGTCTTCAGCCAAATCCGAACTCTCACCCTCCGACTCACTTGAAGAGGAAGCAATAACAAGCTTTCGCTTTGGTTGAGTCTTTCGCCTCTTCTGCTGCGGGGACTGAGCAGCTTTAGTAGCTTTCCTCTTTTTAGGAGAAGGGCCTTTAGCCCCTTTCACCACCTGTTTGCCTTTATCGGCCTTTTTGCTTCTCGGAGCAGGCTTATCGGCATCGTGAATAGACTTTAGCATCTCCGGCGTGAGATCCCTCGGACCAGACTTCTTGAACTCCTTGTAGGTCCGGATGATCCGGCTGTCAGCTGGAACGTCAGCGTACATGGTCTCCGGAATGGAACCATTGAAAGCGAATTTCGATGCATCTGAGACGATGATCTTCGTGGTATGGAATGTACCAATCGAAGACATCGATGCGCCGGCAACAGTGGGAACATTGTTCTTATCCATCGCCTACTTAGTGATCAAGGTCCAAAACCTGGCGTACGACACCTCAGAATGTCGTGAAGAAGAAGATAAACTCTGGATGAGTTGTTGCCAGAGAACCAACCCATAGTCGACGTTGACGTCGTTGTAAACTCCGTACAGAATGGACAGGAATAGTCGACTGGAGCCATCTGAACCTGAGCTCTGTTCTGAGAGACCCTTGAAAAGTATAGTGAACAGTCCGTTCCACTGTGGCGTTAAACATGACTTTTTGAACTTCGCGACGGAGGTTAGCACCTCCGTGTACCCCATATTATAGAACATGTTGAAGAGATGCCCTAACGGAATAGTCTCCGGATTAACCCTTGAAGGGTTAGCTTCAAACCCTAGCAGTGAGCCAAATCGTTGCTTGGAAATAGAGGCTTTGTGATCAGAAACCTCGAAGAAGATCCTATCTACCACTTTATCATAGCGTGCAGTCGCATAAATCTGCGATAAGAGCTCCATGGGCACTGATTCCACCCTAGAAAGTGCAGGTGCAATCGGCGAATACTTCAAGCACTCGATGATTGGGAACATGTAGGAGTCGTAGACATAAGGGGTTAGATCGATTACGAGACACTGTTGAGGGCGAATGGGAAGGATATGAGAGGTAGCGTGAACGGAGGATGAATCTGCCATTGTTGAAGAGAGGGAAGAAGATGATGAACAGTAAGGGTTCAGGAAATTCTTTTGCTCTGGGAATTTTGATTGTGGTAAAGAGGTAAATGGTAGTTGGTAACGCCTTTTTATACTGGGGTTTAAGGAGAAAGAAGGATCTTCCCAAATCTTCTATCGAAATACCAAGAGTTTTTCGGAGTGACTGATGCGTGACAGTTGTGGAACCGATGATTACGCAGGAGAGAGAGTGTCAGATTCCGAAGAACACGCCTCCCATTAAGCGCCGTTTCTGATAACCCGTTTCAAATTCACACGCTCCTTTCTGTGCCAGAGAGAAACCGTTTCAAATTCTCACACGCGTCTGCGACGTCAGTTGGAGATTGGACGCTTCAAATTCGCATGCGTTCCCTTTTTACCGCCGTTTGAAATCAAACCAATTAGACGCCGCCTGAGTCAGCAACCCTTCATCTTATCCATGTAACGGCATCTTTTGTATAATACGCCCACGTGGATTAAAATTGACCACATCTTATAATTAATTACCAATCCAAAGAAAAAGCCTGTAATTATTAGTACCGGAATTATGGAAAAAAAGTGATGTCAATAAAGACACGAAACAAATGATCCCGGGCACGAATCTCTTCCTTCAAAGTCAAGAGAGACCTTAAAGTGTTAGTGTGGTTTCCCGTTGAATAACGATCAAACACTTATTAAGAGGTGTTGAAAGGCTTCTTTTAATTAGGTTCCTTAGGGTGGCTTTAGCTTTGATTCAACAGTTCTAAGCTTGAAATAAGATAGAAAGTGAACAAAGTACTTGTGAGACTGGTGTAGTCTGTTGAACAAGTAGGTAGGAAATGATTTTAAAGTGGCTTGGAAAATATAAAATCTCAAAAAAAAATAAAACTGGATCCCAAGGGAAGAAATGTTATGGTGTTTAACAATTTCATAGGAATCACACAAAAGAAAAACTTGAGATTTCATGAGGATACGTCCGTCAATTCATTAGTGAAAACTTGAGCAAATTAATTGTTCACCGTCAATTCAGATTTGGTATTGAATTTTGGGTTTCACTCAGCTCGTAGTGGCACGAAACTAAGATCATAAACACAGTTTTTGAGTAACCATAAACCTCAGTGCTAATTTCTGAGAGTCTCAAGGGTTACGTTGATGAAACGAATTTAATGGAGAAATGTAATGGAGGTGGTGTAAGAAAGAAAAGTACCTCTGCTGTGAAAAGTAGGACCAAGCAGAAAACTCTTATCTCATGTGAGAAGAGAGTTAGGTAGCTCACGATTAGAATAAGAAACTAGTAGCCTAATTGGGAAGACAAGGTTTGTGTATACCAAGTCATTAAGGCTATTATTCAGAATCTGATGAGGCTTTGGGCACATACAGCAGCATGCTTCTAGGGACACTTAACTAATCCAATAGATATTTCCCCATAAACGAACGAACACTCATGTAAAAATTAAAGACAAAAAGCAAATAGAGAACAAAATATTTTTGGAGTTTTGATATATATAAAAAAAATGATAAATAATAAGAAAAATAAGACTAAGAAAGAAAATAAAAGATTAAAAAAAAATTTGGAAAAGAAAAGAAAAACATAAAAAAAACTTTGGAACCGAACCCGAGCGTTCGGTTGGTTTCGGTTTTGAAAATTTTTGAAAAACCGAACCCGAGCGTTCGGTTGGTTTCGGTTTTGAAAAAATTTGAAAAACCAAGGAATTTAGACTTTTTAAAAAAAACTTATGACAATAAGATAAACAACTTTGTACATGAAATTTACAACCAAGAAAACTACCTTTGAAATGATGAGCGAGTGCAGATGATTCAACCGAACCCGAACGTTCGGTCTATTTCGCTTCTGACGTTTGAGTTTGAGAAGTAGTTTGTGGTACTGACTCTGATTCCATCATACCTAGCCCTTGTAGAATTTTGTTGAATGACGCTTCAGGAAGAGCTTTGGTAAAGACATCAGCTAATTGATCAGTGGTTCTAACAAAGTGTACTTCAACGTTTCCATCTTCCACATGATCTTTGATGAAGTGATACCTCAGTGCTATGTGCTTGGTCTTGGAGTGTTGCACTGGGTTATGACAGATCCTAATTGCACTTTCAGAGTCACAATATAGTGGGATCTTTTTCATATTGAGTCCATAGTCTCGTAGTTGACTCTGGATCCAATCACTTGAGAGGTACAGGATGCAGCTGCAATGTATTCTGCTTCAGCTGTAGATAAAGACACGCACGTTTGTTTCTTTGATTGCCAGCTAACCAACTTCCCATCAAGGAATTGGCAGCCGCCAGTGGTGCTTTTCCTGTCGAGTCCACAACCTCCAAGGTCTGCATCTGAGTAGGCTTGAACGAAGAAGCCTGAGTTGGAAGGGTACCATAGACCTAAAGAGGAAGTTCGCTTGAGATATCGTAAAATGTTCTTCACTGCAAGCATGTGAGGTTCGCGTGGGTTTGCCTGAAATCTAGCACAGTAACAAACAGAAAACATTATGTCAGGCCTGCTAGCAGTGAGATACATTAGAGAGCCTATCATTTGACGATAAAGCGTAATATCAACAGCCGGTTTATCCAGGGATAGAGTGAGCTTGGTGCCGAACGCCATTGGAACTTTGACTTTAGAATCTCCCATCATGCCAAATTTTGCTAAGAGAGTCTTCGTGTAAGCTTCCTGATTAATAAAGATGCCTTCGGGTCCCTGTCTAATATTTAAACCAAGGAAAAAGTTAATAGGACCCATTGAGCTCATTTCAAATTTAGTCTCCACCAGCTTTCTGAATTCAGCTGTTAGGCTAGGATTCGTTGAGCCAAAGATGATATCATCGACATAAATTTGAACGATCATAAGGTGGTTACCTTCCTTTTTACGAAAGAAGGTTGGGTCAACCGAACCTTGTTTGAATTTGGACATCTTTAAAAATTTAGTCAGCGTTTCATACCAGGCTCTCGGAGCTTGTTTCAGTCCATACACGGCTTTATCCAAAATGTAACAATGATTAGGATACTTTTCATTCACGAATCCAGGAGGTTGCTCCACATACACAGTTTCTTCGAGTTCTCCATTGAGAAATGCACACTTGACGTCCATTTGGTAGACCTAAAAGTTTTTGTGGGCAACATAGGCAAGAAATATTCTAACTGATTCCAGCCTAGCTACAGGAGCGAAAGTCTCTTCATAGTCAATGCCTTCCTCCTGACAGTATCCTTTCACTACCAGACGTGCTTTGTTCCTTATAACGTTCCCTTCCTTGTCCATTTTGTTCCTGAAGACCCATTTGAGACCAACAACCGAGGCATCTGGAGGAGTTGGAATAAGTCGCCAAACTTTGTTCCTTTCAAATTCATTCAGTTCATCTTGCATAGCTTGAACCTAATCGGAGTGATCAAGAGCTGTGTTAACTATCTTTGGTTCAACTTTTGATACAAATGAGTTAAACATGCAGAATTCGACTTTAGAAAACAAGGAAGTCTGTTTTTCCTTGAGTTGTGATCGAGTCAGAACTTTTTCAGATACATCACCAACAACTTGAGAGACAGGATGATCTCTGGTCCATTTGGTGAGAGGAGGGTAGTTTGGATCAAAGGTTGGATCTAATTCAGCGTTTATCATTTCTTCTGGTTCGGACTGGCTTTCATAGTCATAATACATATCAGCATGCTCCCCCTCGATAGATGATCTTACAGGAATGTCTTGAGAATCTTGAGCTACAGTGGTTTCTTGTGGTGCTGAGTTTTCGGGCGTTGATGCACCTTCGGATAGTGAGGCACTTTTGGTTCGCGAAGTGCTTTCGGTTGTAGTTTGAGACCTTGGCTCCCCCTCAACTTGTGAGCTCGGCTGGGATGATGATGGTGGATCCTCCCCCTCGACTGAAGCATTGTGTTGTGGAGGGTCTTCAGAACCTGATTCTCCTTCATTCATTCTCCTTGCAGCATCGTCGACAAGTTGCTTTAAGTGATCTACCCTGTTGTCTGCTGCACTTGCTTCAGAAAGAGTGGCCTTCTCTGGTTCATCAAAAAGCTCCATGAACTTCTCGAATAGATTAGCGATCGAGGCTGTGACTTGGCCAGTTTGAGGAAAGATTTCTCCAGCTGTGTCTTCGTTGGCCTTTAGCTTTTTGACATAGCTATCATCAAAATTCACGTAGTAAGTTTCTTCTATTTTACTTGAACGCTTGTTTAATACCCTATACGCTTTAGAAGTGAGAGAATAGCCCAGAAATATCCCTTCGTCGGCTTTGACATCGAACTTGTTGCGGTGTTCTTTAGAATTGAAGATAAAACACCTTGAACCGAACACATGGAAAAACTTCACATTTGGCTTCCTGTTGTTGATGATCTCATAAGGAGTGAGAGTGAAGCGCTTGTTGAGATATGACCTATTCTGTGTATAACAAGCAGCAGAAATAGCATCAGCCCAAAAATATAAAGGTAAGGAAGCGAAGCTTAGCATGGTTCGGGCTGCTTCACATAAGGATCGGTTTCGTCTTTCGACAATCCCGTTCTGTTGAGGTGTGTAGGGAGCTGAGAAGTTGTGACTGATTCCCTTTTCTGCCAGGAATTCTTCGAATTCTCTATTTTTGAATTCCAATCCATTATCGCTCCTGATGTTGCGAACGACCTTCTTCAGCTGTACTTCAATCTGCTTGATGAACACTTTTAGCTTGTGAGTCGCTTCAGATTTAAGCTTTAGAAAGAACACCCATGTAAAACGCGAAAAGTCATCAACAATAACAAGAATATACTTGCTACCACCGATGCTTTCGATAGATGATGGACCACACAAATCAATATGAAGTAATTCTAGTGGTTCAACAACTTTAGTGTTTATTATAGATGGATGACTTTGACGATTCTACTTCCCCATTTCACATGCAGCACACAAATGATCTCTATCGTACTTGAGCAATGGAAGACCTCGAACATGACCTCCAGTAACAAGTTTGTTGATATCTTTAAAGTTGAGATGAGCGAGTCTTCGGTGCCACAGCCAGCTTTCGTCAGATTGAGCTTTGGATAACAGGCAGATAGCTGGGTTTCCTTTGATGGGTTTGAGGTTTAAAGGAAACATTTCGCCTTTATGCTCCGATTTGAGAATAACTCTTTTCGTCTTCTTCTCAATTATTTCAGAACCTTCATCGTCGAATGAGACTTTGAGACCGGTACCTCCAACAAGCTAAGATACACTGATGAGGTTGTGTTGTAGTCCTTCCACGTATGCAACCTTCCTTATCGTGAAATCACCGTTTGTAATCATTCCATAGCCTTTTATCGTGCCGAAGGAGTTGTTCCCGAACTTGACGTTTCCACCATTTGAAAGAGACCTGTATTCCCTTAGCTCTTCCTTCCTTCCTGTCATGTGACGCGAGCAGCCACTATCAATGTACCATTCTTCGTCAAACTGCTCGTCACTGATTACCTGCAAAAATTAAGCAGATTTAGGAACCCAAAGTTTCTTGGGTCCACGTGAGCCTTTCACAGGAACAGGTATAGTAAGAGAGATGTCAACTAAATATGTTCTTTTTATTAGTGTTGTTTCATCTTTCTTTTTGATGGTAAAAACTTTAATTTTATTGGGATTCGATGCTTTCGATTTTGACTCTGGTTTAACCACTGAAACCTTCTATTTTCCTTTTTGTTCAGCTGATGATTGAGATTTTTGAGAGGGAACAGAATGGGATTTAGAATTAGAAGAATTAGAATGAGAGAGCTTAGATTGAGATGATTTCTTGGTTGAAGATTTTGGGTGACCCTTTTGCTTTTGATCATCAGTGGGAACGACCTTAGAGTTTTAATCTCTTTTGATTTCCGAACCAGACCTTTGCTTTCGGTTGATGTAGTTCTCTGAACCGAACTTCTGCTTTCGGTTGTAATCATTTTCAGAACCAAACCTTTCAGTTGGAATCATTTTCTGAACCGAACCTTTGCTTTCGGTTGATGTTTTTCTCCGAACTGAACCTCTGCTTTCGGTTGTTGTTGCTCTCTTTCGATCCAACAGGACTTTTCTCTGATTTTAAGTTCCTGTCTTGATGTGAGAAATAGGCATTTTGAGATCGCCAAAACTGTTTTCTTTTAGAGAGATCCTTCCTGTATCTCTGATTCCTTTCTCGTTTTTGATTTCTCATCTGCTTCGGTTGATGATGGATGTTAGCTTTTGGTTTTTGTTTTTCTTTAGCTGGTTCACTCTGAACTGATGAAGTTTCACTAGGGGATGTGACTTCTTTTGCAGGAATTTCTTTTTCCTGAGGAACATCTTTCGTACCACTAGTACTTGGCACATTGAAACTATCAGGTTTATTCAAAGGTTCTGGCACATATATGCCTTTGCTTTTCCATGAAGTCCTTTCAGACAAACCTACTGTTTCATCAGCATTATCAATGGGAGCTGACCAGAAGAACTCATCGCATCCATCAGCATTGTCTTCGTTTACAATGGCTGTGAGTTCAGCAGTCTGATGTTCGGTTACGCCTGTTACCTTGTACACCTGATTTGGAGTGGTTCTAACCTTTTGGTATACGACTGCCTTCTCTGCAAGGATCGGGGACTTTTGTTGGGACATACGAGTGAACTCCACTGAATTTTCTGAAATAAGATTCTTGTGGTTTTCGGGTTCGCTCTTGACAAATTCTGAACAGTCAACTGTATCCTCTACAGAAATTTCACTCATATTGTCGTCGTCATTAAGCTCAGATGCATTTTCAATATCAATTTTATTTTCTGAGCTCAAGTTGGCGTTTAAAGAGTCAAATTTTTGTATGGTTTCGGTTCTTAGTTTCAGTTTATCATTTTCATCCAAAAGGTTTTTAAGCATGTCCTTATGGTCCTTGGACTTAATAAAAGATTCGATTTTGTCCAGTCCATACATATACGTTGGATTAACATCCTCAGATGAGATAACACTCTCACAATTATACGCTTCAACATCAATTTCATCCTCCTTAAACTCAAGGAAGGGTAAAATCATGCGATGAATCTTTTGTCCTATTTCACAATCCAAATGAAGCTGAGTAATGTTAGTGTAAAGACGTTTGGCAATCAAACAAAAAACATTTCGCTGTTTCAAAAGATTTAAATTGTCTCTTTGCAAATAAATGTTTTCATCTTTTATTTTGATTAATTCCGACTCCTTCAGTTCGATCCACATCCGCCGTTCCTCACTCTTCGAAGACACCCTGCTTAATTGGTCAGTTAGGTTACAATTGGTGACTCGAGTTTGAGTTAAACTACTATCTAGATGAGAGATTCTTGAATTAACACTTTTTAATTCTTTTTCATATGAGCATTGTGGGACTTTAAATGAGACAAAAACTGATTGTACCTTCTTGATCAGTTCATCAAGCTCGTTGAACTGCACGCTGAGCGGTTTGGCTGTAAAGCACAAGTTCTGTTGCTCCTTCGTGTCATCCTTTCCACCATCAGTGTTGTATCCCCTCATCTGAGATACGTCGGACACCATCAAGCATCTTCCTCCACTGCTCTCTTCTTTTGCCACATAAGCCTTTCCATGTGAAGGCTTCCTCACTTCATCATCTTCAGAGTCGGTTGACCAGACCTCCACGCCACCGAACTCATCATCAGCTACCGAACCCTGCACAATTAACGCATTCATAGGAGGGTTAGCAGTAGATTTCTTCTTCCTTATTTCATCCAGCTTTTTCTGCAACAAAGCTTCTTCATCCTTTTCTGCCATCTTTTTGAGGACGCAATCTTTTGCATAGTGGTTCTTTCCTCCACAATAATAGCAGCTCACTCCCGAATCTCCTTCAGCCTTCGGTTCCTTCTTTGACTCTTCAGGCTTCGGTTCATCTTTGACTTTTTCAAAACTGTAGCTCCCTTGCCAATTTCGATTCTTGTTAGAGGGGAATCTCTTCTTGATGAACCTCTTGGGATTTGACACCATCATAGCATAGTCCTCAGAAGTGAGGTCATAGTCATCCAAGTTGAGATCTTCGTCCTCCATCACCGCTTTGCTTTTGGACAGGAGGGCCAACGAACCTAGGCTTGAAACCACATTTTTCTCCTGTAACACGATCTTTTCTTGAGATTTTAGGATGCCCACCAGTTTCGCCAAAGAATAGGATTTGAATTGCTCGTGTGCTTTAACTGTGGACACAACTGCTTTCCACTCAGATCTGAGTCCGTTCAAAAACGTAACCTTTTGCTCAATAAGCTTCCTTTCGATGTCGTGTTTGATCATCTTGCTAAGAAGATGATTGAAGCAATCGAACGTTTGAGTCAGTTTCTTCGGCTCCTTGCTTGAATTCACCAAACTCGGACAAGAGTAAGGTTTGAATGGAGTGTTCCAGATCTTCGTCTGTAGAGTACAATTCACGTAGCCTGTCCCATATCTCTTTTGCAGTCATGCATGAACTCACCAGCCTAAAAGTATCGGATTGAAAATCGAATCTGATCAATCTTAACGTTTTGATATTGCACTGAAATTTATCTTTTTCGTCTTGCGCAATATCTTTAACATCTTTCAGAAGATCATTATACTCCTTTTGAGTTTTAATAATCCTTGAAGTTGCTGAATGAGAAAACGGTCCAGAAACAATTGCTTCCCAGATGAGGTATCCATTATCCTCAGATCCTATAACATAATCTTCAAAGTGATGTGCCCAGACTTCATAATCATGGGTGTACAGGATGGGAATCTTTGTTGTTGATCTAATGCTGTTCGAAATATTAATGGGATTGGATTGCGACTCGTCCATAATTGATCGAATAACTTGTTCAAAGATCAGACTTGTAATATATCAAATTAGGGCAAAACAATAAATATCGAGATACGTCAATTATGAGATGACGGCTCAATAAATATCAATAAATGCGGAATAACCCTAATCAAAACCTTTTTCACAGAAAAGAAGTGTATTATTTACACAGCCTCCTGCTCTGATACCAATTGATAAGTTAAACAAACTAACTTGAAGATCAATTAGATCTTATAACAGGTAAAATAAAGAGTACGAAAATAGTGAACAACTCAAGTATGGATCAAACGATGTCGAATGATTAATAAACAATCCTCAGAAGAGCTCGATAAAGAACTTCTACTGTAGAGGAGTTTTGGTTTACAAGAACGATGAAGAAAATATTTTAAAGCTATCGTAATTGCTATCAATCGTTAACCTAATATGCATGCAAGCACATTATTATATACTAAACCCTATCAGCTCTCGGTTGGACAGGCCCAAACCGGAGTACAAAATATGGACTATTAACCGAGCCCAATAGACGCAATACATCAAAAATGCTACGCTATGCTAAGCTACCCAACAATATGTAATGTAATGAACTGTTCTAGCTGTAATGTATGTGCTCTCTACCTAGCAAGTATGGTAATGTAATCGTTCTAGTATCGTTGTATATGTTCTCTTTCTAGTCTAGTTGTATATGTTCTTCTCTAGTATAGTTGTATATTTTCTTCTCTAGTATAGTTGTATATGTTCTTCTAGTAGTAAGTATTGACTCATGAATGAACTGAGTCATAGTATGATATCGCATTCTAGTAATAGTTCTAGTATCTTCCTAAACTACCCATATGGTAGTTTACTAGTAATCTAACTGGTACGTATGAACATGGATGTATACTCTTGCTACCCAAGGGCATGGGATGAACTGGAAGGGCCTTTACGACTATATATGTACATATGTTATATAACTAATATTTAAACGACCTTCGGATGAGTACCCGATATCCCACCAGACCACATCTCAAGCGCGAAAAGGAAATAGGGTGGATAACCTTCCTAAGTCTTTTAAACATTTCTTATATAACTATACATATAGAGGCATGCAATTTATAATATAAAAGCATAAAATAAGATTTGTAAAACCTTTGAACATAAATATTTTCTAAGAAAAGATCTACTTGATGTCGATCTATAAAATGGTTTTGAAGGCATGGGTTTGATAAAGCAGTTTAGTATAAAGAACATTTGTTTGAAACACAATTCTAAATAAGTTTGAAATGTAATATAAAGAGTAAAATGTACAGTGTAATAAGCAGTTTTTAAACACTTAAAGTGTTTATGAAAAACATTTGAAGGAAACTGTTTGGTAAAACGGCTAATGAGTAGCCAATCATTTGTATGCTGCTTATTAATCACATGTGATTGATATAATAATTAGCATAATTCTACTTGTACCCCCCCCATAAAACCTTTAAAAACAATTTAAAACATAGATTAAGGGGTATGAACTCACCTGTTGTGGGTGATACGGATGAACTGAAGAGGTAGGACCGCTAGGTGTCAAGTGAAGTCTTGAACACACTTATGATCCTAGTTAACATATAATTTCACATATATGTAACAAATTAGTCTATAAACAACTAATAAACAAGTCAAGACACCCTAGGACATGCTAAACACCTTTATCAAGTGTTATTAGCCTCTAGGATTGCGTCTAAGTGTTTGTAGGGGAAGCTATTGTGTGTAGGGCTCAAGGAAAACTCCACCATGAAGTTCACGACCCTAATAACACTACCAAATGAGTTTACGGTCGTAAACTCATGAGTTTACGGCCGTGAACTCATACCTATGTGTCCATTTGATGTTTGATGCTCTATAAGGCCCTAATAAGCATTTCTACTTAATGGCTTGGTCTATGGAAAAGTTTAGGGCATAATATAACTCCTTTTAGGAGTTTACGGCCCTGGGACCATATTCCATGGAGTTTATGGCTGTAAACTCCCTTCGAATGATGTTTTTGATGCTTTCAAGTCCCATACTCACATAGGATATGTTCTAAACAATTGTTCAAGGCTTTAGGAGGAATTATGGCACCATTTGGCACCATATATTGGAGTTCACGGCCCTAGAATCTTTTGGGCCGTGAACTCTCTTTCTCCCTTGAATCTTAATTGATTTGGTGGTCTAAACATGTAATATAGGCTTCTAGTTTGAGATCCGAGGCTTTGAGGAGGATTGGGACTCTTTTGGCTCTTAAAATGGAGTTTACCCCCCAAGTGTTCTTGGGCGGTAAACTCCCAAATCTTGGGGTTTTGGATTGTTTTCTAGTCCTAAATACATTTATAAATAAGCCTAAGTTAGTTACTTATCATGGGGAAAAGACTAGGTAGCATTTAAGCCTCATTTTGGAGTTTACTCTCCAAGAACGTTCTTGGGCGGTAAACTCCCGAATCTCACAGATTTGATATGTAATCTAAGTTATTAAGCACATAATAAGCATTATAAGACAACTAGAGAAGTGTACTCACGATTTGGGATAAAAACCCGAAGATCCGTGAGAGAGAAAACGACTTTTCTCTAGTTGGAAATGCGAATAACGAATGAATTTGGTTCAGAATTCTATTTATAGTCCTGAGATATTTTCGGCAGAAAATATTTTTATTTCCGGAACGAACTCTACTATCCTAGAGTATTGGAATAATAGTGTTGCACTAAACCCTAGTGCATCCACTCTCCTGATATCTCCTTAAGTTTAAATCCTGAAAAACTGCCAAACTTATACTTGAAGTCTGGAATTTCACTGTAACTGCTCTAACTTCTATTGGATTGATATGGTTTGTTCAGAATGGAAATTTCGGGTTGTCACATCATCCCCCTGTTGAAGGGAATTTCGTCCCGAAATTAGAATTTAGATAAGGAAGTAGGTACGAATGATCGAGTCGTGAGGAGGAAACGTCCTAATCAATTGGTTCCAGCGCTCCTAAGTGAAATCGAGTTCTCGGTTGGAATCCCAACGAATCTTCACTAACGGGAGATGGCGTTGCTTCGTCCGCTTGACCTCTCGGTCGAGGGTCACTACGGTTCTAATACGAAGGCGAGGATCTCGACGAATGGACTTACAAGAGTCCTAACGGAAAGGTAAGGTTTCATGATCGAGACGCTAAGAGTATAATGTACGTTACTGAGTTCGCGGAGTAGGTCTAGTTTATGCGAAAAGTTCGCGAAAAGTTCCTCTGAAGGTAATGTTTCCATGTATTCCTTCTTACTACAAGGGTAGATAATTAAGTCATTACATGGAGAAATGACGAACTGATCCAAGTAAGAAAGACGTACCCTATTCGCTTAGCTCATGAAAGCTATGGGCGTATTGGTCCTATCCGAAGGGTATCACTACGGACTCGAAGTGTCCGCATCGAGTTCGGAAGATAGTCTTCCGGACATCCTTTCCTAACACTCGAACTGGTGATATTTGGATCTCAGATCCATTTCTGAAAGTAATTATTTCCTTGCGTTTGCTCAACCATTTCATCTATGTGCGGCAGAGATAACGATTTCTAATGAAAAATCTTAACGGAGTCCTCGAAATCCGAGGCACATACGATGCAATCTGTCGATCTCTGGGAGAATAAGACTGGGGTTTCTCCAGGGTGAAAAGCCTAGTCTTCTTATTCTATCGCTGTGCAGTTCGTTAAGTTTTTTGTACTGTTCTGGTATCTCCGTAGGTGTTTAGACTATAGGGCGATCTGTTTACAAGAGTCGTACTGGGTTCTAAGTTTGTTCACATGACGATGCGATTACTCGTAGGCTTAGGCAGTTCTCCATCCTGAAGTTCATATTAGAATTCATACATGGTTCACAACCACAATTTCGTGTATACAAGTCGTATATAATTAAGATTGAAAAGGTAGTTGAATAACTGATTCTTCTTTAAGCTCACATCCCATCGGGGAAAAAGGAGTTAAAGTGGAATTATCAATTCTAAACCTGTAGAACCTTGATTATATATCACTCTTATGTATACATTCCTTAGTGATAGATCAATCGTATGAATCATTGGATTGAACTTGACGTACTGCACGAGTGGTACTTTGGGGATTTCTTCGGAAAGAAAAAGAACTATGAGGTACTCTATGCATGAGTACTTCGGTGTTCTGATATGACGGCTTCGCTAAAAGACGTTTACTGAGAAAAAGATGTACATATGAAGCTGGTATTGCAAGGATCGAATTTGAATCTAATCGTATGATAATGTCGGAATCATACAGAAACTTTAAAGACATTAGATTTGAACATAAGGCGTTTACAGACAAAACATAACCGTGCAACCATGAACAGAGTTACAGTACTTTAGATTTTCTGCAGGACTATTGCTGCGAATAAGGTATACTACAAAAGACAAGTATACGCAGCACGAGAATCCCTATACAGACAGGATCTCGCCAAAAGGTATTACTTTAGTTGCACTAGTTTTGGATAGTTTATAAGTCTGTTACAACGAAACGCCTAAATTACATTAACGATGGTTCCGGAGTAGGCTCTCCTGCGGCTGTGATCCTGAGGATCTTCCCATCTGCACCCGAGTTCTTTGCTATCGGGCAATCTTTCTTTAAGTGTCCAATTTCACCGCATTGGTGACATATCTGGACAGCACCAATATTGGTAGTGGAAGTGAGGTGTTTAGCTAGTGCTATGTGGACACGAGTGCCTTCCTCATTACTCCACCTTGGAAATTGCTTCCTAAAGCGTTCGGCTTTATAACTACTCTCGTGTGTAGGGTTAGTCCCGATGAAAGGGACTTGAG
Organism: Lactuca sativa; assembly: GCF_002870075.4. Lineage (NCBI taxonomy): Eukaryota > Viridiplantae > Streptophyta > Magnoliopsida > Asterales > Asteraceae > Lactuca > Lactuca sativa. Next base: position 38,676,346 of record NC_056629.2, on the reverse strand, counting down.
TGATGGGTCGTGTCGGTGCTCCACAGCCACGAGGATGGTGCCCTATTTTTACGCAATTGCAACACTGCATCTCATGGCAAGCCCCATGATGATGGAAACTACACTTATCACACTTCGGGAGTTTTCCCTCGTATGGCCTACTCGGTACTGGGATGGCAGGGGTTTCCACTTGTTGTTGTTGCATAGCCAGCCTTTGGGATTTCTTGCGTTCTTTCTGAGCTTGACGCTTTCGTTTCTTGTTCTCTGTCTTTCGGCTTTGCGAGCCTGTAACTGTTACTGTTTGGCGACTTCCTGGATTGATACTACGATTAGAATCTTCAATCCCAACATCAGCATTGCTTGTGCTGATAGCGCTACGGTGCGCAAGGATAGCTGTCACGGCAGCCATCACGGCAGTTGTAACTGCGGTTTGGAAGGTAGCGGCGTCCATAGGAAAGGTAGAGGTTTCGTTGTCCGACTGATTGTTTCCGGATGACGACATGATTCTGTAATACGAAATATAAGGAATTTGTGAGCGATTCTGGTTGACCCTAGGTGTACGGAGATTGTTCAATCAAAGAGTAAGAGTATGTTCTCAAAAGGTTGACCTACATTCCTATGATGCAGTCCTAGTACAGAATGGAAGTATGTTCGCGAAGGTTTGACCTACATCCCTATGATGCAGTCCTAGTACATAATGGAAGTATGTTCGCGAAGGTTTGACCTACATCCCTATGATGCAGTCCTAGTACAGAATGGAAGTATGTTCGCGAAGGTTTGACTTACATCCCTATGATTCAGTCCTAGTAATGAGTAGAAGTAAGTTCGTAGAATGGTCTCAAGACGTTTGTCGTTCAAGCCGAGGTATCGATGGCTGGCGAATAACATGATCCAACCACTAAAAGAGACTTGGAAATGTCTCCGGATCTAACTTGCTATAGTCCAATGACTTGACTAAAGTATGTTTCAGATAGACTCTAATGAAAGAATGATAAGAGTACTTGAATGAAGAATGACACAGAAGTTAGCCGGCTGTTGATATCTTTGATATTCCCGACGTAAAGATTCAGGAAAAATGACCTTGTAAAGGTCTTACATCATATCCAGAGAACATAATTCTTGACAGCATAAGGACCTAACCTAAAGTACTTACAATACAAGGTAATTTCATATAAAATGCCACATCGGGCAAAGACAGAAAATGATTACTTTCTAACAAGGGAAGTAAGGTAAAGAATCTACTACTGACGACGTTCACCCCTCTGGTGAACTCTCAGTTCAGCTAGTTGACGTTCCTCATCAAGTATGTGTCTTTTGTACACCCTCTGGCGTACTCGGAGTTCTATAACTTCGGCTCGTGATTCTGCTAGTGCTTGCAGCAGGGTTTCATGGTTTCTCTTTGCTCTCACGCGAGCATCTTCTAGACTAATGGTGTGAAGGGTATGCATTCTAGCATCGGTGCCCACATCTGTAATCTGATGTAGGGCTATCCTGCCTTGAATCTCATTTCGGGCCACTCTACGGACCAAGATTGGCAAGACTCTATATGCTGAGCGCCCATCGCTCAGGCCATAAAAGCTTCGGTCACCATTAAATGGCATGGGCTGATCTTGCCCTTGGCTCCATGTTTCCAAGCATTCCACCCACTCAAGCGTCGGGCTATGAAAAGCTGGACGAGGGTTAGGAATTGGAAATGGAGCTTCTTGGGGTAGGTTCTCAACCTCGGGTTCGGATTTAGTATCGTCTGAAGGGTCTTAATCATGGTGATCATTCAAAAGGATAGGATGATCATTATCTGGTTCTTCTCCAAACCAACCAGCAATGACCTCGTTCGGAAGGTACTGGTTGCCGTGGGGATGGAGTCCAGCTATGTTTTCTATGCGAGAATTTAGGGTAAGAGAATAATTATTAGAAGAACTATCTAGATAATTATTTAGAAAACCTTCATTAGTTACATCGCTATTTGTGAAGTGCATACCAGTTATGTGTAATCTAAACAGGATAGACCTTCGAATAAGTGACCTTAACTCCATATTCACACAGAATAGGGGTGAAGTAAAATGTTCACAGATTCTAAGTCTATAACATCCTAATTACATATAGCCTTAGTGTATCCACTTAGCAACTATCAACATAGTAATGAAGATCCCGTTTTAGTTCTCAAGTATAAAGTACTTATAGTAACACCAAATACTCCTATAGTATTTTAATTTTTAATGTTATGTTCTAGTGTTCTCATTGTGGTAGGGTAGGTAAGATTTTAGCATTGTTGCAACCACACAATTAAACTTAGGCACATGCTAGTCAACCCTTGGATAATATAGGTGATCAGGCTATATCTTCCCAGTTTTGACCATATGTCTCTAACCCACTTGTGTTGCCCAGCAATTGTAATTCTTTTGTATTGTCCTAGTGACACCGATTTTAGTATGAATGCAGGCACGTATACTTTATTAAATATTTTATTATTTAAAGTATAAACTCTTGGTCATAGTATTTTTATCCCTTATGTATTTATAGTTAGTATATCTTTTATGGGTTGATATACTTAATTCACTATAAACAATGCTCTGATACCAATCTGTCACTCCCCAAAACCAAGAATGGCAGAAACGTTCTGGGGCGGAGGACGTCATGTACAGTATCACAACAATGAAAAGTAGTAAACAAGCAACAACATCATCCATTGCATTAATAATATAATTATTATACAAGTGTTCTGTCAAATTTTGATAAACACTAAAGCATAAATCAAAATGAAAGATAAGTCTTGAACAAGCTCCATCTTCCTTTCTCCTTGCATCGGTACCTGTCTATGATGACCTGAGGATACAAGTAATTTTGAAAGCGAGTATCAGCTTTGAAGCTGGTGAGATCATAAGTATTTTAGTGTCTTAATTTGTATGTAAGAATTTGTAAGTTTATGAACTGTAAGTAAGTACAATGTATATGAATTGTAAGTATTGAAAATGTATATGAACTGTAAATGTAAAAATGTTTGTAAAACAACTGTAAAGGTTTGAAAAACCCTAGAAATCCCTATGATTCCTACTATTATATAAAGTGTGTCTTCTACCAAGACCTAACTGTTCTCAATGTAGTCTTCTACCAAGACTTAACTGTTCTAAATGTTCGTTTCTTGTAAAAGTGTGTAATTTTCCCAAGTGTAACTATCATTTACAAAGTATAGTTTTTACATTTAATGTTTAAGTGAAATGATCACTAAAATGTGAAAAGGGGAAATTAATGTAGTATTGTAGTGTTGTATTATAGGAACTACTTCTGTACTAACTACCTTAAACCGGATTTATATTAAGGCATCATGTGATAAATTGCACCATACTATCGACTGGTAATAACGACATACGAATGGTCGTAAAACGGAACGACGTTTGGCACCCGCAGACATGCAGGTCCGGCTGTAGCTAGCAGCAAGGAGTAGGATAGTCAATCCAGTATAGATCTATACGCAAACTCACGCTCTCCCTCCAAGAGAATTCTGGCTACAACTCGGGCCATGACATTTAAGGCATGCTCTGATACAGTGGATCATAATTATTAACGTATTCGTGTATATGTAATGTAATGAACTGTTCTAGCTGTAATGTACGTGCTCTCTACCTAGCAAGTATAGTAATGTAATCGTTCTAGTATCGTTGTATATGTTCTCTTTCTAGTATAGTTGTATATGTTCTTCTCTAGTATAGTTGTATATGTTCTTCTCTAGTATAGTTGTATATGTTCTTCTAGTAGTAAGTATTGACTCCTGAATGAACTGACTCATAGTATGATATCGCGTTCTAGTAATAGTTCTAGTATCTTCCTAAACTACCCATATGGTAGTTTACTAGTAATCTAACTGGTACGTATGAACATGGATGTATACCCTTGCTACCCAAGGGCATGGGATGAAATGGAAGGGCCATTACGACTATATATGTACATATGTTATATAACTAATATTTAAATGACCTTCGGACGAGTACCCGATATCCCACCAGACCACATCTCAAGTGCGAAAAGGAAATAGGGTGGATAACCTTCCTAAGTCTTTTAAACATTTCTTATATAACTATACATATAGAGGCATGCAATTTATAATATAAAAGCATAAAATAAGATTTGTAAAACCTTTGAACATAAATATTTTCTAAGAAAAGATCGACTTGATGTCGATCTATAAAATGGTTTTGAAGGCATGGGTTTGATAAAGCAGTTTAGTATAAAGAACATTTGTTTGAAACACAATTGTAAATAAGTTTGAAATTTAATATACAGAGTAAAATGTATACTGTAATAAGGAGTTTTTAAACACTTAAAGTGTTTATGAAAAACATTTGAAGGAAACTGTTTGGTAAAACGGCTAATGAGTAGCCAATCATTTGTATGCTGCTTATTAATCACATGTGATTGATATAATAATTAGCATAATTCTACTTGTATCCCCCCATAAAACCTTTAAAAACAATTTAAAACATAGATTAAGGGGTATGAACTCACCTGTTGTGGGTGACACGGATGAACTGAAGAGGTAGGACCGCTAGGTGTCAAGTGAAGTCTTGAACACACTTATGATCCTAGTTAACATATAATTTCACATATATGTAACAAATTAGTCTATAAACAACTAATAAACAAGTCAAGACACCCTAGGACATGCTAAACACCTTTATCAAGTGTTATTAGCCTCTAGGATTGCGTCTAAGTGTTTGTAGGGGAAGCTATTGTGTGTAGGGCTCAAGGAAAACTCCACCATGAAGTTCACGGCCCTAATAACACTACCAAATGAGTTTACAGTCATAAACTCATGAGTTTACGTCCGTGAACTCATACATATGTGTCCATTTTATGTTTGATGCTCTATCAGGCCCTAATAAGCATTTCTACTTAATGGCTTGGTCTATGGAAGAGTTTAGGGCATAATATAACTCCTTTTAGGAGTTTACGGCCCTGAGACCATATTCCCTTGGAGTTTACGGCCGTAAACTCCCTTGGAATGATGTTTTTGATGCTTTCAAGTCCCATACTCACATAGGATATGTTCTAGGCAATTGTTCAAGGCTTTAGGAGGAATTATGGCACCATTTGGCACCATATGTTGGAGTTCACGGCCCTAGAACCTTTTGGGCCGTGAACTCTCTTTCTCCCTTGAATCTTAATTGATTTGGTGGTCTAAACATGTAATGTAGGCTTCTAGTTTGAGATCCGAGGGTTTGAGGAGCATTGGGACTCTTTTGGCTCTTAAAATGGAGTTTACTCCCCAAGTGTTCTTGGGCGGTAAACTCCCAAATCTTGGGGTTTTGGATTGTTTTCTAAACCTAAATACATTTATAAATAAGCCTAAGTTTGTTACTTATCATGGGGAAAAGACTAGGTAGCATTTAAGCCTCATTTTGGCGTTTACTCTCCAAGAACGTTCTTGGGCGGTAAACTCCCGAATCTCACAGATTTGATATGTAATCTAAGTTATTAAGCACATAATAAGCATTATAAGACAACTAGAGAAGTGTACTCACGATTTGGGATAAAAACCCGAAGATCCGTGAGAGAGAAAACGGATTTTCTCTAGTTGGAAATGCGAATAATGAATGAATTTGGTTCATAATTCTATTTATAGTCCTGAGATATTTTTGGCAGAAAATATTTTTATTCTCGGAACGAACTCTACTATCCTAAAGTATTGGAATAATAGTGTTGCAAACCCTAGTGCATCCACTCTCCTGATATCTCCTTAAGTGTAAATCCTGAAAAACTGCCAAACGTATACTCGAAGTCTGGAATTTCACTGTAACTGTTCTAACTTCTATTGGATTGATATGGTTTGTTCAGAATGGAAATTTCGGGTTGTCACACTTCGGCTCAGAAATTCTTTTCTTCTCGGGATCTTCGGAGCGTCGGGACTCACTTCGGGTCTCGGGATGATATCGAGGCTTCGGGGGTATTTCTTTGCACGTAAATCAATGCAATACGAGTGAGAGATGAGAGAATGAGCAACCAAACTCGACTGGCCCTTGATTTCTATTTATAGGGAAACTTTCTCATTTTCGACGTCGTGGGCACTGTTTCCACGTCGTGGTCTTGGTCATCACTGCATGCGTCATCGCAAGTTGGGTCTGGCAGACTCCAGGATGCGTCAGAAAACATGCCATGTCGTGGCCATTGACACAGCTTTCGGGTTTGCGCCCCGAACTTCAAAAATTCATAACTTTCACATACGAACTCCGTTTTGGACGTTATTTATTTTGACGCGTAGGTAAAAACAATATCCACAACTTTAATTTAGACTCCGTCGGCTAATTTTGACTTTATTTTTTATCATGTTATTTTTAGTAGGCCGGGACAGGAAAACTTCGTCTGACGTCTGTTTTCGTCTGTCTTTCCGTCGTTGCACTACTATCGATTGGATCTTCAATTCTCATTTAGATTGTTTCGGCTAAATATCGCTCAATCTCATATTCGAACTTCGGGTTGTACATTGCTAGGCCGAAACTTCGAAAAATCATAACTTCTTCATACGAAGTCACATTTAGATGTTATTTTTATGCACTCTCGTGGTTTAACGTATTATATGACTTTCATTTAGATTGTTAAGGCCAAATATCGCTCTAACGTAAATTCACTATTTACGTCGCGCTGTGTCGTGCTGGTTCTTTCACGAAACTTCGACATGTCATAACTTCTTCGTTATAACTCGGCTTTCGGCGTTCTTTATATGTACGTAATCCTTGTAACATATAATATAACTTATTTAAGATTAATCCTTCTAAATAATCTTCCATCAAAAAGTCATTTTTTATGCTTATCGTCTCTATATTGACTAGCCCTGATCTACGGGCGTTACAATTATCTCCCCCTTAGGATGATTACGTCCCGGAATCATCAACGAAAATAGGACTTGGATATTGATTCCATACGTTATCTCTTCATCCTAAGTACTAATTATAACTTCTATGTCTCCTCGAAAGAGTATTTAACTCTAGCGCTTCTTGACTGCAGACGATGCTCAATCTTGCATCTGCTTTTCTTACCATGTTGTACTTTCAATCGTAACCTTCGAGTTACCAAATAAGTCCTTATTGTGGACTCCTTCTTCTTCTTAGGATAAATACTTTCATTTATCTATTGTAACAGACCGATGGGTCATGCTCTAATGACCTCTCATCGTATGATGCAAGGCTTAGACTCAAGTCTCTTAGAGTCAAATTCCAGAATGGAATATACCTTCCTTCATATTCTAATGTGATATAATCACGTTTTTTCATGTAGCATTTCTAGCTACAAGCTTCCTTAACAACAAGCGTGATGCTATCAATCGCATTGATTTCAATCTTCTAACTTAAGTCAGATGTTACATCGAACTTGGTTCTTTGAACCACGTAACAAAATCATCGTAGTCTGACTCAATTTGATATGGCCACTAGGGTCAGAACATCAATCATCTTCTTAGTCATTACTGAATCAATAGTAACGACATACTTGAATAAAACGAGACCAATCACTAGCTTCCTTGTAACCTTGTGACTTTCCCTGATCCAAGCATGAGTCCTGTGCTTCAAGTAGTATAAATCTCTACTACTATTCACACCTACTCATACTCGTCCCAAGTATTGTCTCGCAGTCCCCAAGTCCTAAATTCAAAAAACAATTTAACACATACGAATGTGTCCAATTAATCATAAAAATTTTCCTAGACTCTACTAGGACTTTCCCATGTGCATCTTCACTCATCAATTCTACTTCAACTCGGTTGGTGATGGAAATTCCAGACGATGAGACAACTTCAAGAATTACACCAACCGTTCCATCATCTTGTCAATCGAAGGTGTACTTTAGACGTATCGTACTCCTCTAAACGTTCCGTTATTTTATCAGACATATTCTAAAGGCAAGATACCAATCTTATGATATCTTCCAATAGGTGTCATTCACTATCATAAGCCTTTCATTTCCTCTATTTACTCAATTCTCTACGAGTCTTCACCATAAAGTTTTGTACACCAATGCAGACGTTCGGTGTACCGGGCAAGAATATAGATAGAGGAAGGTTTAGACGTGTAGTCCTCCTTATTACTCCGAAAAATTACATGTCAGTTCTAATATAGTAATTAAACGTTTAGAATCCTGACCACATAAAATTTCTAGATCCGATCGGCAACAGACCATAGATCCAAACAAATAATAGCATATAAGGCAAACATATAGCATTTAGCACATAAAAGCATTTTAGGCATCTTTCCTAAAATATAATTGTGCTCACGTATAAAATATGGTAGACACTCATCTCACAATCATTGCTTAGCATTCTAAGTTTAAGTCTAGAAATCCTACAAATTCCTAGTTCGCTTAAACTAATACTCTGATACCAACTGTGACATCCCCAATTTCACGGCCAGAAAAGACCGATTTTTTATGTTTTGTTTTAAAATCAGAGTAATCTTTTTTAAGGAAAACAGCTATGGAATTCGTCCCAAAAACAAAATATGGTAGCCATTTATCAAAACATTTCTCAAAGAGAATGTATTTTCATTAAATAATAAAACCTCGGGATGTCATGTTCCGATACAGACCAAAAGCATAAACAATATAAAATAGACCTTACAACAGTTATTTATAACTACTGATCTATAATCCAAATTCTCTCGTCAGTCCACCAACTTATACCCTTGTGCTATTACCTGTAATGCAAAGAAAACTAAGTGGGTCAGGCTTGGGAGCCTGGTGAGTGTATAGGGTTTTCAACCCATAATAATATAGTTAATATATTTAATCATCAAACAATCAACCCAATTACCCATCCCCATTATCTTCGTTTAATCTTCCCTAGAGATATTATCCTAAGGGTAATCTCTATAACATGTTTACCTCCCATCTCCTTATATCTTATTTCCTTATATGTTTGTTCCTAAGAACTTTTCCTAAGGATCATCGCCTACATTGCATAGACAATACTAATTTGGGGATCACTCCCTCAATATGTGTCTAGTAAGGGTTAGGGTGTCATCGCATGATTTCGCAGCCACAACATCGCCTGGACTCGTAAATCATAATAAAGGTTAGACTATCATTGCATGAATACGCAGCCACAACATCGCCTGCACTCGTAATTCATAATAAGGGTTAGGCTATCATCGCATAAATACGTAGCCACAACATCGCCTGGACTCGTAATTCATAATAAGGGTTGGACTATTATCGCATGAATACGCACACACAACAACACTTGGACTCATAATTCATCACTTATCTATCATCACCTAATTATCATCACCATTATATCCTCACCTATCTTTTATCACATTATTTCAACACACATCAACTATTTCATCTACCCATGTTCTAGACAACATATTTGTAGATATAAATAAAACCTCGGGATGTCATGTTTCGATACAGACCAAAAGCATAAACAATATAAAGTAGACCTTACAATAGTTATTTATAACTACTGATCTGTAATCCAAATTCTCTCGTCAAGTCCACCAACTTATACCCTTGTGCTATTACCTGTAATGCAAAGAAAACTGAGTGGGTCAGGCTTGGGAGCCTGGTGAGCGTATAGGGTTTTCAACCCACAATAATATAGTTAATATATTTAATCATCAAACAATCAACCCAATTACCCATCCCCATTATCTTCGTTTAATCTTCCCTAGAGATATTATCCTAAAGGTCATCTCCTATATCATGCTTACCTCCCATCTCCTTGTTGGATTAATGTCTAAGTCCATAACTATATTTGGTATGTACTTGACCCGACCCGGCATGGTCCATTTGGGTTGCACTTCACCGACACAATTTATATGGATAATCTTTTGAGAATAGTATGTTTATGATTAATATTAATATATTATAAGTTCTAATATATTAATATGGAATCATATTATTTAATTAGTATTGATCAAGAATTAATTTATAATTAATTAAGTGATCAAAAGGAACTAATTAAATATGGACTCTTATATATATGGAATGGGCCAAGTTCATTTAGGTTGGGCTAAGCTTTCATGGATAGTCCATGGAGTGTTTAACCCATGGATCCTAGGAAATGAAAGGTCATGGGTATTAGGGTTTAACCCTAATCCTCCATACTATATAAAGATGTCTTTGGTTGGTGAAATTGGCACTAGTGTGGATACACTAAGAGGGCTAGCCGATTTTACTAAGAGAGAACCAAGTATTCATATTCTCTAAAGTCTTCCAAGGTGTCTTGGTGATTTGTGATTCCACTTGAGGCTTCCACACTATTGGGGCTAAGCTCTTAAAGCTTGAAGACATCAAGCTACATCAAAAGGTATGTCCTCTAACTAGTACTTTGTAGATTAAGAACATCATAATATGCTAGTTAGGATTAAAGCCTTGGAAAGTTCTTATTTGCATGTATAATAGAAACAACATAGATCCAAGGTTTATAGGGTTGCATGTACACCATAGGAGTGTTAGAATGCTCAAAACCCAACAGTGGTATCAGAGCCACGGGTTGTTTTCTGTTATATTGATGCAAATATTTTATTTTCAAAGTTGGAAAAAAAAAAGGAAAAAAAACATGAAGTTCGTCAAATTTTAAGATAATTACTTGTTCTTGTGAAAAACTAATTATTTGTAAAATTTGAATAATTTGCTTTATGAGTTGAATTAGGTCAAATTTAATAAAAGATAAAATGATATGATTATTTTATTAGTTTTAAAAGTTTGATCTAAAGAGTTTTATTTTTTTTTTTGAAACCTCCATAAGTTATGGATATGAAAAGGTTTTAAAAAAAAAATTGATTCAAAGTTTTTATGGAGTTACAAAATTTGGTGTTAATGTTTTAAAGAATTCCATAACTTAAGAATAAGTTATGGATCACCAAAAGTTTTTTGTGTTACCTTGTTTTATGAGTGAATTTAGATTAATGAATAAAATTATGTGATAGTTGGTTTTAATCCAAATTAATCTAAGAATTGATTCTAAAATGTGTTTTTGTAACTTGTCCTCAAGTTATATGAAAAGTCACATTTAAGAATCATAAAACTCATAAAAATTGGCAAAGGTTACAAAAATGAAGAGTCTAGTTCTAATTAAATGGTTTTATGACTCCATAACTTGTCCTCAAGTTATGGAGGAGCAAGAGTCTCTTCATTTAATAAAATAAAATAAAATAAAAAAAAGGTGTAACCTTAATTAATTCCATAAGTTATAAAATAAAGAAAAGTTAATTCTTTTATTAGTTTAAAGTCTTCCATAACTTGTCCTCAAGTTATGGAACTTGAAGAGTTTTGGATTAAAACTACTTTAAACACATAAGTTATGGAATTAATTAGTTTTGAATAGTTTCAAAACTTGCCCTCAAGTTTTGGAATTTGTAAAGTTTTCTCTTATGAATACTTTAATTCCAAGTTAGCCCTTAGAATTTTAAAAGTTAAAATTCAACCCTTATACTTTATAATATTATAAGTTAATAATATATATATATATATATATATATATATATATATATATATATATATATATATATATATATGTATAAGAGTAAAGTCAGTCTTACCGCTAGTACGCCTCATTCACGAAGCCGGTCTATAAGGTGGGTATAAGGTTGTTGCCTATAAAATGGCAACTTAATGGGTGTCCACTCTCACCCACCGCTTGCTTGACTGGTGGAGGGTCGTTAGCCGAACGGGTTTGACAGGACTATAATTCTCCCTTCATTAAAAGTATTAATGATAAATACTAAGTAACTAAACTCTTAATAATACCCAATCTTAGTTACTTAGGAAAATGTGAATAACGTGCTAATCCATGAAATTACACTTTGCACTTTGTTTAAGTCGGTTAGTGGAGCGTGTGTGGTTAACCGGCACACTAACTCGTATTTAACAAGGTAGGTAAAGGGTAACTTAATGTTTATCATAGTATCGATGGAGCGTGTGTGGTTAACCGGCACATCGATTGAGGGGTAAACACTTAAGGGTACCAAGTAATTTGCATGGTTACTTCACACCTTGTTTTGTGATCCTCGGCATCCCAGTCACAAAACCTGAAGGGCACACTCGAGATTGAAACATGCCTTTGAACAGTTCAATGAATCTCAAAGATCTAGGAGTTTCAAAACCAATTAAAACCTAATAATACATTTCGTTTATCTTGGTGGAAATTGGTGAATCGTCATTCACCTACCTTCAAATATTTTATAGCTTGGATTACGGCATCCCTCTTCTGAGTTATAAAATAGTTTGTTGGGTCCTAGCCTTAATATTTCATATTGGGTGTCATATTAAGGACTTTAGAATCAACTATCTTGAATATCTCCCAAAAGATGTCTGGTTTAGACATATATGATCTTTCCAAATCTCTTGAAACAAGCTTTCCTAAATGAAGATGATGTCCCATGGAAATCATACTTCTTTCGCCTCCTCCAATTATTCTCCCCAACCTACAAGTTCTTGAAAAATTTAAGGTTACTCAAGCCCTATTGGCAAGGCAAGGTCTAGGTGTGATCACATCTTGGAGATGTAGTCACATATTGACAAGCCGGGAGAGTTGGGTGTCAAAGTCCTGAGAAAGTTGGTGGTTCAATCACTTTCTAAGTCACATAGTGAGTTCCTTTGGGAAACCTATGAAATAGACTATGACAAGACCCTTAATGATCTTATCTATTTGTTAAGATCAACTTCCTTAAAACTTGATGGACATTGACAATAGTGACACAGGAAATCCAGGAAAGCATTCTCTTCCCAATGGAAAGGGATTGGCCATAGTCAACTCGGTTGACCAAATGGTAAAGAGAAAAGCTAAGTCTATGATAGTCCCGTGTACCATTATCAAAGGCTCCATATGTTTATATTGCCAAAGGAAGGGGCATTGGTTGCGAAGCTGCCAAATTTACCTAAGGATGTTAAAGTCAATAAGTTTGACTCTACTTTAGGTAAATTCCACTATCTAACTCTGCTAAGTTTCTATTCTGAGATTCCTGATACATGATGTGACTGGGTCACATGGTGATGTTTTAAGAATCAAAGAAAAGTGAAGAAACTTAAAGAAAGAATATGCTGAATCTGATGGCGTAGATGGATTTCTATCGCATAGTTTGAAGATCGGATTCTTGAGCTACTTCTTAGGAGTTATGAGATATTGCTTAGGAATAGATAACAACAAGTTTTCATATGGATTGTAAGGATAAGTTCTTCTGCAAAGTTTTTAAAATAAAAGGAAAATTTTTGATTTTATTTATTTTAAAATATCCTTACAATGGCATCTGTGGAAATTTTTGTTGCTTATAAGATTCCATTAATAGCAAGAGTGGAAGTATGAAATTGATTCTTTCATTTGTGGTAATGTCTAAATTTACCAAATAAGGAAAGATTCTCATCACCCAAGTTTCAATTGGACCGGAACTTGGAATCATGCAAGTTGTATAGCATGATGGATGAGAACTTTCAAGTATTAGAAAATTAAGACTGACTACTTGTTCACATGGATGTGTGAGTCAAGTAACGGACTAAGGGATCGAGTACACATTCTTGTGCACTGATTAAGTCCACCACAAAAGATCGATAAGATTATTCGTCATAATTTACTAAAGCTTAGTAAATATGGTTATACTTACAGGCTAAAGTGTAATTCTGAGATATTGGAAAAGTTACAATGTATGGCAGAGCGAATAAGAAGATTCAAATAAGGCAGAAGGATAAAAGTTTCTCAAATCTGAAAAGATGGGAGAGTACTTTAGTATCAGTTTTGTGATCATCTTAATGATTAAGAAACCATAGCACAATTAGTTCTCTAAGGAAGTCTTAGTGCATTCTTATGACTAAGAAGAGGGATCTTGAATTGTTGAAGTGGTTAAATCAAGAAGATGAGTCATACTTCGTTCCAATACAAGTCTTAGAGTCATACTCCAAGATTGTAACTTGAGTGAGATGTCTTAAAGAAGGTTTAAAACACTTGTCAAATGTAAGAGTAAAAGTTTTCTACTCTTGTACATTTGAAATTGGTAAGTTGTGATGTTTTGGATAAAACAATGATCAACTTAGGCCAATTGTGTGAAGTGTTTGTCTTGATTAGAATCCACACTATCTCTTGGATATTTGACAAGGGAGTCTTATAGGTCAAGAGGACAGTGGGAGTCTTAAAGGTCTTGAAAGTCTCAAGAACTAATCAAGAACAAAACCTGAAGGTCTTCCCTAGCACACGACTTGAGGTTCATAACCTATCGTGTTGACATATTCTGTGCCCATTCCAGTTAAAGTTGGCTTTGCATATGAGTTCTTAGAGTTCTCAATTGGTTTCACAACAACTTGGAAGAAATGGCAGGCCCTTGAGCTGCCAGGTGGCAAGAAATTAAGATTGAGTTCAGTCCATATGAGTTTGGGTTTGTCATTATCCTTGTCTTGTGACTATGATTTTGACCATTCACATGGATAAGAACACATACACCATTAAATCTAAGTGTCATAAGGTTTCTCTCCGATTCATGAAAATGATGGTGAGGAAACACTTTCACTAAGTAGACTTTAGCTAGATAGCAATTGTGATATTTGCATTCTCAAAGTGGTTAGTGGAGCGTGTGTGGTTTACCGGCACACTAACCTGGGCTTGTGAGAAGTGGCAAAAGGTCTAACCATTATGATTACGGCATCCCTCTTCATAATTGTTTAGACACACAAGTGTGTTATCTAAGGGAAGGTGTATGATTTTGATAAAGTTTTATCAAAACAATCTAGTGTCAGAAATCTGAACTTTGGTAAGAATGTCAGCTGATTTCTGAGTACATGTCAAAGCTCGTGGGAGCATAAGTGTTATGCTAATAATCATCATGTTAGTGGGAGCATGATAATTATGATAAGTATTGCAAGTTAGCAATGTTAATTATAGAAAACAAAAGTTTCAATTGGGAAAGAGTTGTTTTGCTATAATTAAGGGAGAGGAAATTATACTTAATCTCAAGCTTAGATCGTGAGGTTTTAATCATTTAGTCAAGGATATATATATATATATATGAATTTCATGTTGGAATGGCTCAACATAAGGAAATTCTGTATATGGGTCCATTATTTGCGTTCTAAAATTCGATTATGATTACGGCATCCCTTTTCATAATCTGAATTATGAGAACTTGGCAAATAGAAATGGAAATGTTATAGCAAAAGACTGGTTTAGTCTTTATGTGAGACATCATGAATCGTGTCCCATATGCTTCGGATATAGGATCGATTACATGTGCTATATTCATCCATTCTAAAATTTTCCAGATGCCTGGGGCATTAAGAAGGGAAAAGGTTTAGAACTGGATATGACTAAAAGGATTAAACAATTGTCGAGGACAATCTAAGGTTTACCAAAGATTGGTTGCTCAAGGACAGTTGGAAGTATAGTGATAATTAACTCTTGTTCAGAAGTGAGAGTCAAAATGGAATCTGGAAATGTTTTAAAGTTAGAATTTTCAATCTGTTTAAGATTAGGAAACTTAATGCAAGAAGGATGTTTCCAAGGAGCTGATCTCCTTTGGAATACTCTGTAATGGTTGTTGTCAAGTCTTTATGACTTTGTACATAATTATTACAAGAGGATCAATGCATATAAGTTTAGAATCTAACAGATTTCAGTAAATGGCATGAATTTGGAATTCTTGCATTTGCAGTAAGGATTTGGGAGTGTGAAAAGAGAATCATTGAAGTTATGTTCAATTGATCTAGTTCACAAAGTAAAGATCATAGACAAACATAGTATGCATACTTGGTGTATGGCATGACTAGTGTTTAGAAAACATAGTGTGCATGCTTGGAGCATGGGACAACTATTGTTTTAAATTCAAGAATAAAGTTGATAGTTGAAACAGTATACAATGAATAATGTGTAATCATATGGTGATAAATAAAAGGTGTTTTATTTATGTTCAAAGGGTTGATACCATATTGGATTCAATTATTATTGTGTTTCATTTTGCATGTTTTGACTTCCCGAATAAACTAGGTTATTCTTCCGGAATGACTAAGTTATTCAAACCATCCACAGTCGGTCATATGTTGGAAGTAGATATGAATTAAGACTATCATGGGTTGGCTTGTAGAGGTCTAAGGTGTTGGACAAAGGGCTACAACACTCATGAGTGCTCATAAGTTCTGAGTATTGGATTCAACCCGCGCTCATTGGAATCACTTCATGGATTTTATCACGAGTGATCATGAGATGATAATATCTTATATTCTTCAAACCTAGAGATATGAGTTGTTACTATGAGTTGGTTGTACATTGATTGCACGAAAACGCATTTGGTAACTCGGTGCTATAAAACGTGCCTTTGTGTACGATTCAACAAGTAGTAGAACAAGCCATATGAGTCGAAGTTTATCCATTCCTTTTACCTTCGGGATAAAAGCGATATCTGTGGGCCCCTCGATGATTTGATGATGACAAATGGAAGTGCTCGGCCGGGCCAGGACTGATTTGATTTGTTCAATTAGTCAGTCGTCATAAATCGCAAATCGGGAAACAACAAATGGACAGAGAGAATGATTATAATCCATGTCTCAGTCCATATGATATCTAGAATGGAGGAATATATGATCCCTTATCTAATGGACAAGTCATTGACAAATGTCAGAGTTCATCTACAAGGTCAGAGTTCGACAGCGGCTTTAAGAGCTACGATTGCCAGTTAGGTTTGAAGTCATACGCAATAATAGTTTTAGACTTATCCAAGTGGGAGACTGTTGGATTAATGTCTAAGTCCATAACTATATTTGGTATGTACTTGACCCGACCCGGCATGGTCCATTTGGGTTGCACTTCACCGACACAATTTATATGGATAATCTTTTGAGAATAGTATGTTTATGATTAATATTAATATATTATAAGTTCTAATATATTAATATGGAATCATATTATTTAATTAGTATTGATCAAGAATTAATTTATAATTAATTAAGTGATCAAAAGGAACTAATTAAATATGGACTCTTATATATATGGAATGGGCCAAGTTCATTTAGGTTGGGCTAAGCTTTCATGGATAGTCCATGGAGTGTTTAACCCATGGATCCTAGGAAATGAAAGGTCATGGGTATTAGGGTTTAACCCTAATCCTCCATACTATATAAAGATGTCTTTGGTTGGTGAAATTGGCACTAGTGTGGATACACTAAGAGGGCTAGCCGATTTTACTAAGAGAGAACCAAGTATTCATATTCTCTAAAGTCTTCCAAGGTGTCTTGGTGATTTGTGATTCCACTTGAGGCTTCCACACTATTGGGGCTAAGCTCTTAAAGCTTGAAGACATCAAGCTACATCAAAAGGTATGTCCTCTAACTAGTACTTTGTAGATTAAGAACATCATAATATGCTAGTTAGGATTAAAGCCTTGGAAAGTTCTTATTTGCATGTATAATAGAAAAAACATAGATCCAAGGTTTATAGGGTTGCATGTACACCATAGGAGTGTTAGAATGCTCAAAACCCAACACTCCTTACATCTTATTTCCTTATATGTTTGTTCCTAAGAACTTTTCCTAAGGATCGTCGCCTACATTGCATAGACAATACTAATTCGGGGATCACTCCCTCAATATGTGTCTAGTAAGGGTTAGGGTGTCATCGCATGATTTCGCAGCCACAACATCGCCTAGACTCGTAAATCATAATAAGGGTTAGACTATCATCGCACGAATACGTAGCAACAACATTGCCTAGACTCGTAATTCATAATAAGGGTTAGACTATCATCGCATGAATACGCAGCCACAACATCGCCTGGACTCGTAATTCATAATAAGGGTTAGACTATCATCGCATGAATACACAGCCATAGCATCGCCTGGACTCGTAATTCATCACCTATCTATCATCACCTAATTATCATCACCATTATATCCTCACCTATCTCTTATCACATTATTTCAACACACATCAACTATTTCATCTACCCATGTTCTACCCAACATATTTGTAGATATAAATTAGATATACAGTTTAAATCATTTAACACCCGTATAAAAAATCAATTCCAAGCCCATCCCAAATAGACAAATAATATATAACACATAGCACGTATTTCATGGCTAATACTTTATATTTATGTGTTAGAAGAAAGTAACGACAAACTCACCCAAAAATATACTTAATACATTCAAACAATACTTGTATTATACTCTTTTTTATGAAAAGGACTATACACTTACTTGATCAGAAGATGGTCGGACAACACTACGGCTCTAAGAGTAGTAACTCTTCGGTGAAACCGGGATATCTTCACACACCGGGTTTCTCGCGGACAGAGCTTCGGCTCGGAAACTCTTCTCTTCTCGGGATCTTCGGAGCGTCGGGACTCACTTCGGGTCTCGGGATGATATCGAGGCTTTGGGGGTATTTCTTTGAACGTAAATCGATGTAATACGGGCGAGAGATGAGAGAATGAGCAACCAAACTCGGTTGGCCCTTGATTTCTATTTATAGGGCAAATTTCTCATTTTCCACATCGTGGGCACTGTTTCCACATCGTGGGCTTGTTCCACTGCATGCGTCATCGCAAGTTGGGTCTAGCAGACTCCAGGATGCGTCAGAAAACATGACACGTCGTGGCCACTGATACAACTTTCGGGTTCGTGCCCCGAACTTCAGAAATTCATAACTTTCACATACGAACTCTGTTTTCGACGTTCTTTATATCGACGCGTAGGTAAAAACAAGATATACAACTTTCATTTAGACTCTGTCGGCTAATTTTGACTTTATTTTTTTATTATATTATTTTTATATTATTTTTTGTAGGCCGGGACAGGAAAACTCCGTTATAAACTCATAACTCCTTCGTCTGGCGTCCATTTTCGTCTGTCTTTCCGTCGTTGCACTACTATCGATGAGATCTTCAATTCTCATTTAGATTGTTTCGGATAAATATCGCTCGATCTCATATTCGAAGTTCGGGCTATACATTGCTAGGCCGAAACTTCGAAAAATCATAACTTCCTCATACGAAGTCAGATTTAGACGTTCTTTTTATGCACGCTCGCGGTTTAACATATTCTATGACTTTCATTTAGATTGCTAAGGCCAAATATCGCTCTAACGTAAATTCACTATTTTCGTCGCGCTTTGTCGTGCCGATTCTTTCGCGAAATTTCGACAGGTCATCACTTCTTCATTATAACTCAAATTTTGGCGTTCTTTATATGTAAGGAATCCTTGTAACATATACTATAACTTAGTTAAGATTAATCCTTCTAAATAATCTTCCATCAAAAAAGTCATTTTTGATGCTTATCATCTCTAAATTGACTAGCCCTGATCTACGGGCGTTACATACGATCAGCCAGATCCGATAAGTAGACCCCAAAATACCCTATAGTTATTTGATATTGTGATATGTTAGAACATCATGCTAGCGATAGGCTAGGGATATTGAGGATTTTACATGATAGAATTGCCAGATATTATATGATGCCTGATGGGTTTTGAGCATAACAAACAATCCCTATGTATGCATACAACCCTAATTTGTACGATCTATGTTTTCACTATTGGACATGCAAGTATTGAATACAAAACAAGAAACCCTAGGAGGCAATTATAATTTTCGGAAATAAGAATAAACTAGGGTTTAGATACATACCTTTAAGATTTTTATTGTAAACAATCTTGAATCCTTGCTTGAAAGACCTTTGGTAGAAAGCGCCACAAGTGTCACGCCTCTAATGGTTCATACACAAACCTAGCAACCAAGGAAAACTACAGAGAGAGAGAGAGAGGAGAAGCCTAAATTTCGTCCAAGGGACTTAGAAAGAAGTCTTGGACGAAATTCATCCCTAAGGAGGGTTTATATAGGTGTTAGGAACGTATTGGATTAGATACATATCTCTAAAATAACTCTAATCCGTTAACTTCCTCCCTAAGGCATCCAAGGCACCCTTAGAGCCCAAGGAAACCCTAGGAGCACTCTAGATTTTGTTCCCCCCCCACACACACACACACTTTAAGGAGGTTCTAGAATTGCCCAATGCTCAACTATTGAACATTGTCACCTTTAGTCCCTACATTTAGTTAATTCCTTTAACCCCAAAATAAATTCCAAATTAATTTCTGATTAAATATTAATTAAACAATATGATTTCTAGTTAATATATTATTTCCATAATACATTAATAAATCATTTATTTTGATTTCTATTTAATTTATTCACCAAGTAATAAATTAATAAATCATTCTTCTCTCTCTAATAGTCATCCTATTCAAGTGTCAGATTTGAAGGCAACCCAAAAGGACTGTGCTACTATCAATTTAACTTTATACAAATTGTAGTTATGAGCTTAGACACCTAATCCAACAGTCTCCCACTTGGATAAGTCTAATAACTATAACTACCAGTATAACTACCAAAAGTCGTTGTCGAACTCTGAGCCAGTCAGTGACGTGTCCTTAGATAAGTGATCAAATATTCCTCCGTTACATGAGACATGGATTATAATCAATCTCTCTATCTAAGTTTTGTTTCCCGATTTATGATTTATGATGTCTGAAATCAGACTACTAATTGAATACATCAATTCAGTCCAGGCTTGGCTAAGCACTTAAGATGTCCTCATCAAATCATCGATGGGCCCACAGATATCGCTTTCCACTTTAGGGCAAAAGGAATGGATAAACTTCGACTCATATGCTTGAACTATTTACTCATCAAATCACGCACAACATTACGTTTTATAACATCAAGTTACTGATGCGTTTATGTATTATCAATGCATAACTGAATCGTAAACAACAAAATTACTCGTGATAAAATTCATGAAGTAATTCTTTGAGCGTGGATTAATTGAATACTTAAAATCCCTATTTACAAGTACTCATGAACATTGCAGCAAAACCATTGTTATATCTAATACCCATAGAAAATCTACAATTCAATTCATGTCAGTCTTGATTCGATACTTACTTCTAAAAGTATGAGCGACTGTGGAGTTTTTGAATAATCCAATCATTCGGGAAGTAAAACATGCAAATTGAAACACAATAATAACCTAGTTAACTATGGTCTCAAAACTGTTAAATATAAATAAAACACTTATTATTTAATCACCATATTAATTAGAATTTATTAATTGTATAATGTTTTGAGTAATCAACTAAACACTTAAATTAAACATCAATCATGCCATGTTATAAACATGCATACTATGTCTCTCTATGGTCCTTCCTTTGTGAATAGATCGATTGGACACTATTCCAAGGATGCTCATTTCATAATTCCAAATTCTTGTCACCACTAAAAGTGTTAGAATTTCAACTTTACATGCAATATCCTTCTGTGATGTTGAAGCTTCAAATTCACAAAGACTTAGCCAATGATATTACAGAATCTTCCATTAAAACAATTCAATGGTAACGAAGTCTCAAATTCAAGATACAGTCCTTGAACACCTTCCTTGCATTAAAGTCCCTAACTCACATGTAGATTTAATTATCAAATTCCTCTATGGAAACATTTCCATATTCCTATATGACCATCAATCCTAAACAAGAGTCACCTCCATTAAGAATTATGTCAATATGGTCCGTCCAAATTAATAATATACTTCCAATTGTCCAAAAACAATCAATCTTCAGGTAAAACCTCATAATGTTCTTGACAGTTGCTCAACAACTTTAGTCACATTCTGTTCTAGTCCCTTTCCTTCTCAATGCCCTAGGCATTTGGAAAAAGTAGAAGAAGTGAATATTATAGCATATGACATCAATCCTACATCTGAAGCATATGGGACTCGACACATAATGTTCTACATAGAGACCGGATGTCTAATCAGTTTCTTACTATAATATTTCCATATATCAAATTTCCTATGTTGAATCATTTCAACACGATATTCATATATGTTTAAGACTAGGTTTTATTAAACTTTCAATCTAAACTTTTAGATTTGAAATGAAGTATAAATGCCCTCTCACCCAAATCTTGTCATAGCGAAACAATTCTCGAACATTGCAACTTGCAAATTGAAAACTTTGTTTCCTATAAATATTATTGGCAACTTGCAACACTAAACATAACACTTATGCTCCAACTTGCATAACAATTATACTCCCACTAGCATAATAATTATGCTCCCACTAGCTTTGACATGTATCCAAAAATCAACTGGACCTCTAGAAATCAATACTTTTTGACTTTCTTACTAAAGTGCAGATATCTGATACGTAATGGTTCAATAAGTCTTCAGCCAGACTTCTCAAGCTCATACACCTTTCATTGGATAGCATATATATGTGTGTTATAACTTATAGCTATATGTCATGTACGTTCAAACTATTTCTTTCCATTTCTCACAATTCGAACTATGAAAAGGGATGTCGTAATCATATGCGAATTTGAGAACACAATTACCACAACCGCTAACTTTATGATATTTATCAGACCTTCTAAAATCAACTAGCGAAAGTGTTTCCTCATAATCATTTTTATGAATTAGAGAGAAAACTTTTACCATTTAGATTTTATGGTGTATGTGTTCCTATCCATGTGAATTTATCAATTCCAACCTACAATCATTGGATAAGGTTGAGGAGAAAACCAAAATCAAATTTAGTTTTTCCTTTCATGGAAAAAAAATAATGGAATGAAATTTGCTCATTCTTAATTTATCCCCTTTCTGGTAGTGCTTCCATGTTGTTTAAGCAGTTCACTTCCATTGATCAATGTATTATCACTAACCAACGTGCTTTGCATTTTGCAATCAAATGAGAACCATAGAACTCATAAGCCTTACCAACTCAATTGGAAGTGCACAGAAACAAGAATGTGTTAACTTAACACGATAGGTTATCAACCTCATGTCATGTTCTAGGGATTACAAAAAGGTTTATTTTTTATTGACTCCTGAAACTCTTCAAGATGATTAAGACTCCCACTGACTTCTTGACATATCAAAATTTTCTTTTAAGGAACATTCTTTGACAAGAAAAACCAATATTCAAAAGTTAGTGTGGATTTCGACAAGAAAAACACTTCACTGAATTGGTCTTAGTTTATCCTTTGTTGTAAGCAAAACATCATAACTACCAATTCCAAATGTGCTAGAGTAAGAAAACATTATTACTCTACATTTCATGAGGTGTTATATACCTAATTAGTACGAAACAAGCTTCAAGATACGATTCAAAGTAACTAGAGTATGACTCTAAAACTTGATTGGAAACGAAGTATGAAACATCTCTCGATTGAACTATTTCAACAATATCCGATTCCTCTTCTTATTCAAATAATTGCACTAAGATGTTTTTCGAGGATCAATTGTGATATCATTCCATAACCATTAAGATGATCATAAAACATGATACTAAAGTAGTCTCCTCTCCTTTCAGATTGGAGAAACTTTTATCTTTCTTCCAATCAGATTCTTCATATCCGTTCTATTACTCTTTGAAAACTTTTCAAAGTGTTAGAATTATGCTTAATCTTATAAACACAACCATGTTTACTGAAGCATCAGTAAATCATTGACGAATACAATTATCATCCTTTGTGGCTGGTGGTTGTCGAGGCCAACACAAATAATAACCCTAAATATTACACACTAAAATAGTGTATAGTGGTAAAGGGATCGAATCCACGGAGATTGGTTCAATTTATAACTCTATGAAAAATCTCTTTGTAAAAATACTTGTAAAATGATAATAAAAATAAAATGGTGGGTTTTGGTGTTTTGAAATACTTGAAACAAACTAGAATTAACTATGATTTAAATAGACAAATGCAACAAAAATAAGAGTTTGATGTAAAATCAATAAGGGAGAGATGGTTGACTTAAAGTTTCCTCACTTTGACTTTTGATGAACATATCATTAGAATCCAATGGTGCAATACTTTGATTTAAATCCTTAATTTGGCTATAGTAATCCAAGGAGCTTGAGATTACCTAGACTTTTCTTAAGTGTTGAAATGGCTAGAGAAGCTCATAACAATTTCCTTAGTCAAAGTCACTAATTCCAAATAGCATGTAATTAGTGAAAGTCAACTAGCATTAAGAACCAAAAAGTCACCAAATCCAAGAGGGGTCAAATGCTTTCACCACCATGTTGGAGGAAATGTTTTTATGATTGTGTGAAGCAAAAACAACACAAAAATCATTTGTTGCTTGCTAATTTGAGGATCCTTTACTTAATCAAGAAATTAGCCAACTAATCACCACAAACACATTTAAACTCATGAACTAAAACATACAAGTAGTGATAAGATGTTAAAACACAAAACATTCCCATAAAGATTTAAGAACATGTTCATGGATTCTTCAACATTCAACAAAAGTTCAAAGGATTAACCAAAAGTCAACCAAGATTAGTTTAGCTAAGCATGGCTAAACTCAAAGAAACAAAGTTAGAGAAAATTGTACCAAACATTAAGCAAGAATCAAGAGGTAAAAATATGATGTTCTTCAAATGTTCTTGGCCTTCAAAAGTCTTCAAAACTCCAGAGAGAATCTCCAAAAATCGGATGTCCAAGAGTCTCCAAAAGATGGGCACCAACCTTCCTCAAATAGCTCAAAAGAAGAATTTCCGAAACTGCCCCTGCAGGAGGTTGCGCGACCCGCGTGCTGTTGCGCGGGTGGGTTGCGCGGGTGGTCCCTGGATGTAACATCTTTGAGGTTTTGGGCCTCCATAGCTTAGCCCACTTAGCCCAGATCGAATCCAATCACCTCCTAGCCCATTTTCTTCAAGTTTTTATTCATTTTAAGCCCAATTTGGCCTCTCCAAATCCTCCAAACTCGCCCGGTAAATAATCTACGCACGCTCGAATAAACTCCCACATTTTGCAAATTTAAAGTTTATTTCTCTCCAAGCCTTCAAATAACCATCAAGCTCGCTCCATGCATCATCTCCACAATCACCAAGCCTAACATCATTTTTGTCTACCAAATCTCATCGCTTCCCATACGTCCCGAACACTCCCGCTCCGCTAGACCCAAAAACCTGCAATTATGCTCACAAGATTCGAAAGTACCCGAAATAGTCATAAAATAACAAAAGGGAAAATATGCATGGAAATTATCTAAATTATGAATGAAATATGCTAAAATAAACTATAAAAAGAAGTAAACAAAACTAACTATCAGTGGCGGATCAAAATAGTCCACATCAATGTGTACTAGATCCATTAGTCCTTCACTTTGACTCACATAAACATGTGATCAATGAACTAGTTATGACCTTCCAACGATCAAGATTCTCATACATCACACAATTCGGATTGTATGACTCCAAGTTTCTATCCAATTGAAACTTGTGTGATGAGAATTCCTTTTCACTTGGTTGATTATGACATTTCCACAAATGACATAACTAAGAATCAAATCCATATTTAATTTTGCTAGAAATGTAACCACCAATTTCCATAAATACCATTGTAAGGAAAACATAAAGTAAATAAATCAAAATTCTCTTTTATTGATAATAACCAGAAAAATTTGTCCTTACAATGCATAAAGTGGAAATTGTGTATCTAGACGTTTCCTACGCAATCTATTAATCTATCATAACTCCTAAGCAGTAGCTTCCAAAATATGATCATTGAACCATGTGATCAAATTAATCTCTCACTATCAGATGCAACTCACTCTTCTTAAGCTTCCTTCTTTCTCTTAGATCCTACAAAACATCAAAATGTGACTATCACATCATGTATTAAGAATCTATGAATACGAACTTAAAAAAAATAGAGTTAGATAGTGGATGTACCTGAAGTAGAGTCACACAACTTGACTTTATTATCTCTAAGATCTTTCAGGTAGTCTGGGTAGCTTCACATCCAATGTCCCATCAATTGACAATAGGAACATATGGACCTTTCAGGAATAGCACATGAGACTATCTCAGAACTAGCCTTTCTGTTTACCATAGGGTCAAATGGTTTGACCTTGGCCGAACCCTTTCCATTGGGAAGAGAAACCTTTTCTGGACTACCAATGTTGCTATTGTCAATGTCCATGGAAATTTTTGGAGACAGATCCTTCAAACATTTTTGCTTAATTGTGCTCTTAAGAATTTCTGCTTCAACAACAATCAACATATATGTTAGATCAATTAGGGTCATGTGATGGTCCCTAATATAGTAGTTTTTGATGAACTGACTATATGATTCAGTAAGCGAAAGTAGAACCAACTCAATGGTTAGCTCCCTTAGGAAAACGACACCCAACATCCCCAATCTGTCAATAAGCGACTTCATTTTCAGAACATGTACCCATACAAACTTTCCATCTTGGTGTATACATGCCAATAGGGCTTGAGTAGTTTCATACTTTTCAACTTGAAGAATACATGACTTAGGGAGAGTTACTGGAGGAAGTGGAGGAAGAGTTGGAGAAGCATGATCTCGAGTTCTACCATTGCTTGAAGAAAGGAGTATTCTTTCACCTTGATCAACATGTGAAAGATCATCTTTAGAAGGAAGAGGAAAACCACTTCCTAAAGAATGAGGAAGAGAATTTAAGTTAGTTGAATTTAATCCTTAATTATTAACCCAAAAATTTAAATTAAGGCTAGGATCCATATTTCCGATTTGAACTTTGAATAGGGTTGTCGTAATCAAATTTGAATCTATTTTAGGTAGGTAAAGCATCTAGCAATTTCAATCTAATGAAACTCCTAGATCTTTGAGTTTCATTGAACTATTCAATGGTATGTTTAATCTCGATTATGCTCTCACTTTGTGACTGGGATGTCGAGGATCACAAAGGAGATGTGAATAACCATGCAAATTAGCTTGGTACTCTCGATGTCATTTATCATCTGAAAATAACGTGTCGGTTAACCACACGTGCTCCATTAATTCAATGACAATTGAAGATACACCCATTGCCAACAATATTAGTTCTATATTAGTGCCGGTTAACCACACACGCTCCACTAAAGACCAATAAGGTGCAATGTGTAATTTCATGGGTTAGCATCAAATTCACATTTTTCCTAAAGTAACTAAGAATGGGATTTTAGAAAATGGTTTAGTTACTTTATCATTATACTTTTAATGAGGATTAATTGTCCTATCGAACCCGTTCGGCTAACAACCCTCCACCATACGAAAGAGCGGTGGGTAAGAATGGACACCCAATGACGTTCATTTTACAGGTCACTTCCTTAAACCCCCCTTATAGTATGACTTCGTGAATGAGGCGTACTAGCGGTTCAACTGACTTTTCTTATACATATAATATATATTAAACTCTTAATTATATAAGGTGAATTTTAAACATTCTAAAATTCCAAGGGTTTAATCTTTCAATAAATTAAACTTTTAGTTTAATTAAATTTAAACTAGTTTATTGATTTATTAATTATCTTTTAATTAATCACTTAATTAAATTAATAAAATCCATAAGGATGTATTATAAACTTTTCAAAATACTAAGGTTTTTAATATTTTAAAATTTTGAAATTAATTTTTTTTTAATTAAATATTTTAATTAATTTATTAAATCATCTAAGGACTATCCAATTAAATTAATCAATTAATTTAACCTAATCCCTCTCCCTAGATCTTGAAAATATGGGAGGGATCTTACAAAATCTTTCAATTATCTTTATAAACAAGAACAAGATAATTACCAAAAATAAAAGATGCCACCAAATCTCTTACTTCAATAATATGGCAAATCTTAGGGAGGAAGCCAAGGATGTCAGTCCTTGCCTTATATTTGAAAATCCCTAGTGTTAGGAAAACCTCGATTTTGAAATTTAGGAGGATAAAGGAAAGGGTTAAAACCCTTAAGCAGATTTTCAAAATTAGGGTTAGGAAACCCTAAATTGCGAAAACCCTAATTCCAATGGGTTTAATTTCCATAAACCCTAACTGTCAAGTTCAACCAACCGCATTATATTCAATAAAAAACAATCCTAGGCTTTTATACCACTGATAGGTTTCGAGCATAACAAACAATCCATGTGTATGCATGCAACCCTAATTTGTACGATCTATGTTTTCACTATTGAACATGCAAGTATTGAACACAAAACAAGAAACCTTAGGATGCAACTATCATTTTCGAAAATAAGAATAAACTATAGTTTAGATACATATCGTTCATATTGTTATTGTAAATAATCTTGAATCCTTGCTTGAAAGACCTTTGGTAGCAAGCGCCACAAGTGTCGCGCCTCTAATAGTTCACAAATAAACCTAGCAACCAAGGAAAACTACAAAAAGAGAGAGGAGAAGCCTGAATTTCGTCTAAGTCACTTAGAAAGAAGTCTTGGACGAAATTCAACTCATAGAAGGGTTTATATAGGTGTTACGAAGGTATTTGATTAGGCAGGTATCTCCAAGATAATCTTAATCCCTTAACCTCCTCCCTAAGGCATCCAATGCACCCTTAGAGCCCATGGAAACCCTAGGAGCACTCTAGATTTCGTCCCCCCTCTTTAGGGAGGTTCTAGAATTGTCTAACGCTCAACTATTGAACATTGTCACCATTAGTTCCTACACATTTAATTAATTCCTTTAAACCCAAAATTAATTCCAAATTAATTTATGATTAAATATTAAATAAACAATATGATTTCTAATTAATATATTATTTCCATAATACATTAATAAATTATTTATTTTAATTTCTAGTTAATTTATTAACCAATTAATAAATTAATAAATCATTATTCTCTCTCTGACAGTCATCTTATTCAATTGTCAGGTATGAAGGCAACCCAAAAGGACTGTGCTACTATCAATTCCAGTTTATACCAATTATAGTTATGGGCTTAGACACCCAATCCTACAATATTGTGATATGTTAGAGTAACATGCTAGCGATAGGTTAGGGATGTTCAGGATTTTGCATGATAGAATTGCTTGATTATATGATGTTGGATAGCCTAGGGTTCTTCTCTAATGAAATTGACATCATTACTGTAGTTGCTTAGTGTATGCATCATGGTCATGCATAACTAAGATTTTATAGCTTGAGAATGTTTGGTCTGGACTTATTTCCTATTCTTGTTTGATGAAGGGATTCGGGTACGATCAAACATTCGACTGTCTATAGGGTCTAGTGTTATGTATGGCTATCATACATGAGTGTTGCAGGGTTGGTGGAAGTTTCATGGATGAGTTATGTGGGATTAGCTGGCCAGTTTTGATATATATAGCCTTTTCTCTAGGGAGTGAGGATTGAGCGTATGAGTATGCTAGCGCGTATTGTTAGGGTGTTGTAGTATAGGCTCGTACTACTGAAAGCATAGGACCTGTATGTGTAACAAGGAATTCACAACCCCTAGGGCTTTGTCGGGAGTTGGTTCCCATGTTATCATATGCGCGTTATCGAATATCCTCCTGGTTTATTTTCAGTATGGTGACTACATGTCGAGTTGAGGCTGGGAACAGTTCGGGATCAGGAGTTGGCCATCAGGGTGAGTCAACTGCATTGGATGACAGGATCAGGGAGATCCTTCAGGAGGAGGTTATTGCTCGTTTTTGAGCTCAGTTTCCAGAGATGTTCATGTCTATTAAGACCGCTATGATTGAGTACTTTGATAAGCGCTATGTTGCTTTGTATGAGACTGCTGCTGCTGCAGCCATTGCGACTGCAGGGGTTGGATCAGGTTGGATTTTTCAGTATCAGGACTTTGACAATACGAAACCCCCGAATTTTGATAGGGTGCAAGACTCGATCATCGCCATGAGGTGGCTATCTGATGTCGAGGGGTGTTTCTTCACTTGTTCTTGTCCAGATGACCAGAAGGTCCGGTGTGCTCTGAACCTTCTGAGGATCGGAACGAAGGATTGATGGAGGCTTGCTACTAGTTGATATTCTGCTGAGCAGAGAGCTATTGTGTCTTATGAGAAGTTATCTGAGATGTTCTTCTCCCGATATGTGTCGCTGGTGGAGCGTGAGAGGTTGGCTCAGGAGTACCTGGATTTGAGTCAGGTTTTTGAGACAGTGACGGAGATCACAAAGACGGTCACAGAGAAGGCTATGTTTTTCCTTGAGTTTGCTACATCTGTGCAGGCTTAGATGACCCGTTACTTGAGCATGCGCAAGACAGAGATCAAACAATTTCTTTCCACCCAGCGTTATGGTTCATTGTTGAAGATGCAGGAGGCCTCCATGCGGCGTAAGATTGAGATTGATTTACAAACGAGGGAGAAAGGGTCGGCCCCGGCGCAGTCGCAGCCTGTGCTAAAGCGGTTTAAGACTAATGATGTCAGATCTCGGGGATGGAAGGGTCGCACTTGTGGGAAGTGTGGCAAGGTGCATGAGCGTGCTTGTCGATCATCTTATGGGTGCCACAATTGTGGCTGTCAAGTCTATATAGCGAGGGATTGTAGCCAGCAGGCCCCAACACTCAGTTCCAAGATTTGTTTTTATTGCGACCAGTTTGTACATGTGAAGGCCAACTGCCCATCGCTTGCTGCTAGGCTGGCACAGGGTTAAGCGCCGACTAATTTGAGGATCACTGATGGGAGTCAGGGCAGGGCGGAGCCCCAGAGGGCTCGAGGTCGCACTTTCCAGCTCACTGTCGAGGAGGCCAAAGGAGCTCCAGATGTTGTGACTGGTATGTTTCTATCTCTTATTATGTTGATTATGTTTATGTTATGCTTATCTATGTTCCTTTATTAGGTACGTTTCTATTGAACTCTTTTCCTGCTCTAGTGCTGTTTGACTCGGGTGCGAGTCGGTCTTTTGTGTCTCGATCATTCAACATAGAGTTTGTTATGCCCATTTGGGAGTTAGAGTGTCCGTTGCAATTTTCTATCGCCAACGAACACGGGGTCTCTGCATCATCAATATATCAGGGTTGTGTTCTGGAGATCTTCAGGGTGCCTTATCCGATCGATTTGATCCCTATCCCCATGGGGGATGTCTGCGTGATTGTGGGTATGGACTGGATGAGCCATTTCAGTGCTATGATTGATAGTGAGGACCAGCATGTGGTAGTTCGAACCCGAAGTGGGGGAGAACTGATTATCTACGGAGAGGGCACTAGGATGGGTTCAGGGTTTTGTTCTGCAGCTAGAGTCCGGCAGTATATTCAGCATGGGTGTGCAGGCTATTTGGCTTATGTTGTGGATACTCGTGTTGGGCGTCAGGTTTCAGTTTTAGAGGTCCCGGTTGTCAAGGAGTTTGCCGATGTGTTTCCGTAGGAGTTGCTCGGTGTGCCTCCTGAGAGGAAGGTCATGTTCAGGAGTGACCTCATGCCAGGTGTTGCCCCGGTTGCTAAGGCGACGTACCGCTTGGCACCTCTTTAGATGTAGGAGTTGTCATCTTAGTCATAGGAGCTGGTAGTCAAGCATTACATCAAACCGAGTAGTTCTCTATAGGGATCACCAATTTTGTTCGTCAAGATGAAGGATGGTTCACACCGGATGTGTATTGATTACCGCGAGTTGAACAAGCTAACGGTGAAGAACCATTATCCCATTCTGCGGATTGATGACCTCTTTGATTAGTTGTAGGGCACGTCTTGGTTCTCCAAGATAGAACTGAGGTCCGGGTATCATCATGCCAGGGTGAGAGAGGAGGATGTGGAGAAGACCGCGTTCCAGACTCATTATGGGCATTACGAGTTCGTGGTGATGCCATTTGGGATCACCAATGCACTTGCGGTATTTATGGATTTGATGAATCTAGTATGCAGGCCGATGCTCGATCATTCAGTTATTGTATTTATTGATGATATCTTGGTATATTCCAAGACTAGAGAGCAACATGAGGAGCATCTTCATGAGCTTCTGGGGGTTTTGATATGGTAACAGCTTTATGCTAAGTTCTCAAAGTGCGAGTTTTGGTTACGAGAGTTTTAGTTCCTTGGACACCTCGTTAATAAGGATGGGATATTGGTCGATCTGGCCAATATCGAGGTTGTTATGCAATGGGAGGTTCCAAAATCTCCCTCAAATATTAGGGGTTTCTTGGGTTTGGCAGGGTGCTATTGGAGATTCATTCAAGATTTCTCCAAGATTGCGGTACCCCTCACTCGTTTGACGAGGAAGGGGGTGGATTTCCGTTGGGGCCCTGAGCAACAGTCGGCTTTTGAGACCCTTCAACAGAGATTATGTGAGGCCCCGAGTTTGACCCTCCCATAGGGAATTGAGGATTTTGTGGTATTCTGTGATGCATCAATCACTAGTTGGGGCGGTCCTCATGCAGAGAGGATGGGTGATAGCTTATGCTTCGCGACAACTGAAGCCACACGAAATGAGATATCTCACGCATGATATGGAGTTGGGGGCAGTGGTTTTTGCCCTAAAGATTTGGAAGCATTATCTTTATGGGGTACAATGTACTATCTACACAGATCACAAGAGTTTGAGACATATTATGGATCAGTCGAATGTGAACATGAGGTAGCACAGATGGTTGTATGTAGTCAAGGATTATGACTGCGGGATCCTATACCATCCGGGTAAAGGAAATGTGATGGCGGATGCTTTGAGCCGCAAGTCGGTTGGGTCTTCAGATGGGGTATCGTGCATGAGGATATCAGTGGATTCTTCGCTTTTGGGATTGATTAGGGAGGCTCAGGCCGAGGGTGACCGGGAAGAGAACTGAAACATCCCAAAAATACAGTCCAAATTTTGTTTTGATTATTTATAAAACCAAAGATACCATTTGTCATCTTATAAAAAGAACATAAGTAATGTATCTTAAATCATCATAATAAAATACTGTATCAAAATCATGTGCCAAATATCAGAGTCTAAATATTCCAGGCTAAAAGCTATGGTGTGTGCTACGTAGTCATCCGGAGCTCTTCCCCTTGCTAACTAAATACCTAAAACCAAAACTGAAAATTCTAAGCACGAAGCTTAGTGAGTCTTCCCAACTACCACATACCATACACATAACACATAAACATATCTTGGGCCCCGCCCCTGCTACATCGAATCAGGGTCGACATCGGTTTTCCTGGCATCGGGCCCCGCCCGACATCGAGTAGATCTCGACAAACGTAAGAGCATAACAACTAATACATAACATAAGCAACTAACACCAACATATAAACATTCTTCGGGCCCCGCCCGACATCGGACCGAAATCCGGAAGCATACTAACATTCCTCGGGAGCTGCCCTGATATTGGACCGAAGTCCGAAAACATACAAATACAAACACATGCAAGAATCACAAATACATCAAGCATACAAGCATTCCTCGGGACCGCTCTGACATCAAATCGAAACCCGGAAAAGCATATAAACCTACATCGGGCCCCGCCCGACATCGGACCGTAGCCTGGAATAACTACTATCTAAATAGGCCGGCCTTGGTGCCTTAGACCCGTTCCTACAAGAGAAAACTCACCTCGTATGTTAAATGTGAAATCTTGTGTGAGGAATATCTGATGGCTGCTCCAACGACTCCTCGACTATTAATTTCACAAAAACACTTAGTCAAAACCTGATAAATCTCCTTAGGGTAAAATGACCATTTTACCCCTGTTCAAAGTCAAAGTTTGGTCAAAGTGAACTTTTTGGTTGATCCAACTCGTCGAGTTGCTCCATCAACTCGTCGAGTCCTAGAACCTGAATTCACGATCTAACTCGTCAAGTCTTCCCCCAACTCGTCGAGTTACTAGGCTACTCATAGTCGCGATCTACCGAATCAACTCGTCGAGTCCCTTTACCGACTCATCGAGTTCTACCTTAAGCTAAAGCAGGACAAACCAACTCAAGTCGTTGAGTCCCTCTATGGACTCGGTGAGTTCCTCTATCTGATTGAGCCATCTCAATGGATTAGGCTCCTACCCTTCAGATCCAAACTCCATACTTCCTCTACACACTGGGAAAATACATTTTAAGGGTAAAGTTTCCAACTTTACCCGTTATTAGTCCTTCTTAATGGGTTTAGCTCAAACCCTAACTCTCTCAAACATAGATCTTAGTCTACAAGCCATAATACTCTAAACCAAAGCACATTATAATAGATCTAGGCCTTGGACATCAATTGGACACGTAAAGTTCCTAGCTTTCCTTCCATGCACAGCCTTTTAGGGAAAAAAAGCCATAATAACGTTTTAAGCTTGCATGGGGCTTCCATGGTCATAAAGCTTGCACCTTTATGCCATGAAACCCCTTCTAGATCCCATATCTGGAATATAAGTCACCTGGGACGTCCAAATCCCAAAGGCCAAGGTTCTTGAACCAAAACTCTCATAAAATGGAAGTAAGTAGATCTAATGAAGTAATGATCAAGGTATAAACTTGATTAACTTAAAATGGCTCACACTCTCAAATAAATCTCTAGGGTTTCGTGGATTAGGGTTTGGGACTTGGAGGCTGGAAATGAGGCCAAGGGGTTGGGGTTAAGGAGCTTAAATAGGGTGCAAAATCCCGAAATTAGGGTTTCACTCTGGCATCCCTACTCGTCGAGTTGGGGCTCTCAACTCATCGAGTAAATAGTTGAAAACCCGTGTCCAAGACTCGATTCTACTCGACGAGTCTGGGGCTTCCAACTTGTCGAGTAGCTCTATAAAAATGAATAATTTTATAAATAAATGTGTACCATAAACTAAGCGTTACAAGAACTAGAAGATAGAGAGGATCAGGGGTGAGATCGCCATATTTGTTCCGGATAGTCGTGGATTGTTGACCCGTTGTGGTCGGGTATGGGTTCCTATGTCTGGTGGGGTTAGACAGATTGTGTTGGAGGAGGCTCATAAGTCTCTTTTTTAGATCCATCTGAGGGCCACGAAGATGTATCGGGATCTGAGATTGAGCTATTGGTGGTCGTGTATGAAGATGGAGATAGCCTGGTACGTAGAGAGGTGCATGACCTGCAGGATGGTCATGGCTGAGCATCAGAGGTCGCATGGAAAGCTATAGCCTCTGGATGTTCCCATGTGGAAATAGGAGCAAGTTTCGATGGATTTCATCACCAAGTTGCTGAAGACGGAAAAGAATTTCGATGCTATTTGGGTCATCATGGATCAATTGACCAAGAGTGCCCACGTCCTGGCGATGCGGGAGAGATCTTCAGCCGAGCAGTTGGCTGATGTATATATTTGCGAGATCGTTTCTCACCATGGGTTTCCGATCTCAATTGTTTCAGACCGTGATGTTCGGATCACCTCCTATTTTTTGCAGAAGTTCCATGAGGAACTAGGCACGAGGTTGCACTTCAACACAACTTATCATCCATAGACCGACGACCAGAGTGAGTGGACGATAGAGACCCTTGAGTATATGTTGCAGGATTATGTCATCGATTTTGGTGGGAGTTGGGACTCCTACCCACCTCTTGTGGAGTTCTCCTACAACAACAGTTTCCACTCCAACATAGGTGCTCCGCCTTTTGAGCTCTTGTATGGGCAGATATGCCATACCCCGGTTTGCTGGGGCGAGGTTGGTCACAGGGTTATAGGGCGGACCGAAGTGGTCCTTCAGACTATAAAGATGATTCAGCAGACTAGGCAGAGATTGCAGACTGCTTAGAGTCGGCAAAGAGCTACGACGACTGGCGTTGATTTGAGTTGGAATTTCAGGTCGGTGGAGATACTAAAAGTCTTACCTTGGAAGGGTGTGATTCGCTTCACGAAGAGGGGGAAATTGGGTCCCCGATATATTAAGCCATTTCGGGTTATTGCTAGGATTGGCAAGGTTTCCTACAGATTGGATCTTCCTGAGGAGCTTAGTCAGATTCACAGCACTTTCCATGTTTCACACCTGCGAAAGTGCATATTGGATGAGGATGCAGTGGTTTCTTTGGATGATGTTCAGGTTGATGAGCGCCTGAACTATGTTGAGAGGCCAGTAGCTAAGCTGGAAAGGAAGGTAAAGGTTTTGCATAACAAGGAAGTACCTTTGGTAAAGGTACGATGGCAACACCGGAGGGGTTCCAAGTGGACCTGGGAGCCGGAGGCTGAGATGCGAGAGTATTATCCAGATTTATACGTTACAGCAGACTTTGAGGATGAATTCTAGTTCAAGTAGGGGAGAGTTGTAACTCCCCGGTTTTCAGGTATTTTCAAATTCATCCCATGGTTTTCAATTATGACATTTTGGTCCTTGGATTGGAAGTAAGTAGCCATGAGAAGACCTAGTGGCAAGAATTGTAATTTTGATGCAGGATGTGTACGCTAAGCGTACATGTGAATACGCTGAGCATACTAGGGTGTGCCCTAGTATGCCGGGTGTACACATATGTACGCTGGGTGTACTCATGTTCGAATGAAACCCTAAGTTTTAGGGTTTGTGGGGTATTTAAGCATCCTTATGGCTCATTTACCCCCACCTCTTCAGCCTCCAAAGCCCTTGAGTCATTTTTGGCAAACCCTAGTCCTTTAAGAGTGTTTTTGAGTTAAAAGTGTGTTCTTTGTGTGCATAAAGACGAAGGAGTTGCATCAAGGAGATTAGAAGTTGAAGGAAGCTTGTGGATCTTGTATCACTACCTTCTTGGGAAGCTCCAGAAGGTAAAAAGTCTTCACCTTGATGCTTTGTTTTCTTAGATCTCATTTTGGTAGCTTTATGTTGTTCTTCTTGTCTCAAAAGTCCTATTGTTATGCATGTTTGGTTTTGGACAATTTGGGTTGTCCTTTGAGACCCTATGAAGGGTCCTAAGCCATAAAAATGAGGCCCCTTTAGCTAGTTTAGATCCATGTTTCTTGTAGAAGGATTAATGGATTAAGACCTTCCAGGACTTTATGGACGTGCAAAGTCATAAAGTTGGAGACTTTATGACTTTAGAGTGCATTTGGACCGTAGATCTGAAATATGGGATTAAGTACTTAATCCATTAGGCACTTAATGAAGATTTGAGGACGGCGAAGTTACGCCCAACTTAGGTAGGAGTATGCCTCGTATACTCGGTCAACCACCCCGTAAGCTGGTCAATGCGAGGTTCATTGTACGCTCAGCGTACCTCCAGAATACGCCCCATGTACTCGCATGGGTTAGCCCATGTTGAGTTAACTCGGTTGGGTTGACTTGGCTGGGTTGAGTCAGTGAGTTTATTGACTTTGACCATGTTTGAAAAAGTTTGACTTTTGAGGGTATTTTGGGTATTATTGGGATTTTGATGGAATTGGTCACTTGGTGGATGTAAGCATTGAGTAGAGAGCTGAGATTCAGAGGTGGGCCTCATCAGTTATGTTCAGCTTGTGAGGTGAGTTTTCCTCACAATACTTTCGGGTCGAAGGCACCAAGGCCGACCCATTGGTTTGATAACCTAATATTGTTGGTATGTTGAGTACGGAATAAATATGCATGCTAGTTTTGATATGCTAGTCTGGTAGATCTATAGGACTACATGTGATACTGCTTGTTTATCTGTGTAAGATATTATTTGTTATATGTCGACATATTGTGTGGGTTGGGTTGAGGTTGTATTGCTTCGTGCTATAGCCAACAAACCCTGGAGCATACCAGATATAAGCTGAGGGTTGGGGAGGGCATAACAGACTTATACTGGGGGCTCATGAGCATTCCAGATACGAGCTTAGGGTCAGGAAGGGCATGTCAGACTCGTACTCAGGGCTTAGTGGTATTCAGTCTGAGGACTGATCACGCCGGGGTGCAAGCCAGACATAAACAATGGGCCAAGGGCAAGCTAGACTTATGTTGTGGGCTCAGGGGTAATCCAGTCTGTTAGTTGTGGAGTCATTGCATGTTGTTATTGTATATGTGCTTTTTGTATGTGCATTGGTATTTTGGGGGAACTCACTAAGTTTTGGGCTTACAGTTTTGGATTATGTTTCAGGTACCTCAGATGATCGCGGAAAGACGAAGGCGTAATCGTGCACCTCCTTGAGTTTTGATTTTATGATTTTGGGAAAACTCTGATATTAAATCTGTTTTGAAAACTATTTATAAACAATGATCATTTATGGGTTGTTTTAAAAGTTTAAATTTTTCATGAATTTTATGGATGTTACACTTACCCTTACGATGATTATGCCATTTTTCAAGAATAGTTGCATATTCATATATTGAAAATTTCTAGCAAGAAACTAGAAAAAGAAACCAATTACAAAGGTTTTAATAACTAAACATTCCAAGCTACATCGGAGTTGGAAATTCGATTCTTTAACTAAGAAAAAAGACTTAAGCATTATACATTCAAATATAAAGCTCTTCTTAAGCAAAAAATCATCAAAAAAACAAAAAATTACGTAGCCGACAGATAAACCAACGTGTAGTGAAAACAATCACTTTCGATAAAATAAGGGTTGTTTGTGCCCTACTTACCCTTACGATGATTATGACCTTAAATCACAACGAAAGATTTATGATGTAACCTATAAAGCATAGATGCATTTTAGATATGATAAAATATGAGTTGTTTGTGTTCCCTATCCTCGAGGGGGAAAATGATTTTTGGGTAAACTTTGGGCAAAATTTGGAGGCGAGGTGAATTAGGTCAAAATTCTGGGAGGGGCAAAATTAGATAGAAGAAGGAAATGAAAAATGACACTTAAATTTTTTATATATATTATTATTTTCTCACTTTTTATAAATTACTTCTCATAAAAGTTAAATTTTAAACTATGTTTTATTAAATTAGTCCTTCTATTTCAAATATTAGAGTAGAAGAACATATAATTTACTTTTATTAATATTTCTTTATTTTATTATTACAGTTTTATAATTAAAATATTTTTCATTACAATCACAATTTATAACTTAAATTATTGTTATTTTAATAGTAACTTGACAATATTAATTATAGAAATTTTCTTATGAAAAATTTATGTAAATCCTATCACTAGCTAATTACATAACACAAAAACCTAACAATCTGCTTAGCAAATATTTGGCCATCAAAATTGACTTAGCTATAGAATTTAATTTCATGGTAACAGAGCTATGGCCAAAATTATTTATGACAAAAAAGGGAAAATGACACAAAAGCCTTTAGTTTTCACAAACATGTCGGTTTTACCCTTGGACGTGTTTTAGGTCCAGTCGAAGTTTTATTTAATTTGTTCATTTTTACCCTTGTAGCCGGTTTCCAGGAAACCTACCGGTTACCTAATGCCAGTAAAGCCCTTGAATTTTCAAAAATGTTCAGATTTACCCTTAAGTTTTTCAAAAATGTTCGGATTTACCCTTACCTTGATTATTATTATTATTATTATTATTATTATTATTATTATTATTATTATTACTACTACGTATTTTTAATACATTTTAATGTATAAAAATATTTTATACATACATTTTTAAATGTATACAAATATTTTTATTAATATAAATATATTTTTAAAAATATATATACTTGTATTTAGTATTTATATACATTTGAATTCCCATGTATTCCATTAAAAACGTATTTATATATTAAAAAAGTATTTATTTGTATATAGCAGGTATAAATATATATTTATTTCATATAAAAATATAATATATACATATAAATATAAAATACATATTTATATGGATTATATTGTATAAAAGATATATTTATATGTATTTGTACATATTACTAACTATAAATATGTATTTATTTCATAACTATTTGCATAAGATAGTTTTTATACAAATGAAACACATATTTATATCTATTAAATACAAATGAAAATGTATTTATACATTTCCAAACATATTTATATGTATTAAGTAGAAATAAAAAGTGTATTTATACATTTAAAGGCATATTTATACATTTAAAAATATTTTTATTTGTATTTAATAGATATAAAATGTATTTCCTCTATATAAAAACTATAGTATGCATATAATAATGAAATAAATATATATTTATACATGGTAATATGTACAAATACATCTAATTATATCTTTTATATAATATAAACCATATAAATATACATTTTTATATTTATATGTATATAATATATTTTTATATGAAATGAATATATATTTATACCTACTAAATACAAATAAATACATTTTTAACATATAAATACGTTACTACAGGAATACATGAGGTTCCAAATGTATATAAATATTAAATATAAGTATATATATATATATATATATATATATATATATATATATATATATATATATTAGTAAAAATATTTTTATAAATTTAAAAATGTATTAAAAATTAATAATAATAATAATAATAATAATAATAATAATAATAATAATAATAATAATAATAATAATCAAAATAATCAAAATAAAATCAATGTAAGGGTAAATTCGAACATTTTTGAAAAATTTAAGGGTAAATCCGAACATTTTTGAAAATTCAAGGGCTTTACTGGCATTAGGTAACCAATAGGTTACCTGGAAACTTGCTACAAGGGTAAAAATGAACAAATTAAACAAAACTTCGGGCTTTACTGGACCTAAAACACATCCAAGGTTAAAATCGACATTTTTGTGAAAACTTAAGGGCTTTTATATCATTTTCCCTGACATAAAAGGTGTAGATTTTTAATTTGTAATGAAATTCTATATTTATTCATAATTTAGCAAGAAAATGCAATTTTGTAGCAAGTAGCTACAAACAACAATTCTATAGCAAATTCCGTAAAATAATAGGTATGACTTTTGATTTTATAGCAACTTAGCTATAGATTTTGCAATTCAGTATCAAATCTCATAACAGAATAAGTATGTTTTTATATTCCATAAGAAAAACAACTATTCATTTTGAATACATAGCAAATTTGGTATTAAGCTAGCTATGGATTTAGATTCAC
Source organism: Lactuca sativa (assembly GCF_002870075.4). Classification (NCBI taxonomy): domain Eukaryota; kingdom Viridiplantae; phylum Streptophyta; class Magnoliopsida; order Asterales; family Asteraceae; genus Lactuca; species Lactuca sativa. Next base: position 38,635,804 of record NC_056629.2, on the reverse strand, counting down.
TAGTAGAATACCTACGATTTTTAGAGATATTTGTAGCTATTATGGCTTTAGCTTACATAATACAATTTTGTATACATTTATGTAGCAAAATAGCTCTCAAAAGTAACTTCTTAACAAAATAGATACATATTTTGATAATGTAGCTATTCATGATTTTTCTCGTAGTGTTATAAGGTGTATCTTTCATTTTTGGCCCTTGGGTGTCATTACTTTCGATATGTAATAATCAAATACCCATGTTCATTCATGGTTTTCTCCGCTTACTTCCTTATTGTTATATAGGGATTAATACAGAAAAATCCCATTATTTTGAGAAATTTTTAATAAATTCATAAAAGTTTTTTTTTAACAGAAAAGTCCCGATTATTTAAGATTTTCTCCTAATTAACGAAAAAGTCAATTTTTTTATATTTGAATAGTAAATGACAGATTATGTGATTTTCTTAAAATAATAGGACTTTTCTGTTCAATTTTTTTCTATGATCTTTTTGAAACTTTTCCAAAAAATTTAGGACTTTTTTTGTAGATTTTTTTGAAACTTCTCCAAAAATTTAGAACTTTATAGGACTTTTTTGAAACTTCAAAACTTTACATGGCAAAAATCAAGGGATTCTATGATGGCCACAATCAACCTCTCCACAATAAGAATAGGGAAAGACTCCCCTTATCAAAGTTCTTAGTAAGGGTTCCATTAACAAGAATCGAGACCATTGTCGTGATAAGGCAAGATATGATCACTTCCTCTATTCTTAAACTTTTTTCTATGGTTCCGAGTTAATGCCCTAATCATCCCTAATAAATGAAAATAATTTTGTCACTTGTAATCTTTTTATGTATTATGTCACATGTTATTTTGTGGTAAATTTAAATTAAATTATATCTATGTGTCATTTTATGTTTTTTTTCTATTTTATTAAATTTCATATAATACTTAAATGTAATAAATATAATAATAAAGGTATTTACAGTTCATTAATGCAACTTTCCTTATAATTTTATAATTTCTTAATTGAATTTAATTATGTTAATTATTTATTTATTTAAATTACTAGTTTAAATATAAAATATGAATTAACACTTTAATTTTAATAACTAATATTTTACTTTTTTTTCTTATAAATTTAAATTTTCTAAATTGTTAGATATTCATGTTTGTTTATTTTTTTAAATAAACTCATTTATACATGAGTCTCACGACTAATATGCATATTCAACTTCGCTCGTATTTACAACATGAAAGAACCATATTATTCAAGATTTAATCATTACACTTGGTTAAGTATACACTTTTTAGGGGTTCCCTTGCATATGATTTTTATATGGCATGTTGGTTTTCTCTCATTATCATTTATTTGCATCTATGATATGGCATGGATCTAGTTATTTTTAGTATGAAAATCAATTTAAACAAAACGTAGAACTTACTATGCTGTTCCTTCTTAAAGTTTTCAATTTATAGCTTAAAAACAACAAAGTAACTCCCGAGAAAGTTAGTTATTAATTATGGATACATGTTCTTATCTTTCAGATTAGCTTTGTTGTAGAAACATGAAAAAGACGACATGATTATGTATCAAAAAATAGTTTATAAGGAAGTATGTTTCTTTTTGTTATTCTTTTGCGATTTTAGGTGGATGCCTTGTTAGAGTTATGCAAACATCACTAGGTTCTTTTATTATCATCATATAGATGAATCCTACACGTCAAGAAGTTGAACATTTCATATTTGATAGATCATTTTCAGGCTCATCATAATTATATATAAGAACAATGACTTTTCTTGTGACAACACGAAATTAGATTTTGATCAACTACAATTTAGAATCGTGAAAGAAGCCACACAAGCATAGATGTTGGCATCTAAAAATTTGTCCATATATTCGGTTTACAAATAATATTTGTGTTCTTTTTATGATTCAACTTACCTCCGCTCTTTATGTTTGATGGTTGAGGAGACTTCATCACATTTATATCACCTTGATTTATCCAATAAATATACTAGATGTGTTTTTCATATATGATAACATGTTGTTGAACTTCTTTAGATTTCAACATCTTATTAATGATCTTTCATGTGATCTTGTAATTTACAGAATGAAACGAATCTACCAAAGAGCTTCTAGCCCAACGATATCAGGTGGTGTCCTTTCTTTTTGAGGTCGAAGATTTAAGTCTCGTCGTTGATATAAGTGAAATTAGGTATTAGTTTAGAAGTAGATTATGTATTTGTATTTGTCGGTTTAAAAAAATAAAATGAAACGAATCTAGTTGTCATAAGAAAGAAATGCATATTATATACAAATATAAAAAATCAACATGTTGGCAATTCCTTAAATAATTCAATTCGAGTATAATGTTATCATTTGTGGTTTGGTTCAAATAAAAGAATGCATAATTACTATAAAGTTTACGTGGATGAATGAATGTGGTACCAAATTAAAAAAGTTATATATGTTTCTTATCAGAATTACTTTTAACATTAATTGGTAGAATCCATTGGTAATGGTTCTTTCAAGAAATATCTCCAATCATTATTATATCATCCTCTCATGATCTTCATAGGACTTTGGCTCTCCCTTTTTTTTAACTCGTGATTGTTAAATAATGCATAGTCTTATGAAGATAGTGGTCACGACTTGGTCTTTGGTTAGCTCTTTGGAAAAATCAAACCTCGATGTATCATACAAATTAAAGGTCATTAAATGTGGAAACCAAAGAGTTGATTACTTGCAACTCAATGGTATTAGTGAATGGATCCCTACCCTCATATTGGTTAAATGGGATTTGAGCTGAAATATGAAAATGTTGGATTAAAGGATTCCTTCTCTTTGCGCCCTCTTTGGTGCTAGTGAATGGCTCCCTTACCCTCGAGCTTTTTAAGAAAAAAAATAAGGGTTAGACAAGGAGATTATTTATAATCATTTCTTTATATTAACATTATAGAAGACCATTAAATGTGGAAACCATAGAGTTGATTACTTGCAACTCATAATGGTATTAGTGAATGGATCCCTACCCTCATATTGGTTAAATGGGATTCGAGTTGAAATATGAAAATGTTGGATTAAAGGATTCCTTCTCTTTGCGCCCTCTTAGGTGCTAGTGAATGGTTCCCTTACCCTCGAGTTTTTTAAGAAAAAAAATAAGGGTTAGACAAGGAGATTATTTATAATCATTTCTTTATATTAACATTATAGAAGGCTTGCACATAGATGCGTTGGAAGCTAGGTGTAATACCCCAAAAATTACGACCAAAAACTTCATTTTTAGTTAAGTAACATATAAAATAGTTTATTGAAAAACGTCATCAATATCATATCAACTCATAATCTCATAAGTCAAATATCATAAACATGTCATGGAATAATAATAATAATAATGCCAGAGTACAATCTCATGGATCTCAAAATGCGGAATCATAAGTGTGTGTGATGCGCTGCTACCGTGCCAGCTCCTTCCCCTTCGATGAAGAGGTACCTGAAACCAAAACTGAAAACTGTAAGCACAAAAGCTTAATGAGTTCCCCCATCATACCACATACTATACAATAACATATCAAGCCAGGCATATCTGGGTGTCGGCCTCCCCTTCAGTCTATCTCAACCGGATGATTGCCTAGCAAATCTGGGTGCTTGCCTCCCCTTCGGTCTATTTCAACCGGATAACTGCCTAGCATATCTGGGTGCTGGCCTCCCCTTTGGTCTATTTCAACCGAATATCGGGGACTATTTCACCCCTACCGCTACCACAGAGAATCATAACATACTGGCACATGGAACATAACAAATAATAGCATACCAGACAATTATCAAACGGACAATCATCTAACTACAAGCTTCTACTAGTGGGCCGACATTGTGGCCTTAGACCCACTTCTACTAGAAGGTAACTCACCTCAATGTCGTGAAGTGTCTGAACTGTCCTCGCTGTCAGGATCAACTCCTCTCAATTCCTACACGTAAGAAACTTCCTTAATTTATCATTACATACTCTTAAACCCTACAAGGGTTACTCAGGTCAAAGCCAAAGTCAAGGTCAACACCTTGGTCAAAGTCAACTCTGGCTCAAAGTCAATGTCTGGTTGACTCGACTCGCTGAGTCCCCAAATCCTCAAAACACTAAGACCTCGATCCTACTCGCCGAGTCTTGCACGTACTTGTCGAGTTCTACCTCATACAAAGTCGGGATCCTCAACAACTGACTCGACGAGTTCATCCTTGAGATTGTTGGGTCCTTCTTCATGCAAGAAGACACATTTAGCCCTGGACTCATCGAGTTCCTTATGAACTCGTCGAGTACGCCTTTATGCAGTTGGGACTTGCCTTGAACTCGCCGAGTTCTGTTCTTGAACTCGCCGAGTTCTATGATTTCCAGGTCCAGTTTCACATCTATCTTGTTGAGTCCTCTTCTAGACTCAACCAGTTCGATCAAAGCAGAAAAGGGTTGGGGAACCATACCCCAACTCGTCGAGTCCCATGAACGACTCGCCGAGTCTCCCCAAAGTCCATGTCCATACAGTTGATTTCAGTCAGGTTTAGCACATCCAAAAACATAGATCTAGCCTCCTAGGGTCCATAATACACATAAAGCTACAAACTTGACGTTCATATATGGGGTATTTGGCTTAAAAGGCCCTAAAATGGAGTCTACAAGATGCATGAGGCTCTTATGGCAATAAATTTGGCACCTTTATGCCACAGGAACCCTCAATGCTTCCAGATCTGAAGTCACACCCCTTTATAACCACAAAATCCCGAATGTGGGACTTATAAGGCTTAGAAAAGGTAGAAATGAACCCAAACAAGAGATCTAAGAGATAGATGGTCAAGGTTTCAACTTTATTCCTCAAATGAGCTGGGAATGTGCCAAAACCTCTGGATCTTCTTGCTTCCTCTTGATCTCTCAAGCTTCCTTCTCCTTCTCAAACTTCAAATACACACAAATGACACCAAAAAGCTCAAGAACACTCAATAAATGATTAGGGTTTCGAGTTAGGGCTTTTCTTGACTGGGAGGGACGATAGAGGTTGGGTTGGCACAAGATAAGGTGTTTAAATAGGGTGCAAACCCTAAATATTAGGGTTTCATCCAGATAGTCCTACTAACCGAGTCGGGCTCTCCGACTCGTCGAGTAGGTTACTTAAAACCCGCGTCCAAGAGTCTAGTCTACTCGATGAGTTGGGCCTCCAACTCGCCGAGTCTCAGTGTAAAAACGTACAATTAATTAAATTTAAATACGTACCGGGAACCGGGTGTTACACTAGGAAGATAAATATATTTAATGGAATCAAACCTTTTATTTAAGGTATATTTCTTTGGCAATTTCAATATATATGGTGAATAATCTTATTTCACACAGGGATTGATATCTAAGAAACATCATGAGCATCACTAAAATACTAAGATGTTTTCGGTTAGCCTCGATATTAAAAGGTAATTTATTTTAAAATCAAAGTTTTCATTATCAATATCTCTAGCATGGAGGTCGCTCGTATCGTATGCCCCGAATTTAGAATTATGAGTCTGTTTGCCTCCCATTTACTTACTTATGGCTTCCGACTGGTATAAAGATAAGTTTTTACCATTGTTGTAAAAATCTCGACTAGTCCCAATTAATCTCTTGGTGGTACAAGACCGACTAGGTGACGTCAAACGATTAATCTCTAATTAGATAATAAGTTAAGTTGTCGAATTCGATGAATTTTTAACATCTTGATGAAGTTCTATCTCAATAAAATCTATTTGGGGTCTCCGACTAATCCCCGACTAGATAAACTAAATTATAGTCACTAGTCGACCGAATTATTACGACCTAACAAATTTTACAAACTTGGTGTATAATAAAAAAAAGTTGCATGTCGGTCGAAGTTCATTCTAATTTAATGAATGGCGTTTTGGAATTACTCTATTTTTTATAAGAGCTCCCTCTTAGATTTTTTTGGAACCGACAAACATATATATATATATATATATATATATATATATATATATATATATATATATATATATATATATATATATATATATAACCGCCTCTAGCAAGTAGCTAGAGAGAGGGTAGTACAAAGTTAAGAAGTACAAGAAAGGAAACTTAAATACATAACAAAGGAACTGGACACCATTCTTTCCAATTCAAGGTCCTACCATAGGTTCCCCGAAAATTGATCCAAGTGAAAACAAGCAATTTTTTCATGTCTGCTACCTTTGCTTGTGATGTTCGCCGATTATTAAAGAGTCGATCATTCCTCGCATTCCAAATGCTCCACAAGGTTCCATAGCAGATAACCTGAAGAATGCATCTTTTCTTGGGACAATTTCCCCATCTAGCAGCGAAATCAAGAACTCTTACTATTGTGTGAAATGGCATGTGATTTATACCACACCATTTTAGGATCCATTCCACACCTCTCTTGCAAACAGAAATTTAGTTGGTATATGATCCCCACATTCCTCATCATGATTACAGTACGTGCAAGCTATCGAATACAGCCAAACATAGAAGTTGGTTACGTTTCTCTTAGATCATCAAGTCTTTGGAAAGCATTAGAAAGAATTTTTTTAGGAGGGCGTATGATGCCTATAAAATTTCATGGATGGCTTGTAAAAAGGTTCCGTATCATTTATGGTGATATTAGTATTGGTGGTTTGATGGTTGCAAATCTCTGATCTCTCCATGGTTGTCAAATGGTTATGGAGGGTAAAAAAAGGAGCACACCACTCGTTATTCGTGTTATCCATGATAATAGAGGTGTGTTTTCATGTTTGTTAGCGTGAAATTGCAAAGCGGAGTGTGGAGTAAGATTACTAGACATGAGCTTTATATGTTTTGGTATTTTGTTAAATAAAATATTTTTTCGTAAAATTGGTTTCATGGAAAAATTGGTTTTTGTTGAGATTTTTAGATTGGATTATTTTCTCTTTATTCAACTTTCCTCAGCTGTTTTATTCTATATTCTCGTTACTTTTGTTCGATTTCTAGTAGATGTTGTGTTTTAAACAATTTACTTGAGTAGAATTGGTATTAGAGATTGCCCTAATGTCCACGTGACAATATGATGAGTTTGACCAAACGTTGGAGCTCATTTAAATAATTCTCTTGTTAATTTGGTGGCTGGGATGGTTAGAAAGGGTCGTTTAATTAATCCTTATTACGGACGAAAGGGGTTTACTATGGAATATATGGGTTTCGAATCATTTTAGATATCTTAGCTTGGAAACTATGGTTAGGCAAGATTCCGACTAATGAGTCCATCATAAAGAGAGGAATAGCTCTTGTGTCTTATTAGTGTCATATTAGTTCTTTTTCTATTTACTAGTTGTCAGACCCGTATGTTATACGGGTTAGATAAAACAAAAAATATATATGAATGTTTAAACAAAAATTTAATTAAATTTTAAATTTTAGATTTGAAATTTAAAATTTAAAATTTGTATTTAAAAGGAAACATATTAAATACAATATATAAATACTAATATTATAATTTGTTGACAATTTTTAATTAAGACAACTATTAATTGATGTGTAAATTTGATTTGTTAATTAAGAAAAGATAAAAAATGAGAAAATAAAAAAATGGAAAAAAAAATTATTTAAAAAATACACAAAATTGACATGTGTACAAATTAATATAAGAGTGACAAGTGGCAAAAAAAAAAAAAAAAAACCTTCATTTATTAGAGAGATTTTGGATTAAACATAGATTAAATTTTTTAGCTTAAATGGAATGATTGGTGTTGTAATTGTTTATTATTGATTTTTGTGTTGTTCAACCCTTGTGGCATAGCATCTTGCTAGCCAATTTGTTTATAATATAGTTTCTGTTCTAGAAAAGCACTACTATCAAGATCATGTCTTTAAGACTAAATGACTTTTTTTCTTTGTTGTTCTTCAGAAGCATTCTGCAAAAAGCACTCTTCCATGGAAGCATTCTAAACTTTTTTTTTTTTTTTTTTTTTTTTTTTTTTTTTGCAATAACCCTAAAGATCATAATGTTAGTTTCTTGTCGATCCATTTTCCTAATTGTTTATTGCATCATGTTAAAACAAAGAAATTTCTCATTTGGCAATCTGGTACAGATTATTAAATATGGGTTTTTTTTTTCATTTCCATTATTTGATATCTCACTGGAGTCTTATATTAAAATTTCATATATGTCTGGTAAGTAGTATAGTAAAATTTATGTGTGCAAATTTTATACTAATGTTCTAAACTAAAGATTTCATAATAGAAGAGCCGAAAATGGAAGGGTATATATATATATATATATATATATATATATATATATATATATATATATATATATATATATATATAGTTAGGTTCAAATGTTTTCATTATTTATTGTGTGCATGTATGAATAATTCTAGACCAATCATTTTAGTTATTTTAAGAAAGTAATTAATGCATATTAAATGTTGAAGATGTAATTAATATCCATTATATTTTCAACATGTAATATGTATTAATTACTTTCTTAAAATAACTAAAATGATTGGTCCAGAATCAATCATATATGCACACATTAAATAGTGAAAACAAAATAACTTAACCCTATATATATATATATATATATATATATATATATATATATATATATATATATATATATATATATATATATATATATATATATATATATATATATAGGGTTGAGATCTGTTGAGAACTTCAAGTTTCCTGAGAACCTGAGAACTAAAGGTGAAGCGGTAGATCAAAATTAACTCATTAAGAACATGATCGTCATCTTACCAATCTCATTTAATGTTTAATTTTTAATAAAAAGTTCTAAAAATTAACATCATAAATCAAATTTCGGATTTTTTTTAAAAATAATTTTCGATTTTTTTAAAGAAAATGGAGATTTTTTAATTTTTCCAGAAAATATGAACTTTTTTAAAAAATTGACGAAAAATATTTTTTTAAAATATAAACTGCATTTTAGAAGAAAAAAACTACAATTTTTTTTTTAAAAAAAAAAACTGCATTTTTTTTTCAAAAAAAACTGTAATTTTATCAAAAAAAAAACTACATTTAAAAAAAACTACAGGTTTTTCAAAAAAAAAATCTGCAATTTTATCAAAAAACTGTATTTTTTTTATAAAACTGCATTCTTTTAAAAACAAAAATTTCAAAAATCAATAAATTAAAAAAAAACTAGAATATTTAAAAAAACTCTACTTAAAAAAAACAAATTAACGTTTTAGGTGCATATATGCATCTTTTTTATACTATAATATTCGTAAGTAATCATAACAAAAATCCATTTTTATTTAATAATCTATAAACACAATAGTACAAACATTTTATTCGATACAAAATAAAATATAAAAAAGCAAAAAAATTTACAAAATTTCAATGCGTTTTTATGTCTTCGTGTCAAGATTTTCATATTTTCTTTAATTTATCAGTTTTCACCTTTTCAATATTTTTCACAAATTCTTCCAATCTACAAGAAAAATAAAAAAAAATGATTAATGCAAGAAAACTCACAAAAATACATGTGTGTATATAGACGTAATTCATATGTGATTCACTTGTTATTTATATGCGAATCACATGTAATTCATATGAGATTTATTTGTAACTTACAGGTGATTCATATGTGAATTACCTGTGAATCACATGTAATTCATATGTGAATCACTTGAGATTTACGTGTGAATTACATGTTAATCATATGTCATTCATATGTGAATCACTTGTGATTTACGTATTAATTACATCTGATTTATATGTAAATTACATATGAATCACATGTAACTCATATGTGATTTACATGTGATTCACTTGTGATTTATACGTGAATCACATGTAATTTATATGTGATTCACTTATGATATATTGCCAAAATTAAACAAATTAAAATAGACTATATGGTTAGCAAAAATAAATAATTAAGATGATTTCCATGTGATTCACATGTAAATCACAAATGATTCACATATGTCACAAGTTATTCACATGTAAATTACAAGTGATTCATGGAGCTCAATATAGAAGCAATTAAAATAAACTATATGGTTAGAAAAAATAAATAATTAAGATGATTTACATGTGAAATACATGTGATTCACATATAAATCACAAATGATTCACATGTGTCACAAGTGATTCACATGTGAATCACAAGTGATTCGCATGTAAATCACAAGTGATTCATAAAGCTCAATATAGAAGCAATTACCACAAATCAGAAATGGTTAATTAGCTAATATATAAAATATAATGTTATTAACAAATGAGCTACAATTGTTATCATATTCCTGTATAAGTTAATCAACATTTTATACGTAATATTAGTATGTGAATGTTGCAGATTTTAGTGTAGAAATCAAATAGCACCATCAACATTTTAGTTTAGCATCCTCCTCAACATTAGGGCTTTCTTTCTCGAAAAATGTGACGAATAGTTTGAAGAGGACTAATGATTTGTTGAACCAAGAAGTTCTTAAATTACGTAGGCTGGTAGATTCCCAAAGTTTTTTAAAATTACAATGTTTTGTTTTTTACTTTTTATGAATCTTGTGAGGTTGATAGCCTCAGACATCAATGTGAAATTCAAGAAGCAGAACTTCAAAAATGAAGAAAACAATCCCAGGAAGCAATGGTATTGGCTGCAGAGGAATCTACTAAATGTAATGCTGCTAAAGATGTGATAAAGTTTCTTACATGACAGGTATTTTCTTACAGTTAATAATTTGAAAAAAAAATTATGATTGAATTTGTTATTATATATTGTAGCTTAAAGATATAGCAGAGAGATTGCCACCTAGATTCTATGAACTTGACAACATCAAGTTGCCAAATGGTCTGAATAAAAAATAAGTAAAATAAAAAAAATACCTTTTGAGGTTTAGCCTTCCTTCATAACATGTGGATCTTGTTTATTGAAGCCAATTGTTGTAGCTGGTAATCCATCGGTAACCAAATTAACCCAAAGTAGTTACACTTGGAACAAGTGATGATGCTTCATGTGGTAAAGATTTAAGAAAATGAAAGGACTAGGGATGGGCAATAATGTAATTTTACATGATTAGAAGAAGTTTATAGGAAAAGTGTATCAGGTATCCCAAGTAGAACTGCAAAAAAGATACAAACTACTTCTCCAATGTTTGAAGGAATCCTATATCTAATGAAATGCTTTGTGTTATTGGCGGCCATGTGACGGTAGTTGGTGGTGGTGGTGGTGGTATTGGGAGTTGATTTTTGGGTTTTGGTTTTTTTGTTTTTTTCTTTACCTTGTTGGTGTTGTCTGCTAGCTCTTTGACTAAGTTTCCACCACCAATTGCATATCCAGTCATTAGAGAAAATAAATTTATTATTGATTAGCCCAAAGTATTGATCTTCACAACTAATAGTATTCATAATATCAGGTATAAAATCAAATTGAAAGATGTGGCTATCCAGAATATCCTGAATAAATCAATCACCAACATCTATTCATAAAAAAATGATAATGTGCAGAGCATCCATTCATCAAAAAAACTGATAATTTCTTATACAAACATCTGCAATAAAAGTTTATGATTAGCAGATAACAGTCAAAATCCTTTTTCAATATTTATCACTACTAGAAAAACAACATTTTACGACGCTCATTGTACGTCGTAAAAGGCTCAGACGACGCGCAAATGCGCGTCAAGGAAGGCCCTGTCATAAAAAGAGATGCCATAAAAAGAGACGACACGCATTTACGACGCTCATTTACGACGCTTAATTACGGTGCACGTTTACGACACGCAATGCGTATCAAGGAAGGCCCTGTCATAAAGGAAGACGACATGCATTCGCGTGTCGTAACCTTACGACGCGCGTGTTAATAACACGCAATGTGTATCATTAAAACCCCTGTCAAGAAAGGCCATGTCATAAATGAATATGACACACATTTTTGCGTATCGTAAACTTAAATGTTAAGAAAAAACATATTTATATATTTATTAATTTTCAAATTAAATTTGCATTTACTATCTCATAATAGAAATAAATTACCATATAAAAAAATAAAATCCATTGCATAAAATTTAATGTCATACAATTCTATTTCTTACAATATATAAATTTGCATTTATCTAATCTACTTTGTGTTTCATACTAACAATTGAAATGATGAATGCAACACTTGCATTTGCAGCATCTTATCTCTTTCAGCTTGAGCTTTCTTTTCCTCTTCTAACTCCAAAGCTATTGGCTTTCATCAACCCTTTAAACACAACACAAAATCACTTGTCATTTTCATTCTACTTTTAAAATCACTTGTCATTTTAATTTGATACATGAAAAAAGAGAAGAACTTGCACCTCTTTATCCTTGTTGGCAATCTCTTTTTCAAGAAGTTCAATCCGCTGAAGGGACTCTTGAAGACTTTTCTCTTTTTCATTCAAAGCTTTGTACAAAAAAGAGTCATGTGTCAACAAAAATGTTGTATATTACTTTGATGAGTTATGGTTATCAAACCTTTTCATGTCTCAGTTTACTAGTTTAGCAACAAACTATTTTTGTATGGTCTCATTTAGTCTCTTTAGTCATTCTATTATTTATTTTTATTACATATTATAAAAATCAAATCAATTAACTTTCATTGAACATCAACAGATTCGGGTCAGAATTTAAAAAACTATTATATATAATATCTATTATATATTATTTAATCTTCAATTTTCAAAATTGAAATAGCAATCTAAATTGAAATGATTGAACACTTGGGTTCATCCAAAACCACAACCATTACTTGTTTGTATTTGATTTAATAAATGTAGAAGACAAAAATATGCAAAATGGATAGATATTTTTCATCTTTATTGAAACCTTTTTTTATTTAGTTCAACTTTCTGTTGGATGTGGATTTTGATTTTGAAAGATGAAAGATCATTTTAGATGAAAACAACTTTCTGTTGGCCTTGATCTGTTCATAACTCATCTTCAATGGCAGTTTTTTGTATTTTGATTTTTGTTTAAGCATTATATAATTAATATTAAAAATGAATAATAAAACAAGTAAAAGGACTTAATGAGAAACCTTCCTGGACATTGAGAATGACTAAAATGCCATGTGGATGCCAAAACCAGCAAAACCTGTTATAGCATGTCATAATGGTACAGTTTGACCAATATTAGTAGTTGTTTACCCTAAATAACAGACACTAAATGATTAAATGATAACATATAGAATAATTTGTTGGTAAGTTATGATCACATAAACCTTATCTTGTTACAGGTGGGCTGCTGCTAGTGAAGCAAGAAGAGACTACCTATTCAGTCACCACAAACTAACAGTTCAATTCTACAAAGGCTCGGCAGCCCAAGACCGAAAATTGGAAGGATTAGTTCACAAACAAGTAATGGTCAAGAACATGGTAAGGCAGACCAGGGTTTAACTTCATTGGTGGAATATAACACAAGAAATTATAATGAGATGGAATATAATTTCTTACCGTGGGTTATTTTCAATGGCCTCACTATTAATTGGCTCCTTGCCATCCTCTGAATAAAAGTTATCATAAAATAAAGTTAAAAAACAATAAGCATATTATATATTTAATATTTATGAATAGTTTTGAATACACCTGAAGACCCATTTTTTAGCTCCACTACACTTTTGGAATTTACGCCCTATTTTTCGTCACTAGTACCTGCACCTTTTGTGGCCCAATTGCAGCGTATTTGTCTACTTCCAAGTCATTTTCCTGATATGATTACAAACCCAAGTATTCTGAATTTATAATTTTAAATATAAACATGTTGGTTCCGGAAGGAAATAAACCCAAAACCTCGTGAACGACCCATTTTTTGATGCTACATAACCCTTGTATCCAATCCAATCCAGCTATTATTATTATAATAGTAATAATAATAGTTGTACCAGAAGTGTCCTGCCTCTGTCCACTGACATATGCCCAATTAACTTTAACATGTTGTCTAAACCTGAGAAAAACATCAATAAGTGGTTAGGTAAGATAGGAGAGGAGCACATATGACATAAAATCCTCATCAGAATTCAAAAACACTTACAAATGTCTCCAATTTTGAGATACTATAGAAAGTGTAGCTGATCTATGATCAAAGTAGTGCATGAACCCATAAGAAGACTGTAAAAAGTATAAATTTTATGTAAACTTGAGTAAAACTTTTCAAACATGAACCTATTAGGCCAAATTAATTCCTTCTCATATCTTTATTGTGTCATCACAGGGTACAAACTGTTACCATTTTTGAGTCTTTCCATTTCATCATAAAGATCTTTGATAAAAGTTGTTTTCATCATCTTTTGACTAACCTATAAGGTAACAAAAGATAAGCATTTTTCACTAATAATTTGGTAGTAAACCAAGGGCATGAAATTAACATGTAAGAATAAAGACTAACCTCAGGCTTGTTCTTTACATTTCATGCCCTTTGAGCATAATCCAATGTGCTCAAGGTCTCTTCAAGAGAATAAACAACATGAGATAATGTAGCAATGATGTATGTTTTAGTCCTTCCATCAGATGAATCACAAAGAAGACTAGTTAATTTGTTATCCCTAGATTACCTAAATGGTACAGTTGTAGAAACATAATCAGATTTTGGTAATAGATAGTCATCCTCAGTCAACGCTTGGACTTCTGGTAGCTCATACTGTTCATCAATATCTTCATAATCAACTGCATTTTCAGCCTTCAGATCATAATCTATTTAGATGTATCACAAGAGGTGGAATTAGAAGATAATTAGCTATATAATGTCCACATAATCAAACATTATCCTATAAGTCCAAAGTCATAAATTCATTAATAAGAACAATGATACCTTGTTCAGCAACATCAGCAGATGTTTGTGAGGTTTTTACTGACAGCTGAATAATGAGATAGTAAAAGAACAAAGAGTTAGATCTAGATACTAAAACAGTGAAAAGTTCTTATCACTTATCATACCAAAAACGAGTACATGGAAATGTGTAATGAGTAATAAAACTAATAATAAACATGGATATTTGTTAGTGAAGAACCAAGCTTGTCAGCTAGTGCAACAAGATGCTCCTTTTCATCCTGAAAAACAAAACCATGGTTTTAGTATCCAAGTTGATATATATATATATATATATATATATATATATATATATATATATATATATATATATATATATATATAAACCTATAAAAAATAAGAGCAGATACCTCATCAAGGTAATCAATATCAAGATCACTAGCCCCATCAATATTTCCAAACATGAATTCCAAAAGACGATTTCCATCACGAGCATCTTCATATTCATCATCATCGTCTGCCAATTAAAATTTTAGAATTCTAAATAGCATACAAGACAAGTCACTGAATTCAAAGGGGTTAAATGTGGAATCCAAATCAGTACACAAGGATGGAAATCAGAATCAGGATTCAAAAGCACGTGTGAATCATCAAAACATATTTATTTTCTAAATTCTAAACAATTAAACTCATATGAAGTTGCTAAACAATACAGCAAGTAAAGGTTTTCAACTATCCAAAATGCATGCTTATGATTATTGTGTGTTATAAATTTACAATATTATTCACAACTCTTGATTGTAATCAATAGTGGTAAGATATGCTTATTATGCCTTTCAAAACAAACTAACACATGATCACACATGTTCTTTCCAATATTGTTTGAATAAATTTGTGATAGGCATTGATGCTGAAGAGTTAAGTTTCAATATTAAATACCTTCATCACGGTCATCAGTGCCCCTACCATCTTGAGAGGTATTACCAGCATCAGAATCCATTATCTATAATGAAATCTGCCACATGAGAAAGATGTATTTATCACAATATGGTTTGTCTTGGAAGAGCAAAATGTCTTCTTAACCAAATCCATAAGGGAATAAATCATCCGCCCTCAAGGGTATAGATTCAAAATTGATTTTTTTTTGTAAAACTTATTAGTACTGAAACAAATCATCAACAGGAATTCACTTGGCATTTGAAAACTATCTGAATTGAATTCAAAGACCAATGTGAGCTCATTTTTTGTAGGAATAGGAGTAGCAACTATAAGTATAAGTTAAGTTCTCTTTACCCGTGTACCAAAATCATTCACCATTCATAGTCCATAACAAATAGACCAAAAACCCTAACTTATCAGCGAAAATAGACAGAAAGAATCAAAATAACAAGCATGTGGATGTGTGTGTAGTGTTGTGTGCGACTGTGAACGACTATCATAATGGGATTAAGAAGCAGAAAAGTAGGGGAGATGGATGTCTCACCTGAGACATAAAAAAACGAGAATACGGGAGATGGAATGGAGCGTACCTGAGATGCTTAGAGAGTAGAATTGGGGATCAAGGAAGGAGGAGGAAATCACGATTAATATCTGTATCGCTTTTCTAGTTAGGGTTTTACAGAGGAGAATACGAGAAGAATCAAAATCGAAATCAGAGGCATGAATAAAGGAGAAAGAAGAACAATTTTTACAATACAGAGGAGTACACCTTACCAAATAATCCTTCGATTGACCTCAACCCAGTTATAAAACACGGTGTGTGGCTGATGATGGACAACCTGCGAGCTGCTGATACGAGCTGCTAGTTTGTACCCAACGCTTTACCAGCAATACCTTCTCCCGATACGAGCTTCTGGGTTGAGGTCACCTCAAAGAACCCTAAAATCTCTGGATCGAACACATACGAAGCGGATTCAATCACGTAAATTGGCCCGGATCTTCCTTCACATGAGCCCCATGTTTGCCTTGTCTAATTACTGGAAGCCATAGTTGAACAAGAAGGTCTGTGTCCATTTTGCATTTTTCGTTCGATAGTCAAACTCTTAAACCAATCGATCATTAGAGAATTCTTGATAGTCATCAAGAGGGTTCAAATCTGTTTCCTCTGGGGAAACGATTGGATCAAGACATCCTATGAATACGTCTATGGAACTAAAGTAATAAAATGAAAAATCCAAAAGGGTTGAAGAAGACAGATTAGGACTACTAAAATCAAGATTGTTTTCTTTTATGGATCCAAACATGGTGGTGGCGTGCTTGCCTTGATCGACGTCGACGACCGGGAATGGCAAGTAACGATGGTCGAAGTGCGAGGGAAAAAGTAGGTGGCAGTCAATGTCGGCAGGGGGAAGGAAGGAGCGTCGATAATTAGGGCAAGAGGGAAAGGAAGAAAAAGGAAGGCGAGGATTTCAATTTTTTAGGATTTCATTTTCCCCCTCAGGTACTAATGGATGGAAGGCACGTTTCCATTAAAATTTATAAAGCGACATCCTCAGACGACACACGTTTTATTATAGGCGCCCTCCGTGTTTTTTTAGACACTAATTTAAGGGTACGCAAAAATGCGCACCCTAAATCCTTAAAATTTATATAGAGATGACATTATTTTTAGATCACACGCTTTTGCGTATCGTGAATCGATGCGTATCATAAATTGCGTGTCGTAAAAGGCTGTTTTTCTCGTAGTGTATACAACTTGATTTTATGTTTGTCAAAATATGACGCCCTCACTCAACATTAAATTCACCAAATAATTATATATTAAAGCAAATTCTAAACTTAAAAACACAATGAATGAAATATGCTTTTGGTCGACCTCACATTTTATAATGATGATAAGATAAATTAAAGCAAAAAAATTAAAAAAAAAACAAATAAGAAAACTTATAGGTTACAGTTAAGCAACAATTTGGCAAGACTCAGATTGTAGGATTGAAATTGGATATGTACATTGATCAAGCCGATTGAAAATACTAACCTGGAGAAGATGAATATATGAGGTTTATAAATATAGGAATGTGTTGCAATGTTCGTTGGTCTGAAAAACATAAGATCTGAAATAACGATTGCCATAAACATCAACGATTTCAAAATCGCTTCATGACACACGATCGACATTTTTGATCGATCTTGATGAATCGATGATGATGAATCCGGTGATTTAGGGCTTCAAATATCGCAATCGAAGGTGAACACGAATGTTTTTGATCTATAGGTTCGTAAATTCTTCATCGATGATCTCGATATGAAAGTTGTTGATTGGTAGCCGGCGTTCATTGTCGACAGACTTAGAGATGGGCCGATTGAGGGAGGATAGAGACGAGGGGAAGAGATTGGTGGAGATGTAAGAGAGAGACAGAGAGAGACAGAGAGAGAGAGAGAGAGAGAGAGAGAGAGAGATTTGATAAGGAATGGTGATCAGGACACGTTTGTGTAAGAGTTAATTTCTATAACCCTAAAGTGCCCCTAATTCCATTCAATTTCAATGCCCTTGTCCCTTAATTTTTTCACTTATTTACAAAAATGTCACAATGTATCTTGACCATCCCTTTTTTTGATCCAACGCTCCACTTTTTGTTCTCGGGTTCTAGGAAAATTATGAGTTCTCAAATGATCATTCATCTCTCTCTCTCTCTCTCTCTATATATATATATATATATATATATATATATATGTATATATATGTATGTGTGTGTGTGTGTGGAAAAGTGAATATATCCTTAAGGGTACATAAGATTAGGTACCCAAACTCACCATAATACGTCGTTTTGTTTGATATATTCATTATAATGTTCTTTAACTTCAATTCCTAACTTAATTTACAATCAACATTTTCGAAATTTCGATATTATCTTCCTCTTACATCACATCTTTTTTCTGAACACCTATTAGACTATATATATTATAGCTGAAAATGAAAATTATGTGAGACGGAGATAAATGTGAAATTTATAAAAATTTTGGAAGTAAATCATGTTATAAGTTGAATTATAAGAACATTGGACAATTATAATGTATATCTATGATACAAAACGATATAGTATTGTGAGTTTGGATACCTAATCTTATATACCCTTAAAGGTATATTCACTTTTCCCATATATATATATATATATATATATATATATATATATATATATATATATATATATATATATATATATATATATATATATATATATATATATATATATATATATATATATATATATATATATATATATATATAGTTTATAGTTTGTTACTTAATTAGGGGCAAACTTGTTTCATTCAAAAGTGGTATTCATTTGCTATCATTTATATGGAGAATACTACATTCTTATGAATCCTTTTGTTTCCGTATCCAATATGATTGTTGTCTTCCTACATTCTTAATTTGGAACTTGAAGCATCCACCTACATTATAGTGTGATAAACAGTTAAGTATAACCAAATCATTTTATCATGACTTTGATTAATTACAGATTGAAATAAATATGTTAATTGTCATAAATATATTCTAGTAAATGGTGTAATAATTTCTCTTTAAATTTATATTAGATCTTACCATTTACATGCATTGGATATTAACATAATTCAAAAAACTAAATGAGATATATCAATTATGACTTACATGAGAATAGTAGATATAGTTTAAATCTACAAAAGATTGTCAAACTGAATACTTTTAACTGGAGTGATGTAAACAGATCATTTAGTTAAGTTAAAAGCGCAAAATCATGGTACTTAACCTCAAATAAACAAAAAAACAATCATCCCAAAACCAATAATTAATTATGTCTTTGTTGTTTTGTTTTCTTGCAATTTATCTAAATCAGTGCATACCCATACATATATATTTGATATGATTACAAAATAATGCATACCCATACATATATATTTGATATGGTTACAAAATAAAAGAGAGAAATCAAGAAAAAAGAAATTTTACATATTTCATGTAAAAACATAACCATCTAAGATTGGCTCACATGATATTGCTTGTTCTCACACTTTTGTGAACGTTACATGTCACTTAGTAACGTATGACTCCCTACATTATCATTCATGTGAGTAATATACATGTATCACATTTCTTTCAATACTATGTTGTTAATTTGAGTAAAACTAGTTCTAAAATGCATGTTGATGTAATACATGTGATCCATAATGCATCTCTAGCATGAATGCCTATGTCTATTGATTATATATATATATATATATATATATATATATATATATATATATATATATATATATATATATATATTCGGTAAGAAGGAAACTTTTGGTAGGAATGTAAGAAATTATTTGTTGCATATTTTTTTGGCAAACAAAACAAATGAATTACTAGATGAATCAAAAGTAATATAATTAACAAAAAATTTCCAAAAAAACATCTCTATGATCATTTTTACGATGATTTTGTTATTCACTAAAGTTGTCATAAAAGTGATTTTTTTTTTCTTGATTTACTAAAAATTGAACTATAAAGGTGTTTTCTGAGAATTTTTTTCTTGTGGGTCATCTTAATTTTGATTCATCTAATGATTCGTTTTGTTGGATCGCTACAAAAATATTTATAGAAAAAATTTGTTACCTTTCTAGCAAAATTTTCCTTCGTATTTGATCTTGGGTATATATATATATATATATATATATATATATATATATATATATATATATATATATATATATATATATGCTCAGAATTTAGATCATCAAAAATCTGTAACTCTATACCTTAAGCACATCACCATCTCTTTGCTATTTTTCTAGCTAGCCTGTCAAATGGAAAACTTCAATGCCTTCCCCTCAAACACTAATAAACCTTGTCATGATGTTGAAAATACATCAAGATTCTTACAAGATCAAATGCAAGATGGAGAAATATATTATCCAAATACACAACATGCATCTCCACTTCAACAACCCCAACAAATAAGTGAAATGAATTTTCAGTCCAATGTAAGCCAATATACAATTCCCTCTGTGACTTTTTCTAGTGTCCCCATTGGAGTAAGTTCATATTCCGAAGAGTTATTACAAGCACAAGAATCTGAAAATAGAAGGTCACAAGCCAGGATAGCAAGAACACATAGGAAAATAGCACTGCAAATGAGTAATCTCAAGAATACTTATCCATCATTCACTCCCGATAGAACTTCAAAAAAACTAAGGAAGAAGTTATCTTCGGAGAGAAACAAGAGTAGTGATGAAGAACATAACACAATTTATACCTTAGATAATGTGGTAAGTTTGGATATATGGAAGTGTAATTTAACAAATCTTGTTGTGCTATATTACCTTGTTTGTCTCATTACCCTTTTCTTTTATATGGTAAAAGAAACTTAGGGTTGTGTTGCAGAAAATATTAACTTGTAGTGATGTTGGTGATCAAGGAAGAATATTACTTCCAAAGGTGAGTTGAAAATCTTGCTAGAACTATAAAAGATTAAAATCTGAATATTAAATTAATGAATTTTTAAGCTTTTCCCCTAACCCCTCTTAAAAATGGTTTCATAATAATTTGTGATTTTGAATCAATATAATAAACTATAATATTTTTGGGGTAAAAGTTCTTATTTGGTATTGTTGTTATGTCCATAATTACGACATACAATCCTAGAAAGAGGTGGAGGAAAATCTACCAGGCCTTGCTACTAGAGAGGGAGTTCTCATAGCAATGAAAGAGGTTTATTCGTATACAGAATGGAGAATGAAATACAGGTGATATCTCACTTCACCTTATTATTATTATTATTATTATTATATATATATATATATATATATATATATATATATATATATATATATATATATTTCAAGTGGTTCACTTTGCTCAATAATTTCATATGTTTGTACATCCTTACTATATATGTAGACATTTGCTTGATTAGAATATATAACATTATATGTTTTTTGTTAATAAAGGTTTTGGGCAAACCACAAGGGTAATATCTATCTCTTTGATCAATGTGGTAAGTACTAAGCAAATTAATCTGAGGTTATCTAATTTATAGATGTGTGTGTAATTATGGTTAATAATTAAATATCTCTATTGTTTTGTAGATGAATTTGTGCAGAAAAATTTGTTGGAAGCCGGAGATCAGCTAAATCTTTACCAAGATGAACAAAAAAATCTTGTAAGGTTTATTATTCTGCATGTGTTTACATGATTTTTTTTTATTAAGATTTATTCTAATTATAATTGCAAAAGGAGAAAAGATTACATTCCATACGGATATAACCTATTTATTAACTCTATACAAACACTAATTAAACATCATTTATTATTAACAAATTTCTTGTAGGAGGTAATCAGCCTACTTATTAATTATGTTTGAAGACTAATAGAACATAATTATTTTATGAGCAAAACCTAGATTTAGTTATCGATAATTGTTTTGTAGTTGTATTAATTACAATTCTAATATATTTACTTTTTATGCATCAATTCATAGTATTTTACCATTAAGAAGAAAGAAAAACACACACCAGGACCTTGTAACAGCTACATCTCAATGACATCAAAGACAACCGAAGAGGAAGACTCCTCTTTGCGGATACTTATGGAAGAACTCGAGCATAAAGAAGTGGAGGAACCTAACACACTCAATAGTTTATACAACACTAGTGGTTTTTTCCCTTAGATAGTTTACCCTTTTCATTGAATTTTTTAATCGGTTATTACAACATCAGTAACACTTCTCATATAGGAGGTGGGGTGAAAAAATTACATGTATTATCTTAATATTTTTTATGTATTGTTACTTTTTGAATTTTGAGTGCTTATATGTTAGAATAAACTTCAAAAGATTCAAGATAAATGTTAAATATGAAGTGACACAACATGGATATTTGTTCTCTAAGGCCATCAATCAATGGTGTTCCAGTTTATGGAGGAAGAAATTACTTTTAACCTAATAATATTTTGGGCTTTATTTTGTATTGGGTTTTATGATTGGGCCTTTTCACTAGGAAACCCTAATTAGCTTGTCTATATATTATGTCTTTCCTTTTCATTGTATTTGTACTTCTCTTTGATAATAATATGAAACCCTAGCCGTTATATGTATTTCATTTGTTAGTTTACATGGTATTAGAGCTCGGTTGATTATCTGTAGTTTTTCAGTTTTTTTTTGGGGGGGAGTACTGTTCATCAACACTGTTCATCGGGGGGGGGGGGGGGGGGGGGGGGGATTACTGTTCATCGGAGTTACTATTCATCGAGTGTTGTTCATCGTGCGGTTACTGTTCATTGGAGTTACTGTTCACCGATTACTGTTCATCGACATTGTTCATCGTGCGGTTACTGTTCACGGTTACTATTCATCGGCACTATTCACGTGTACTCTTCATTGTCACCATTTGCAATTTTGGGGTATGCCTTTTTTGCTCGTTTTTGTACTTGGTTTGGTTTGATTTGTTCGTTTGTCGGTTTTGAGGGTTTCGTTTTCGTCTAGCTTTGTTGATTTTGAGATCTTGATCATTTTTTGCTACTACTCGTATTTACTATTTGACTGATATTGAAATATGGCCCCAAGAGATGATTCTCTTCAGTCCATTAGTATTCAACTTGATGGCAAAAACTATGCCTATTGGAGTTATGTTATGAAAAATTTCTTGTGGGGCAAGACTATGTGGGGGATTGTTACAGGTGACAAGAAGAAACCAACAGACGAGAAGGCCGCTAATTATGAAACCTTACTGGATTCATGGGAGACTGATAACTCCAAGATCATTACTTGGATTAATAATTCTGTCATCCAGTCTATTGGTACTCAGTTGGCGAAGTATGACACGACAAAGGAGGTTTGGGATCACTTGGCTAGGTTGTATACTCAGTCTAACTTTGCAAAGAAGTATTAGTTAGAGTTTGATATTCGAGCCCTCCAACAGAAAAATCTTAGTGTTCAGGAATTTTATGCAGCTATGTCGGATTTGTGGGACCAGTTAGCTCTTACAGAACCTGATGTGTTGAAGGCTTTTAAGCCTTATATTGATAGAAGGTAAGAGCAACGTTTGGTTCAGTTCTTGATGGCATTACGTTCAGATTTTGAAAGTCTGCGTGGATCAATCTTGCATCGTACACCTCTTCCCACTGTTGATTCGGTTGTTCACGAGTTGATTGCTGAAGAAACTTGTATCAAGTCCCATGGTGACAAAGCTCCCAAGACAGCCACTCCTGCTGTCTTTGCTGTTTCACAACGACCCCAATCTTCAAACCAAAATCGTCCCAGAGTTGCATTTGATGAGTGTGCTTTCTATAAGAAGAAAAAACATTGGAAGGCAAATTGTCCTTTACTGACAAGCAAGGGAAATCAACAGCAACAACAAACAAGATCACCAGCATACTCTCAATCTTCACAGCAGAACAAGTCTTCTAGACAGTCACGTCCCTCTTTTTCATCTTTTAGGCCAGCACAGTACGCTGCTGCTACACCTTCAGTTGAGAATGAAACAGATTTCACACCACCATCAGCCTTGGATCCACAGATTGTTGAGCAGTTCAGACAGTTCTTAGCTACCAATCCAACTATCATGTCAGCTTCCATGTCTCATTCAGGCCTGTCTTCATCCAACACGTCAGGTATTCCTTCATCCTTGTGGATATTGGATTCTGGTGCATCTCATCACATGTCACCATATTTTTCATCTTTCGCTTCATTATCTTCTCGTACACCTGTCTCTGTTATGTCTGCTAGTGCTACACCCATGTTAGTAGAGGGTATTGGTTCTATTGTCACTCCTTATATATCTTTAACAGATGTGTATTACATTCCTACACTTGCTTTGAATCTTGCATCGGTCAGTCAGTTGTGTAAATCTGGTTGTTGGGTCTTCTTTTCTGATTCATTCTGCTGTGTACAGGACATTCGGTCTCGAAGGGTGATTGGGATAGGCCGTAGACTTGGGGAGCTTTATGTCTTGGAGCAGCTACATGTTGCTGATGTTGCTGCATCTAGTGTCGATTTGTCGTCTTTTCGTTTAAACCCTTCATCGTCTCCTTTTTATCTTTGGCATTCTCGTTTGGGACATGTTTGAGCGTCTCGTTTACAGTTTTTGGTTTCCACTGGTGTGTTAGGCTCTTTGAAATTTGATGATATTTCTGATTGTTGTGGTTGTAAACTGGGAAAATTTTCTGCTTTACCGTTTAATAAAAGTGTCACTCGTTCTGTTGCTCCTTTTGATATTGTGAATTCTGATGTGTGGGTTCCCTCTCCGATAACCTCCAAGTCAGGAGCTAACTATTATGTTTCATTCATTGATGATTACACTCGTTATACGTGGGTTTATTTTATGAAGCGCAAGTCTGACTTTTTCACCATATATAGTGAATTCAGAGCTATTGTCAAGACTCAAGACTCTGCTGTCATAAAATGTTTTCGGTGTGATATGGGAGGAGAATTTACCTCCAATGATTTTAAACATTTATTGGCATCTGATGGCACTATACATCAATCATCTTGTACAGACACTCCTCAGCAGAATGGTGTTGCAGAAAGAAAACATCGACATCTCCTAGAAACTGCTAGATCCTTACTACTCTTTGCTCAAGTTCCCAATATGTTTTGGGGAGAAGCTGTTCATCCCGCTACTTATGTTATTAATCGCATTCCTACTGCGTACACTTCGGGGAAGTCTCCTTATGAAATGTTGTTTGGACAACTCCCAGATTATTCTTCATTACGAGTGTTTGGGTGTACATGTTTTGTCTTGAAGCCTCATGTAGAGAGAGATAAGTTGTCTTCAAAATCAGCTCTTTGTGTTTTTCTGGGATATGGTATTGGTCAGAAAGGTTATCGGTGCTATGATCCTTCAAATCAGAAACTCTATGTATCTCACAATGTCACCTTTTTGGAGCATATTCCATTCTATAGCATTCCTGTTCAGTCACATGATGCAACCCGAGAGGAGCTCTGTACTATTGATCCGTTTAGCATTGACATTGATGATCCACCACATGTCACTGATCCACCACTTGCTGTTGATCCACCACATGTGGCTGATCTAGCACCTATCGTTGATCCTCTGCCTACAAATCATCAAGACCCCCCCTCCATCGAGACCTTATCGTAATAAGAAGTCCATAAAGCTTCCTGACTTTGTCTATTCCTCTTACTCACCGGCTTTTGCCTCTTTTATTGCTAATGTACATCGTCTCTCTGAGCCAACATCCTATAAAGAGGCCATTTCTGATCCCCTTTGGCAGACCGCAATGGCTGAGGAACTTGCAGCTCTTTATCAGACTCATACATGGGATCTGGATCCTCTTCCACCTGGAAAACACACGATTGGTTGTCGTTGGATTTATAAAATCAAAACAAAGTCTAATGGATCCGTTGAGCATTATAAAGCCAGACTTGTTGCGAAAGGGTACGCGCAAAAGTATGGTATGGATTATGAGGAGACGTTTGCTCATGTTGCAAAAATGACGACTGTTCGCACCTTGATTGCAGTTTCTTCCATTCGTCAATGGAAGATTTATCAAATGGATGTCAAGAATGCTTTCTTGAATGGTGATCTTCATGAAGAAGTATACATGTCTCCTCCCCTCCTCCCCCTGGTATTGCTCACCGACCAGGTGAAGTTTGTCGACTTCGGAAGGCTCTATATGGCCTCAAACAAGCCCCTCGTGCTTGGTTTGAGAAATTTTCTACGGTGATTACTTCTCTTGGTTTTCAACCAAGTAACCATGATTTAGCTCTATTTATTCGATGTACGAATGCAGGGCGGATTATTCTTTCCTTGTATGTCGATGACATGATTATTACTGGTCATGATCATGATGGTATAGAGTCTTTAAAGCCTGATTTGGCTCACCGTTTTGCTATGAAAGACTTGGGATTACTTCTTTATTTCTTGGGGATTGAAGTTGCTCAATCTCCAAAGGGTTATCTTTTATCTCAAACGAAGTATATTTCAGATTTGTTTGAACGTGCACGATTCACGGATAATCGAACAGTTGATACGCATATAGAGAATAATGCAAAGTACTCTCCAACTGATGGTGTCCCATTATCAGATCCAAGTCTTTATCGTACCATTTTTGGGAGTTTGGTTTACCTGACTGTCACTAGACCGAATATTTCTCATGCAGTTCATGTGGTTAGCCAGTTTGTCACTGCTCTTACTACTGTTCATTGGGGAGCTATTCTTCGTATTTTGAGATATTTACGTGGTACTCAGTTCCGCACTCTTATGTTTCCTTCTTCATCCTCTCTTGAGTTGCGTGCCTATAGTGATGCAAATTGGGATAGTGATATTTATGATCATAAGTCCACTACTGGGTATTGTGTTTTTCTTGGAGATTCATTGATATCATGGAAAAGCAAGAAACAAGATGTTGTTTCTCGATCTTCTACAGAATCTGAGTATCGAGCCATGGCTATCGCCACTTGTGAGATTGTTTGGTTGAGATGGCTTCTTGCAGATATGGGCGTTCACATCTCTCAGCCTACCCCTTTGTATTGTGATAACGAGAGTGTGATAATGATTGCCAAGAATTCAGTGTTTCATGAGCGCACAAAGCACATTGAGATTGACTGTCATTTCACACGTCATCATCTCCGGAAGGGCACTATCTCCCTTCTTTATGTTCCTTCCTCTTTGCAGATTGCTGATATTCTTACGAAGCCGTTGACTGCTCCTCGATTCCATTTTCTGTCTGACAAACTCTCAATGCTTATTGCTGTTGCATTGTGAGTTTGAAGGGGGATGTTAACCTAATAATATTTTGGGCTTTATTTTGTATTGGGTTTTATGATTGGGCCTTTTCGCTAGGAAACCCTAATTAGCTTGTCTATATATTATGTCTTTCCTTTTCATTGTATTTGTAGTTCTCTTTGATAATAATATGAAACCCTAACCGTTATATGTATTTCATTTGTTAGTTTACAATTACCAATCTCTAAAGTTTTTTTTTGGAAGAAACTACTTTTAGATATGCCTCAAACCATAACGGATATCTTTGTAGCATTTTCACGCTTCTCCACTACATGCTACTTTTCATACTTTTGGTTGTATGTTATCCATATTCATGTGATCATACTAGACATAATAAACTATTACTCAAATCCAAATCATGAATATTTTATTAGGAGAAATTAAATTACCTCCTATCTTTTATTCCTACAATTATTCCTACCCACTAAAATTATGACAAATCACCATTCAATTTTATTTTATTTCATATATTCCTAATATAGCCTTAATGAGTTAGTTAAAAAAATATGGAATGATGACACTTGTCATAATTTTATTGGGTAGCAACAATTGTAGACATAAAAAGTAGGAAGCAATTTAATTTCTATTTTATTAGATTTGCTCTGATATAATAAAGGCTATATTTGATATGTTCATATTTATATCACTACCAATTAAAAAAGTTGATATATTGCTTAACATGAATATAGTTTTTCCATTCGTTATATGTAATCCTATCTTACTTACCATCCATATCTCCAATATTCCCAGTCAAATTACTATACCACCTCTTCATTCTATATAGTCTTCTTATTCATCCTCTAAATATATATCCTCAAATAATTCCATACTTCTATCCTATAATCATTCAGTCTCTTCATATCTAACACTTTTAAATCCACCATTTTCTCCTCTTTAGCTATCAACCTCCCCGACAACTCCATTACAACCATGCCATCATATGATTACTCATAAAAATGATAATGCTCGACATTCCAGACAATTTTCTAATCATATTAATCTTCAAGCATTTCAAGCTATTCCTGACACTGACCGTCTATAAATAATCAAGATAAGAAAACATGTTTGGTATGATGTTTGTAGTATGAAGTTTCTATATTTCATTCCAATCAAATTTGGATTTTATTTTTGACGCCCTCACATACAAATATGTTGGTTGTAGGTGCGTTTGTAAAATCAAATGCAATACCAATGATGACATTATTCGGTACAAATCATGACTTTTTACCGAGACATTTGGCTTAGTTACTAAATCTACCAAGATGATTTGGCTTGTCATTTCATTTGCTTATTTGTGCAGGGGATATCATAGTGGATAATATCCTCTATATTTAATTTTATCCGATTCAATTTACATGCCTAAACCATAGGTATGGTTCCAAGTTGATGTTAATAATATGTTACAAAAAAGATAAACATGATAAAGACTGTTAATAATGATATTTAACAAGTAAAAACAAGTTTAAGACCATTAATAAGGTTGTATATGGTACAAACAAAGCTTAGAATACACATGCATTAAATTTTGAAAAAAAATATAAACGTGTACGTAAAAATAAAGAAATGATGGATATTGGTTACCTCATATGAATAGCTATGAACATTAGGATTAGGGACACTATATTCGATACTTTATTATTCTAAAGTGTAGCTAAGATCACAAGGAATACAAGGAAAAAAAGAATCAAGTTCTTTGGACATAAAATGAAGAAGTTATAAGTGTTTGAAGATGCATGGTTAACATGAAACTGAACAAGGTTTTCTTGTGATATTTGGGTACATATTTCAAGAATATGTTGCCCGAGTTCATTATATTGTCTTGGTATATGCAGACACATAAGAGCTTTTAGGGACCACATTATTACTACAATCACAGATATTTGATATTTTGATATAATTGTAAACAAAACTTGATTCTATAAGGTATTGTAAGGGCTTCTAGCCCAACATTATCAGGTGTTGTCCTCTTCATTGAGGTTTATGGTTTAAGTTCCGACTGTGACATGTTATATATCATATCCAATAGACACGGAAGGAACACGACAAATAATATTGAAAATTATATGTCGATCAGTTGTGAATAATAAATCCAATTATTATTAATATGATTACCAAGTTTTGTCCCGAAACCAAATCAATCCTTCTGAATTAGATCTGATTATAAGAAAGGTAGAAGAAAATTTTCATGGACAAAAGTAACGCGAGACAATAAGGTTAATCCGACCTGTTAACGATTGATCTTGAACGTGGAATAATTGCACGGATCGGACTCCTGTCCTTAAAGGTTTTCACTTTGCTTCTATCGGCTGTAAGCAACAGAGTAAAAACCCCAGGATTTAATGCAAATTTACCGAGTTTCCAACAACAATGGAAAACGATAAACGCAAAACGAATATTGAGAAACCGGGAAGAAATCGCCAAGAATACTGAGAGAGCCTTGAATTTTCGTGTGCGGAATACGGCTCCTAAGGAGCTGTATTTATAGGTATCGAAACCCTAGGAGGCAAAACAGGCCTTCATAGGTCGGGACTTAGAAACCCTAGGGAAATGCCTTGCTCTCCAAGCAAGCTGGTTTCTGGTCCTTCCAGAAGATTCCTTTACCTTATCGACGAAGTCAATTGTTTGACCAGATCGGTCAAACCGACTTAACTCGAACTTCGCCAAAAATAAAGGCTCCTCATCTCCCAGCAACCGATGCGTCGTGCAAAGTGGCAAGTGCGTCTAAATCATGCCATGTCATGCACTTGTGGTGTCAGCTAATGCCAGGCTAAGCTAGGCGCGTGTGTGTGGGCTTGGTCCATTCCTTTGATCCACTACAGCCTTTGAAGACCTATCAAGGTAAATGGTTTATAAGCTCACTAAAGGTTCTTCCCCCACCCATACAGGATAGAGGAAACTTTCCAACTTGCAATATTTCCTTTATAATTTCCAACAACCCCCCACGTAGTTGGAAAGTTTTCTTTCACTCTGAAATATGATGTAGCTTGGGTGTCACGAAGATCAAAACCTAGTTTAATGAGAACAAAGAAAAAAAGACCAATTCAATGGTATCCTTATAGGTTTAAACCATGAAACTCATGACCTCTCTGGTTCATCCCCGCACATCATATTCCATCTTTGCATTTTCCATGAGCGCTAATATGGCTATGCGCTATAAATCCTTTTCATGACCCTTTAGAAGATAAACCACTTATCTTTACTTGAGGAGGCACCACCTCTAAATCATATAGGAAAAGCTTTACAACATCTTTGTTTCTTAGATGTCTCCAAAAATTTGTTAAGATTCGTAACTCAACCATATTCTTGGCAACAACGTACTATCCTACCTCACATGGATCTATCATCAATGATAGTACCTTCTATCGTTAGCGACTTCGTTCTTACCCTTTAAACTTGAGATTTAGGAGCACTAATGTTAAGTTGGGTTTCCATCACTAAGTGATTCTATTATGGTTTTAGACCCATGAATCTCGTGGTAGACGTAACCAAATCTCTCGTCAGATGTTTGGTAAATGGATCTGCCAAGTTCCTAATTGTCTTGACCACTTTCAATTAGTTGTCTCACAAAATTGTGTCTCAGACATACATGTCTTGACTTCCCATTATATAATGCATTACATACTTTAGACAGTGTGGACTCACTGCCACAGTACATGGGTATTGAATGCATTGGAATATCCCACAGACGGATATCCATAAGTAGATCTCAAATCCACTTAGCCACTTTGGCTGCTATTGTTAAGGAAATTAGCTTTGATTCCAACGTTGAAAGAGCTATGCATGTCTGTTTCTTTCTCGCCCAATAAATAGCACCGCCAGATAGTGTATAAATCCAACAACTTGTGGATTTTGAGTCATTGGTGTGATCTATCCAGCTAGCATCAAAATACCCTTCTAGTATTCCATTTGATGATGAATATGTAAACTTAAAAGTACCTGTCCTTTTCAGGTATCCTAGTACTCTACCTACTGCCTTCCAGTGCTTCGTCCCTAGATTTACAGTATACTGACTTAGTTTGCTTAGAGCGAATGCGATGTCAGGTCGAGTGCAATGTGTAGCATACAACATGATCCCAATTACACTTGTGTATTCTAGTTGAGCCACTGCTCGACCCTAATTCACATTTAGTTTCACACTTCATCAAAGGGAGTGTTGAATTCCTTAATGTTCAAATGTTGAAACTTTATTAGCATTTTATCTATGTAATGAGATAGACTCAGAGAAATATGACCACCTGTCCTTTTCACCTTAATACCAAGAATTATATCAACTTCTCCAAGATCTTTCCTCTTAAATTTCGACGATAGGTATTTCTTCTCCTCAAGAATACCTTCTAGGTGAGTGCCAATGATCAACACAAAGACATATAACGACTATCTACTCGGATGCGTATTTGGAATAAATACACTTATCAACACTATTGTACTGAAATCCGAAAGAAGTCACAGTGGTGTCAAATCTCTCATGCCACTATTTGGGAGCTTGCTTTAACCCGTACAAGGATTTAATAAGTCTACACACTTTATTTTTTTTTTCCAAGAATCACAAACCTTCAGGTTGCTCCAAGTAAGTCTCCTCCTTGAGATAACCATTCAGAAAGGTTGTCTTCACATCCATTTGATGAATGTACAATCCTTTCAAAGCTGGTATTTCTATGAGAGTTCTAATAGAACTAATCCTAGCAACCGGGGCATAGGTATCATAATAATCTATCCTTTCTCGCTGCCTGTAGCCTTTAGCAACTAATCTTTCTTTATCGGGAGATATGGATCCATCTGGATGATATTTTCTCTTGAATATCCATTTGTACCCTGTGGGTTTCCTCCGCTTGGGTAGATCAGCTAAACTCTCAAGTTCCATTACCCATAATTGAATCCATTTCATCATTGATGGCTTTCTTCCACATAGGAGCATCTCTAGAAGTCATGGCTTCAGTAAAGGTCATAAGATCATCATCCAAATTAATGGAAAAGATAACCTCTCTTGTCACTTTCTTTTGTGTTCCTTCAACCAAATAAGAATAGAAGTCATCTCTAAAGCTTTTCTCTATTCTAGCCCTAGTACTTCTCTTGGCTCCTCCACAATGGGAGGAGGTGAAAGTATTTTTCGAGAAGTACTTGTTTGTATTGTGCTATTGGAGTTTTCATCATCTCTAGAAAACTTTGAAGGGTTTTAAGCATTCTAACACTCCTAAGGTGTACATGCAACCCTAGAAACATTCGATCTATGTTTGACTAAGATACATGCAAATTGTTTTTCCAAGGTTCTTAACCTATCTAGCATAGCATGGGGAACTTTAATACATAAACGCTAGAAGAAGAACATACCTTTTGTTTTTTGGATTCCTTGAGAACCTTGTGAGCCTAGCACCTCAAGTGTGATGCCTCAAATGTCACACACAACACCGCAACACTTGAAATAACCTTGAGAGAAGTTCACTAACACTCAAAATTCGGCTAGCCCTCTTGTACTTGCTTGTAGTGCCAATTTTTGCTAGTCTAGGGGTCTTTATATAGTTATGGCACAATTAGGGTTACACCATGTAAACCCTAATTGTCATGACTTTCCATATTCCATGATCCATGGGTTTGTAACCTCCATGGACTATCCATGGAGCACCTTATGGGGTTTAACCCAATCCATACAAACCATGGATCATTAGCCTACTATATAAGAATAGATGATTTACACAATCAACCCCATATATTTAATTAGTCTCTTTTTGATCACTTAATTAATTCCAAATTAATTCTTGATTGATACTAATCAAATAATATTATTAATATTTTAGAACTTATGTAACGCCCGTAGATCCGGGCTAGTCAATTTAGAGACGATAAGCATCAAAAATGACTTTTTTGATGGAAGATTATTTATAAGGATTGATCTTAACTAAGCTTTAGTATATGTTACAAGGATTCCGTACTATTGAGAATAAATCTCTTGATCGTTTAGATCTTTCACAGGTATATTAATAAAGAACAAACTATTCAATCAAACACGACAAGGAAGACAATATAGAATCAATATGAAGCTTATGATTCAAAAGTAGTCACACCTCAGCAGAGCTCGATAAAGAACTTCCACTGTAGAGGCGAGCTACGGTTTACAATACTTTTAATGAGAAAATAATTAAAGCGTTCCTTACTAAGGATGCATGCATGCAACTTAAATACTAAAACCCTAGAATAAAATAATGCACGGTTGGACAGGCCCAAACCGGCTACAAAACTGGGCTAAAAGAAACGAGCCCAAGACGCAACACCATAATCCCAACAATCTCCCCCTTTGCATCAATTGGGGCGAGACCTTCACTTCGGTTGATTGGCAGTAGTTCGCTTCACTACTTTGAACAAACAAGGAATTACAGCAAGAAGAACATGGCGAAAGTGGATATACCATCTTATCATATCGGTGAAGTACTTCTTGTCACTTTCACTATTCTGCTTGCATCTGTCAATAATCCCTAGAACATACTCCAAGCATGAAGTAGTATAGAGATGTTTATCTGTCAAAGAAAACATGCATTTCTTTACCATCCTGGTTGGTAAACATCATAGAGTTTAATACTGGATCAATCTTTCCCATCTTCATCTTGTTGACATCACTTACATAACCAACTGGCAAAACAGTGGGTTTTTTCCTGAGAACCGAAGCGACCTCTTGATCCATCTTAGCTACCTCCAGAATGTAGCAGACTAACAATCTTTTAAGATGATCAATAATAGGCTCATAGTCAACTGGGTTGGAGAGTAGAATGTTGTGCAGGACAATCCAATCATGAAGATTGAGATTGGGCAGATCAGCAAGAGAGAAGGTATGCTCAGACAAAGCCAAACCTCTGGTGCCTTTGAACATGACGTTGATGAACTTTCTTGCTACTTGAGGCTTAAGGACCCGAACTTTGATGATTTTCTGAGTGCTCCAAGTGAGATATTGTGGTTGAGCGAACTCCAAGTAGTAGTCAATGAGCTCACGATCAACCTTCGGGTCTGGATGAGGGACTTCTGCAATGGGAAGAAAGCAGTGAAACACAAACGCCTTTCGGGTGATAGGCATATCAAACTGAGAGTCCTTTGTGTTTTCACCGTCCAAAGACACTACTGGCTCAAGCCAATGAGTGCTAGGAGAGTCAATGGCTTCTTTGAGCAGCTTCTCCAACGTCCAGAAGGGAAAAAGGGTTTTCTTGCTTTCCAGGAGATCCTGAGCCTCCTTTAATCTCCTTTCTCTTTCTTCAGCTTCTTTTACAATTTTGGCATTGAGATCGATTTCCCTTTCCCTTGCCTTTCGCTTCAAAGCATCAGTGATTGTTTCCTCTTCCTCATCACTGTCATCCACTATTGGAACCTTGCCTTTATTGTTAGGACCCGAACCTGAAGTGGGAGGAGGTTGTTCTGGCTGAGAAGTGGGAGGAGGTTGTTTTGGCTGAGAAGTGGGAGGAGGTTGAGACTTAGGTGGAGGTTGAGACGAAGATGTGAATCCTTCTCCCTTTTGTTTCGGAGGTACCATCGCCTCAAAAACACCTTCAATGCGACTCAACATCCCAAGGTCAGGACGAAATTTGTCAGCAAGATGGCGTATAACGGAAATAGTCAGAATAGGGTCATGAGCCTCCAAAACGCTCAAGAGAATAGCATGGATGTCGGAGACACAGCTTTTCACGACAACCCTTTCAGAGTGAAGCTGATTGACCTCGTTGTTCGCCTGAGAAAGTTGGAGATTTTTGGTCTTGAGTTGAGTGGTCTTGCGAGCAAGCTCATCCATGAGTGAGTTCTCCATGGCTAGATCATCTTGAAGCTTGGTGAAACGCTCATTGATAGAGGAAAGAAGAGCAACATTGTCCTTTTGAATATCTTGGCGAAGATTGACAAAATTTTGCTTCTCAATGGCAAATGCTTCTTCGAGCTTGGTTATTGAGTTGGTCACTTTAGAAGCGTTTGATGCAGCTGCTCCCTGTAAGGACTCAAGAAAAATGTTAGCATCTTGAATTAGTTTATCAAATTTTTCGGTCGCGTCGGTGCACACTTTGGTTGAAGTGGTAATAGCTATTGTGGCATGAGAAATAGAAGCCTCATGTGCTTTGACAAAGGAGTCAAGCATTGTCTGAATAGCAGATTCAGAAATGGGATTGTGAGAGGAAGAAGAGGCCATGAGATGTCAAGTTTGGCATTCAGCTCCTTGAGATGCTTTTTGGTAAGAGGAGCATCATCATCTTCATCACTTTGAACACGATAAGGGCTGTAGTAGAAGGAATAAAATTCCATGTCTTTGCCACCAAGGACAATGTTGGTTTCGGTTGAAGGTGTGGGATATAATGGTTTAGTTGTTTCTGGGACTCAAGACCGAACCCCCGTATTAGATACGTTGGTTTGAACTCCAGTGGTGGTTGTTTTGGTTGCTTCAGAAGAGATAGGAGTTGGAATAGGAATGGAAGAGGTAGGTTGGGATGTGATAACTGGAAAGGTTTTTGGTAAGGAAATTAGAATAGAAGCAGCTGGAGAAGAAGGCACTGGGGAGCGAACAGGTACCTCAGGTGTGGGTGATCTAGGTGGAGTATCACCATGATCCGAAGCCTCCTCGTCAGAGCTTTCGCTCTTTGATTCTGTAGGAGTAGGAGATTAGTTACCTGGAGGAACATACTCAGAATCTGAATCACTAGAGGATTGAAGAATAAGTCTTCGGGCTGGCTTTTTAAGCTTCTTCTGCTTAGGCTGTAAAGGAGCAGTTTTGTCTGACTTTCAATTCTTTGGGGTTTACCCCTTAGCTGGTTTAATGACTCTCACTTCCTTTTGTTTTTATGGTTTCTTCCCCCTCTTTTCAGGCTTGTCTGCTTCCTCTATAGAGCGAATGATAGTAGGAGCGAGTTCCCTTGGACCCGAAAAAGGAAGCTTCTTGTATTCTTGAATGACGTTACTTGCCTCAGACACACAGGCATACATAGCTTTTGGAATCGATCCAATGAAGAAAAACTTGGAAGGATCTGTGACGATAATCTTCGTTGTGTGAAATGTTGCGATGGATGAGAGAAGGGAGTCCGCCATGATTGGAACGTGAAGACGATCCTTGCCCACTTTGTGATAATTGACTAGTACCTACCACATGAAATCTCAGAATGGCGAGAAGAAGAGTATAAACTCTGAACAAGTTGTTGCCATATGACCGCCCCAAAATCCAGATTTACACCATTGTACAATCCATAAAGCATAGTCATAAACGACTTGCTTGCTCCATCTGATCCAGCGCTACGCTCTGAGAGGCCCTTGAATAAGAGAGTAAAGAGGTCGTTCCATTATGGGGGAATGCAGGACTTCTTGAATTTTGTGACAGCGGTTAGGGTTTCAGTGTACCCCATTTGGTAGAACATTGAGAACAGTTGACCAGTAGTGATGGAGTCAGGGTTTACCAGAGTGGGTTCGTGAGCAAGACCAAGCAGGGCACAAAAGCGATTCTTGGAAATTGAGGTTGAAGAGATCAAAACTCTTAGATCGATTAGATCTTTCACAAGTACGATAAAAGAAATCAAACAGTTTTAAGAACAATATGAGAATGAACACAGAACATAATCAAATATGTGCTTATGATTCAAAACTGAGTCACGCCTCAGCAGAGCTCGATGAAGAACTTCCGCTGTAGAGGCGAGCTAGGGTTTACAAAAATATGAAGCAAAAACAATGAAAGCGATCACTTCTAAGTCTGCATGCATGCAGCTTATATACTAAACCCTAATATAAAATTATGCACGGCTGGATAGGCCCAATACCGGCATTCAAACTGGACTAAGGACCGAGCCCATGACGCAATCTAATAGACTCAACAATCTCCCCCTTTGCGTCAAATGAGGCGAGAGATTATTTCCTTTGAGTAGGCTTCACCATATTTATAACTTTAAACAAACGAGGAATTATGGCAAGAAGAGTCTGTCTGAACTGTATGTACCACCTCAGCATGTCAATGAATAATTTCTTTTCAGCAGCACTGTTCTGATCGCACCTCTGAATGATCTCCAAGATATGCTCAAGGCAAGACGTTGAGAAGAGGTGTTTGTCAACAAGAGCGAACAGACATTTTTGACCTTCGCCCATGAGGAACATAATTGTGTGATACTTTGAATCAATTTTCCCCTTGATCATGGTATTGACATTGCCAGCCTTGCCCATAGTCTTGATTGTTGTTCACTTGTATATGGCAGAGGCAATCTCCTGGTCCATCTTCGCTACCTCATGTATGTAGCAAAGAAGCATATGCTTGACATGATCGATTATTGGCTGGTACTCCAGAGGATTTGACAAAAGAATATTAATGAGGAGTATCCAGTCATGAGGATTAAGGTTTCGTAGATCAGCGAGGGTAAAATGGTAGACTGAGACTTCGGTTCCTCGAGTCACCCTGAATTTGACATTGATAAATTTCCCTGTTGAATAGGGCTTCATCACCTTGACTGTGGTTATTTTCTTCAAGCTCCAAGTCAGGTATTGGGGTTGAGCAAACTCCAACTAAAATTCCAGAAGATCCCTATCTACCTTCGGGTCTGGGGATGGAATAACAGCAGTCGAGTTGAAGTGGTGGAAGATAAATGCCTTTCGAGTGATTGGCATATCGAACTGTGCGTCCTTGGAATTGTCAAGACCAAAGGATATAATAGGCTCAAGCCAGAGAATGCTTGGCTCATAAATTGCACATCTTTGAAGCGAGTCTTTTGTCCACACAGGAAACATGAACTTTTTCTTCTCAAGGATCTCATCCTCCTTTCGCTTCAGCTCTAGCTCAGCTTGCTGTTTCTTGGTGTTTTCTTCCATTTCTTTTTCAGAAGTGTTAACCTTCTGGACGGGTTTCTTGGGAATCTCGACATAGACATCATCTTCATTGTCTGTATCGTCTTCACCAGTTTTCTTCTTCTTTTTATGTTTGTTACTGACCGAAGCTTCATTACCCTTTGGTTCAGCAGATGGTATTGATCCAGAAGGAGACATCATCTTCATTGTCTGTATCGTCTTCACCAATTTTCTTCTTCTTTTTATCTTTGTTACTGACCGAAGCTTCATTACCCTTCGGTTCAGCAGATGGTTTTGATCCAGAAGGAGGAGGTTGCTTTGACACTTTCTCTCCCCCTTGTTTCGGTTGGACCCCGGTCACCGAAACACCCTCGATACGGCTGAGAACGTCCAGTGCTGGTCTGAGCTTGTCCGCCAAACAACGTCTGACAGTTATAGTGATGATCGGATCATGAGCCTCAATAAGATGAAGAAGGATGGAGTGAACATCTGCAGCAAAACTCCTAATGACCTCCCTTTCTGACTTGAGGTCATTAATCTCAGCATTAGCAGTACGCAGCTTGTGTGTTTGCAATTTAAGCTAGGTTGTACGTCTGTTGAGCTCATCCATAATCCGATTTTCCACTGCTAATTCCGCTTCCAGTTGAGTTAAGCGTTCGTTGACATTAGCATGGAGCGTTTTATTGGCTTCTTCAATGGCTTGGCGTGCCGCTTCAAGGTTCGAGCGCTCAGATTGAAGAGACCTTTGAAGATTCTCTACTGAAGCGTTGACAGTTTCAACATTTTTGGCAGTAGCAGCCTGCAAGGAGTCTAGAAATAAGTGTGCTTCTGAAACTAGTTTATCGACTTTTGCGGTCGCATCCTTGCACTCCTTAGTAGAGGCATCAACAGCGAGAGAAGCCTGTTGACATTGGGAAGTGGAGGCTTCAATAGCCTTGGCTGCAGCAGATAAAGTAGCACTGTGTTCGGCGACAACCGAAGAGAATAAGGCCTTTAAGGCAGCTTCTGAATAGGCACCAGAGGAAGAGGATGAAAGCAGTTGATCAAGCTTGTCATTTACTTCCTTGATATGACATTTTGTAACAGGCTCATCGTCATCATCATCGCTTTGTACTCGATAAGGACTGAAATATATGGAATCGAATTCCAAGTTGTAATATATATCAATCAATCAATCTGATCAATTTATCTAACAATCAGAGGAGGTAACATATGACTAACAGACAGAAAGAAAGAAAATGATTTTCTACAGACCTAATTTATCGGAATTTACTAGTTGCCCCATCAATACCGGAATGAAGGACAGAATCCGCACATGGAGGAAAAGTTAAACCACGGTTCCAGATACGGGTTTATTTCATGTGATGAGTAGATTCCCATATATATCTCCCTGCTCAACCTATCCAAGCGTCGTATTGTCAGGCTAAACAGATCTAACTAGGTCAAGATTTGTCAAGTCATTTGATTTCTTAAGTTCAACTCTGCCTAGTCATGTCCATTTAGAATCTTTCGTGCCTACCGACGCATCAAACCAGAGCATAGACCCTTCAACTTTGGGTACGTTACGCAGACTCAGGTTGCCCGTTATCACTCATTTCCCAAAACATCTCCCTCAAGCACATTCCATAACCAACATATTTTTATTTTGATTTTCTAATTTTTTTTATATTTTTTAAAATTTTTTAATTTTTGTTTTGTTTTTATTTCTCCCCCTAAATTTGTGCATAGGAGAGAAACGAAAGTAAATGCGCAAATTTAAACTATCCTAAAACAAAATTTTGCCTTTAAAGCGAATCAGCTTAAGAAAAACTTAGGAGTATAGAGAAGAAAATTCAAACCATAAGTCACCGATTGAATTTGCATCCATAAGGTCTAAGAACAGCACGTGTAATCTCAGAACAGATCCGAAAATTCTTCATGTCATTAAGCACAAACCTCGTGAGTGATCACTTCCTTTCTTCCCTTCCCGCAAAGGACACATACTCTCAAACAAATGTTTGAATGTTGTACAATTGAGAGATGTCCCCTATCAAGTGCCAGGAACATCCACTACCAACAAACCGAAGTCTGATGATATGCCTCCATAGCTGCTTCGACACAGAGTGGGATCAGTTGGTATTTGGAACCCAGTCCATTTTGAAACTGGGTTGACCTTTGTCATCCTTGCATGGTACTCTCTCCCATGACATATCCTGTTTATCACCAACAGAAGATGAAGAAATATTAGAGTCGTTAGTTGATTTGGGAGAGTGAGCCTTTGGAACCCATTTGTAGTTGGGTTTAACCCATTTCTTTTTCAATCTGATGGGTGGCTCAGCACTTGATTTTGAACTTGATGTCGGCCGTTGAGATGACTTTGATTTTGGCTTCATGGGAGCATCTCTTGGATTTGACTTCTTGGCCGACATTCCCTTCTTGACATTGGGATTTGATTTCTTAGCCTTGGGAGTTGAACTCTTGCCCTTTGTGTCATTACAGTCGCCATTGTCTGACCGTGACCTTGAGGGGTTTCTTTTGAAGTATCTCCCTCTTGGTGTGTTCTGCCACCCTTGTGCATAGTAGGGAATGTATGCTTGATTAGGACAATTTCTGGCAATGTGTCCAGGTGTTCCACAGTGAAAACAAGTCTTTTTCTTCACTGTGAAGTTGTGTCTTCCTGCCCCTGGTGGCGTATTCATGCCTTGTCTCTTGTTGTTCCCACATGCACACTTGCAACAAGAACTCTGTTGCGTTGGAATTGGTGGCCTGTATTTCTCAATGGCAGGTTGATCATAAGTAGTTGAGTTCGAAGCAACAGATTCAGAGTTCAAGGAGTTGTTGGTTTGTTCAATGGTGTTCTCCTTGTTCTCATCCTCTGCTACTTTACCTGCACATAAAGTAGAAGCATTAGTATCTTCTACTTGAATACCTCCTGACACAAATCCAGTTGGTTTGCCATATCGAAGATGTGCCTCCCTGTCAATTTTGTCCTGTGTCATAGGGATGGATGTGTAGTTATGATTGAAAGGTGGAGGAACACTATCATACCCTAGACCCTTGTTTTGATTTTCATTGAATTTTAATTGGGTTTCATATAAGGACTCGATTGTCTTACTTGACTAACATATGTTTTTCTACACTTTATTTTCAAAGCGTCAAGTTCTTCAGTTACAGCAGCAAGTTTTTTCTTAATGTGATCATAATTTTCACACTTGTTGTTGTAATCTTCTTGGAGTTTTCGGAAATCCTTGATTTTGGTTTCTAATTGAGCCTTTAACAGTTTCTGACCTTTCCTTAGAGTATAGCCTTCATATTTAAGGTCCTCATTTTCCCTTTTTAGCAAATCAATTTGTCCACGAAGAAATTTAATCATAGCATTACAAGATGGAGTACATGAAACTTCATTTACCGGAATTGATGTGAAACTCTTTTTTTTAAATTGCCCTTTGACTTAAAAACCGGGAAAGTCAACCTTAAAAGTCAAATTTAAAAAGTCAAACTTGAAAAGTCAAACCGAAGAGCTAAATTTGAAAAATTATAAGTCAAACGAGAAAGTCAAAGTTTAAAGTCAAAGGTCAAACTTGAAAGTCAAAGTCAAAATTTTAAAGTCAAAAGTAAAAAATAAAAGTTAAAAATTAAAATAAAAAATTTTAGGTTGAAAAAGGATTTTAAAAAATAAAATTTGAATTTTTGTGGTTTAAAATGTCAAAATTCGAAAGTTGGAACCGAGAAGACTAGCTTATGTTTTAAAAAACCGAAGGATTGTCACAAAAGAGTGGTTGGATGAGATGGCAAGGCGCGCAGACTTGAATCTAGAGCTTCCGGGTTCGATCCCCGGCACCTTCAAACCCGTTTCCCTTTTTTTATGAAAGGGTTGATGTGCGAGGTTGCTGCTTGCGAGGTGGGTGCTGTTGATCCGAGAGCGAAGCTGAGCCGTGGATTCCGAGGCGAGACCGAGAACCGAAGACCTAGCCGCACACTCCGAGCCGTAATCCAAGACCGCACACCGAGCCGTATACTCCGAGCCGCACACCGAGCCGCACACACCGATGCCGCACACCTTCAACAGATTTGCGAAAAAAAACGACGTTTTTCACCATTTTTTGCTCCAAAACTTGATCAAAAACTCGTTTTTATGAAAAATGCAAAGAAGTAACCCCCCTTATTTTTGCGAGATCTATCCAAAAACAATATTCTCTTTTCAAAATCAGATCAAATAAGCTCCAGATATGACAAAATTGATTGATACAACCTTGCTCTGATACCAATTGTAAGTCCCCAAAATTGCTTGTGTATCAATCAGATCCGTTTGATGGTGCGGAATCCCAATCAAACGGATGATGTCATATCAATATAGAAGAATAAGGAAAAGAAGAATTAAGATGAATCTATGATGTATTCAATATGAATGATGCTCCTTACAATAGATTCTCTTTATATGGACCTCCAGCCATACACACGTGTACGGTCGTGCACACAAACCGCAAACACATACAACATTACATAAAAATATATTTTCCTAGAAAAGCAAAGTATAAACCATATTTTTGACCCAACACAAGTCCTCACCGCCTAAAATAGGGGTTGTTTCAGTAGATGGTGTGGGGGATAAGGGTTTTGAAGAAGGTGGAGGTGCGGTTGTGACAGGAGGTTCGGTTGTGACAGAAGGTTCGGTTACAGGTGGATTGGGAACAGTAAAGTCAGGTTTTGTGGTAGTAGTGGTAGTAGTTGTATCTGTGAAAATGGGAGTGGGAATAGGAATTGTAGTGAAGGGTTGAGAGGTGGTAATTGGAGAGATAGGAGGGATAGAGACTGGGATGGTAACAGTTAGAGGTGAAGGAGGAGAAGAGAGAACTGGAATTTCTGGAGTAGGGGAGCGAGGTGGAGTGTCACCTCGGCCCGAAGCCTCTTCATCAGAGCTTTCGCTCTCAGATTCTGAAGGAGGAGCGTTCTTCTGCTTAGGAGGGACATATTCTGAATCCGAATCACTGGAGGATTAGAGAATAAGTCTCCTAGCGGGCTTCTTCTACTTTTTCGGTTGAGCCTGAGAAGTAGCAGCTTTATCAGATTTTCGCTTTTTGGGGGTTTGCTCCTTGGTTGGTTTAATGACCGGTCCCTCTTTCTGTGTTTCAGGCTTTTTACCCCTCTTGGCTGGCTTGTCAGCCTCTTCAATGGAACGAAGCATAGCCGGTGTAAGCTCTCTTGGGCCAACAGATGGACACTTCCTGTACTATTGAAGAACGTCACTCGACGCTGAAATACGACCGAGCATAGCTTCAGGAATGGGTCCAATGAATGAAAACTTGGTTGGGTCAGTGACAATGATTTTCTTCGTATGAAAGGTAGCAATGGAAGAGAGCAAGGAGTTCGCCATTATTAGAACACGAAGACGATCCATTGCCCAGTTGGTGATGAGAGATCAGAAATGCCCACATGAGATCTCAAAATGCCTGGATGAAGAAACCAAGCTTTAAACCAACTGCTGCCA
This sequence comes from Lactuca sativa, assembly GCF_002870075.4. NCBI lineage: Eukaryota > Viridiplantae > Streptophyta > Magnoliopsida > Asterales > Asteraceae > Lactuca > Lactuca sativa. The sequence goes on along the minus strand of NC_056629.2, from coordinate 38,592,111 downwards.
AATAATGGACCGATAATCTAGGTTAAGGCCATTGTACAACCCATACAGCACCGTCATGAATGACTTGCTTGCACCATCGGAGCCAGCGCTTCTCTCAGACAGTCCCTTGAACAATAGCGTGAAAAGGCCATTCCATTGAGGAGGAAGGCAAGACTTCTTGAACTTCATAATGGTGGTTAGGGTTTCGGTATACCCCATCTGATAGAACATAGAGAACAGTTGACCAGTTGTAATGGAATCAGGGTTTACCAGAGATGAATCTTGAGAAAGACCAATTAGGGCACATAATCGACTCTTGGATATGGAGGTCTTCTCATCATGGAGTTCAAAATGAATCCGTTCATTAATCTTGTCATAGAATGCAGTAGAGTAGACAAGAGACAAGCACGACATGGGAACCACTTCAACCTTAGTCATTGCGTCGACGAGTGGTGAGTATTTGAGACACTCAACCACATACAACATATAGGGCTCATAGATGAATGGAATGAGATCAACGATCAGGTTCTGTTGGGGTTTGATGGTGAGAAGCGGTTGACGAACTGAAGTATCGTGAACGGATGATGAGCCTGCCATTGTAGTAGCTTGGAGAAGACGATGAACAGTTGTAGAGAATCACCGGGTTTCTTTGAGAAATTTTGGGAAGTGATAAAGGTTGAGATAGTACCGTTCCAATTCCTTTTATACGTACAAGGAAGAGAGAGAAAAATCCGGCTGAAATCTTGGATTATCTCAAAAATAGCGCCTGAGTAGATGGGTGAACAGTTGGCATGCCGAAGATGATGCAAGAGAGAGAAAAGACGTTTCCCTTTTACACGCCCTTTCATAAAACTCACTTTTTCAAATCGCCGAACCGTTTGGATAGCCGCTGAGTCAGCTTCCACTTTATCCCAATCGTTTCTCCACATGACGTTTGAATCTTTGTGCCTTTAGCATTTGAATTATCATTCTGTACAAAACTAGAATTTGGAAAATTAAAAAAATTTCGTGCATAGGGTGTAAAAGATAAAGAAATAAAACGAAATTTTAGGGATAATCTGTGATGTCGTAGTCAGACATAAAACAATTGATTATGGGCAAAAATCACTTCCTTCAAAGTCAAGAGAGACATTAGTGCTTGCTTGGTTTCCCATTGAATAACGATCAATAACTTGTTGAGAAGTTTTGAAAGGCATCTTTTAAAGGTTGAAGAGGGTGGCTTTCGCTTCAATTCATAATTTCGATACTTAACATAAGACCGAAGCTGAATAAAGTACTTGTGAGATCATTGTGATCTGTTGAACAAGTAGGTATGATAAACTTTATAGTGATGAGAGAAGAATGGAAATCTCAAAAAAATTTAAACTGGATCTTTGAGGGTTAGAGAAGCCTTGGTGAAAGGCAAGATCATAAAGATCACTCAAAAGAAAAAGAGATTTCATTGGGTAACAAGTAAGAGCTTGAATTTTTGAATTCACCGTCAATTCATTAGAGGTGTTGAACTTTGGGTTTCACTTAGTACATAGTGGCATGAAACTGAGATCACAAACACAAACTTGGTATAACCATAAACCTCAGTGGTTAATACTGAAAGTCTCAGGGGTTATATTGATGAAGCGAATTATAATGGAGAAAGATGATCGAGATGGTATAAGAAGAAAATGTACCTCTGCTTTAAAGAAAAGAAGGACCAAGCAGAAAACTCTAAACTCAATTTGAGTAGAGTAAGGTAGCTCATGATTAGAGTGAACTTGATAGCCTGGATTGGGAAAACATGATGGGTATATATCATGTTATTAAGGCTTCACTCAAAATCAGTCGAAGCTTTAGTCAACATACAGCAACATGCTTCTAGGGACTCCTAACTAATAAAACCATTTACCTACCTTAGTTTTGCCATCGAGAATCATACGTAGACAAAAAAAAAAAACATTAGATAAAAAAATATATATTTTTGTGTTTTGAGAGAACGAATCAATTGAACAAAAAGAAAAATATTTTTGGATTTTATAAATATTTTTACAAGAACAAGCTAAGAAATAATATTTTTGGGATTTTATAAGTAGAAAAGAAGTAATGAAAAGGGTGTACATAAGAAAACAGTTGAAATGCCTTAAAAAACGAACGAGTTCAGAAGGACCAAAACCGAAATAGAACGAATGCTCAGTTCATTTCGGTTCATGATCGAACTTCACCCGAAATAGACCGAACGTTCGGTTCATTTCGGTTCGCTCTATTTCGCATGTAACCTTTATGGAAGCGAAGGCAATTTCGGTACAGACTCGACTTGCATCATTCCTAGGCCTTGTAGAATCTTATTGAAGCTTGCTTCGAGTAAGGCCTTTGTGAATATGTCTGCCAGTTGATCAGTCGTTCTCAAAAAGTGAATCTCTACGTTACCATCTTCGACGTGATCCTTGATGAAATGGTATCTCAGTGCTATATGCCTAGTCTTCGAGTGTTGCACTGGGTTGTGACAAATCCTAATTGCGCTTTTAGAGTCACAATATAGTGGGATTTTCTTCATGTTTAGCCCACAATCCTGGAGTTGACTTTGTATCCATACAACTTGAGATGTACAGGATGCTGCAACAATATATTCGGCTTCTACAGTGGATAACGAAACACAGGTATGTTTCTTCGATTGCCAACAGACTAATTTACCATCTAGAAATTGACATCCTCCGATGGTGCATTTACGATCCAATCCACAGCCACCCAGATCAGCATCTGAAAATGCTTGAACGAAGAATCCGGAGTTGGCTGGATACCATAGGCCGAGAGAGGAGGTTCGCTTCAGATAGCGAAAGATGTTCTTCACGGCTTGAAGATGAGGTTCTCGTGGGTTGGCTTGAAATCGTGCACAGTAACAGACAGAGAACATGATATCAGGTCTACTGGCTGTGAGATACATTAGATATCCAATCATTTGTCGATAGAGTGTTGTATCAACTGCTGGTTTCTCCAATGATGGTGTGAGTTTAGTTCCAAAAGTCATAGATACTTTCACTTTAGAGTCTCCCATCATTCCAAACTTGGTTAGCAACGTCTTGGTATATGCTTCCTGATTAATAAAGATGCCTTCGGGTCCCTGTCTAATGTTCAATCCAAGAAAAAAGTTAATTGGACCCATTGAGCTCATCTCAAATTTAGTTTCCATCAACTTTCTGAATTCAGCTGTTAAGCTAGGATTCGTGGAGCCAAAGATGATGTCATCAACATAAATTTGGACTATCATAAGGTGGTTACCTTCTCTCTTATGAAAGAAGGTTGGGTCAACCGAACCTTGTTTGAATTTAGACATTTTTAAGAAGCGTGTGAGAGTTTCATACCATGCTCTGGGAGCCTGTTTGAGGCCATAGACAGCTTTGTCAAAGATATAACAATGATTGGGATACTTCTCGTTCACAAATCCTGGCTGTTGCTCAACATATACGGTTTCTTCAAGTTCACCGTTGAGGAAAGCACATTTGACGTCCAGCCTTGCTTTATTACGAATGACTTTTCTTGGAGCAGCGTACGCAAGAAAGATACGAACAGATTCCAATCTTGCCGCGGGAGCGAATGTTTCTTCATAATCAATTCCTTCTTCCAGACAATATCCTTTGACCACCAGCCTTGCTTTATTACGAATGACTTTCCCCTCTTTGTCCATCTTGTTTCTAAATACCCATTTGAGACCGACAACCGAAGCATCCTTTGGAGTTGGGATGAGACGCCATACCTTGTTTCGTTCAAATTCATTTAACTCATCCTGCATGGCTTGAACCCAGTCTGAATAATCAAGAGCTGAGTTAACAGTCTTTGGTTCAATTTTAGAAACGAATGAATTGAACATGTAGAACTCGACTTTTGAAAATAGTGGAGCCTGTTTCGCTTTGATTTGAGAGCGAGTTAACACTTTTTCTGAAGATTCCCCAATAATTTGAGTTTGAAGGTGATCTTTGGTCCATTTGATAATTGGAGAAAACTTTGGATCATAGATAGGATCCAATTCAGCATTGATTTCTTCCTCTAGTTTAGACAAAATGTCATCATCACCAACATTGGTGTTCTCCCCCTCGAAGAATGATTCCTGTTCAGGACCAGCGTTTGTATCCCCTTCATTGGCTGGAATTTCAGTAGAGCTTGATGTATTTGGCGACGAGTTCTCCCCCTGGAATGAAGAACCTTGATCATGATGAGTAGAGGAACCCTCCCCCTGGACAGTAGGACGGTCACCAGAGGGTTTGCTTGCGTCTGCACCTTCGGTTTCTTTGGATTGATCATCAGCCATCTTCTTAGCAACATCATCTATAACTTGTTTCAGATTATCAACTTTGTTGTCTTTTGTAGTTGATTCAGAGTCAATCGCCTTTTTAGGCTCATCAAACAGGAGCATGAATTGGTCGAAAAGATTCGAGATGGAGATAGTAACCTGACCATTCTTTGGAAAAATGTCTTGCAATGCATCTTCTGTTGATTTCAATTTCTTAACATAACTATTGTCAAAGGTGACATAGTATGTTTCTTCAATTTTCTTTGAGCGTTTATTGAGAACTCTATACGCCTTGGAGTTCAGGGAATAGCGTAAGAAAATTCCTTCATCCGCCTTAACATCGAACTTGTTTCGATTCTCTTTGGAGTTGAAAATGAAACATCTTGAACCGAACACATGAAAGAATTTCATGTTTGGTTTTCGATTGTTCAGGATCTCGTAAGGGGTAATTGAGAACCGTTTATTCAATTATGATCGATTCTGAGTATAACATGCAGCCGCAACTGCATCAGCCCAGAAATACAACGGTAAGGACGCGAAGCATAACATAGTGCGAGCAGCTTCACACAGGGATTGATTTGTCCTTTCAACAATGCCATTTTGCTGCGGAGTATAGGGAGCTGAGAAATTGTGAGTCGTCCCTTTTTCAGCAAGAAAACCTTCAAAGTCTTTGTTCTTGAATTCCAGGCCATTGTCGCTCCTTATATTACAAACTACCTTTCTTAGTTGCGTTTCTATCTGTTTAATGAAGAGCTTGAGCTTTGGAGTAGCTTCAGACTTTTGCTTGAGAAAGAAAATCCATGTAAACCTTGAGAAATCGTGCACAATAACCAGAATGTATTTGTTTCCCCCAATGCTTTCGATGGACGAAGGACCACATAGATCAATATGCAGTAACTCCAATGGTTCTATCACCTTAGTGTTGATAATAGAAGGATGACTCTGCCGACTCTGCTTTCCCATTTCACACGCTGCACATAGATGTTCTTTATCGAATTTTAGAATTGGAAGACCTCGAACGTGATCACCTAAGACCAATTTGTTGATGTCCTTGAAGTTCAGATGAGAGAGTCTTCTATGCCATAACCAGCTTTCATCAGAGTGAGCTTTTGTGAGTAAGCACACTGTTGGTTTACCTCTTATAGGATTGAGGTTCAAATGATACATTTCCCCTTTTCGCTTTGATTTCAACAGAATGTGGTTTGATCTCTTCTCGACAATTTCTGAGCCTTCATTGTCGAATGATACTTTTAATCCAATACCAACCACCAGCTGTGATACGCTGATGAGATTGTGTTGGAGCCCTTCAAGATAAGCAACCTTCCTTATGGAGAACTCGCCATTAGTGATCATTCCATAGCCTTTGATAGTTCCAAAAGAGTTGTTGCCATACTTTACAATGCCACCATCTTTGAGAGAACGAAACTCTCTTAGTTCCTCCTTCCTTCATGTCATGTGCCTCAAGCAACCACTATCGATGTACCATTCTTCGTCAAACTGCTCATCACGTATAACCTGCAAAATATTAAGCAGATTTAGGAACCCAAAGTTTCTTGGGTCCTTGTGAGCCTTCTACAGGACAGGGAATAGTAAGAGAAATATCAACCATATATGTGCGTTTAATTAAAGTTGTTTCATCTTTTCTTTTAATGGTGAAAATTTTAATTTTTGTTGATTTAGGAGGATTGGGGTTTTTGACTAAGGAACTAGAATTTAGAGAATTGTATTTAGAAGAGATATTAGATTTCCGGTTTTGCTGATCGGACTTGTAAGCATGGGGACCGAAATTACTATTTCGGTTGCCATGGGATGAAGGACCGAAACTCTCCTTTCGGTTGTTATAGGACGAGGGACCGAAATCGTTCTTTCGGTTGTTAATGGGTGATGGACCAAAACTCTCCTTTCGGTTGTTTTCAGTCGAGGGACCGAAACTACCTTTTCGGCTCCTATTGGTCGAGGGACCGAAACTACCCTTTCGTTTCCTATCGGTCGAGGGACCGAAACTACCCTTTCGGTTCCTGTTGGTTGAAGGACCGAAACCTTCCTTCCAGCTCCTATTTGTTAAAGGACCAAAACCTTCCTTTGGGTTGGTATTGTGATGAGGACCGAAACTGCTCTTCTGGTTCCTTGAGTTTTCTTCTGATTTATTCTTCCTTTCAGTCCTTACAAAATCAGGATTTTGAGAATTCCAAAATTGTTTTCTTTCTGAGAGATTCTTCTTATATCTCAGATTTCTTTGAAGCTTTCAAGCAGCCACCTGTTTTGGATTTCTATGAATGTTAGCCTTTCTTTTCGAAGTATGGGCACAACATTCACTTTTTGTTGAAGAAGTATCACTTGTGGTTTGCATTGGTTCGTCCAAAGGGGGTTTAGTTCCACTTGTGCTCAGCACATCGTACCTTGTAGGCTCATTTAGTGGTTTAGGTATGTATCTACCTTTCACTCTCCATGAGGTTTTCTGAGAAAGACCCTTCGTTTCATCTGTGTTATCTATTGGGGCCGACCAGAAGAATTCATCACATCCCCCAGCATTTTCTTCTTCTACCATAGCAGTTAACTCTGCAGTTTGTTGTGGAGTGACTCCCGGTATAGTATAGACTTGGTTTGGGGTAGTTTGAACCTTTTGGTATACAACATCTTTAGCTTTGAGAACTTTGGCTTTGTTAGTAGAGGAACGAGCAAACTCAACAGAGTTTTTAGAAATTAGGTTCTTATGGGACTTGGGTTCCTTTTTGGCTAATTCAGAACAGTCTACCAAATCTTCTACAAAAATTTCACTCATATCATCATCCTCATTAAGTTCAGATGTATTTTCAACATCAATTTTATTTTCTGAACTTAAATTGGCATTCAAGGAGTCAAATTTCTGTATAGTTTTGGCTCTCAATTTCAATCTATCATTTTCTTCTAACAGATTTTTGAGCATGTCCTTGTGGTCCTTGGACTTTATGTAGGATTCAATTTTGTCCAGACCTATTTTATACGCTGGAGACACTTCATCAGAAGATACAACACTTTCACAGTTGTAGGCTTCAACGTCGATTTCATCCTCCTTTAATTCAAGGAAAGGTAAAATCATACGATGTATCTTCTTCCCTATTTCACAATCAAGATGCAACTAAGTGATGTTAAAATAGAGTCTCTTAGCAATTAAACAAAAAACATTTCGTTGTTTAAGAAGTTTAAGATTGTCTCTTTGCAAATAAATAGAATCATCTTTAGATCTAATTAACTCCTTTTCCTTTTGCTCGATCCACATCCTTCGTTCCTCACTCTTTGAAGAAATCCTGCTGATTTGATCAGTTAAGTTAGAATTTGTGACACGGGTTTGGGTGAGACTGCTACTTATGCTTGAGAATTTTGACTTTAAATTATTTAATTCCTTTTCATAATTATTAGCAGGTATTTTTAGAGAAGCAAGAATATATTGTACCTTTTTGATCAACTCATTACATTCGTTGATTTGAGCACTAACAGGCTTGGCAGCAAAACATCTGTCCTCTCGCTCTCTTTCCTCTTCAACTCCCCCATCAGTTGTGTATCCTCTCATTTGGGAGACACCCTCGGTCACTACAAAGCATCTCCCCGTTGCATGTTCTGCTTTTGCCAGCATAGCCTTTCCATGAGTGGGCTTCCTGACTTCATCATCCTCAGAATCTGTGGACCAGACCTCCACACCACCAAACTCATCACTGTTGTTTGTACCCTGCACAATTAAAGCATTCATGATAGATTTATTAACAGCAGGCTTTCTTTTCTTTATTTCCTCCAATCTTCTCAGGAGGCTCGCTTCCTCATCTTCTTCGTTTGTCTTTTCTTCTTTCTTTCTCAGCATACAGTCTTTAGCAAAATAATTTTTGCATCCACAGTAATGGCAGTCGAATCCTAAGTCTCCTCCAACTTTAGCTTCCTTCTTTGACTCTTCAGACTTTGACCCCATCTTCGGTTCCTCCTTGATCCTTTCGGCGCTGTAACTACTCTGCCAGTTTCGGTTCTTGTTGGCTGGGAATTTCTTCTTAATGAATTTTCTGGGATTGGACACCATCATGGCATATTCCTCGCCGGTTAGATCAAAATCTGCAAGATCTAATTCCTCTTCTTCTTCAGCCTAACTTTTTCCTTTGGAGACAAGAGCTAAAGAACCCAGACCAAAAACCACATTCGTTTCCTTTGATAGAGCATTCTCATGGGATTTTAAAATACCCACTAGTTTTGCCAGAGAGTAAGACTTGAATTGTTCATGAGCTCTGACTATTGACACAACAGCCATCCATTCAGGTCTGAGACCATTCATGAAAGTAACCTTTTATTCAATAACTTTCCTCTCAATCCCATGCTTTATCATCTTACATAAAGATGATTGAAGTGATCGAAAGTTTGAACAAGTTTTTCTTTAGGCTTCTGCTTAAAGTCACTAAACTCAAATAGCAAGAGAGTTTGGATAAAGTGTTCCAAGTCTTCGTCTGTGGAATATAATTCCTTCAGTCTATCCCAAATTTCCTTAGTTGTAGCACAAGAACTCACTAAACAAAACGTATCCGATTACAGCGCAAACCTTATCATCCTCAGGGCCTTGATGTTGCATTGAAACTTCTCTTTTTCATCGTGAGGAATATCTTTGACATCATTAACAAGCTGATTGTATTCTTTTTGTGTTTTAACAATCTTTGATGTGCTTGAGTGAGCGAATGGGCCTGCAGTAATAGCTTCCCAGATTAAATACCCATTGTCCTCCGATCCAATCACGTAGTCTTCAAACTGATGCGTCCAAACTTCATAGTCTTGTGTATACAAGATTGGTATTCTTGTTGTAGACCCTATGCTGTTGGAGATATTGATCAGATTGGTTTGTGAATCATCTATGGACATTGTAAATACTTTTGATCGATAACCTGTAAAAGATCAGACTTGTAATATATCGTTAGGGTTAGATCAACAATTAATGAGATACGTCAATAAAGAGTGACAGCTCAATAAATATCAATCAATGCGGAATTAAAACCCTAAGAACTTCTTTGACAGAAGAGGTGTGTATGAATTACACAGTCTCCTGCTCTGATACCAATTGAAGAGATCAAAACTCTTAGATCGATTAGATCTTTCACAAGTACGATAAAAGAAATCAAACAGTTTTAAGAACAATATGAGAATGAACACAGAACAGAATCAAATATGTGCTTATGATTCAAAACTGAGTCACGCCTCAGCAGAGCTCGATGAAGAACTTCCGCTGTAGAGGCGAGCTAGGGTTTACAAAAATATGAAGCAAAAACAATGAAAGCGATCATTTCTAAGTCTGCATGCATGCAACTTATATACTAAACCCTAATAACAAATTATGCACGACTGGACAGGCCCAATACCAACATTTAAACTGGACTAAGGACCGAGCCCATGACGGATGTGAGAACCCGAAATTTCCATTCTGTACAAACAATATCAAGTCAATAGAAGTTAGACCAGTAGTAGTAAATTTTCAGATTTTTGGTATAAGTTTGAGTATTTCAGGATTCACACTGAAAGGGATATCAGGAGAGAGGATGCACTAGGGTATTGTGCAACTCTGTTATTCCAAAACTCGTTGATATTAGAATTCAATGCCTGAATAAAAATATTTTCTGCCAAAAACCCTAGGAGTATATATATATATATATATATATATATATATATATATATATATATATATATATATATATATATATATATATATATATATATATATATATATGATTCTGATCCATAATTATTCATTTGTTACATTTCCAACTAGAGAAAAGCCGAATTCTCGCTCAAGGATCTTCGGACTTTCGTCCCAAAACATGAGTACTTCTATCTAAGTGTGATATAAGGCTTGATATGTGTCTAATACACTAGAAATCATAGGAAACCATCAAGATTTAAGAGTTTACGGCCCAAGAACATCTTGGACCGTAAACCCTTCTTTAAGGGACAAATGATGCCCTAGTCCCTTCCTCTTGCAATGAAACTAGCTTAGACTCCTATCCTAATATATTTAGGACTAGAAAACACCCCTATAACACGAAGAGTAAGGTTTTCACGGCCCAAGAAGTTCTTGGACTGTGAACTCCAAACAAAGGGGCCAAAGTGTGCTTAAACTCTCCTTAAGCCTTGGACACTAGCCTAGATTCATTCCTAGTTAATTTAGGAGCTTGAAATCACCAAAAACACCCTTTCCATGGGAGATTACGGCCATAATCTCCAAGGGGTTTGGTCCCAGGGCCGTGAACTCCTCAAAGGAGTTATAGGATGCCCTAAACTCTTCCAAAGACCATGCCATTTAGTAGAAATGTTTCTTAGGCTCTTGTAAAGCCTCAAAACATCAAGTGGTCAAGTAAGTAGGAGCTTACGGCCATTAACCCATGAGTTTACGACCGTAAACTCCTTTGTTGATGACCTTAGGGCCGTGAACTCCATTAGGGAGTTTTCCCTGAACCCTACACACACTAGCTTGTTCCTACAACACTTAGATGCAATCCTTGAAGCTAATAACACTTGATAAAGGTGTTTAGCATGTCCTAGGGTATCTTGACTTTTTTTTATTAGTTGTTTAAGGACTAATTTGATACATATATGTGATATTATATGTTAACTAGGATCATAGAGTGTGTTCAAGACTTCATTTGACACCTAGCAATCCTACATCTTTAGTTCATTCGTACCACTCACAACAGGTGAGTTCATACCCCTTAATCAATGTTTTAAATGTTTTTAAATGTTTTATGGGGGGATACAAGTAGAATCATGCTAGTTATTATATCAATCACATGTGATTAATAAGCAACATTCAAATGATTTACTACTCATTAGTTGTTTTACCAAACAGTTTTCTTCACATGATTTTCATAAACATTTTATATGTTTAAAACTCCTTATTAAACTGTTCATTTTACACTGTATGTTTCATTTCAAACTCATTTACAATTGTGTTTCAAACAAATGTTTCTTTGTACTTAAACTGTTTTATCAAACAAATACTTCCAACCCGTTTTATAGGCTGACATCATGTCGACCTTTTCTTAGATAATAATCATGTTCAAAGGTTTTACAAAACTTATTTTATGCTTTTATATTGTCAATTGCATGCCTATATATGTATAGTTATATAAGGAATGTTTAAAGGACTTAGGAAGGCTATCCATTCTGTTTCCTTTTAACCGTTGGGATGTGGTTTGGTGAGGTACCGGGTATCCGTCCGAAGGTCGTTTAATTATTAGTTATGTATCATGTGTACATATATAGTCATAAAGGTTCTTCCAGTCCATTCAATACCCTTGGGTAGCAAGGGTATACTTCCATGTTCATATGTATCAGTTACTTCACTAGTAAGTTACCATAGGGGTAGCACAGGAGGATACTAATATTATTACTAGGACAATGAAACATACCATGAGTCAGTTCATTCATGAGTCAGTTCATTCATGAGTCAATTCGAGTAGTACTCATAGTACATCACTATACATGCTAGATAGAGAGAGAACACACGTTACAGCTAGCACACGCAGAACATTATAGTACATTACTATACTATTACATAGATATGTTTACATGATCACGCTTACATGAGTATGTTTACATAGATACATTTACATGAGTACGTTCACATATACGATAATAGGACAGACATCACTAGGTGCTATAGCATGGAACAATTTCATGATCTAACTATACCAATGAATCACAACGCATTGTGATAGTTATATTGTGTATACATGATCATAGTAATGTGGATGTTCATGGCTTGCAAATATGCAGGGGTCGCGTATGGGTCCCAAAATCCCTTTGACAGGGGAGCGTCTAGCCTGGGATCTAGCCATCACATTATGCCTTATCCCTCAAATAAGGCAATATTAGTACAGAAGTAGTCACTTATTACAAATACTACAGTACTTACAAGATTACAATAGACTTAAGGTAGTTAGTACGGTTGTAGTTATTTGATACTACACCATAGTACTATTTCATTTTCCCATTATATTCACTTCATGAACATTCACATGATGCACGGTGATGTAGAAGCTATATTATGGATAATGATAGTCGGATTTGGGAAAATACACACTCTTACAAGAGACACACACACAAATACTAGATGCCTTGGTAGAAGGATACTTTTAGTAGGAAACATATGGTTTCCTAGGATGTTCAAAACGTTTTCATTACTTACAGTTCATATACATACAAATACTTACAGCTCATATACATACAAATACTTACAGTTTATATACATACAAATACTTACATACAAATTAAGACACTAAAATACTTATGATCTTACCAGCTTTAAAGCTGATACTCGCTTTGAAAATAACTTGTATCCTCAGGTCCACGATAGATAGGTACCGATGCAAGGTTTAGAGAAGATGGAGCTCGTTCAAGACTCATCTTTTATTTTGATTTATACTTTAGTGTTTATCATAATTTGACAGAACACACTTGTATTAAAATTATATTATTAATGCAATGGATGATGTTGTTGCTTGTTTACTACTTTTCATTGTTGTGATACTGTACATGACGTCCTCCGCCCCAGAACGTTTCCGCCGTTCATGGTTTTGGTGTGTGACAACGCAATCTAATAGACTCAACAGAGGTCTTCTCGTTGTGAATGTCAAAGTGAATCCTCTCAGCACCCTTGTCATAATAAGCGGTTGAATAGATGTGAGAGAGGCAAGTCATGGGAACCACTTCCACCTTTGTAAGAGCATCGATAAGTGGAGAGTATTTGAGACATTCTACCACGTACAACATGTAGGGTTCATAGACGAATGGTGTAAGGTCAATGATGAGGTTTTGTTGTGGCTTAGTGGTCAGAAGGTTGGAGTGAACAGAGGTATCTTGAAATGAAGACGATTCCACAATTGATGAAGCTTGAGAAGAAAATGATGAACATTGAGAGAAATCGCCTTTTTCTTTTGGAATATTTGTGAGTGGAAAAAGAGTAAAGTTGAGCGTGAGAAACCCTTTTATACGTGAGAGTAGGAGAGAGAAAGATCCGTCTAAAATCTTGTCCTTTTGTGAAATGTTTCCTGATGCGATGGGGAGTAGACAGTTGGCAACCCCGACGATGACACAGGAGAGAGAAAAGACGTTTCACTTTTTACGCGCCTTTCCATAGAAAGTACCTTTTTCGAATCGACGAAACGTTTAGATAATAGCTGACTCATCCATTGGCTTTATCTGAAACGTCACCCACATAATTTACCTGAACCGTCGTCAACCTTATAATATCCACCATAATGTCTGTTAGAACCCGAGCTATAAAAAGTAGCTCATATATAAAATGGAACCAGACTTTTGGAAAATCAAAGATTTTCGTGCATAGAGTGTGAATGAAACAGAAATAAATCAAAATTTATGGGATATTATGATGTCAACTAAGACACGAAACAGTAGATCCCGGGCACGAATCTCATCCTTTCAAGTCAAAATAGACTTCAAAGTGTCTGTGTGGTTTCCCATTAATATACGATCAAATGCTTTTAAAGAAGCAATGAAAAGCATCTTTCTAGATATGAGGCTTGTAAGGGTGGCTTTCTCTTCAATTCAAATTCTGGTACTCGATATAAGACCAAAAGAGAATGAAGTACTTGTGAGACTAATGTGGCTTATTGAACAAGTAGGTTTGATATGTATTTAGTAGCTTGTGGAAACTAAGAAATCTCAAAAAAAAAATGGATCCTTGGGGAAGAGAAACCTTGTTAATAGACAATTCAAAAGGATCACTCAAAATAAAAAGAGATTTCATTGGTGAAAGCTAGAACATAGTAATTGTTCACCGTCAATTCATTATTGGTATTGAATTTTTGGGTTTCACTTAGTACGTAGTGACACAAAACTAAGATCATAAACGCAGATGTTGCGTAACCATAAACCTCAGTGGTAAGTGCTGAGAGTCTCAAGGGTTACATGAATGAGATGAAGTGTAATGGAGAAAAATGATGGAGGTGGTTTAAGAAGCAAATGTACCTCTACTATAAAAGTAGGACTTCGCAGAAAACTCTAAACTCAATATGAGAAGAGTAAGGTAGCTCTCGATTAAAGTGAGTGTAACAGCCTATTTTGGAAAACATGATTTGTATTTATCACATTATTAAGGCTTCACTCAAAATCTTTTGAGGCTTTGGTCAACACGCAACAGCATGCATCTAGGGACACTGAACTAGTCTTATGAAAAGAATTTATACCTGTTGCAGCTCCACCATTGAGAGTATGTTTAATACGAAAAAAACATAAGAAAATTGAAATAAAATGAAAAATATTTTTGTATTTTGTGAAAAAGTTCGAAAGAAAATTAAAAATAAAAAGAAAATTATTTTTGGATTTTATGTATAAAAAAAATTGAAAAGAAAAACATAAAAAAAATAAGTATGAAAAAGAGTATAAAAAAAAGAATACAACCAAAATTCCTTTTAATTGAAAAAGAAGCGAACGAGTTCTGAAGAACCGAACCTGAAATAGACCGAACGTTTGGTTCATTTCAGTTCTCGGTTGAACCGAACCCGAAATAGACCGAGCGTTCGCTCTATTTCGCTTCTTACCTTTAATGAAGTGAAGGCGATTTTGGTATTGATTCTGCTTCCATCATTCCTAGGCCTTGTAAGATCTTATTGAAACTTGCTTCAGGTAAAGCCTTAGTGAATACATCTGCTAATTGATCAGTGGTCCTAACGAAGTGAATCTCTACGTTACCATCTTCCACATGATCTTTGATGAAGTGATACCTCAGTGTTATGTGCTTTGTCTTCGAATGTTGCGATGGGTTATGACAAATCCTAATTGCACTTTCGGAGTCGAAATCTAGCGGGATTTTCTTCATGTTCAGCCCATAGTCCTTAAGCTGACTCTGTACCCAAACAACCTGAGATGTGGATGAGGCAGCGACAATATATTCAGCTTCAGCCATGGAGAG